>NC_139520.1:22477877-23077877 GCF_947247035.1 Vipera ursinii | reverse complement strand
CATGTGTTCACACAATTACAATTATGGATTTGCATCCTAGCATGTGATTCGAGTGTAATCTATGGCATTTCTGCCCTATGGCTAGGGAGGGGAGGCAAGGTGAATAGTCAAGAAGGTAAATGAGCTGTTAATTCTCATGATTGCTAAATATATAAACCTCTCACACAAACTAAAATCTATTCTTAGTCAACCATGCTCCTTGCTGACTAAGAGAATTTTTTTTAAAATTAGGTGTGAGGAAACACTATCATTTTCAGAGGAACTCATACCTTGGACAGGTCAGCACAATACAGAAATGTTTCTTGACAGGTGTGGAGCCTTTTCACTTTTTGTATGGATTTCTGCATCTTTTGCTAGTGCTGCTTAAAGAGGAATATGCATATAGTAGAAAGACAGACACAAACAATCGCTTTGTTTCAGAGGCAACACGAATCCACCTGATACCAAAAGACTGCTTTTGCTGTTCTGCTGGATGGGACAGAGTCCCCCAAAGAGGCTCCCACTGTCCTTATGCATGGGGCAAATTATGGCAGATAACTGGCTCCTCTTTCATGGGATCCCTCCATTTCTATCCCAGGAGAGAGAAGAACAATGACAGTGAGCCCAGGAGGCAGATCTCTGTTTGCTGCTGGATTCCACACCTGTCGGGTCTTTTCCATCCCAGAGCTTCTGTATTAAACACCACTTGAGAAGCTTTCTACAGTATTTGATTATATCTGGTTAGGCAAAAATGGATTGCTCAATGCCCCACTTTCCTCAATTTGAAGATATTTTTATGTTTTTACTTTTTTCTATTCTTCCCCACAATACCGCCCCCCCATACACACAAGTAGCCAGCAGTGAGAAACCATAGCTACAATGGAATAATTTGAAATGGGCCCAGCAGCCAGGTGGAAAGCTTTCTTTGGGGAACACTCCTAAACTCCAGGAAAGAACCTGCTACTCCTCAAGTCCCCCCCCCACCAGCCCTGCTCCCTTGACACAGGCTCCCAGTCATTATTCTGTGATGAGTCATCCCAAGCTCGTAAAGAGGTCCCTCCCCACTTTGTCACTGAAGTTGGAGTGCAGCATCCATAGGAAATTGGAAAGGGCTCTCTATTACCCTCCATCCTTTTCACTTCCCTGTGTTTGTCTCCTGGTCTGGTTTACAGTGGTGTTTGGGCTCAAATGCTGGTCTTGGATTTGGCCCCCTTTGGAAAGCTCCATTCTTCACACAGGCAGCTGTTTCTGGCCGTGCTCTCTCCCATTCCTCCTCTAAAACCAGCATCTGAGAACCCTGGCAGATAACTGACCTGGGCCCACAGAGGAGCAATGCCTGCTTTTTGACAAGCCTGCAGAGCCCACCCCCCCAAAACTGGACATCCTCATGCCTTTGCCAAGAGGCTGGCCTTCAGGGCCCTGCCCCATTGTCCTGTCCTGTCCTGTCCTGCCTGTTCTTCCCTTGGGCAGAGAGACCCCTGCATTCACCACACTCTGGCACAGCAGAGACAAGAGCTTTGGCTCATTTTTTTAATGTACCACAATGAGCAGGAAACATACTTGATGAAATATTTTCAAAGGAGTATATTCAATTACCATCTACAATCAACTTAACTATGACAACAAAGTGTTTTGTGACGAAATTTGTTTGTTTTTAGAGTTCTGTGTAGTTCTGCTTTTGTCCATCTCTATGTATTTTGGTACAATTTGAGATCAGCATTATTACAGTAACAAAAAAGCTAACAAGACAACATTATAGAAAAACACCAATAACATCATTTTTGGTTTCACTTGCTCTAGTTTTTGTACATTGCAAAGGCTGCTTAGAGACTTCACCTCATTTATACTTTCTGTTTTATCCAGACTTGTCCCCCTCCCCCAACCAAAGTAATGAAAAAATAGTCAAAAGTTATGTGTTTCACAGTGGGCAGGATTTTCAGAGCCATCCATCCATCTAGACAACCAACCAACCAGCAAGAGTTCCATTTCAGCATGTCCCCAAGGACACCTGGACTAAGGGACAGGCCCAGGAAGGCCATTTCTGCTGGCCAGCTGGGCACCACCTTGGATCTAGCCATATCCATTTGCATTGTCAGCATTTGCGTTGTCAGCATTCCTGGGCAAGAGTATTTTTGGCCTCTCCCTGGTTTGGATTCTCCCATAAACAGAAGCTGCTGTACGAGAGGGGCTCAGAGGCAGAAAGATGCTTAGCCTTGAGTGCTGGCACAGCCCTCTTTGGAGGCCAGGATGCCATAGCTGCCTACTCCTCCCGAGGGTCTATGAACCCCTCCAGTGCCCCAGAGGGCGCAGTGCAATCATGGTAAATCTTAGCTCGGCTCAGGGCAGGAGCTGCTCAATGCTTGCCACTGCCCTGCTGGGGATGCCACTTCTGCCGGGATGGAGGCCTCTCTTATGCACCCAAAAGGCTGGAAAGGACCTGGGGACACCCCACACAGATGGAGGAGAGCTGTGACAGGAGAAGAGAGCAGAGGGAGGGAACCAGGGCAGAACAAAGAAAGGAGACCTAAGATATCAAAGCAGGCAGTCCACAAAACTGGCCAGGAAACACTAGTGTTAAACTAGCAAGGTATATACCACATAAAGAACCAAAAATAACATAGATGGGAATGATGCTAGTTTTCTTTTATTTTAGTTTTTTATATATATTTAGTATTGTTAAGGATTGGTTTACTTTATATAAGCTAGAGAGTGATGGATTTTAGAGTTTATAATTGTTAGTATATGATTGTTTATGATTGCTTTTTAGATATATACCTTGTATTTTGCTCTGGGAAGTCGGAGGGGGGGGAGGGGGGGAGGAGGGGAAGTAGAGGGGGGGAGGCAGGGGAGGGAGGAGGGAGAGGGGGAGGGGGGGAGATAGGGGGGAGGTAGGGAGGGGAGGAGGGAGGGGGAAGGGGGGTTTCTTAAAGGAAAATTGTATTTTTTAAAACTTTTCAATAAAAAAAAAAAAAAAAAAAAAAGAACCAAAAATAAAATGAAAAGTCTCAGGATACGAAGTAACATTCAACAGTAACACACAAACTGAAAACATAGGAACCCTTCCTGCACAACTTTAGATCTAAAAAGTGGACTGTACGGGGCACCCCAGGCTGCTACTGCGGCAGAGTCAACTCAGGACAGGGTTTTCCGCACGTGTGCAACCAGGGAAGGGTGGATCCTCCATCGAGCAACAAGCAGCTAAGAGTGGTGGCAGTGGTTGCCTCTCCCAGAGCCTGCTTCCATGGGGTGGGGGGGGGAGGCTGGAGCCAGAAGGTGAAACTGGGCAGGCCCTATTGGCAGAGCATGGGGTAGTGGGGGTTAGGGTAGCAGACAGGTAGCACTGGGCTCCAAAAATAAAGACCTGACTGCAAACTCAGCCTGGCAGCAGCACCAATTTTCCTTTCCAGGACAACGATCAGAGAAGAACATTCTTCTCTTGGGGGAGGGCTCCAGGCTCACTCTCCTGAGCACAGCATACCGTAAAACACCCCACTTGTCTGTCCAAGTTCAGGGCCGGATGCTGGCAGAAGCTCCTTCATTTGTGTGTTTATTTGTCAAATGGGGTCTTCTGGCTAAAACAGAAAGAAATCCTCAAAAGGCGCCTTTTTTGCTCGTTCTGCACCAGTGGCTGAAAGGGTTTGTCTTTGGATTTTATTTGAAGCCTGAACTTCTTCTGGGGGAAAGAAAGTAAACAAAGGGAAAAACAGCCCACCTTATCTCAGAAAGTCATTCAAAAGAAACATGGGTGCCCTAAAAATGGAGAGAGAAACAAAGGCTGACATTTCCAAAATGGAGCTTTTACACATGGAGGGAGGGAAGCTGAAAGAGTGTTAAGTGCACAACTGACAGGTATACATCTTAGAAAGTTTTGAGCTCCCAACAAAAATATTTTGAAAGGGATCCCACTGTTTTTCCTTTAATTTTATAAAATAACTTTGCAGCCACCCTCTGAGAAATGAAGGCAGCGACTGTTAAGTGGAAGCTGATGACGGGGCGGCCTGAGGACGGAGGGACAAGACAACATTGAATGAGAAGCTGCCAGCTGGACCATATACAAAAGCTAAACGTACACAAAAGGGGGTTTTCTTTAAATCTACCATACTGCTTCAGTTCATTTCCAATGCAACAATCTACTCAACACCAAAAATGGTCATATCTATCATAAATACAGAAAGTCAGTTGTTTAAAACTCCAAGTCCTTAACACTTTGTGTGTTTTCTTTTCTGAAAAAGGGAGTGCTGAATGGTCCCCCTTGAAATTGGCTTCAGCAGAAAAAATCCCCCTAAAATCCCCATAAAGCTAACTTAGTTCACATTGTTTGTCTCTTGAATACTTTCTGCCCATTTTTAAATTAACAACAAAAAATCCTTTCCTTGGAAAAAATCAAAACCAAAAAAAGAAATTATATATATATTTATATAAAACAATGATTCTGAAAACCGAACAAAGTGTGAGCGATTGACCTGAGAATAAAAAGACGTTACATTTCTTTTTTCCTTTTAGCAAGCAAGCCATTGGTATCTGAATGCTAAGATAGCAAGAAATTTAAAATGGTCCCGGGTGGTCTGCTTTCCCAGTTATGCTGGCCTCCAGTGCGCTCTCAAGGGGGTTGTGCGGGGTGGGGGTAATTCCTGGGGGGGGGGACAGCCACCTTTGAGAGAGCTACAGCAAACCCTTTGGCCACCCAGAGGCGAGTCGAGCTGCCAGCATCAACCTCTGGAAAAACCACCCAAGCGTCTCTCTCTCGGGTTTTTTTTTCTTTTTTTGGTTAGAAGCTTTGGAATTGCAGTTAGTCTATTTCTGAAACTGGTTTGTTATTTCTAGATTCATTTTGCAAGGGTTCGTCTTCAAAGCTTACAATCGAAAGGGGTCCACGCTGGGGAAGCCGCCATCCCGGGGGGGGGCTGGGCTCTACCGGCCTCCCGGCCTCTCGGCCACGGCCCGAGTCAGACTCCTCCGAAGAGAATTTCCTTGGCATCAGAGAGGGCTGGACCCCTGAGGTGCTGCACGAGCTTGAGGTAACTGTTGAAGATGAGGAGAGAGGTGGGGGCTTCCCTGGAGGGGAGGCCGCCGGAGGAGGCCAGGGCTTTTTGGAGGTGTGTGGGGGAGCGGGGGGCGGGGGGCTGTCCTTGGGGCGAGCGGTGGGCTGCGAGGTAGATGCGGTGCTTGGGTCAGGGAGGCAGGCGGAGTGAGGTAATTGACTGGGGTGCTCTTTGGCGTTTCTGGCTGCTGCTCGGGGGACTGTCCGATGTCTGTGGGGGGCAGACTCGAGATGCTGCCGGAGGGCCTCTTCCCCACGCACCGTGCTGTCGCACACCACACACTGGTAGGAGCCGCCCCCGCCAGCAAGCACCTGAAGCGCCATCTCGGGCAGGGTCCCCACGGACTGGCCGAAGCAGCAGAGGGACTTCAGGTGGTCGTCGGCCGCCTTCTGGCTCCCAAATCCAGCCTGGCATTTCCGGCACACCAGTCTGTACTGCACCGGGGGGACAATGAAGGGGTCACAGAGGGAGTCCGGGGCGTTACTGCTTCTGGTGGTAGGCTCTCCTCGGGGAGAGCCCTCGTGAGGCATGTTCTTCTGCTCGTCTGGCTTGGGGGGTTCTTTGGCAGGACCTTTGTCAGGGGAGGGGCCCTCCGTGTGGATGGGGGGCTGGCTGCCTTTGGGCAGGGGCAGCTGCGCTTGCCGTTGCAGTGCCTCCTGGAGGCTCTGCTGATATTGCTGGTAGTGCTGCAACAGGGCGCCCGGGGACAAGCTGAGCAAGGCCTGCGACAGGGCCGGGCCATAAGGGAAGACCCCTTCCATGCTGTACATAGGCTGGAGGTATCCACTCTGCAGGGCTCCTGGGAGCTGAGGGGCGTAGTACGGAGAGAAGCCGGGCACAAAATATGGAAGGAAGGGACTGGTCAGCAAGGCCATGGGGTCCGTGTTGAGAGCTGCCTGCAGAGCCTGCAGCTGGGTGGGCTCCACCGAGTACTCCAGGGCAGGCCCCGTGGCAGGGAGGGCCAGGCTGGGGTTGGGCACCTCCCCTTTGTCCTTCTTGGGCCCCGGCAGGGCCTCCCCCCTGGCCTTGGGGATGCGCTCTTTCCCCTTCTCGCTCTCCTTGTCCTTCCGCAGGGGGAGGGCGGTTGCAGAGCCCACGGATGTTTGTGCTGGCGGGGGGGAGCTGAGGGAGACTGTCTTATTTGGGGATCCTGAGGTGGGAAGGCCAGGCGAGGGAACACTTGTGCCCGGCAGACCCATCAGGCCGGGTTTAGGAGACGTTAAAGCTGTAAGAAAGAAGAGAGACAGGTCAGGGGGTGGGGGGAGAAAAAGCAGGATTTAGGCCTAAATGGTCAGCGTAGCCCTGTTGAAGGAACCCACATCCGGTAACTTTCAAACACAGAATACAGATATTTAACATATTAATGTATGAGGTCACATACGTATGTATCTCATTCACTTGCTTCTTTTTTGTTTGCTTTTGTTTCTTTTTCCAATTTTGTCATTTTAAAATTGTCTTGCTGTTTGTTTATTCAGTAGGCAGCTATTCAAAGGGAAACCCTCCATCTTTGAGGGGGACGGAAGCAATCCTCTCTGGGGCACTGCAAGTCCCACTTGTGGGAGAGTCTGAAAGGCTCCAAGGTTCCTGCCGAGATCAGGAAGGTGAGCCTAAACAAACGGAAATGCAACTCTGACTCAGCCGGGTCAGGAGAGGCACAGATGGGCAACAGCTCCTGAGAGGGATCTTCCCCCATGTGAACCTGCCAGGAAAACCGCACTTTTGTCAGAAAACAAGGGGATAATAAATACCGTAAAGCTCTTATAGAAATTTATATTACTGCTATACTGGAACGCATGGGCGAGATGGCTCAGCGGTTAAAGAAACTGAGCTTGTCGGCTGGAAAACTGACTGCCCGGGTTCGAGATCCGAGTGCCGCACAACAGGGCGAGCTCCCGCTCCTGCCTCAGCTCCTGCCCACCCAGCAGTTCAACAGCAAACGCTAGTAGACAAACAGATAAATAGGCATCACTTTGGTGGGAAGGTAACAGCGTTCCGTGCTCCTTGGTGACTGTACAGTCATGCTGGCCACCTGACCACGGAAATGTGTTTGGACAATGCTGGCTCCCTCAGCTATGAAATAAAAGTTTAGCAGCATCCCCTAGAGTCGGATACGGCTGGGCAGTTGAAACCTTTACCTTTACGCTGGAATACCAAACACTGCCAGAAGATGGGGGAGGAGACACCAGGGAGACAGAAGACACTGAAGAGAGCAGACTGAGCATGAGTGTACAAAAACCTTTCCTCCTCCCAAAACAACCGGGGAGGCAAGTGAGATCAGGTAGCCCTTGATGGATGAAGTGCTGGGCTGAGGGACTGGCAACTTAGCCTCTCCCATACCAGCAGAGGTCATCCTGGCCTAAAGAGTTGTTGGTAGTGGTCCCACCTCACTCCAGAGTCAGAGAGCTGATCCTTTTCCTCTGTCATCAGGTTCTCCTCCTCCCCTCCCCTCTTAGGCTGCAAGAGGTCAATGGCTCTCAAGTCAACGAGGCACCACCACCCCAATCTGAAAAGGAAGTGCCTCTAGCAAAGACTCCTGCCTCAGGTAATCCATCTCATACCTCCCTCAGGAGCAACCTTCATCCACGTTCTCCCCTCCTCCCATTTTGGACAGCCAAACTGGGAAGTTCATGAGACAGATGCGACTCACCTGTATTGGGAGGAGTGAAGCCAGGCAGGGATGGGCTGTTCAAACCTGGCAACAGGACAGGAGGGATGCTTTGAAGGGCTGCTGGGTAGTTGGCAGGAATGTTCAAAGCCTGCAGAGGGGGACTGTCAAACATGCCTTGCTGCTGAGTGGCCAAGCCAAGTACTTCATTGGCCTTCTTGATTCGGTCCAGCTCTTGCTGTGCCATCAACTGGCGGACAGTGGCTGGGTCAAAATACTCCTTCTCTTTGTCCAGCTGGCTCCCAACTGTCTCTTTCACTTTGGAGATGTGCTGCTGAGAGAAGATATGGTCACGAACAGACAGGCGGGCACTGTACTTGATGCCACACAAAGTGCACTCTGCTTTTGGCCCCTCATAGCCAGTTTGATTAATGCCAAAATGCTTGGCCATGTTGAGCTTGGATTTCTTCTCTTTGGCTCGGGCATTCTGGAACCAGACCTGAACAACTCTCTTGGGGAGCCCAATATCATTGCCCAGAACCTCACACTCCAGCATGGTGGGTGTCCTGTAATCGCTAAAGCAGGTCTTCAGAACTTTCAGCTGGAGGTTGGTCATCTGTGTCCGGAAACGCTTCTGTCCTGGCCGATCTCCCCCATCCCCGGATTTGCCTGCTGAGCCACTCGTGCCTGGGCTGGGAGAGCAAGGGTCTGCCAGGCTTGATGTCTCACTGTAATCCACAGTGCCTTCATTGTCGTACTCCCTGCTGTGGAAGCTGGGAGCTGGGCTCACCAGGCCCGAGGAGAGTCTGTCTTCATATTCTGACAAGGCTAACATGGCAGCCTTGGTCAGACCCTCACCTGGTCCTGAGCTCCCTCTGGCTTCTGTGGGAACCCCTGTGGCACTGTCATTATCTGCATTGGCCTCATCACCTGTAGTTGTATCTGTGAGGGCTGTGTTGACGGAAGAGCAGTCATCATTGTCCAGCTTGGCTTGGTCAAAACTCAGGTGGACAGAGGACATTGAGGGGCTCTCAGAGTCTTCCATGCCTTCCACTTTGATGGAGGACGGGCTCAACAGGGTCTGAGGAGACAGCTCTAGAGATTTGCTGCCTGGGGAGAGGGGGATTCCCTGGCTGTCACTGCTACTGCCAGGGGCAGGCAGCTGTGCAAAGCTGGCCCCGTCAAAGAGGTCTCCCTTCCCCATGAGCCCCCCTCCTCCTTCACAATCCAGAAGCATAGCTGACAAGGTCAGGTTGTATCCTGCCCGCTTGGCTTCATGCCAGTGCCGAGATCGGATATGTGCTTCCAGGGCGGTCTTGGCTTTGAAGAGGGCCCGGCAGAAAGGGCATCGCCGGTGGGCTTGAGCAGGCCCCACTGCTCGGAACTGCCCTTTCCTCTCCCGGGCCCGGGTGTTCTGGAACCACACCTGCACCACACGCTTCTTCAAGCCCACCTCGTGCGCAATATGGTCAAGCATCTTCCGTGTGGGGTTGGAGTCCAGGAGGTATTTCTGGTACAGCACTCCCAGCTGCTCAGGGGTGATGGTGGTCCGGAGGCGCTTATCCCGCTGGGGCTCCTCTCCCCCAGTGCTGCTGTCATTCCCAGCAGGGCTGATGCTGGCTTTCTCCTCCGGCTTCCTCTTCAGGGTGCCCATGGCAGCAGTTGGGGTGGAGGGCGAGGTGGCCGAGCTCAGGGGCAGTTGGGGGAGGGGGGTTCCAGAAAGCAGCTGACTAGCCAGCAGCGGGTTACTGGTGTCAAAGAGCATAAAGGGCAGATCAAGCGTCCTGTCCAGGAACTGAGGGTGAAGAAATTGGCCCTGAGTGCTCAGAAAATGCAGCTGCTGATGTTCTTGCCAGTGCTCAAACGAAGGGAAAGCCAGCTTGCACTGCTCACACTGATACGGAACAAGCTGATGGGGCAAGCTGGCCAGCTGCTGGGCACTCGGTGTGGTCAGTGGTTTGAGGGGCAGGTGGGACAGCTGGGAGGGAGGAGGGCTTGGCTGGGGCAAGCCACCCTGCAGAGGGTGGGCCAGCTGCTGCTGGAGGGGCGGGGAGACCTTTGGGTGCACTGAGCTCAGCTTCGACTCTCCTTGGTTCTGTGGTGGTGGCTGCCCATCTTGCTTTGGCTGCCGTTGCTTCTCTGAAGTCAGGCTGTGTTGCATACTTGAAGGCTCCTGGTGCTTTGGTTTCTCATCAGTGGCGTTTGCTTTAGACTGATAGGCAGCAGGGCAATCACTATCTGCCTCAGCAGTACTCTGTGACAGAAAGGCCACACTGGCAGAAGAGGAGGGTGTGCCATAAGCCTGGGAAGGCATCGGGGTGCTGCAGGAGGAGCTGCTGGGGGTCAGGAGCTCCATAGCATCCATGGAGTCTTCATTCTGACTGTCCTCCTGCCCATCTTCGTCTTCATCCTTGTAGCAGAGCTTTTTTTGGTGTTTGATCAGGTCAAAGATGCGCTGGAAGACCAAGCTGCACTTCTTGCACTGGTAGTTCAGGTTGCTCGTTCGGATGTACCGGTCGTTTGTCAGCTCCCGTCGCTCCCCATCTTTGCCTTCCCCTTGATTCTCATAATTCTTTCTGGCTTTCTGGCGAGCGTTCTGAAACCACACCACGATCACCCGAGTTGGGAGACTCAACAGGTTGGAAAGCTGTTCAAATTCATCATCCTTTGGATAAGCGTTGGCATCAAAGAAGTCCTGCAGCACCCGAAGCTGGTAGTCTGTGAAGCGAGTTCGGGAGGATCTCTTGCTTCCCCAGTACTCCTGTTTCTGAGGCTCTGGAGAAGATGGCCGGGAGTCCATTTTCAGGTCATCCAGACTGGTGATTGGAGGGTTGCTGAAGTTGTACGGCGAGTCCTTGTTGCGCTGGCGCTCTTTGAAAAGCGTATTTCGAAACCAATGTTTGATCACCTTCTGTGGCAAGCCAGATTTCTCTGCCATCTCCTTGATCTGCTCCTCACTTGGGGAATTGTTGATGTCAAAATACTGCCTTAAGATCCGGAGCTGGTCATCGGTGATTCGTGTCCGTGGTCTTTTGTTCTGCTGCTGCTGCAAAAGGCCAGGGTTGAGTTGATGCTGGTACAGCTGGGCCAGTTCTCCTGGTAAAGGGTCAACAGGGGCAAGTTGGGGTGGTAACTGGGCCGGCAAGGCTTGTAAAGGCATGCTTGGCATCATGAGTGGTGAGAAGAGAGGTAACTCCATCGGCATAGGGAGCTGCGTGAGGGGCAAGGAAGGCTGGGCGGGTGTGATGGAGGGAGAGGTCATGGGTGGGGCCGAGACCTGCAGGGTGGGTGTGGAAGGTGGCTGAGGAGGGGCAGCAGGCACAGCAGGAGTGGGGACAGGAGGGGGCGGTGGGGCCGGCTCAGGAGTTGGTGGCCGCAATGGGTAGAGCTGGTCATAGTGCTCTCGGTACTGTTGGGCAAATCTTTCCAGTTGCTGGAAGGGGAGGTAGTGCTGGTGGACGTGTTCCTGGTGGGTCTTCAGGATGAGCACATTGGAGAAGAACTTGCAGCAGGACTCACATTCCAGCCTCTCCAGGATGTCGGCCTGCTCGGTTCTCCCGGCCACCTTCTGCTGGTTCTCATTATACTGAATGACCAGCTCAAACCCGAAGTTCTCCAGCAAAGCTTTGGTGGCGTTCCCACGAGCATCCGCAGCAATGCGAGGAGGGAGCCAGAGTGCCTCTCCAGGGCTGCTTCCGGCTGATTCCATGGCCCCTGCTACGTCAGCCTTCTCTTGGGCCTTGCTGGCCTCAGGCGCTTCTTGGCAGCCAGGGCTTCTGCCACCCTTCTCCGCCATCTCCTGCTCCCATTGGGCCTCCTTTTCCTTCCCCACAGACTTGGCCTTCTTGTCCGGGGGCAGGCTTGGTGGGAGGAGCACGCAAGGAGGTTGGGCCAACGGAAGCTGCTGCTGCTGCATCTGCGGGTGTGGAAGCTGGGCTTTCACATCCTCCAGCAGGCCTGGCCCACTCCCCGCCAGCATCAGGGTGCCATTGGCCATTGGCAAGCTCATCTCGGTGTTCAGCTGCAACTCAGCGCTGGGCAGATAGAAGGGGAAAAATAGTTGTTGCTGCTGCTGCTGGAGGAGGGCCTCCGGGGCCATGGGGAAGTGAGGCAAGAGCGCAGGGCTGAAAAGCTGGGACTGCAGAAGTGACGCCTGCTGCTGCAGCTCTTGCTGCAGCTTGGCCTGCACCAAAGAATGTGGCGGTGGGGGCAGTGGCTGGTGGCATGCAAGCGCATCTCCTGGCTTCTTACGATTGGCTTCTTTAGATTCTGAAGGGCTCAAGGGGGCTGTGGACGGGTGGCCAGTACTGATGGGGAGGCTCAGAGGAGGCTGCCCTGTGGTATTACAAGAGGCCTGGTTGAGAAGGGTAGGAGCAGAGCCAGTGCTACCTGTGCTTATGTTGCTCTGGGCAGAGGCGGAGGAGGAGATGAGGCTCGTGGTACCAACACCCAAGGGGCTGAGCATGGAGGAGCCTAGGGAAGCACTGCTGTGGCTACTGCTGCTGACCGCCTCCAGCTTAGCTGCTCGAGCCTTGGTCTGATGTAGCACGGAGCGCATGTGGATTTCCAGTGTGGAGCTTTGGCTGTAGGCCACACTGCAGATGCTGCACTTGAAGGGCTTGTGGTCAGGGCTACTGGTCGCCTCGGACTGACCGGTGGAAGACTCCTGGAGGGCCCTTTTCAGCTTGTGCAGGTGAGAAACTGAATTGTAGTGGACCAGAAGGATGTTCTTCTGTGTGAAGGATTCTTTGCAAACTGTGCACTTATATGGGCGGGCTGGGTCCAGGAATTTTTCTAGGGTGAAGTTTGGGCCCTTCCGGAAGGGCAGAGCTCGTTTGGGTTCTGAGCCAGAATCTTCCTGTAGGGACCCGCAGTCACTTCCTGCAGGGCTCTGCTTGTCTTCCTGGTCACTGCTCTCCTCCTCTTTATCCTCCTCCATCACCATGGTGTGGTCCTCAGCCAATGAGGGGTCACCCATGGCGAAAAATTCTCCATTGACCAGAAGTCCACTGTACAGCTGCTGGATGTCGGCTTCACTCAGATCCAGGTGGTTGGTCTCCAGGTGCTTCTTAAGGGCCTGAAAAGTGCGGAAGCTCCGCTGGCAAAGGCAACACATGGTGGCTGCCCGAATGACATGGTACTGGGAGTGCAGCTGAAGCTTTTCAATAGTTTTGAAGGCCAGGCTGCACTGGTTGCAGCGGTACTTGTAGACATGGCGATCAGAAACAGGAAGCTGTGGCCGCTTGGCGTGCATCTCGCTGAAATGGGTCTGGAGGGCAGAGGAGCTTTTGAAGCCCTGGCCACAGCCCTTCTTCCAGCAAAAGAATCCAGCCTCTTCTTTGACACTAGGCTGCTCTGATTCTGCAGGCTTTACTCCACTGCTGCCATACTCCACGGCCTCTGGCAGCAACTGCAGGCTTTTGCCCCCTTCTTCTGAGCTCTCTGTGGAAGTGGAACCAGAACAAGGACTTGTCAGTGGTGTGGCACAGGATTCCCCTACTTGGGTCCTCTCCTTCTCCTGGCCTAAAGTCTTCCCCTTTGAACCCAATTCTCACTCCCTCACCCTGATTTTATCTAGGTTCTGTATGTATTGCATACGCGTGTACTTCCCTTCCCAATCCCAACCACCTGCCACCTTTGTGAATTTTCCTTCACACCCATTCTGGAATGAGCAAGCCAGAGCTGTGG
Source organism: Vipera ursinii (assembly GCF_947247035.1). Classification (NCBI taxonomy): domain Eukaryota; kingdom Metazoa; phylum Chordata; class Lepidosauria; order Squamata; family Viperidae; genus Vipera; species Vipera ursinii. The sequence goes on along the minus strand of NC_139520.1, from coordinate 23,064,563 downwards.
ATGCCAACCACGTTGCCCAAGGCCAGCTCTGAGCTCCCACAGTTCATAGAGGCCAACCCAGGGCCGAGACCATGTCAAGGGCCCTGCCAGCTCCCTCTTAGGGACACTTTGGCAAGAGTTTTCTTTCAGGCCCAGGAAAAAGTGTGACTGACCAGGTTGCTTGAGGGATTCCTCATTCCCATCTCGATCTGCTGCTGCTGCTGAGAGGAACATGTTGCTGGGCATCATCACCTCTGGCGTGGTCACCTGTCAAAGCCCAAAAGAAAACCAGGAGACAGCACTTAAAGCTTTTTCCAAGGCAGGAGGCCTTTCAGCCCCAACAAAGCCCTGGGGTTTTATTCTTCAGCCCCTTCTGTTTTTTAGACAAAATTCAGGTCGATCAAGCATATTCCTTCAATTACATTCAGACGTAAGTAATGGCATCCGCTCAAAGAAAAGCATTGTTATTTCTCCGCTTTGCATGATTCAAACTGAATTTGTAACTGTTTTTGCACAATTCTTGGGTAGCCTGTGAGGAAGTGAGGTTAAGTGGCTGAGAATACAAAAAGCCCTTAACTAAAGCGAGATGTGAAAAAGCACTGCAGTCCTGAACAAAGATGGCTGCACCCTTGTTTTGGGTGTGACTTGATCCCAAAGGAGCTTAACTGAAGAAGCAAAGTGGGATCCAGCTAAAGAAGGCCAGGAATAAGAAGGAAGGCTTCAAATGCACTTTCTGGAGTCAGGAGCAAAAGGAACCATGACACACACACCCCTTTGCCCTCTCCCTTCTCCCCAACACTCAGGCCCCATCCCCAATGAAGACCTTGTTAAGTTAAGGGCCACGTTCCAACCCATTTCCTGGAGCACACTCTGAATGCGCACACACCCACTCAAGGGACCTCCTCCCTCACAGCCACGAGCCCAGACTGTGGCTGGGGAGAAAATGCTCTAAGCTCAGGATCAGAAGATCTTCCTCTGGGATCTCTTAGACTGGAAAAAAGAAAATTCACTTGATGTGTGACGCTCTTGGAAAGCTGGATCTCTGGGTTATCCACTCAGAATGGCTGCCAAAAGCTCCAAAAGAGACCCATATCTTCAAGAACCAAGATTCTGCCGGTGGCCTTACTGTCCCAAGATACGGCAACTTCTTTTGAAGGCAGGAAGAGGAGAAGCCACGGGCCAAGGGGGCTCCAGGCCTCTTGAGGTGCACAGACAGTCCTGCCGTGACAATCAGAAGCAGGAAGTGGGGATGGGGTGAAGAGACTTTTGCTGAGTGTCTCCAGCACTGCGCTGACTACTATGGGTGGCTGAACTGTTCCTGAAGGAGAACCACTGCCCAGGGAACTGACAACCATCTGGAGCTTCCTTTCGGAAACCAAGGAAATAGGCCAGGTGTCCTGAGTGCCTTCCTTTTCTCAGGCCGCCTTGAGAGAGTGCAAGGATGGCTGGCTGGCCCAAGAGTCTCTCCAGCCTTTGGTCCGCCAAGCCCCAGCCCATGGAGAAGGCCTTTCCCAGGAACCCAGAGGCAAGGCTGGCCCCACTGGGATGACCTGAGGAAAGGGACAAAACTCTGGGACTGTTGGGTCCTGCCAGTGATGTTCCCAAACTCTTCCATGCCTTTTCCAGCAGAGTCTGGTCTTTTGCCAGACCGATGTCCAGCAGTGGATCTGTAATTGTTTTCATGCACGTTAATTAGGGAAATGCAGGTGGTTACAAATAACGATGGAAAGAGAGGCCTTTGCAGTTGAAAGACTGAAGTCAGCCAAGTAAGAAAGAGGGAAGATACCAATTCATCCGGCCTCCCCTTGTCTTGCGGTGCCTTTAATCATAATTCCTGATTAGGATTCTGAAAGGCAATAAGCCGGATTCTTTGTCTGCCCCCACTTTCCATCAATTAATTTTCCCTGAAATGTTAACTGGCTCTTTTTTGCAAGGGGCAAAGGCAAAAGAGCCCTCCCTCCCAGGGGCATCTTCATTCCAGGTCCCTCAGATCCCCACCTGGCTCATCGGACCTGGGGTTGCTCAAGATTCTTGAGATCCTCCTTCTCCTCTCCCTCTCTCTCTCTCTCTCTCTCTCTCTCTCTCTCTCTCTCTCTCTCTCTCAGACACACACACACACACTCTCACTTCCACCCCCACAACTAACAGCCCCACCCCAAGGAGCACCCTCCGCCTCCTCTAAAAGGGGGCTCTCAGTTTCCTACCTCCTCTCGAAATATAATTGGCCCCAAATAAATTCTGCAGCCTGGCGGGGGAGGGTTGTTCCTATGGGGAGCCATCCAAAGGAGGCAATTTCCATCACAAAGACACCAGGCAGGGCCAGCCGGCCAGCGGCCAGTAAGGGAAAAAGCTTTATTAGGCACACCATCAAGGTTGCTTCTAATTTGGGCCACCTAATTGGCCAACGTGGCTCCAAATTAATGATGGCTGATTATCTTCATTGCCTTCTTCCAAATGGGGAAGGAGAGCCACAGAGTGGGGAGTGGGGCTGGGAAGTCAGAGGACAGCTGATGGGAGACGCAAACAATGGGAGCAGGGAAGAGGCAGGGAAGAGAAAGGAGAGGGCACCCCCCGCCCCGCAGGGTCTTCTAGCCAAGCCTCCATCTGCTCCCTACACAGTGGAGGAGGGGGGCTACCCAGCTGTAGGAAAGCAGGGCTGGCCTGAGCCAAACAAGGCCAGTCCCCAGTCCTGCAGCCAAACGGGCCCACTGGAGCCTTTGGTCCGCATGACCTGTCAGTATGCTCCCCTCTACCCTCCCACCAGGAATGTCACTACGTCCAACCCCCTCCCCCTGCAGCACAGAGCTGAGGCTGTTTATGGAGAGTTTCATGGGTTAAGGAGGAACCTTGTTTCCAGCAGCCAGGAGGGTGGCCTTCTGCCACAACCTGAAGGGAAAGCCCAAGCTGAGTGGAGGAGATACAGGCCCACTGCAGTCAGCTGCGCCTCCCCCTTCTTGGGCAGCAGCAGCAGCAGCAGCCCAGGCCTCCAAGGTCAGCCCCAGCCCTTCATCCAGTGCCAAATGGCCTTCGCAATCCAGCAGTTGAGATTGCTGGCAGCAGAGGAGGTGTCCTTCCCTAGCAGCATGGGGGAAAGGACATTCTCATGGAAAGGGGCCACCTCACCCAATCTCTCCTTGGGCTCTGTCCTCCACTGCTGGCAAATGCTTCTCACCTCAAGGCGGCTACCCTGGGCACCATTCTCAGCATGAGGGTCCTCTCAGGAAGTGAGGAAGAGAGTCTCCCAAGTCAGGAGTGGCACCCCTTGGAAAGAGCCCCATCAGGGTCAGGGTCCAAGAGGTGACAAGTTAAAGAAGCCCAGGATTTTGCAGATTGTTTGAGCAGGGAGGAGTGAGTCAAAAGAACGCTGCAGAGAAGGTCAGGGACCCTACGTGGCAGACCCTGTGCCTCCATGGCAGCTGGAGGAGGCCTCCCAGTTCCACACCGGGACAAGCTGCAAAAGGCCGGCAGGGTCTTCAGGCCCCTCCAGAGCCCTCAGGCTGCCCTTCCCTCTCCTTTCCTACAGCTCCTCCTTCTCTTGACCCACCAACATGCTTGGCTGGATGCTTTGAATAAGTCCTGCTGTGGAGGGACACAAAAGCCCTCCCCCAGGAACTTACCGTCAAGAGGAGTTTTTCCACACAGTCAGGAGACACACTGTGCAGGTGGGTGAGATGCAGCTGGAGGTGGAGTTTGTTGCTGAGCAGGTCCTGACAGAGGGGGCACCTAAGCATCGGCTGGATGGAGTGCTGGGTCATGGCATGTACCCGCAGCCGGTTGACATCCGGGTTGCTGTACTTACAGTAGAGGCACTGGTACATCTGGAAGCAAAAGAAAGCAGGTGCTCACAGTGGTCAAAAGGTGACCAGGTGGCAGTATGGCGTGCCCCACCAGCCCATCGTCACACCTGGCCAACTTTTCTCAGGACACGCTCTCCCTCTCATGCTCTGCATGCTGGCGCTGGGCTGCCTGGAGACCCAAAGGCAGATCATTCCTGGTTTAATGCAAGAGCAAGGTGAAGTTTCTTAGGTGCCAGTGCCACCCCGGCATCTCACCTGCTCGAGCTTCACCTCATCAGATGGTGTGGGCCATTTGGGGACAGGTGATGCCGGGTGTCTTGAAAATGAAGTGTGCTTCGAGGGAAGTGGGGGGTCTGCTGGCTCCTTCTCAGCCTGGGGATCTTGAGCTGCCAAAGAGAGAAAGACATCACTCCATGAATACAGGATCTGGTGGCCTCAGTGGGTAGGGGGGGAAAGCCTGCAGTGGCCTCAGTCCAGAGCACCCCTCCATCACTGACTTCCTCCCACTTCAGCCTCAGCCAAAGGTCATCCGCAAGGTGACATGATAAGTAGTAGTTGGGATTGAAGCTGCTGCCAGCCTCCCCACTCAGCTGGGCCTGAGGATCCTCTGCCTATGGCCCAAAGCCAGGCCGAGCAGGCCTTTCCCCATTCGGGCTCCCGTAAGTGGTGCTTCTGCACACAGAAGGACTCAGGCTGTGCCCATCCAGTAAACTGGCACAGCCTCACCCACTGGGTGCCCAGGTCACTGGAAGGCTGCCCCCTCCTGCCCGCTTCTCTCAACCACCCATCCTTTGCTGCCTCTGCCATGCTGGTGGTAGGGAGGGGGCTGAAAATTAAAAGGGAGAAAGAGATGGCATTCCTAGACTTTCAGGGCTGCTCTAGGAATTCTTCTCTGTACTGGCAGCAGGAAGTTGGCCAGGAGGGATTTACTTTAGCCCCAAACAATCCTGGGGCTGCATATTTATAAAGCCGCCTCTAAGCCCAATTCAGACCAAGTCATTGTCTCTGTGTCCCAGAGTTGCGTATGTGGAACAAATAGGGCCAGACGTCACAAAGGCTTCTCTGCTGATCTGCAGCCTTCTCCTTTGTGCTTCCCTCATCCCTGTTCAATGCAACAATACCCCCTCTTTGTTCCACACCATTGCTGGCTAGGAGCAGGCAAAACACTCAGGTGTGTGTGAATACAAGGGAGGGATACGTTCTCCCTCAGAAAGAATTCCTTCAGCTTCATACTAGCAGTTTGATAGACAGATAAAGCAGCATTCAAATTCACCTGACACCCCACAGGAATTTGTGCTGCTCTTGGAAACATGAGAGACAAGATGGTGGGAGGGAGGGGGAGGGGGAGGGAGAGAGAGAGAGAGGGAGAACACCCTCTGGGTGCTTGCGAACGTACATGGAGCAGCAGGACCAGCAAAGCAGAGGCCCCTGACCACCCTCCTCACCTGCCCATTTGACCTGGTCCTGGTCAGCAGCTGTGCTCTCCATTTCTTTAGCTGGCTCATCAGGGTGCCTTGCACTAAGAGACTCGCCAGGTCCTTCCACATCTCCAATCAGCTCCTCTGGAGGGGACAAGAGAGGGAGAGCCGCCCTGAGGCCTCCTGCAACAGGTTCAGTCACCACTCCAGCCATGCTCAGAGCCAGAGGAGGTCTTCCAAGAACTCCCAGCCTTTCCCAACTTCTGGGGGGCCAGCGGTCAGCTTCCCATGCTCCCCACGACCACAAGAAATGAAATAGCCTCTTGGGCAGACAGAACCACTGAGGATTAAAATTCAGCCTTCTGCACCTTCTCCTAAAACCCTGATGAGGCACCTGAAGTTCAGCTTCAGCCAACAGACCAACCTACATTTCCTGAAAGGGAAGTGGGAAGAAGCCCCTGCACTAAGAGAGGGAAGTAAAGAAATACAATCCACACAATCAGCAAGAGTCAGTGGGGTGGGTGGAGGAAGGGGGAAGACAGGATTTACTTCTTGGCCACAAAACCATGAAGTCAAAAAAGCTGATAATCTCAACAGGCCTTTCCAGGATATCAAAAGCAAAAGAAGAGGTGAAAGGCCACAAGGTTTGTTGTGATCCCAGACTCTAAAAGGTCCCTTTCTTCAGGACGTTAGAAAGGGAGGTGAGAACCCCAAAACAGAAGGTGAAGTCAGACAGGTAAGAAGGCATACCAGAGTGTGAACCCAGCATGACCAACAAGGCTTCCCCTTTTCCAGGAAGAGAAGGGAGGGGGCAGACCTAGGCCACAAGGAAACGAAGCACAACCATGGCTATGTTCAGGGCAGAAGTGAGCCATCTTGAACCAGTTCAGCCCAAGCGACCCAGTTGGTGAGAAACAAGTACAAGAAGCCCCATGGGAAAGGCTGCAGCTGAAGACTCCAGAAAACGACGACCCCCATCCTGATTCTGCTGCTCTGCAGAAATGGGTCACCCATCGGTAGCCCTGTTGGAAACTGAACCACTCTCATCGCCATGGCAGATTCTACAGCAAGGAATGCAATCCGGGAAGTGCAGCAGCCAACTTCTCTCCCTTCCCTTCCCTGCCCAATAGCCCCCGACCCCACCCTCCATCTTAACAAATGGCAGCCCCAGACCAGCCTTTCCGTCTCTGAGGTTTGAGAGACTCGGCTGGAGGGGACATCACCCCTTCCCTGTGAGCAAAGAGCTGCTAGCCTGGGGCAGAGGAAATCAAGGAGAATTGCCCCAAAGTCGAGGTTTATCCTCAACAAGATGATGATGATGATGATGATGATGATAATAATAATAATAATAATAATAATAATAATAATAATAATAATAATAATAATAATAATAATAATAATAATAATAATAATAATAATTTGGAAGGGACCTTGGAGATCATCTAGTCCAACCCCCTGCTAAGGCAGGAAACCCTATACCATTTCAGACAAATGGCTGTCCAGTCTCTTCTTAAAAACTTCCAGTGTTGGAGCATTCACCACTTCTGGAGGCAGGTTGTTCCACTGGTTAATTGTTCTAACTGTCAGGAAATTTCTCCTTAGTTCTAGGTTGCTTCTCGCTTCTCTCCTTGACTAGTTTCCATCCATTGCTTCTTGTCCTGCTCTCAGGTGCTCTGGAGAACAGCCTGGCTCCCTCTTCTTTGTGGCAGCCCCTGAGATATTGGAACACTGCTATCATGTCACCCCTCACCCTTCTCTTCATTAAACTACACATACCCAATTCCAGCAACCGTTCCCTATATGTTTTAGCCTCCAGTCCCCCAATCATCTTTGTTGTTCTTCTCTGTACTCTTTCTAGAGTCTCGACATCTTTTTTACATCGTGGTGACCAAAACTGGATGCAGTATTCCAGGTGTGGCCTTACCAAGGGATTGTAAAGTGGTATTAGTACTTCACGTGATCTTGATTCTATCCCTCTGTTAATGCAGCCTAGCACTGTGTTGGCTTTTTTGGCAGCTGCAGCACACTGCTGGCTCATATTTAAGTGATTGTCCACTAGGACTCCGAGATCACTCTCACAGTTACTACTATCGAGCAAGGTACCACCTATACTATACCTGTGCATTTGATTTTTTCCTGCCTAAATGCAGAACCTTACTTTTTTTACAATTGAATTTCATTTTGTTAGATAGTGCCCAGTGTTCGAGTCTGTCCAGATTCTCCTGTATCTTAAGCCTATCTTCTGGAGTATTGGCTATTCCTGCCAGCTTGGTGTCATCTGCAAATTTGATGAGTTCCCCATCTATCCCCTCATCCAAATCGTTGATGAAGATGTTGAAGAGCACTGGGCCCAGAACAGAGCCCCGGGGCACCCCACTACACACTTCCTTCCATGTAGATGCAGTTCCATTGAGGACCACACGCTGAGTATGGCCTGTCAGCCAGCTACGAATCCATCTGGTGGTGATGCTATCTAACCCACATTTTTCTATCTTATCAAGTAGTAGGTTGTGATCTACTTTATCAAATGCCTTACTGAAATCCAAGTAAATTATATCTACAGCATTCCTCTGGTCCACTAGTTTTGTCACTTGGTCAAAGAATGCAATAAGGTTTGTCTGGCACGATCTGTTTTTGACAAACCCATGTTGGCTTTTAGTGATAACTTTGTTCGCATCAAGGTGTTCACTGATTTGTTGTTTGATTATCTTTTCCACAATCTTCCCAGGTATTGAGGTCAGGCTGATAGGTCTGTAGTTTCCTGGATCTATTTTTTTTCCCTTTTTTGAAGATGGGAACTACATCAGCTCTCTTCCAGTCCTCTGGTAGTTCCCCAGTGCTCCAGGATCTTTGAAAAATACAGTTCAGTGGTTCTGAGATCACGTCTGCCAGTTCCTTGAGAACCTTGGGGTGTAATCCATCTGGTCCTGGTGATTTGAACTCGTCTAGGCTGGACAGGTGCTAACTTACCATTTTCTTGCCTATCTTAACTTGCGTTTCTATTCTGTTTTTTATGGCACTAAATAAAGCAAAACAGTTCATTAGGATGCTTAAAAACCATAAAACCATGAATGTGAATACCAATTTAAAAATGGGTAGGGGAGGAGTTAATAAACTGGATACTCCTTGTGCATTCTCTTCTCCGTGCCCTTGTTGGACTGGCTGCCCCGTCAGGACTCAGTGGGGGCAGCAGCAAAGCTGAGCACTTCAGGAGAGGAGAAAGGGAAGTCTGTAGATAGCAGGAATTCAGCCATGCAAAAGGTCTGCTTTGGTGGATTCTCCATGTGCCTGCAGAACCACACGGCACCTCAGACACCCACATTCATGACGGCAGAAGCTTTTGTGAACTGCAGAACACAGCAATGCATCTTAAAGAGACAACTGGGGCCAAGAAGTCTTTTTCTAAGCTGGCCATAAACCTCAGTACAGCAGGAGCTCAAGTAAAGGCCATACTGAGGATCTGAAGCTCCATTTTCCCTCCAAAATTAGAATAATAACGAGAAGCAGAGCTTAGAGATTCATTAGGGATTATTAAATTCCACTCAGCCCACTGTATTCCAGGGTGCTGCTCTCAGGGCCTCAACAAATATGGGGAAATTAGCATCAGAGCATCAGTAGAGCCGCTCTTTGCTTTCAGGCTGGCTGCCTGAGGAATTTCACTGCGAGTGAATTATTGGAGACAGTCTCAAGGAAGAGCACCTCCAGGCCCTAAACTGAAGCGCAGTTGGACTCATATTTCCATGCAGGAAAACTTGCTCTACATCTCCTGCCCTTCCTCCTGGCAGACATCCAGATTTTAGGCAGCAAAGCCAATTCTCACTCACTCCCACTCAGTCTCTCTCTCTCTGGGATTCATGCCTCATAAATGTTTGCTTAACAAAATGACAGTCCTTACCAACATGGTCAGGCTGATGTGGCTATGGGAAGCGAGGGGGAGGGTTAAAGCAGGAAGAGGAAAGTGGAGGGCTGCGCTGGCTCTCCACACCCCCTGCATCCCATTCCAGGAGATTCAACAGCCGAGAAACATGAGCTGTCACAAACCACAATCAAATTGGGTCTGAAATATTTAGCAGTGGCTTGGAAAATGCAATGGTGCAACTCTGACAGGCGAGATGGGTACAGACACCATTTTCCATTATAATGGAAATATCCCGCCTGTTCTGAATATGTATAACCCAGAAAAATGTATTGATTTTTCTTTCAGCATTAAAAAAAAATTGAAATACCCCTCAGCTGTCAAAGGCCTTTTGTTAAAAGCTCATCTTCCTGGAATGAGGTTTACCAGAAACAAGTTTTAATTGTGCACAGACTGCTTCTTCGAAACACAGAGCCTTCTCCCATCCCATCTCACCAGAAACAACCCTCCCTCCATCCCTCCCTCGGCCAGGGGAAGGGGCAGATCCAGCGCAGGGTGGCTGGGAGCTGGCTGGCCGAGCTCAGGAGACTCAGATCCAAACCTTCACCAATCCTCTTGGCCACCTTGAAGGGCAGGGCAGGGCAGGGCAAGCGCTGCGATGGCCACCCTTTCCCATCGACATTCAGAAGGTGTGGAGAAAAAAAACACAAGGAAAGGGAGACTGGCATGATCAAGCTTCCCCCTTTTCTCCCAAGATGCCAGGAGCTTCTCTGCAAGGATCTAAGAAAGGCCATCAGTTCCCTGGTAAGCATAGGAATCCTTGGTGACTGCACCGTGCAGGAGGAGGAGCCTTCTCCCCCCTCCCCCCTTCTCTTTTAGAGATGTGATATTTTGCAGAGGAGCCCCATCCTCCCCCGGGGCCTCAGGCAAGAGATTATTTCTACCTCTCTCCTCTTCTTCCGCCTCCTCTCCAAACTGGCTGGACTCCTGTACGTGGCATCTGCGTCTACAGCAGCCTGCGGCTTTGTTTTCTTCCACCCATCTTCCCCTCCTCTCCCTCACTTCCCTGGGTTCTTCATGTCAGGCTCTAGTATCAGGGGAGGAAGAACAATGCCCTGACCCACCATTTTGCCTCACTACCCTTTAAGATACCATCAAAGCCCCTTCTGATAATCAGCCCACAGAAACCTTTCAACCTGAACCAAGCATCCCCTAACAGAGACACACATCCCCCCCAATGCTTTCCTGGAAGGCTTCAAAAGCCCAACAAGGCTGGATACCAAAGAACAAGCTACTCTCCAAGAGGGAGGGTATCACTAAGAAGGCCCCACCACGGGGCCCATAGAGATGGCATTAGCAAACTCTCCCAGCTCTTGCTGGTCAAGCAGACCCAGCCTGGAGCAAGCGCTCTGGAAGACCCAGGGCCATGGAGGCTGCAAAGGAGACAGTCGGCACCTTGATTTGCCTCCGGTGCTGATCCTATTACAGGAGTGAACCTACAGGATCCTAGGATCCAAACAAGCTAGGCTGACTCCTGTACCATCAACTGAAGCTTCCAGATAACACTTCAAAGTCAGTCCCATAAACATATATTGCAATGTCCAGCCACAAGGTGACCAGTGCATCAACAACAGCAAGCAGTTTCACTTGCCCAAAAGACCACAACTGGCCTGGCCAAGGTCTCCACTTGCTGTGGAGTCATGAAACTAGGAAGATCCAAACTTCAAGCCAGCAGTATCCAAGGGAGCATGAAAACAGGCCATCTTTGAATTCATCTGGATTCAAATGCATTAACTATTTAGGCACTAGGATATTAGCAGTTGTTAAAATGATCTCATTCTCCACCTGGAATTTGCCTTTTTCACACTAGCTGTTCTCCAAGTTGGCATAGAACACGGGTGGCAAACTGTCCACATCACCTCCCTCCCTCCCTCCCTCTCCCTCTTATATAGGGAAGAGAGGTTCTTCCCTTGCTTTCTCCACATCCCGCAGGCAGGATTTTCACTCTGATGGGCTGTGGCTTCCCCGCAGGCAGGATTTTCACTCTGATGGGCTGTTGCTTCCTTTCTTTAGCCCTTTCTCTACTGACCAGCGGCTTTTAGGCTTCCCAAGAAACCCTATGGGAAAGAAAATCCTGCTTCCCTGAAGCCAGAAGGGTTGTGCTCCCCTTGCTTCCGTTTGGGACAGGTTCCTGCAGCACATTTCAAATGCAGTGACAATGGTAATTTTCTTAAGAAAAAGAAATGTACTCACACCTACACCAAAGCAAGCCACACCCCTATTTTTTTCTTTTCAGCTAAAACATTCCGAAGTCCCTGGGTGACTTTGGTGAGGACTGCCAGCCGCTGCAGCTCAGCAGCCTGGTTTAGTCTTGCTCTAACCCAGCTCTTCTAAAGCACACCAGGCTGTGTGAAGGCCACCAAGGGCTCCTCTCCCTGGAATGCTGTGCGTGCAATAAGGCTCCAGAAGAACCTGCGGTTCTCTTGCTGACCTGTTCTAGCAGCCCCATTACTAAAAGGAAGCAATCAGAGGCACAAAGGTGAGGCTGCTGATGGGTACACTGGGACAAAGCTTGAGCCACACAACATTTTATCCCATCCACCATATCCACTGTTCCTCACGCCAGGGTGGTTCTCCGCTCCTGGGCATACATATTTTCCAGAGTGCAGAGTGAGATGACGGAAGGCATTTCCATCACAGCCTGTAGAGAGTCCTATTGATCTAACACACACACAGTGTCTTCAAAATTGTTTATAGTCAATATGCAAATCACTCCTACCATCGATCTAATATTAATTTTCAATTAGGGAACCCACAAGGGGTCTCCCAAGGTCAATACCTAGCAGTGAAAAGGAAGTGCCAGAGTAAAATATCTGAGTTGGTACTCGGAGGCCCTTCGACAGCTTCCAGCATGCTCTCTTTTGCGGTCTCCACTTCCTCCTGGACAGATCTCTAGAAGCAGCCATCCTCCCTCACCTCTAGTGGATTGTTCTTTGGCAACTTCATTCTCTTATTTCTGACAAACGCAAATGGCTCTGCTCACACTTGTCCATTCTCAGAGCGGTGTTTTATTTGCTATATCTGGACTTGAAGATTGGAAGGTTTTCTATCTATCGTGATCCATTGGCCCCATGGAAACTATCAGCTTATGATATCAAATTCCCCTTAAGCAGGAAGTTTGGTAGCTTAAGGGTGACACCCACCCCTCATTCATAGGCTTACTTTTTATCTACAGCCGTGTGGGGAAACCCAGTGGTGGGAAGTGGTAAACTGCCCTCATGGCAGTGCCCTCCTTGGTCCAAAGGAAAGCATAAATCAATGTGTGATAATGACCCCTTCTGAATAAATGGCTTAAACAGCTCAGACACCTTACACTGGAACATAGCGTAAAGCACTAAAGCTTCAATATAAGCTGGTTTCCTAGTGTCTTCTCAAGTTACACAACTATATTTGTACTGTTATAAAATTAATTAGAACAAGCTTTACCACACCACAGTGTAGCTGGATAATAATATAAGATAGTGGTTCTCAACCTGTGGTCCTCAGATGCTGGGGACCCGCAATGTCGTCACAAGGGGTTCACAAAGGCTTGAAGAAATGTTGTGATTTAAATCTTGAGTTAAGTCTTGGGGGTCTGTGGCCACAAAAGGTATTTAAAGGAAGGTTTCCATGGTGAAGAAAAGGTTGAGAACACCTGTAATAAGAGGCTCAAAGACACAAATGAGGAAACAGCCATGAATTGGCCTTCCTCTTCCTTGCACGAACCCACTGAGATTCTTTGGTAGAATGACCGGTGTATATTAGGGTGCTCAAGACAGGCCACTTCCCAAATGTTATAAAGGCAAAATATTTTCCCTTTCAATAAATCTGGTTAAAGGTGACTCTGAAAAACTTATTTTTTGGTTCCAATAGAAGAAAAAGTTTATAATCCAAAGTCGAATTATGGAATCCTTGATGCGCTCTGAGCTGGGTTGTTTGCTTTCAGACATTTCAATACCTGATTAGGTAACATCATCAGTGCACTGGGAATGTTACCCAGTCAGGCAATGAATCATCTACAAGAAAACAGCCAAGTTCAGAAAGCATCAAGGACTCCACAGTTCTTTTTGATTTTAAGGGGCTGCCAAGAGCTTGACATGAGGGTACAAAAGGTGGAGTGCGAATGGTCTTAAGGGTATTAGATATGTTAGCATAACCTGGAAAACGGGTGGGGTTTAAGGAGACTGCATATACCATATGCTGGGAAAGCCTGGGCTCCCTCCGCTTCTTGTTGTGTTTGGCCAACCTGATCCTGAGGAAGATTCCACTAACCCTGAAAAGGCAGGAGGAGCAATTCAAATCAACTTTTGCCCAGCACTGTTGGGCCTTCTGCTGTAGCCACCCTCCCTGGGTGGGCAGAGGGGCCGTCTCTTACAACTTGCCAGTCCTTGCTCCTACAACTGATGTGGGTGTACAACAAGAGCCCTAAGCAGCTGACACTAACCTTTGCCACGGGCCACCGCCTAATTGGTTCAGTTAATTAGTCTACGAATAGTGTTAATTACCATGTTTTCCATTAATGGATGAACTCTTTATTAGTTTCATTGATTAGCAGGACTTGTTAGGTAGCTTAACCAATGGCAGATGTAACAAGTTCTTTTATTGGCATATCAATTAGCATAATCAATTCCTGGCCACCAGCTGCCATTCGCTCTCCTGCTTGTTAGGAGTTGAAGCCAGAGCCAAGCAATGTTTTTCCAAAGGAGCCTCATTCCGATATGCCTGACACAAATCCCTAGGTCAGCCTCCTTTCTCTCTGCAGAACAAGGGGTCTTTTTGCACGAAAGGGTGAGAGGAAGCAACCCACTGCATCCTGTCTGGCTAAGGGGTCGGATTTCCTTCCTGCTGCTCAGGAAGCCCTGAAACGCCACCCTTGCTGGTTCCTGGTTTTGTAGGCTCACTGCCTGCTTCCCCACAAAACCCCAGGGCTGGGAGTCAGATGGGCCAGGCAGAGAGAAAAGAACCAGAGGCCTTACAGGCAAACAGGGTCAGGGAAGGCCGGCAGTCATCCTGCTCTAAGCTCACACTCAGTTCTCCAGTAGGGCGGGAGTCCTGAAATACCCAGCGAGGCAGCAATATCTGACTGCAGACAATTCATGAAACAGGGGAGACTCTAATCCCCGTAATATCCCAAAAGCGGTTTCTAAGTGAATTATCCCGATTCCATCATCATGCCACCTCTAGTGAGCCTTCTCTCTGCCCAGAGCCTGTGACTGAAGAAGCTTCCTTTGGAGCACAGTAATTACCGCTTTCCCTTTCAAACTTCTAACTGGAGATCAATGCTGCATTTTAAGACTCATTGATTTACAATTAGCCCAGCTTTCCTACTAAAGTGTTTTCAAGCAGAGTTTACTTCTATTTTATTCTGAAATTTCTGAGGTCTGGTTCTTGGATTTCACATTCTCTTGAGATGCATGCTGGAAACTCAGAAAGAAAGAAAGACATCTAAGTTAGGGAAAGGAGACAAGGCAGGTTGGCCACACTAAGGGCTAGTGGAGAAAAAGAGACCCAACCGAGGAGAAGCCAGGAGGCGCATCCCTGGCCAAACCAAGAGGCCCACCTAATTGAGGAACTCCCAACTCTTCCCTCCTCCACCCAGCTAGCTGCTAGGAGAGGCTGCCTGCCTTTTGCAAAGCACAGCAGCAGTTAAAAATAGCAGAGGTTTGACTGTGAGCAGCCAGCAGCCCCTGCATGTGTACAAGCCTACCAAGGGAACAGAAGTCAGCAGAGCAATTAAGCATTTGATGCCCATGGCTTCCAGCAATTTCTTCTCTGGCACAAAGGTAGCAGCAGAGAGATGGAGCCTCTTCTCTTCTCCACAGCTGTGCAGATGGGCGAGGGGCTGACACCCCGATCCTTGGTTGCAACAAATGCCAATGTTCTGCAAAGTGGAGGGCAATTCACTACCAAAAGACCAACCAAATCTTCTGCACTTTGGCACTCCTGCAATTTGACAGCCACCATTACATTCAGGGAAGGGCTGTTTCCCTATCAGAGGCACCCAAAATGTTCCCGAGTTCAAAAAAGAAGCTTTGCTTGCATCTCCTAATAGTCCCACCCCTTTAACTGGCCCTGCCAGACACTGCAGTGAACTTCGCACCCGCTTCCATTTCCCATCACTTGGCTCAACTTTCTTCTCCTTCTGCCCCTTTCTTTAAAAAACAAACCAACCTCACTTTAGAAGTTTGGAATTAAGGCCCAGCATCACAGGTATGTTGAGAGCACTGATCTGAACAGGGCATTTGGGCACAGAATCTCAGTTTTCTTGACATTCTGTGTTAGTTCCAATGCAAACCATTAAAGGGCGCCTACGCAATGCATTCCTTTGCATTCCTTTGACGCATTCTCTCTCTCTCTCTCTCTCTCTCTCTCTCTCTCTCTCTCTAATGGACTCCTTTTCACAGTGCAATGTTTTCTCTTACTAACAGGAACCCATGAATTATATATTCTCAAAATATACACTATCTGAAATATTGCACAAAATTGCATAATTTAGTATTAATTGAATTAATGCAACCACTTAGCGTACTTTGGCAGGAGCATGTCTCTGATATGGGGGGAGTTTGCCCCCACAGCTACATCTGGAGTACCAGGGGTAGCAGGAATAATAAGCAAGTACAGGAGTCAAGAAACTGCTTCATGACGACTGAATGACAAATCTCAAAACAAGAGAATAAAGTCCATAAAAAACAGCAAAGAAGAATTTGCTGGGACTTTACTATGGCAGAGTTCTGTTTGCTTTCAAAACTTGAACTCTGCCAGAAATAAGCACCCCAGCTTGCTCAGTGCAATGTAGTGGGAGGAAGGCCTTGCAGTCAACATCCAAGCATCCCCCCCCACCCCCGTTTTCACTGTAGTATTGTAGAGCAGTGGTCCCCAGCCTTTCTGGTGTTGCGGACCAGCGGTGGGCAGGGAAAGGGGATGGTTCTGCCCAAGCAACAGGCAAGCAGCACGGTACCAGGCTACGACCCCAAGGGATTGGGGACCCTTGCTGTAGAGCATATGAGAAAAGGACAGACTTGGGCCCTTGTCAATCCTTGGACAGAGACATTTCTGGCAGCTATGGGGAGGCTGAGCTCGTTTTGGTAGGAGCGAACGTCTACCCTCAAGACCATGGAAGGGGTGGTTGGCCAGATCAGTGGCCAGTCTTGCAAATCCCTCTGCCGACACATGCGGTGACAGGGCCCCCCTCAAGCCCCTTCAGGAAGGAGAAACCCATTGCTCCTCCTGTACTATTTGTTGCAAAGGCAGAGCTGCCTGTCAGTTTGGGGAAGAGAAAGAACCCCCTGCTCTGCCCTGCTCCTTAGGAGGGGCCACAGCCTCCTTGAGCCAAGCTGGACAACCACAAGGAACGCACTCGGGTTGCACTGGGAATATTCTCTGCTGCCGCCACTCCCCACCCCTCCCACCCTGCAAGAGGTGAGGTGGGTCCCCGCTCACCTGGCCTTTTGGAAACATCTAAAGACCTGGCTCTGCCCACTTGCATGGGGCTCACGAGTGCATGCAGGCACCTTCCCATCCCCCGCCTCCCATCTTTTTAACCTTGAAGTTTATCTACCTTGTCTTCTAATATTTAGATATAGTTTTTATGTTTTATATTTTACTTGTACACTGTCCAGAGTCATTTTGTGTGAGAAATGGGCTGTTTTCTAAATTTGAGATATAAATAAATATTATCCAATATGTTTGCGATGACCTCAAATGAGCCTGTTTGAGCTGTACAGTAGGCTTCTCCAACCCGCCACGCACAGGCTGCATGTGGCCCTGGACAGCTTGTCATGCGGCTCCACAAAATCACAAAAAATATTAAAAAATAAAGGAAGTTCATTGCTTATACACATTTACTATATTATATATTCTATATGAGGCCCAAGACAGTTCCTCTTCACTCAATGTAGCCCATGCGACCAAAAGATGGGGCCGCCATGCTCCAGAGCCTCCTCGCTCAGATAAGCCAGGCCAGCCTGGTGAGAGGCAGCCAAGAGGGCCCCACAGCCCAGGCCTCCCTGTCCCCACAAGGCCAACAAATCTCCGGGACGGCCCGTCCTTCCCTTTTGGGAAGCCCAGCTGCCACAGGGAACGGTGGGAGCCCCAGCGATGCTCCACCTGCAGCCATTTCTAAGCTGAGCACATTGGAGCGGGTTTGCGTGGCTTGGTTTGCCTGTGAGGACCAGAAGGGTCGAGGCGAGAGGCACTTCATCGCAAGGGTAACTCAAGCGACACTGATGCGAATCAATGTTCCTTTTGTGAATGCATTACCTGGCAGAAACTGGCTTTTTGTATCCCCCTTAAATGAAGCCAGTAACACAAAAAAAGAGGGGGTGGTGGATGTCCTTGAAACAAAAGGATGAGGTGAAAATAAAGAGAGACTCGCCCGCACTTTATTCTCTTTCATAGAAGCAAATGCATTTGGTGCTTTTTATACATTAATCAATCAATATCACTGACTGTACATCAGCAGTGCAGCCAAGTTATGAATGACCTTTCTGGCAAAGAGGACATTTTTAATGCTCACAAAATTGCTCAGAGATTTGCAACTTTCTGAAGTTATGCCTGCATGACTGCACCTTAAAAGTGAGACTCTTAGCAGAACCTGCTGGGTTGCGTAAGCTACAAAAGGGGTCACCATGAATGTGCAGGGGCATACAGCCCTGGGCAATCCCTCCTTCTTTTATTTTTGGGACTTATATGCCGCCCTATCTCCAATCCCTCCTTTTTCTTACTAAGCAAGGGGATTCCTGCCTCTAGGGAGGCCTGACCTTATGGTAGCAGTCCCCCCCCAACAGAAACCCACAGAAGGCTCGGCCTCAGAGGTAACCAGCTGGCTTCCTTCAGGCCAAACCAACCAGGCGGTCTGCCATTGACTGGGCTGCAGCCAGAACAAACTCCAAGAGGGTCACCTTGCCCATACGTAGGTTGATGTTTTCTTGAACTGTCCACAGCAATTCCATTTTCCCTTCCTGAAGAATCACCATCAGGATCTATACTTTTATGTAAACTGATAAAAATGATACAGCTAGATTTATAAAGGTGAACATAGAGATCTCTCTAATTTGAAAGAAGTGATTCCTAAAACACATCACTGACATTTTAAAGATGAAATTTATATGTAAGTTATAATTTTTCAGAAAAAAATATCAGATATTTTCCCTGAAAATATTTCAATATTCCAAACTGATTTGATCTAATGCAGACATGTCAAACACAAGGCCTGGGGGCCAGATCCGGCCCGCGAAGTGGTTTCATGTGGCCCGCGAAGCCATCCTGGAAACAGTGAGGGAACGGCCCCCACTGCCTTGGCCCTGGCCCAGAGACCCTCCTTCTGCCAGAGACCCTCAGATCTGTCCCACTCCTGCCCAGGCCCCCATAGGCACCCTTGATGCGAACGATGTAGAGCTGGCCACGCCCACCCAGTAAGCCATACGCACTCTAGCCATGCCCACCCAGTAGGCCACGCCTACCCAGTAGGCCACGCCCATCCTGGCCATACCCACCCGGCCCCGAGGGCAACCGCAATGCTGATGCGGCCCTCAGGGTGCCGTCGGCTAGACAATGTCGGCTGGCGACCCCCGGGGAAGGGCCTTCTCTGTGGGAGCGCCAGCCCTGTGGAACCAACTCCCCCCTTGAGCTCCGGATGGCCCCGGATCTCCGGTCCTTTCGCCGCGGCCTTAAAACTTTCCTTTTTCATCAGGCTGACCTGGACTGACGGCAGGGTTTTTTAAAATGTTTTTAAATTTTTAATTGTTTAGTTTAACTTATTTATTGGGGCTGTTTATTTAATTTCTTTTAACTTTTGTATTGTTGTTTTTGTTGTTGTTAGCCGCCCTGAGTCCTTCGGGAGATAGGGCGGCATATAAGTCCCAAAAATAAATAAATAAATAAATAAATAAATAAATAAATAAATAATGTCTGTTATTCCCAGAGCATTGTTTGGCAGAAAGGAGGGCGGAGAGCTGAATGGGTCTCCTTCCCCAATTAACTCCTCTGTCCCTTTCAGCCCAAGCCCAACAGGGAGAGCTGCTCATGAACTGTGTGGCTGTGGCCGGCAGAGGGACCCCCACCCACCGCCAGGTTTTCCAGCCCTGAAATTGGGCAGCGGGCTTTCCATCTGGGTGGCAGATACTGCTCTGGGGCAAGTCAACAGCTCCAGCTTCCTCTCTTGCTGCTTTATGAGCGGCAGGGGCTGATGAGGACAAGCCTGGGAAGGAGCAAGCTAGGGCCACTGCTGCCGCCTCCTCCTCCCTGCCCCACTAGCCCCTTCCTTGGGGCTGGGACCCTGTGGCTGCCCCATGGCAGACTTGCCTTGCTCCCTCTGCTCAGCCTGTTCCTCCTGCAGCGGAGGGGATGGCCTGGCCGCCCAGGGGAACCACCAGCAACACGTTTGCCCAGCTCAGTGCAGGGCCCAACTCTCAATCAACACAATCCAAGGGAAGCCTTAGAGAAGCAAGACTTCCGGGGGTCTGGACTTGGGGCTCTCAGCCAAACAGGGATGTCCCAGAGGAGGAAGAAACAGAGAGAAGGAGAGAAGAGGAAGTGCCTGGAATCCTGCTTCCCCCCCCTGCCTGTTTTCTCTCCCCCTGCCCAATTCTGTATCAGGCAGTCAAAAGACAGGGAAGGAACCCTGAGGCATTTCCTCCTGGCTACTGGTGGTAATTTGGCATGCACTAGTGTGTGTGTGTGTGTGTGTGTGTGTGTGTGTGCATGCAGGAACATCCAACCAACCAGTCAAAAAAATTGAGGAAGCTCACTTCCTTCACTTCCCCAGCCTTGTTTCAGGCTGCAGTGCAGGAAAGCCCCTCATGCCTTTCCTGGCTTTCCTGGGGGAACCTTCGTAGACAGCCAGGCTGAGGCCAAGGCTAAGGCCAAGGGGGGTCCGGGAAGGTAGCCCAGCCCTCCTGCTCCTGGCAGGCAAGGCCAGAACTGGCCTCAGGTGGAGAGTCCTGCACAGAAACCCGGACTGCTGGATCCTGGTGCCGAGTCCCAACAGGACCTGAATGCACTGCTCAGTCTTCCAATATCTCAGGGGCTGCCACAGAGAAGAGGGGTCAACTTCTCCTCCAAAGCCCCCGAAGGCAGGACAAGAAGCAACAGATGGAAACTAATCAAGGAGAGCAGCAACCTAGAACTAAAGAGAAACTTGCTGACAACTGATTAGAACAATTAATCAGTGGAACGGCTTCCCTCCAGAAGTTGTAGGCGTTCCATCATTAGAGGTTTTTAAGAAGAGATTGGACAACCATTTGTGTGAAATGGTATAGGGCAGGGGTGTCACTCAATTTCATTGAGGGCCGCATCAGCATTGCGGTTGCCCTCGGGGCCGGGTGGGTATGGCCAGGATGGGCGTGGCCTACTGGGTGGGCATGGCCTACTGGGTGGGCATGGCTAGAGTGCGTATGGCTTACTGGGTGGGCGTGGCCAGCTCTACATCGTTGGCATCAAGGGTGCCTATGGGAGCCTGGGCAGGGGTGGGACAGATCTGGGGGTCTCTGGCAGGAGGAGGGTCTCTGGGCCAGGGCCAAGGCAGTGGGGGCCGTTCCCTCACTGTTTCCAGGATGGCTTCGCGGGCCACATGAAACCACTTCGCGGGCCGGATCCGGGCCCCGGGCCTTGTGTTCGACATGTCTGGTATAGGGCTTCTTGCTTGAGCAGGGGGTTGGACTAGAAGACCTCCAAGAACCCTCCCAACTCTGTTATTTTGTAAATACTGCTTAGCAAGTTCAAAATGGAAAGAAAACACTTCATAATATGGAACAGTGTCAAATAGCTACATATATACATACCCACCATCTTTTGGGATAAGCCACGTTTATAGGATCACAGAAAAGAAGCAGAAAATAGCAGGCGTCCTAACATATGCTCCAAAATGTTTGTTTTTTCACCAACACGACATTATCTACATTCAAAAGTAACATCACCAAAAATATTCTTTATACTAATATATGAAACAGAAAAGGGGAAATTATCACCTTTGCCTGCCCGCTGCCTGGACCGTTTGCTAAGCATTCCATTTGTTCTCATGCATATTTTATTCCCATCATATACCATTCTTACCACATTCAGCAATCACCGTTCAAATCCATATTCATGCAAAACATTCCATAATTCAAGCCAATTTATTGGTCAAATGTTTTCTCTGCACCAAGCTGCTTCAAGGCTAAAACACAGAATTATGGAGGGAAGGAATCCCGAAGGAGGGGAAAAGGGCAACAGGCGGAGCAGGTCTCCACAGCCGCAGGAGCCCCAGAGGAGCTGCTCGGCTCAGCCTCCTTCTCTCTCCCCCGCCTGGGCTGAGCAGGAGCAGCTCCCTGGAACAGCCAGGGGCAAAGAGGGCAGCTGAGCCTGAAAGGAACAGCCATTCTGGGCCACCGAGCATCCCTTCCTCTTGGAGGTAGAAAGGCCTGAGGGGTGACCCCCACCCCACCCCATAAGAAGGCTGAGCAAAGTTGCTTTGAGTACCTACGTGGGGGGAGGAGGGGTCCTGTACACGAGGACCGGAAAGCAAGGAGAGTGAAGAACTGGGCTGGAATGAGAAACAAAGCAGGGAACTGCCAAACATCTCTTGGGCAAACCCAACCACATGCTTGGAAACAGGTCGACTGAGTAAACCGTAACTAAACTAGCCATGATTATGTCCACTGCAGAGGCCTGGATCCTTTGTGGCAAGAGAAAGATCCGAGAAAGAAAGGAGTGTAGCCCAAGGGTTCAAAGCGGTACAAAAAGCCTATTTAAAGGATTAACCTCTGTGTGGGGGGGGGGGGGGAGAACTCCCATTTAGACAACAAGCCAACCAAGAGGGCCTCGTACTATTCTGGACAAAATACTGTCCAGACTCTCCTTGAAATCCTCCACTGACGGGGGGCAGCCTGTCCTACTCAGACAGGGAGCACAGGAGAGACCGTATGAGGGCAGTCTTAAAGTAAGCACCCCACCAAGATCCCTTCATTTCTCCTTGATTTTATGGCAAGACACTAAATATTTCCCAAAGTATTCCCAAATTCCCACTCGCCATTTCTTTCTGTCTCCTTGCTGACCAAACCCCTTGATGCATCTCATTTGAGAGAAATCTGATTCCTCTTGGGGAAGGGATCAGAAGCCTTTGGGCTCCATGCAGCTTTCCTAGTAGCTGCCGAGGAGGCCACGAGGCAAGGGGCCCTCTCTCACACACTCCGGCTTCTGCAGAAGGGCCAGAGCCATCCTTATTATCATTGCCAACAATGCCTGCAAAAGGCGTTATCAACACCAACCAAGCTGGAGCCCTGGCCAAGCGACTGTGTTTAGCACCTTCGACCGGACTGCAGCTGAGACCTTTGGAAATCACCTGCTTCTAGAATCAGGCTCCCTGCACCAGACAGGCTCAGACCCCAGAATCGGTGGAAACATCCCATTGCTCTGGACAGATCAGAAATCTCATCAGAATCAGCCACGTGCAATGTTAAAGGGAGATACACCAGCTCCTTGCCTAAGTGAAACATGCACATCATTGGAATCCCACCACATGCAATGGGAACATGACTACAATCTGCTGGTCAAGAAGGCCACTCACCAGTGTCAATAGCTGGGCACTGCTGGATGGTGAAGATTTGGCCCAGGTCCTCCTCCTCCTCAGGAAGGGTCTTCTGCAAGCACTTCAACTTTCGCAAACTTTCGGTTCGCTGGTGCTTAATGGAACGTACGTGCTGAATAAGATTGAGCTTGGCCTTGGTGGAGTAGTTGCAGAGGATGCAGTGGTAGAAACAGCCATCCCCCTCCAGTCCGCTCTCGTGGTTCTGAAGGTGCTGCAGAGAGAAGCACAAAACAAACCCATCCCCAGGTGAGAAGCAGAGGAACCACTGAGCTCCCTCTAGAATCTGGATCTCAACTTCAAACAGGGCCAAAGCCCAAGGGGGCTGTTCCCCGTGCCCCTTTTCCCCTCTTAGCACTGCAAGGGCATCTTGGGAAGAACAGTCCCATCTTTGAGACAAGCAAGATGTAAGGCTTCTGCTCCCAAACTCATCCTGAAGTCACATTCACGCTCACACTTACCTAGGCGTAGGAGTCATTTGAGGGTTCTCAGCAGGATAATGCTGTTCTATCTAATAGCTACCTTATTGAGAAAAAGGAGTCTCTGGACCAGAATTACTTTGTTCATCTAATAAAGCAACCGGTTCCTAAGGAAGAACCTGGTTGGTTTCCAGTCCACCCACTGTGAAAGTAGCCCTTTCGTCTCTGGATCAAACGCTCGAGTTGTGGAAGGAAACAGGGCAGCAAAGTCCCATCTGATCTGAATGACGTTTCTGCAAACCACCCTGTCCCCCTCAAGACCGCTTGTTCAAGAGATTGTGGCACAGAGATTCTGGCACAGGGCAACCTCTCTGCAGGCACCTGATCTTCTCAGAAATGGCGATTACCCTCAATCCCCCAACAACACCCCAGGAGGGGCAAAGAAGCTACCAACTCTCTTCAGGGTCATCCCTACCACGGGGCAGAGGAAAGTGGGAGCGGTTATCATGAAAGAGGCCACATTTTTACTGCCCAGAAGAGGGATTTGCTGCCACAGATCAGTCTTTGGCACCTTTGCTCTTCCCCTCATCCGAGGGTCTCGTGCCAGTTTATGTAACTCAGGTGAGAGCAGAAAAGGAGAGGTCTGGGCACCCTGCAAGCAGGCAGAGGAGGCAGAAGAGCTGATTCTCAAACAAGTGGCCACCTTAAAAGGAAAGGCAGAGGCCAGAAGCCAGGCAGGCAGGCTGGCACACTTGCTACAGGTGGCGGTGATCGATTTCACAGAAGTTTAGATTTCTTCCACACACAACCGGTGCAGTAGCAAGGCAGAGGCACCCCTTCTCCCTCGCTCCCAGTGAAACTGGAGGGTGGTAGCATGCCAAGACACTCATGGATGAGGCCCACCCCCCAAATAACAGACCCCTCCCAGATCAGCACCTGCCACTTTTTTCCTGTGGTTTGCTCCAAGTCTTGCAGTCATCAGAGCTGGATTTGAATCCTTTTCCCATTCCCCACCAATAACTGGCTGGTGGGATTTTGCTCCACCTTCCAAGCCTCATTAAAAGCCTGCATTGCTCAGCCTCAAGATGGAAAGCTCAGCAATGATTTTACTGAATGTTAAATCAAGCAGCAAGCACAGCCAGCAAACTCTGTGGCACTTTAACTTTAAATAATGCAATAATTATTGAATTTCCTTTTTATAACTGAAGTGCTGGAATGTAAACAATGGGGCTGTAATTGCAGGAAGGGGGATCAATAGAGGCAATCGTTTTCAGCCATGTTAATTGTAAATACAATTGCTCCAAGATGTCAGCCTTGTTCCTCTCGCTCCAGAATCACCCTAACGGATGACAGAGTCCAACTTTCCCATTATAGCTGTTCGTTCCTTTAAGAGGTTCTCAATCAGGTCTGATCAATCTGTCAAGATAATGCATGGAGTAAGTAAGACTCTTCCAAACACAAATGCCCAATCAATAGCCCCAACCAGCTTAATGAGGAGGGGCTACAGCCCCCAGGGAGGCAAGAGCCAGCTTCAGCAGGCCAGCTAAGCAGATCAACCCTTAACGAGGCTGTCCTGTAGGCAAATGCCGAGGGCAGTAAAGACCCTCTCCAGGGACAGCTGGAAGGCCCCACCGAGGCAGGCTGGAGGGCCCTGGCCAAGCTCTGCATCAGTCATCCCAAGGGACAGGAGACCCAATAAAAAAAACTAAGAAGGAAACAAAAAGACCAGAACACATCCTTTCCAACAGCCAATATCCAGATAAATGGGAATGAACATCAGATAAACAATCACACAGGGAACAATTCCCTAATCACGGAACCACCAAGGAGAAAACCACATCTCCACTGAAAGTGCAATGGCCAGTTACTGTATGTAAACATACCCCATACTCACTTACACTGATGCTGTTACCTAGTTGGGTAGTAAAATGTCTGCAAGCAAACAACCAAGCTCAGAGAACACTAAGGATTCTAGAGTTGAACCCTAACCTACTTATATTCTTTTCTTTTGGAGATGGACAATTCCCCTTCAAGCAGACTTATCTCCATATAGCAATTACTTTGTCAGGTTTACCAGCTGGTTGCATGCAGCTTAATACTTTGCCTGAAATAAGAATTATCAATTATAATTACAATTACATGAACACTCCTGACTTAAATTCCTACAGCAACAGCCTGTCCCAGGATATAGTAGTTCTGTAATCAAACAACCTTGAGAATATTTGGTGAATGGAAGTGTGACATTGCATAAAGATTTCTCAAGCATATGATATTTAAAAACACCCATTTGGCTGAACATCAATGAGGATGAACTGACCTGAAAGGAATAAGACTCCCACCCTTACCTATTCTTTTTCTTACCAAAGAAAAAGACCTAGCACCCAGCATTTCTGAGAAAAAGGGTGCTGGGCAGAATGAAAACCTAAACCCTGCTGAGATATGTGGACCAAAAATTCAACCCCCGGCTGACCCTAGTCCTCAATTGAACCCTCTGTCCCTTTCATCACCCCCCCTTCTAAACAGCAGCTTTCTCTTCCTTGAAATGACTTCATCTGTGGCAGCCACAATCTGAACACCAGTTATCAATTGGCACTGACCAGATTCTTGGCTTGCAACATGGTGCCTCTGGGATCAAGGAAAGGTGCTTCTCTGTATCAACTGTAGGAGAACATGGCATGATCTGCTGGAAGCGTTATCTGCTTGGTCCTTGTGGAAACAGGAGGCAACGGACTTTTATTCCATTTCAGCACCTGTCCGAGGAGGACCAGATCTAGCAATGCAACGCCAAGTGAGAAAGAGTGTTCCTGGGCTGCCATTGTGTACCAGGAGCTGTGTGTCCTTCTGCCTGATGCGTGAGGTCGCTGAAAAAAGAGGGGAGGAATGGAGGGCTTGCAGCTACAGCTTTCCACTGGAGTCTGTCCACTGTCATCACTGGGACCTACTAATGACCACAAAGCCTCCAACGTAATTGGGTGGGCATCACACTGCACTTCAGGCTTGACGTCTACATGGATGCTATGGAGCTGCTTTTGTTTCAGTATGACATCAGCAGGACAGGTGTATTGTGGGGTAAAAGGAAATGGAAGAAAAAATGCCCAGAATCTATCATAGAATCAGGCAAGGGACTCGCTGCTCTTTAGGAAACTCAGATGCAACACCGAACTCATCCTAAACCAAGACAATAATCCAGTTTGGTAGGACGTTGATTAGGGAAGCCGGGTGGAGGAGGGGGAAGAATTATGCACCGTGCAAAACTAGTTTTGTAAAGTACTTGATATTATCTAAAATAGGCTTTGAACTGCCACGTCAGCAATGGACAATCCTAAATGGGACTCGCACCTCACGTGGCATCGGCCAGAACTCCCTGCATAAAAGGGACACAGTCTCTTCCCTTTGGCGTGACTGCAGGTCCCACATCAAACTAGATCACATCATGACTGGCTGAAAGCTGAGGGCATCAACTGGTCCAATATCTTTTTAAAATATAAACGATGCTGCACTTCAATAGTTAGATGGCCTAGGCATTGGTACTTGAAGATAGATCTTTTAAACGTTTATATTTTATTGTGCTTTACTAATCTAGTTGAAATGTTAATATATATTGCTAGTCCATGTGTGATGTGTCATACGTTAAATAAATACATCTAAAAAGCTTACAATGAATGCCTGTCTCCACATACAATGGCAACAATTAACGAAAAATAGGAGGGTTTTTTCTGCTTACTCTGCTCACTTTGTTTAAGACAGACATGTCAAACACAAGGCCCGGGGGCCGGATCCGGCCCGCGAAGTGGTTTCATGTGGCCCGCGAAGCCATCCTGGAAACAGTGAGGAAACGGCCCCCACTACCTTGGCCCTGGCCCAGAGACCCTCCTTCTGCCAGAGACCCTCAGATCTGTCCCACTCCTGCCCAGGGCCCCATAGGCACCCTTGATGCGAACGATGTAGAGCTGGCCACGCCCACCCAGTAGGCCATACGCACTCTGGCCACGCCCACCCAGTAGGCCACGCCCACCCTGGCCATACCCACCCGGCCCCCTGAGGGCAACTGCAATGCTGATGCGGCCCTCAATGAAATTGAGTTTGACACCCCTGGTTTAAGACCTCAAATAATGGAGTTGTCTGTCCATTTGGCTTCCTATTTCAAGTGAATATGAGGAAACCCAGAGTCCTTCTCCAGATAAACTTTCTTCGAAGGTTGCGTGGCATCAGGAGGGAGGGAGGGAGGACCTCATTAGCCACTTACCTCTATTTGCATGTCTTGATCCATTCTTTAAAAAAGGATCCGGCATCCTGTCTTGGTTATGTTCAAAGGGCCAGTTCACCAACTCTATGATACTCTTCCAATTCTCAAGTTTGTCTGTTCTTTGCCTAATAAATGATCCTCTGCTTTTTCAGGAAAAACAGAATCAAACTTTTCTAAAATTATGTGAATGTTTCTTCAGAAATATTCATCTTTGTTAGGTCTCATATTTTTTAATATTTACTAACAGTTCACCCACATCAGCTATTAATCTAACAGCCTTAAACTAGCAAGCTTTCCAATCTTGAGGACAGCAGCTTGTCTGAAGGCCAAGGTCCTTTTCTAGGGTAGAAAGATCTGCAATTCCCATGTGAGTTAAGAATTCCTGGACAGGTGTCATCTGGACCTGCTTATACTCCATCTGGCAAGAAGAAGAAATGCAATGGAGTGTACCTCTCAAGCTGCCTTCATTGTCCAAACAACAACAAATATGGGTCACCATTTGCAGGGGCGCTTAGAAAAGAGGGGCCTCCGCTGAGGACCCCACTAGATTTGGGGAATTATGGGCTCACCCCCAATGTACCCGTGCCATGCAAGACTCTGCCCTCTGTCAGACAGACAAGCACAGGCAGGAAACACCCTTTGAAGGCAGATAAACAGCTTTCTCCATTATGCATTTCTAATCACCAGATGATCTAGTCATTACTGAGCTTTGAAATCAGGCTGGCAAATAATCCAAAGCAGAACTGGACTCCTGGAAGACTCCCTGTTTCAGCTCAGAACCACAGGTGAAAAAGCAGGACCAAAAGTGTGAGCTTGTTCAGGAAAAGGTCCTCCACTTCAGGGAAAACAAAGAGGAAAGGCACAGAAGACTTCTGGAAGCAAAACTGCCCCACACTTTTCCAAAACCAGAGGGGATGTAAGACCACCCCTGTCCCCCTTTCCACCCTGGGCCTCCACAAGCACTTTCTTGGGCTAATTGCAGTCCTCTGAGGGATGCGACACAATCAAACGGGCTGCCATATAACAAAATTTGCCTTAAATGAAAGCAAGATGACAGTTTAAAGGATCAATTGGAGGGGGGTGGGGAGGACAGGTAAAACGTAGCAATTGTTTAATTCCCCCTAAAATTAACACACCCATTTTCAGGACCACAGACCCAGGGACTGTGTTGACCAAGCTAGGACACAAATAACTAGCTGCACAGCTACGCAGAGACGATTCATAATCAAACAGGATGGAAGATTGGGGAGGAGGGGGTCCCACTGGCCTCCTGCTTTTCAGAATAAAAGCTTGTAGCACCAGGAAAGCAGCAGTGACAGCTACAGGCCCCACCGATGGCCACCAGTGCCAGTTCCTCTCCTGAGCAGCCCCCCAAGGAAACAAGAAAGGAGGCCCATTCTCTCTCCCACCTAGGTGGTCTTATGGCCCTCTTTTGCTCCCCAGTGGGGCTTCCTTGGGAACTGAAGGAGGAAGAGGGTTAGAAGGCCCATCTTGGGTCACCCATGGTGATGAACATTGGCAAGACCCTCCCCTTCCTTTCCACGCCAGCATGGCTCCCCTGGGAGGGGGAAGCCGAGCAGAAACCGCAAAGAAGCCCTCCCCCCTTGAGCTGCATCGGGATTTAGTGAGAGCTCCGAGACACCGAACAGTTGTGAGACTGTTTTTCTCCTGGCCAGGTTCGCGCACAGAGGGCAGCTCTCCCAGTTTCCATGCCAGAACTATTTATTTTATTTACCTATTTTATTACCTTTGTAAGCCACCCAACTCCACAACTCTGAGGAGCATGTCAAATACAAAATTTCAAGGGAAACAATAGGGGGGAAAAACCTGTCTGGAGGAAACCAGTCCCTTCTCCTCCAGGTGCAGCCATGGCCACCAAAGGCAAACGAGGCCCTCAAAGAAGTGGCCCCACAGGCCTGGCTCTCTGGCTCAGCCTCCTCCTCAAACACGCCCTTGCTCAACTTCTTTCGCTGGGGCTGCCTCGATCTAGAGTGCTCATCCCATGCTTCTGGATCCTCCTGACCTTCCCTACCCAAAGGCTCACCAGTCTAGGAGGAGGCCTGGGGCACTGCTGGCCCAGCCTAAAGCTGGCTCCAGAGCAGAGAAGCTCTTTGTGCCACAGCTGGGTTCCAGTTCCGGGGCTGAATCCCCCCTTTCCTTCCCCACTGAAACTTCTGCCAAGATTTGTGGGACAGGATCGCTGAGGAGCTCGAGTCCTTGTCAGCCTGCTCCAGGGCTGCCCTCCTAGTCCGCTTTTGGCAGCCAAGGACATGGAGCCAAGGGGAGGGTCTCCAAGGAAGGCAGCGGCAACTCACGCCATCCATCAAGAAGGGAAGCAGCCCAAGCCCAAGAGGTCGAGGGACAAGAGACCTACCCTGTAGCAACTTGGATTTCCTTCAGGCGCTTTAATGTCTCCTTCTGTAGGAATCATTAGTGGCCTTTCTCCTTTAGTGCTGCTTGCTTCTTTTAAAAGAAGCTTGTCAATCTTGGTAGCTTGTCAATCTTCTATTCAAAAGCCCAAGGGGAACCAGGCAGGGAGGGGAGGACAGCCAAGGGTTTGGATAAACACAACTGAAAATCCGGACTGCCCACAAATTGGCGGACCAGGGACAGGTGGCAGGGCAAGGTCCCCACTCTTTCAGATGGAGGAGGGCGGGTGGGGGCAGTGCCTGAAAAGGGAGCCTCTTCCCCAGACCAAGATCCATGCTGGCTGTTCAAATAGTGCGATATGGACAACGCACACCTGTTGGATTCATGAGCTGCAAAACACACACCCTCTCGATGGAGGGAATCTCCCTTTTGTCAGGAAGCAAAAAGTGAATCCTCTCACTGAGACGAGCAAGGGTCACCACTGTTGATCACCATTGCTTAAAATCTAACAGGGCAAATCCGGACCCAAGCAGCGGGTTGGTCTCCGCAGTTCCACCGCACCAAGAATTGTTTCAGGCGGGGAGCTGGCTGCACCTGAGCAACTTCCATTGGGTGGGAAATGGGCAGGATTTTTTATTTGGTCTATCTGCAAAATAATTTTATAGATGTCTTTTCTTCATTCAACATTATGATGATTCATGCTGAAGTTACATCAATAATACTTTGTGTCTGTATTTTATTCTGTCTTAGTGGAGAGTAACAAAACTAATTTACAAAAAGCCCCAAGGCCAAAGCAAGGCAAACTGACCCAGCTTCCTTGGGAAAGGAGTCAAGAGTCCACTCCAGCCAGGAACCTGCTCCAAATGGCCTCTCCCTCCACTTCTTCTGCCAGGGAGAATGGTGCCAGAAACAATGGGCCAGGGGGAAGGGGCTCCCAGGGCTGTTCTCCTCACACTCCTCAACATTTCTGGAGCATTGCCAGCCACTGAAGGCAGGATGGCACGCACTGCATTTCATGGCGGGCCCCATCTGTGTGGTACCCGGAAGCCAGGGAGCAGCAGGAAAAAAGGGGAATGACGGGGTGGCCTGTCCCCCTGGCAAGCCTGGCGCTCTCTCACCCGGCCAGCGTCTGGAGAGAAGCAAGAGCTGGATTACACCCAGTTAGCTGGACTCTAAACTGATTAGGCAAGTGCCAGAAGAAGGAATGAGTTTAGCGGAGGAGAGGAATGCCTCAAGGGCCTCCGCCAAGGAGAGGGGCTGGGGCCAAGGAACCTACCGAGCCAGGTCCCATCCCAGGCCAGTCTGCTGCTCACCACGCCACAGGCAGACAGTGCCAAGCAGGGCTGCCCCACAGAAAGAAAAGGGGCAGTTGCATCCAGAGCCACCTCCTTGCTCCCATCAAGAAGCAGGAACAAACCAGCAGGTGAATCCTCTGGTGACACAAGGGAGGGGCTCCGGGACCCCCTCACCCCGGCTCACAGAAGACGCACACAGGCTCATCATCCTCAGAGGAGAGGCCTGCCTTGGCTTTCAAAAGCGAGCCTGCCTCTGGGGGTGGGGTGGGGGGCTGGGCTCCAGAGCCAGAGGCAGCCTCTGGAGGGGATGGGCTAGAAAGCAGGAGTGCAGGAGGCTGAGGCCCGGAAGACGACGTGTCTGGGGAGCAAGGCTGCTGCTTAGATTTATCGCAGGAGGTGCCCGATTGTTCATACTAAAGCCATTACGGGATGATTAGAGAAAAAGGTGAAGCTCTGAGTCCAGGGAAAATCAATACAGGCGTCTGGAGCAATTCTGCCACACCAGTGAAAGGACTCTTCACGGCAGGCAGGCAGGCAGGCAGGCCGGCCGGCCGGCCGGCCGGGGCAGGGGGGGAGCTGCAGCCAAACCCAGTGGACGAGGGAGAGCGTTGCCCTCCAATGGCCCTAATCGGCCTTGGGGGCGGCAGTGACCTAGACGGGCCCAGTGCCCCTCCCGAGGGCCTTGCAGCCCTGCCTTGAGCGAGGCAGCCTGGGAGACGGAGGATGAAATGAGGTTAGGCTGGCAGGGCTACCCAGGCCAGGCAACCCTCTGGCTTGCTGTGCTGCACGTGCAAACGGCCATACTAATCTGGACTGCGCTGTCTGTCCCACCGGCACTCACTTGCTGCTGCCTTCTGTCCATCCCCATAGTCTGCAGAGACTGGAGAGAGTCCAAGCAGCCCACCCCGCCACCAGTGCCCGGAGCCAGGACGTGATCCAAGGGCCTCAGTAGGCAAGGGTGAGGAGTGGCACCTGCTGGCTGGAACCCACCACCAGGAGAATCTGTCCTGTCCCCCCCCGCCTCACCTTGTACAGCTTCAGGCTAGCCTCGTGCCTGGAATTGCTGGTGTGAAGGCGCAGCTTCTCCAGGCTGTTGGTGTAATAGTCACAGGCGTTGCACTTTAAGTGCACCGGATTCCCGATTGCCACACACTTGAGGCGCCACTCGTTGGCCTTGCCACCTTCCTTGATGTGCGCCACCAGCTGGTACTTCTGCAGGTGCTTCTCGGTCTTGCAGTGCAGCTGGAAGTTGGCCTTGAGCTGTGTGCTGTAATGGCACAGCTTGCACTGGTAGGCCTCCCCCATGGCCCCCTTCCATTCCTCCTCAGGCAGGCCCCGCTCAGCGTTCAGGTGCAGCCCCAAAAGGTCCAAGGTGTCAGTGGTGAACTTGTTGCACACAGAGCACTGGAATAGCTTCAGGGAGGGGTCGCTGGTCTGGGTGAAGGTCTCTCCCAGGTTCATGAGCTCCTCGGACACCAGCTGCCCTCCCCCGAGCCGTGGGTCCAGAGGGATCTCTCCCCCCACTGTGCAGAGAGAGAAGGAAGTCAGTCAGAGAGGCTCCCACACCCACTTCTAGTGGACTCTCGGCTCTCAGCTCCAGTGCAGGAGCCTGGCCCGGCTGGAGCATGAATGGGTAACTCCCCACGTGGACTCGGCTTTCCCACCACAATGTAACCCATGAGCTTATGAAGGGTACGCCTGCCCCACACGCTCAGAACTTTGCTGGGAAGCAGGATCTCTGAAGTCCACAAGGCTGTGGGGTGGGCTAAGGTTTGGGCTCAGGAGCCGAGACTACGCTGGCTTTACTCTAATCGGGAAAGTGTGGTAAGAGTTTCCAAAGGGAACAAATAAATGTGAAACCAGAATAGCTGGAGTCATTTCAAAAATACCAAGGCGCTGTGTAGCACTTTCAGACTAGTATCGCCATCTCTTCTTGTGTTTCTCTTGGCCCCAGGGTTGCCTGTTAACATTCCACCCCGTGGGGCTATTCAGCATCTCCTGTGGACGTGGCCCACGCAAACACGCCACGTAGTACAGGATGCCTGTTGTTCTGTTCTGTGTGATCATGCTGACATCCCCACATCTCTTCAAGTTCAGTTAATAGCATTTGTTTACTACACAGTTTCTCTTTTGGTTTTCCTTCTATTCCTATTTTCCCATCTAACAAGGATCATAGTAGATTAAACACATGATGAAGCACTTTGCCATTTTCATCCTCAGAGATATTCTCATTGCTTTTTGGACGGGCATCAAGGCATCCATCCTCTTGATACTGCATAAATTAGAACTGCAATTCCCCAATTGTGGGAAATAATAGCCCTACTGCTGACCACTGCTGTGGAGGCTTTCATCTGGATTCCTGAGCTAAGCAGGCTGAGCTAAGCCTACAGCCTCTCCCAGACGGAGGGCTCCATGGGAGACAGACATCAGGTTTCTTGAGCAGGAAAGCAACTCCTGAAGTCATCCGAGGCTACAGCGTGCAATTTTCTCCCAAACCTTTCCCATTTCTCAGCCTCACCAGGTGAAACCTATGGCGGTCTTTGAACCAGAGATTTCCACAGCAAAAGGGTGAAATTATGCTTTGATGCGAACCAACTATCGCAGGCTCTGGAGAAAAGGCAGCCTCTTTGGAGTGGGGCACAGAGATGGGGAAGTGGCATCAGACCCAGGCCACCATGGACCACCAAAGCAAAACTGGTGCCAACTAAGGGGCAGAATCTCCTCCATGCTGGGGCATTGGGCTTCCCTGGCACCGGGAAGACAGGAGCAGGCTGCCAAGTGAAGGATAAAACAGAAAGCAGCCCCAGCAAACCCTTCCCCCCCCCAGAAGAGGATGGCTCCTCCCCATCTTTCCAGGGGGCAGCCTCCTCCTTCCCTGGACAGCCCTCGGATGACCCTGAAAGAAAACCTCCCAAGGGAAGCACCGTTTGTGCATGGTTCCAGGGGCCTCCTGGGGTCTGATGCACACATATGTTCCCCCCCCCCGCCCCCTGCTTCCAACCGGGAAAACGAATGCCTGAGTTCAGGGGGGATCCCTTCCTCTCCTCGCCAGCCTTCTGCAGCGCCTTCTGGAATATGGGACATCCTTCTGTTCTCCCTCTCCAGGGAGCCCTGGCCTCCACCTTAGCAAAGTTTGCCACCATTGGCTGGAATTGTCCAAGAGGCTAGGACAAGGGAGCTTCTTTAAGGAAGGGCAAGGCAGCTTCCTGACTGTCCTCTCTTCTCCAAGGAAGGGATCTCGAGATTTCAAGCTCAGGAAGGGAAAACAAAAGGCTCGCAGACCTCAGGACCCATGCCTTGTCCCCTGCCAGCCTCAGAACAGGGACTCCATTACCCAGGAGAAGCAAGTTCCTTTATCCCCGGTGCAACTCTGGCGGGCTGCAGGATGAAGGAGGATCATGGGGTGTCATCTACCCCCACATGAAAGCCCGATTTCCCAAACTGGAATGGGGCCAATGCGATGAGTGAGCCCGAGGCACCCCCAGGCTCTCCCACACAGCCCAGCCAGCCTGTTCTCCAGAGAGGAGAATGGAAGGGAAGTGGGGAGGTTTTCCCCACGGCGTGAAGAGCTTCATCTTTGTCTATGGAGCTTCTCAGTCCTCCAGGTCACGATTATCCCAAAGGTGCTTTTTCACAAGGTAAGTGGACTTCTTGTTTTTCTTTGAAGGTGTTTTACTTCTCATCCAAGAAGCTTCTCCAATTTTGACTGGATGGTGGGGAATGGAAGGATTTATACTCTTGCAAATAGTTGATCATTTGCATTTTTGTAGTCATTGAGGTCACCTGAAGGTTTAACTGTCAGCAGTTCCAAGAAGGTTCCACGCCTATTTGCACTACTCAGGTGACCCTGACGACAGATAAATCTCCAGGTGGCCCCAACAACTCTTTAGGTAAAGGTAAAGGTTCCCCCGCACAGGCGTGCCAATCGTTTCCGACTCTAGGGGCCGGTGCTCATCTCCGTTTCAAAGGCGAAGAGCCAGCGCTTGTCCGAGGACGTCTCCGTGGTCATGTGGCCGGCATGACTAGACGCAAATGACCACCTGTCTGCAAGGAGTATAAATCTTTCCATTCCCCACCATCCTGTCAGAGCTGAAGAAACCTCTTGGATGAGAAGTGAAACGTCTTCAAAGAAAAACAAGAAAGTCCAGTTACCTTCTGAAAAAAGTACCTTTGGGATAGCCTCATCTTTGCAGACCAGGTTTCAAAACTGCACATCCACAGGAAACACCATCTGTGGTACAGCACAATTTGCATAGGAACATGACACCACTGGATCCTTCAATGGACACTCGGTCTCTTCTGAAGCAGTGAAGTCTCTTAATCAAAAAGTTTCAACAAAATTCCTTGCTATATGCACAATGACAAATGTGCACTTTTTTCTAGCCATGAAATTAAACAACTCTGATCAGCTCTGTAATTAGGGGGACGCTTTCACTCAAGGCTACTGAAAGCAGTTGAAGCAAGTGCATCTCAAGTTGGAAACAGCCTTCCCTGGACCAGTTGTCATGCTGAATTACAAAATTAAATGCAGGCATTGCCAATAATGAGTTCCTGCTAAGGAACTGGCCCTGTTATACACGGGAGAATCCCACCCTCTTAAACAGCAAAAGAGCTGCTGCTGCTGCCTCCGTCTTGGGCCACAGCAGAAGTTTCCCTTTCTCACCAACTCTGGAGGGCCAACCAGCCTGGAGAGGTCCAGGCCAAGCAAGTCTGCCACCACTACCATCCCGTTGCCACCAGCACAACCACCGCAGCAAGGAAGGCTTGGCTGGCCAAGAGGGTGACCGAGTGGATGCTGGCAACTCTGAGCCAGGCGAAGCTAGCAATTAGGCACAGGGGGTCCACTGCCTTTCTGCATTTTCAGAAGACCCTCACCCCTCTCATCAAGACCTCTAATGGCACAGACTTAGAAGGGTCTTGTGCTTTTGGCTTACGGTAAGAGCCTGCATGCAGAGGAAGCCCCGTCTCTCCTTCTACCCTGGCCCCAGCAGCTGAAACTCCTTCAGGTATAACCGCTGTCCCAGCCCAGAAGGAAACCCAGGAGCCAAGGGGCCTTGTCACTGTCCCATGCCCACACGGGCAACTCCCTACTAAGGGCAGGTGCTGCCGGAGGGCTGGACAGAAAGACAGCCCCTTCCTCTCCAATTACATCAAAAAGCACCTGCACAAGGCAGGCCATCTCACCGAGGGATGGGGCCACGGAGGTCATGGTGTTGGTGGGCTCCGCTTGGAAATTGCTGCCTGCCAGGAACTGGGTCTCGGAGACTGGGCTGCTGTCCATCTTCAGGTTCTGAGCCAAGTAGCACTGGTAGAGCTCAGCCTCAGCGGGCAGGCTGCCTAGGCCCAGGTGGCGTCTGGGCTGCACCTGGCTCACGTTCTGCTGGAGCAGCACCATGTTGTGCATGTGCTTCTCACTGGTCATGTGGATGCGGAGGTTCCTGGCCACGTTGGTCTCGTAGTCACACACCTCACATCGCCAGGTGGCTTTACTTTTTGGTTTGGTGGGGGAGGGGGCCCCACAGCCACCACCAATATTGGCGGTGGCTGCTGTGGCCACAGCCACAGTCCCCGCCGCGTGGCTGAAGACTTGCTCCCCGCTGCCGTTCTGCAGGTTCTGCATGTTGTTGAGATGCTTGTCTGACTGCATGTGGATGCTGAGATTACCTTTGGTCGTGGTCGAGTAGTTGCAGACCTCGCAGCGGAAAGGCTTGTAGCCACAGGTGTAGCTCTCACCGCGGGCGAGCCGAGGGTGTAGCTGGCCCGACTGGCAGAAGGCGCATGCCCCTCCCGGCTCTGGGTGCTTCTCCTTCATGTGGGCCTCCAGTGTCTGCTGGTACTTGTAGTGCCAGTTGCACTTGGGGCACTTGAGGGTCTTGCAGGAGTTGCGCGAGTGCATCATGGTCATGTGGCCCCCCAGGGAGCGCGAGGACCCCAGGACAGTGTCACACTTGGGGCACTCCACCCCACCCCCCAGCTCGCAGAGGGGTCCCCCGTGCTGGTGGTGGGAGGCGCAGAGCCCATCCTCCCCCTCAAGGCTCTCGTTTGGTTCCAGGGGATCGTCTCTGTTGGCACTTTCCTCCCCCAAGTCACTATTAAAGCTCAAACAACTCCTCCTGTTTGCACCGTCAAAGGGAAAGGAAGCAGCAGCAGGAGAACCAGAAGCAGCTGAGGCCCTCGACCCTGCCTGAAGCACGCTAGGCATTAAGGGAGATATGCTTTGGTTTGAGAGAGCAAGGTCCTTCGGGCTGCTGCCACTGCTTGCCCCTGACCTGGTCTCAGAGGTGGCAGGAAGTTTCTCCTCTGGATCCTCCCCCAGCCTGTGTGGAAACAGCCCTTTGCTACCCCCGCCAGCCCCCTCCTCCTCCTCCCCAGCTGATTCTGCCTTCGCCAAGCAGCTGTCCTGCCCGTCGCTGCCGGCCCTCCCTGGGCCTTTCTCTTCAGAGGCAGAGGGCCTGGAGGTGGGGGCAGCCAGGGGAACTGAGGTAATTGGGGTCTTCCGAGCTGAGCTTGTCAGCCCCCCCAGGTTTAAGAGGCCCCCCGGGGCTAAGAGGTCTGCTGTCTGGGGCTGTTCGCTTGTGCTGGCAACTCCAATCTGGGAGACCCCCTCCCCTTCCACACGAATCCCACTGAATTTGCCATAGAAACTGTGTCCGGGGCTTATGAGGTCAGTTGCGGAAACTAAAGGGTGTGAAAAGTTTTTGTTTTTTGGTTCCAGAAAGCTTACAAGGGGCTCCTTGTCTTTGCCTATCCCTTGGATGATCGCGGAGATGTTCTTATTGCTAAGAATTTTCCGCTCCTCCTCGCTCAGAGTTATCCGATGATCGTGCACCGCATGGGTCACAAACGAGCGGACGAAGCCAAAGGAGAGCTTGCACAAGAAACACATCAGGATGGGCTTCCTCTTCCCGTAGAGTACAAAGCTATCAAATTTGGACATGTCCACATTGTTGGGAACATCTTTGGATACGCAGGAACTTTTGGCAGAACCGTCGCTGTTCAGGTAATCCCTGTTGCTTCTGTGGCGCACATCAAAGACACGGAAGCTGTGCAGGACAGGGCTGACCCCCACCAGGGTGGAGGTGCTGGGAAAGGCCTCATCCGGGCCCTCAAACCACTTCCCAAAGGAGGAGGCGATGTGGAAAGTGTTGATGATCTGCGGATAGACCTGAGGCACAGCCACAGCAGACTCCCCTGGCTTGGCTCCTGTGCTGGGGAGAGCAGAGTTCGCCAGGAGGGGCAGGAGCCCCCCACCGCCTTGACTCAGCTGACTGAGGTTTTCCACAATGTATGCTGAGCCATCTGGTTGGTAGATGATTTCTCCAGCCAGGTTCTCAATATCGCTCTCCTCCCCCAATTCCTCCTCCTCCTCCTCCTCCTCCTCCTCCTCTTCCTCCTCCTCGCCAGTGTCGCTCCTGCAGTCCTCTTGCAGGGAGAGCAGAGGATGGGCACTGGGACAGGGGGGCTCCATGTAGGTCTGTAAGCTGGCAAATGAGGCCGTGCATTCGTTACAGCTGTCCTCCTTGTTGCTGGGCTCAGGGCTGCAAGCAGAGGCCGCCGAACTTCCTGGTGAATGCTCACAGAAGGGAGCCCGCTCGTTGCCTAGCTGGCCCGCTGCCGTGGACCTCGTGTCACCAGGTGCGGTGGGGAGATGGTGAGCACTGCCAAACTCAGTCCACTGCTGGTGCTGAGATCCAGTGTCTCCAAGGTCCTTGCCCAGGATGACCGGCAAATCACAGCCTTCCATCGTTAGCCCTGCAGTCAGTGTTCATCGCACCTGGCACAACTGGGGCCTAAAAGCGGGCAAGGGGAAAGACAAAGAAAGAAGCTTGTCAACCAGGCCTGGCCACTCCCCGCGCCCAGCCCACTCTGCCCCCAAAAGCAACTCGTTTGCCCCAATGCCAGCTTTTGGCAAGAGATCACCAGGGACCCAGAAAGGGAGGGTACAAAAGGAAGTGTACACTCTCCATTTCCTGCAAAAAGGCCCCCACCCTCCTTCAGAGTCTCTCTAGAGCTAGCTCAAGAATGGCTCTAATCTGTTGGTCAAGACATCCTCCATTCAGTGATTCTGTCACCCAGCAAGCGTTTCCTCCCTCCCACACCAAGGGGGGCATCTAAAAGGTTCTACTGAAGTCCCCAGCCCTGACTAGCCCCACAGTGCTTCAGGTACCTTCAGCCATGCAGAGACCCAAGGAGGAGGTACACACACTGATTTGAGCTCTGCAGAGAGATAGAAAAGGCCTCACGGAATTAGCCCTGCCCCTGGTCCTACACTCTCAAGCTCCATTAGGTTCACAGGAGACCAGCTGGGGCAGGGCTAGGACCGAATGGGCCTAGTCCAGCTGGAGAAGCGAGGAGGCCAGAGGCGGCCCTCTGCTCAACAGCCATGAGCCTGCAAGAGGCAACAGAGGGGGGGGGGGAACGGGTGAGGGCTACCCACTGCCCCATCTTGCCTTGCATTGCCCACTAGGAGCAGGGGAGCAGGATAATGCATGTCCTGCTGGAGGCAAAGGCAGAGGGGGGATGGCAACAATGAGCTCTCCCACTTGGAGAGCTACTTAATGGTTTGAGGGGTTTTCTTCTTCAATGGCTTTTAACTTACATTTTTGCTACTTCTTCATAGTGCTTCTGTGTGTATATCTGTGTACACACACAGCCATGTAGACGCACACACTTTTCATCTATGTGCGACTGACCAATTCAAGATGTGAAGCCGAGGGCCCAAGACTGCTTCCCGGCACAGCTGAGGCCACGGAGGCCTGACTGACAGGCTGGACAAGTCGGCTGGCAGGGCGGGGGAGGCAGGGGAGGGGGTTAACCGCCTGATTGCAAAATCAATGTCATAAATGCTTGGTAAGTTACAGGAACAAGCAGGAAGAGAAGGCCGCGATTGATAAAGGGCTGTGGCTTTGATGCTGCACTGGGGACTTGTTTATTGACAGCCAGGCCGATCTTCCCTGCAGGCCAGGCCAGGCCAGGGCAGTCAAGCCAGCAAATGCTTTCCAATTAATTGGGGCTCTCTAGCCGCCCTCCCTGCTCTGTCAGGGCCAGGCAAAGCCCTCCAGTCACCAGCCAGAGCCTGACTGCCAGCAACACTCCACACCCCCCATCAACCTGCACCCAGGATTACACCAAGGGGATCCAGCCTCTCGACCAAGCCCCAGCCCTGGACTCCAGATCCCATGCATTGTTCCGGGCATCCCCCGCTCCCCCCCCCCCGCTGCAGTCGTTAAGGAAAGGTAACTCTTAAGAAGGCAGGTCGATCGGCGCACTGTCTGTAAACATGTTTCCCGTAAAATCAATGATGTTCAGTTAGAGAGCATCGAGACTGGGAGCCCCCCAGCCCTCCGCCCTGCTCCTGCTTGGCAGCACCCTCTTATCCCCAAGCTGCTCCTCCCCACCCCGCCGTGGCACTCCTGCAATAAGGTCCTTTTGCTCAGGGCTATCCAGTTCTCTGGTGGCTCCTGGATGAGAACTGAAGGGCCATTTCCAGCTAGGACCAGAACAGGAGCCGAGAGAGAATCTGCAGCACCAAAGGCAGCAACAATGCCAAGCATATTCACTCTTTTATTGTTGAATTTAAACCCTGCCTTTCTGTTTATTCCAAAACTCAAGGCAGATTGCAATAAAAAATACAAAGTATAAAACTGAACAAAACATAAATATGATTAATACGTATGTTTAAAAAATCAATTTGGTCCAAACCAACATTAAAATTAAAACCAGTAATTACAATAATTAAATTATTGTTTTATATATTATATGACATATATGATTGATTGCATAGATTATTAGACTGGATTTATTTATTGATTGATTGATTGATGGGATTTATATCCCGCCCTATCTCCCGAAGGACTCAGGGCGGCTAACAACAAAACATATAATAAGTACAGAAATCAAGATAAAAATAAAATTGAAATCATCTGTGCAATAAATTAAAATTAAGGAAATTAGAAAATAAATTAAAAGTTCTAAATATAAATTAATTGAAATGTCTGTCAGTCCAGGTCAGCCTGGTGGAACAGGAGTGTTTTGAGGACGCGGCGAAAGGATTGGAGGTTTTGGGCCATCCGAAGCTCAGGGGGGAGCTGATTCCATAGGGCTGGCGCTCCCACAGAGAAGGCCCTCCCCCTGGGGGTCGCCAGCCGACATTGCCTAGCTGACGGTACCCTGAGGAGGCCTTCTCTGTGTGAGCGTACTGGACGATGGGAATTTGTTCCCGGCAGCAGATGGTCCTGCAAGTATCCCGGACCTAAGCCATGTAGGGCTTTAAAGGTAAGTACCAGCACCTTAAATCTCACCCGGAGGGCAACTGGTAGCCAATGCAGCTCACGCAGGAGGGGTGTGATATGGGAGTATCGGGATGCTCCCATCACAACCCGTGCAGCTGCATTGTGCACCAGCTGAAGCCTCCGGGTGGTCTTCAAGGGCAGCCCCATGTAGAGAGCATTACAGTAATCAATACGGGAGGTGACGAGTGCGTGGGTGACTGTACGTAGGGCATCTCGGTCCAAAAAGGGGCGCAATTGGTATATAAGACGAATCTGTGCAAATGCCCCCCTAGCCACGACTCCAATATGATCTTCAAAACTGAGTCGTGAGTCTAGGAGGACGCCCAGATTGCGTGCTCTATCAATGGGAGGTAACATCTCTCCTCCTATAGTCCGAGATGGAACCTCTTGGACTAAACGAGATGATGGTATGTACAGCCACTCAGTCTTGGCCGGGTTGAGTCGAAGCCTGTTTTCTCCCATCCAAATCTGTACCGCTTCCAGGCAACGGGACATCACATTGAGGGCATCACTGGGTTGGTTCGGGGTGGAGATGAATAGCTGGGTATCATCAGCATATTGATGATATTTCACCCCGAAGCTACGGATGACCTCTCCCAGCGGCTTCATATAGAGGTTGAACAGGAGGGGCGAGAGCACCGAATCCTGAGGCACTCCACAATTAAGAGGCCTAGGGCTTGACCTCTGCCCTCCTGCCAACACCGTCTGCAAACGGTCCGAGAGGTAGGAGAACCACCGCAGAACGGTGCCTCCCACTCCCAGCCCCTCAAGACGACGCAATAAGATACCATGGTCGATGGTATCAAAAGCCGCTGATAG
Organism: Vipera ursinii; assembly: GCF_947247035.1. Taxonomy (NCBI): domain Eukaryota; kingdom Metazoa; phylum Chordata; class Lepidosauria; order Squamata; family Viperidae; genus Vipera; species Vipera ursinii. Next base: position 23,022,472 of record NC_139520.1, on the reverse strand, counting down.
ATCTATTAGGACCAGGACAGAGGAATAACCTCTATCTCGGGCCCGCCAGAGATTTGGCATTTTTCTCTGCCTATTGAATGCTTTTCAAGGATCTAGGATTAATGGTTTAATGGCATTAAAGGTATGAGGCAGGATGTAAGTTGTTCCAATTAAAACTATTTTTTTGGAATTGACTGAGGCCAATTTTATCTTTATTTTTAACATCTGCATATTTGCAATGGGCAAACAATTTTCCTTCCAGTAGACCTCCAGTTGCTGGTCGTGGTTGCTCAGCCAACCGTCCTGAGTTCTTTAGCCAGGAACACCTCACAGCTAACTGGTCAGGGAGCTTCCTTCAAGAGGAGTCTTACTGCTGCCCCAAATTCATACAGAGGAAGCCAATAATGTTGGAAGGTTCTGCAGTCCAGACCAGCTGAAGGGCCAAAGGAAAGAAATCAGCCCAAGTCAACCCAGCCTGAAGCAGCAGCAAAGCCCATCTCTGGCAGGTAGAAAACAGGTTGGCTGCTATCATGTCATGAACAACCGAGGCTCAGCTACAGGAGGCGCCTGTGGGCAACCTCCTGATCTTGATATCCCCCCCAAAAGAGGCACCAAACAAATCCAGGTTTTAAGAGAAAGCAGAGCTCCTTCTTTCCCTGTCCCAGACCTCCCAGAGTTTCCAAACCAACATGCTTCTCTCTCTGGTTAAGTAAAGGTGATCAACTGATCCTCGAAGCCAATACTAAACCAATCCATGGAAGGATACAAATTGTTCAAGAGAAATAATGTACAAAAAGAGGATGGGGAGTTGCACTGTATGTAAGAGAACACTACATATCTACAAAAATGCATGTGATCAAAGATAAAATCCCTCCAGAATGTATATGGGTCAATATAAAAGGGGGGAAAAGTGACATTGCCATAGGCCACCCAACCAATCAGAAGAAAAGGTGAACCCTTTGTCAACCAGTTAACAAATGTGTGTAGGAAGCATGCCACAGTAGTAATGGGAGATTTCAACTATCCAGATATCAACTGGGAGACCAACTCTGCAGTGAGTGGGACAACAAACAGATTCCTAACCAACCTAACCAACAACTTTGTCATCCAAAAGGTGGAGGAGGGAACCAGAAGTAAAGCTAAACTGGACCTAATTCTTACTAATAGAGAAGAAGTGATAGAGGGAGTTGAAATTGCTGGAACCTTGGGTGAAAGTGACCGTGTCATATTGGAATTCAAAATAATGCAAACACAGGCAATACAAACTAATCCAACCAGTGTCTTAAACTTCAAAAGAGCTGATGTTAATAAACTCAGAGAGAACCTAGGAAAGATTCCATGGATGAAAATCCTAAAGGGGAAAACAACTCAAGAAGTATGGGAAACTCTGAAAAATGTGATCATAAAAGCCCAGTCCAGCACAATACCTCTGAAAAAGAAAAACAAGAAATTCAAGAAGAAACCAGCCTGTCTGCACAAAGATCTCTGACAAATTGAATGACAAAAAGAGCAAGTACAAAAAATGGAAAGAGGGACAAATAACTGAGGCTGATTATCAGCAGACAGCCAGAATATGCAAAGATGAAGTCAGGTAAGCAAAGGCTCAGAATGAACAAAGACTTGCAACAGAAATCAAGGACAGTAAAAAAAAGTTTCTTTCAACATATTAATAACAAGAAAAAAGTCAAGGAAACTGTAGGTCCACTAAAGAGGGCAAGGAAATAACAGACAGTAGGGAGAAAGCAGAGCTGCTTAACTCATTCTTTGCATCAGTCTTCACACAAAAAGAAATCATAGCCCAACATACCAAAAAAACTACTGCAAAAGACAAATTAGAAATAAAAATTAAAATAAGCAAGAAAATGGTAAGAGAACACCTATCCGACCTTGATGAATATAAATCACCGGGACATGACAGATTTCACCCCAGAATTTTGAAGGAGCTGGCAGATGTTATCTCAGAACCATTGCACCATATCTTTCAAAAATCCTGGAGCACCGGGGAAGTACCTGAGGATTGGAAAAGGGCTGATGTGGTTCCCATCTTCAAGAAAGGGGGGGAAAACAGACCCAGGAAACTACAGACCAATCAGTCTAACATCAATACCTGGGAAGATCCTGGAACAGATAATCAAAAAACAGATCTGCGAACAACTAGAAGCAAGCAAAGTTATAACTAGTAGCCAGCATGGGTTTGTTAAAAATAGATCATGCCAAACCAATCTTATTTCATTCTTTGATAAAGTGACGAAATTAGTAGACCAGCGAAATGCCATTGACATAGTAGTCTTAGATTTCAGTAAGACATTTGACAAAGTATACCACAACCTACTTCTTGGCAAACTAGGAAGAGGCGGAATAGACAACATCACCACCTGATGGATTTGTAGCTTACTGACAAAATTGTACTCAACAAGTAGTCCTCAATGATACTACATCCTCATGGAGAGAAGTAAGCAGTGGGGTACCATAAAGCTCCGTCTTAGGCCCACTACTCTTCAATATCTGTGAGAACACCTCACAAGTAAGCTTGCAGATAGCAGTAAAACGCCTAGATTTGAAACTGAAATGGATGGCCGGAGATCCCAGATTGTAACCAGAAGTCATCAATCAAAGATGCCTACATCCAAGACTTCAGTCCCTGAAGCAACCTCAGCTGCAGATGAAAGCCTTCATCCCGTCAGAGGATCCAGCAGAGCGTCTAGGACTCCTTCACATGCCTCTCTACAACTGAACGCCACAGAGGAGAGCATACAAGGTTTGCAGACTGTCCAAGACTGCTCAGATGCTGCAGAGACGGACCTGGCTGAAACCATCCTCTGCTACCAACTTGTGAGGTGTTCTCACAATGAATCGTTAAAGGTGCTTCCAAGCAAAGGCATCACGCAGAGATGCAATCATATTAGCTTTATTCATGATAGATCAAAAAGAAAGAAATACTTGGCATGAAAGCATTCATGCCTGCATGTGAGAGAGAAATAAAAGAAAAGAAAACAAGCTAGCATTACATGGCTAAACTAGAGGTTAGGAGTAGAGGTAGAACTAAGAACTGGAGAATAGAAACTAGAACAAAGAGCAGCCCCTCGTGCAGAGGTATTTATGGGGGGTCTTGGTCCCTCCCTGACCATAAAACACTCTCACCAATGGGGCTGTGGGTCCGAGACCCTTGGCTCATCAGTGGAAGCAAAGAAGCCTCTTTGCCTCCATCTGATGACCCTTTTGGGGAACTGCCAATGGCTGGCACTAATCATCTAACAATATCTTCATAAATGACTTAGATGAGGGAATAGAAGGGGAACTAATCAAATTTGCAGATGACGCTAAACTAGCAGGAATAGCCAATACCCCAGAAGACAAGCTCAGGATCCAAAAAAGATCTTGACAAACTTGAACCATGGGCCCTATCCAACAAAATGAACTTTAATGTGGAGAAAAGCAAAGTTTTACATTTAGGCAGAAAAAAATCAAAGGTATAAGTACAGGGTATGCGAGACCTGGCTCAAAAACAGTAACTGTGAGAGGGACCTTAGAGTCCTAATGGATGATCACTTGAATATGAGCCAACACTGTGCAGCAGCTGCCAAAAAAGCTAATAGAATCCTGGGTAGTATAAACAGAGGCACAGAATCAAGATCACGTGAAGTATTAGTACCACTTTATAAAACCCTAATAAGACCACACCTGGAATACTGCAGCCAATTTTGGTCACCATACTACAAAAAAGATGTTGAGACTTTGGAAAAAATTCGGAGAAGAGCAACTTAGATGATCAAAGGCCTGGAGACTAAAACATATGAAGAACGGCTGCAGGAATTGGATTTGGCTAGTCTAAAGAAATAAGAAATAGGGGTGACATGATAGCAGTATTCCAGTATTTGAGGGGCTGCCACAAAGAAGAGGGGGTCAAATTATTCTCCAAAGCACCAGGACAAAGTAGTACAAGAAACAATGGTTGGAAACTGATCAGAGAAGCAACCTGGAATTAAGGAGAAACTTACAAACAGTGAGGGCAACTAACCAGTGGAACAACTTGCCTTCAGAAATTGTGGGAGCACCATCGCTGGAGATTTTTAAGAAGAGACTAGACAGTCACTTGTCTGGAATGGTATAAGGTTCTCCTGCTTGAGCAGGGGGCTGGACTTTAGAAGACCTCCATGGTCCCTTCTAGCTCTACTCTATTCTCTTCTGCTCAGAAGCAAGCTGTTTGGGAGGCAGTACGAATGGAGCTGTGTCTATTAACACATGAAGAAACTCATAATTGGTATACCTGCCATCTGAACTAATAAAAATTGCAAATAAGCCAAGAGATCTTCCAGAGAAATGTAAATCCCTCCCTGACCTTGAGGCCACCTGCCTAGATAAGTAACCAATAAGATATTTGTGGACAAGGAAAGTGGGAAGCCGCTATGGAGACCCAGGTGGCCGTGGTACCCGGGCAGTTAATTCATTTGTGTCTCCCTGCCCCCAATCCAAAACAGAACATACCTACTCTGATCACTAGTTTGTCAACATCTGGAACAACGGACTCAACTATGGAATCTGCATGCTGCAGTTTTTCTTCCTGGTTCTTTGCACCTTTTAGAAAGGAACTGTAAGGATCCATGCTGCTTGGAGAATGAAAAAAACAACAGAATTGCATTGTTTGGAAAACTGGGAAGGAGAATCAAGAAAAGACACGTTATGGCAAATTCCTGTGACCAGGGACACCAATCAAGAACTCAAGGTGGCCCATTTTCCATCAGCAGGAATTTGGGATAACTAGCAAAAGGACATGGGATCAATTCTATAGGCTTACAACTGAGATAAATATGATCTAGCGGGAGATACAATTTTAGACTGTGTTATGAATAAAACATAAAATCATAGGAAGTAACTGTTCCACTATATTCTGATTCCTTCAGACTCAGCTTCCACTTCTGGGTCCACTTCTAGATGTGAACGTAAAGCTAGACCCAGATACAAACAATAAGGATAGTTGGAAAATTAAAAGCTCTGAAAGCCAGACTGAGAAAGCTGGGTATGCTTAGCCTTGACAACGGAAGACTGGAAAGGGAATCAAGACCTCGTATCTCCTGCTAAGTGCCAGGCACAAAACAATGGATTTAAATTAGTGGAAGGCAGGTTAGGACTGAGTGTTAGGAAATTTATGAGCTTCAGTTTCCTTTTGATAAGGCAACAATCAACTCCGCTCCACAGAAGTAGAGAGAGGTGGACAGCCCTCTCCCAGGAAGGCTTGAACTTGAATTCCTGCTGGGCAGTTGGATTCAATGCCCCTTCAAATTCTAGGATACTACTCATGATTGGGTTGCATTTATCTTTTTCTTCAGTAAGAAGCAACAATTTCAGTCAACTGGAAATTGGAAGCAAAGGGAAGAAAAATTCAATGCCAACAGAAGTGAATAAAAGTAACTCAGGATTGAACTGAGGAGTCCTCGATGCCCTCTGAATTTGTTTGCTTGCAGATGTTTCATTACCCAACTACCTAACATCATTGGTACTCAGTGCACTGCACTGATGATGAACCATCCATGCAAACAATCAGCTCTGGCCAAGCCCAGCAGATGGGAGCTGCACAAAAGAAATTCCCCAGCTGCAAGCAACCTAGGATGGAGCAAGGATGCCTCAAGAACCGGATCAAAGCAGGAGAAGAAATCTGCTTCTCAGGGCAGGAGCAAATATCCAGCTGAGCAACACTTGGCCCAGGTTGAAAAGAAATGATTCCTCCCCTTCTCATAAAGCCTGGACGAAACAAATACTTTTTACTGGAAAAAGGCATGACGGCAAAAGAAGGATCAATGAATGTCTGGCAAGGCTTCACGGTGGAATCAACCCAGCCGGGGAATCCGAGACCTCTGAGCTGTGGGCTCCCCCTCTAGGAGTCCCATCAGAGAGTCCACTCGGCAGGCAGCGAGATCAGGTGGCAGGAAGAGTCGCCAAATCCCAGGGGCCGACCCAAAGTGGGCAGGGAGCTGACCTACCTGTTTCTCTCCCATCCAAGACTGGCACACACATACATGAAGAGGCCCACCATGTAATTAACTGGCAGAGTTCATGACTGGGAGACAAAGCCATGGACTCTCACTTAATGGGCTATTAAAACAGGCAGGCATTTTTTTATTTTATAAATTTCTTTAATGTTTAATTGTTTAAACAATCTAACTGATTTATTTACTTTAGGCAATTTGTGCACTGCCCAACTGCCAATGATTCTGTGCAGTTCACAAGAAAACATAAAAATGATAAAAGTATAACAATGTTTAAATGTCCACATCTTATTAAAATACGTATCAATGTGAGTGATTTAATTTTTATACAGGGGGGTAATTTTATACAGGGGGCATAAACTCAAAATAATTGCCCCAGAAAAGGCACATGTGAGTCATAGGCCCTTTCAAAATCTAACGGTGGCCAAATTGCAAAAAGGAAGCCAAAGAGCCGTGGTGGATACAGACAGGATCTCCTTTTTCCACATTATTGGGCAAATTGAAGATTGAATTTTAAATAACAATAATAACAATAACAACAACAATAATCCACTATCACCACAACTATTTGTTATTGCACTGTTTCCTCTGTCAACAATACTGAATAAGTCAGGGCATGGCTATCAAACATCAAAAACATCTGCCAGACTATCCCACCTCCTTTACATGGATGATCTGAAGCTGTATGGAAAAACTCCATCTGAAATAGAATCGCTGCTCAACACTGTCCATATATATAGCCAAGATATTGCAATGGAGTTTGGATTGGACAAATGTGCCACACTGTCAAACGAGGAAAAATAGTGAAAACTAAGGAATTAAAATGCACCACGAAAATAACATTAACAGTCTGAATGAAGATGATGACTACAAATACCTGGGTATCCTTCAAGCTGACAACATCAAGCATCCTGAAGTCAAGAAAAAGATTAGAGGTGAATACTTCAAGAGAGTGAAGACGATCTGAAAGTCCAAACTCAACAGAGGAAATGCCATCAAGGTAATCAACACCTGGGCAGTTCCAGATACACAGCTGGAATAATGGACTGGATGCAAGCAGAACTAAAAGCAATGGATAGGAAGACCAGAAAAGTAATGACAATGAATCATGCCTTTCATCCTTGCAGCGACATTGACAGAGTCTACAGTATCTACCAAGGCAAATAGGTGGGCATGGAATGTTGCAATATATCAGATGGTTGAAGAAGAAAAAACGGGCTTTGGAAAAATATTTGAAGGACAGTGAAGAAGATGCACTGAAGTCAGTATACCAAGAAGGCTTACTCACTACTGGAGAGACCAAACTGGTCTACAAGAAAGACCAAATGAAAAACAGAATGGAGGCATGGGAAGACAAAGTACTACATGGCCAGTACATTAAAGATAGCAACAGACAGTAAGTGCCACCTTTGCAAAGAAGGTGAAGAAACAGTGGACCACCTGGTTAGCTGCTACAAGAAGATTGTCCAGACTGACTACAAACAATGGCAGGACAAAGTAGCAACAATGGTACATTATTAGAAGATTCACAAGAAATACCACTTGCCTGCAAGCAAAAACTGGTGGGACCATAAAGGAGAGAAAGTAATAGAAAAAGAACCAGAAAGCCATCCTTGATGACTCAGCCAAGCTAGTCTTTCATTTACCAGCTCTAGCCCAGCCTGGGCCCCGACAGATGTGGAGACTTGCCTCCCTGGAGGAGTTTGCAGGGTCTGCCCCTTTCCTTCAACAAATCCAGGTCAAAAATGGATTAAGATCCTGGAGGATGCAGTCTCCAATCTGCCCTTACTCAGGTTACTGTTGGGAATCTCCACCATCCACTTTCAGGCCGTTTTTGGCTCCCCTCTGGCTCATTTGGGCTTCCTGTTGCCCTCTGGCCCTGGCTGTGCCCCCCCCCCCCGAGCCTTCTTTTGGCTGCCAGGGAAGGAAGCTCAGGGTTAACAGAAGCTGACCACCGTGGCATGGCTGTTAAGGCAATCAATACGACCAAGATATTAAAGTAGCATAAGCTGCATTATTGATTGCCAAGCAGATGATAAAACTGTTTATACGGATAATTGCAAATTGCCCAAAAGAGCACCCCTTGCAAGAAATTAAGAAAGAAGGCAACCTGGCCTGAGAGCAGAGGTAGCCAGAAGCCCTCTTCCCAGCGTGGCTCCAGGGCATCAGGCTCTAGATAGGCAGCCTTTCTCTACAGGCCCTGAAGGCCTCCACTCTGAGGGAGGGCTGGGAACAGAGTTGGCGAGGGCTGGCAGAAGGGTGATTAGAAGGGTAACTAAATCTCCTGGTAGATTGCTGGGGACTGGCACCAGACTGCCAACCAGCCCTGCCCTCTCCCTTAATTGGTGGGACAGTTCTGCCTGTTCTGGGTTCCCGTCTTCCAGCTTCTTTGGCTCCTCCCCTGGCACCAGCCGCCAGGCCTCTGGCTGAAGCCCAAAACAAGGCCCAAGGAGCAAGCTGGCGGTGGTGAATCCGAGGGCTCATTCGGCATGAAGAGGGGCCCAGAGGAAGCCAAAGTCTCCCAGGGTGGCCATTGCAGAGGGGACGCTGCACTACTTGCTAAACGCCCACCTGCTGGGTTTGGGGAAGGATCCTGGCTCTCCCCTTCCTCACTGCCACCGCACCCTGTGACAAAAGGGACCTGGGACCTGTCACGGGGCTTGTGCTGCAAGATCCAGCCTGGATGAGGCCTCTCTGAAGCCGCCCCCACCCCTGCTTCGGTCCAAGCACTCATTTTCAGAGCAGTCAGTTCAGATGCTGCAATGACCTTGCCTGCTTCAAAGGTCTTTCAAAGCAGCCCCCAAGGGTTCCCTGCGAAGGGCTGCCCTGCTTCCCTGCTCGAGAGAGGGATCTCTAGTGGCTTAAACCATCTCCTTGATCTCAGCAACCACATCCTGCTGGGGAAATTATGCATTCAGATATAGACCAGAATCCTACATCATGGCTATATCTGTAAACACATCTGTACCTTCAACAAATGTCACAGAAACCCCTGCGTGAACACTGATTCTCCCAGCCAAGTTCAAAAAGGCAACAGAAGCCCTGCCTCCGACTCTCTTCCTCCTCGGATGGACTCTGAAAGAAGGTTCTCCTGGAGCACCTTTACATCGCCCTCTGGGTTAACACCTTATACATAAACAGCAGGAGTGAAATGGGATGGTCACTTGGTACACATCTGCATTCCTCATTTTCTATCCAGCCATGGCTCTACAACGTTCCTCTAGGTCAAGAACCTGTTTGACAGTAATTAAGAAAAAAGGCCAAAGCAGCCCCTTTGATGCATTTGGCTGGCCCCACCTCAGGACAGCCGGCTTCTTGGCTTGGGAGGGGGAGGGCCTCAGCACAGCAGCCACACCTTCCCTGAGCATCATCCATCAAGCAGAGCTGAGGCAGACCAACAACTTCCCCCTGACCAGACCCTCCTGGGGTCCATGGGACAACTCTCCAGCTTCTTGAGATAAAGGACTACTACTGGTCATCTCCTGTGCCATCTTCTTCCATTTCACATGGGGGGAGTCTAGTGGAGGTGATTGGGCTTGCATAGCCCATACTTGGTGAACGCTCACTGAATTCTCACTCAAGGAGCCAGTGATCCCTAAGCCACTCTGGCTTTATTCTCTGCATAAAGGCGAAGCCCCAGTGAACCCATGAAGATGGTGCAAGACTCTTTCTCTGATGCGCAACAAGCTCGAGACATGGAACTTTCAACTATCAATGTGGACTCTGTACTGAGCAGGGCTTGGGCTCAATGGCGTAAGTATTCTCGTTCCAACTTCTGATACTACGACAAGGCCACGATGAACAGCAACAGATCTGACTCAATATATGTTTATGGAGTACAGGTACTCCTTGTTTACTGACCACAACTTGGTTGTTAAGCAAACTGTGCTTATGGTCTTACTTCCTTCACTTTACAGACCTGCAAAGGTCATAATAATAATAATAATAATAAACCTTTATTGTCAAAGTACAACATGTGTACATTGAGATTAGCTGAGCCTCCCCCCGTGCTCTCTCCCCCCAACACACAGTGACAACAAACCCTCCATCCCACCACACTATGTGAACCAACTACTCCACACACCGGCCTCCCAAGTCAATTCTGCATAAGATTATGTCCCATTTAAAAGCCTAACAGCCCACGGATAAAAGCTATTTTTCAGCCTGTTGGTACAGCTGGCTATATTCCTATATCTCCTACCAGATGGTAGGAGAGTAAAGAGATACCGTCCAGGGTGTGAGTCATCCCTGAGAATCTTCCTCACTCTTCCAAGGCAACGAGCCCTGGCGATGTCATCCAGTGGTGTCAGGGAAAAGCCCACAATGTCTTGTGCTGTGCTCACTACCCTCTGTAATACTTTCCTATCCGCGGCTGTCAGACCAGCATACCAAGCCTCAATACCATACAAGAGGACGCTCTCTATAGTAGACCGGTAAAAGAGGGTCATAAGCTGTTGTTCTACCCTGTTCTTCCACAAGACCCTAAGAAAGTGAAGCCTCTGTTGGGCCTTTCTAGCCACCTGAGTTGTGTTAACTTTCCAGGTCAGATCTTCACAGAGGTAGACTTCCAGAAATTTAAAGGAGGAAACTCTCTCTACACAGTTCTCTCCGATGTAAAGTGGGGCAGGTTCCTCCTTTTTTCTCCGGAAGTCTAACACCATCTCTTTCGTCTTGCCGATGTTTAGGTGCAAGTTGTTGTTACTACACCATATGGATAGTTTTTGTACCTCTGCCCTATATGCTGTCTCATCCCCACCTGTAATAAGACCCACCACAGTTGTATCATCTGCGAACTTGATTATCGCAGTGGATGGGTCAGATGATACACAATCATAAGTGTATAAAGAGTACAGGTAGGGGCTAAGCACACAGCCCTGTGGCGTGCCAGTGCAAAGCTTCAGGGGGGTGGACAAAGCAGAGCCGACCCTCACTGTTTGTAACCGATCCCTAAGAAAGGCTTGAATCCAATTGCAGATGGATAAATATGAAGATTGTCATAAAGTTACTTTTTCTATCACTGTTGTAACTGCAAATGGTCAATAAACGAGGGAGCTGCTAAATGAACTACCTGTAGCTGTACAAACCCACCTTAAAAGAAGAGATACCCAGCTTTTCACTGGAAGAACTCTCCAGATTGGTTGCACACAACTGCACTGTCCCTCTCCTACTCTGGGAATGGCAACCTCAGTTCTTGGCTAGGCCCCAAACCTTTGGCACCCTTGGGTCCAGGCTTTCAAAAAGAGTCATGGGCCCATTCCTGACTCCTGTGAATTGAGAGCAAGAGAAGAGAAAACAAATGAATGGGATAAAGAGAAGGAAGGTGTGTCACTCCTACTTTTGCTTCAGACCTTACTCTCTGCTGGATGCCCCCAAAGAGGTGGCCCTGAGGAGTGTGGTCCACAAATCAAAGTAACACGGGCTCAGAACCCATTTAGTTCTGCTTGGCTAACATCTTTTCAGCAGGAAGAGCTGTCAGTGGAGGCCGCCGCACGGGGCCCTGGGCTGACCTTTGCTGGCAATCTTCAAACTTTTCATGTAAAGTGATCTAATGCTAGGCTGAGCAATTAGCACCAAAGCAGTAATTGCAGCTTCTTACAAAGCCAGGCCAAGAGAACAAGCATTCTCTAGAGGGTCTACTGGGGACCAGTTCGCACACACGACACCACACGGCATCTACTGGCATTCAAAAAGATATACTCAGCAACATTTTTGCAAGACACTAGCACTTTCTAATCTCTTAATTAAAGGAGGCTGACAAAATGGAAACTCTGAAGGCATTCAAAGCCGCCCCCACTTTTGTAAAGCCACCAGAGCAGCGAGTGGAAGCCCAAAGTCAGAGAGCCATCCCAAAAGATGAAAGGTAATCGTGCCCAGCTGCACTGCAAGGATGCTGGCAAATACAGAACAATGGGGTTGCTGAAGATACATTGTGGCCCAATACAGCTGCAGTTGACCACACAAGTGGTCCATCTCGACCACGAGGGTTTAATCTCTCACTGAAAGAAACATGGCAGTCAGCCACAAACTGAGTCCCAGAGAACTAAATGTGGGAAGCCAAGATTTATTCCTAGAAGGAACTTTTTTCCCCTCATAGGTTGCAATTTGATTTTTGGAACCAGTGCTGTTTACAACTTACAAAAGAAGCAATCTTTTGAAGCCGCTCATGGCCTGGCATCAAAAGGAAACATGACAAGTAGAGAGCCCATTTCTAACATGGACTTAATGCTCAAAGCAAGGCCGGTGTCAGTGCAAGGATGAGCCGTTCCTTCTGAAGGTCGAGGCGAGCCCATGTGCCTTGAAGATGTGGAAAGAAGACAATGAGAAACCGCTACCTTTCAGCCTCTGAACAGCGTCAGGAAAGCACAGCCCTCAGTCCAGCAGAATGAACCCAGTTCATACAGCTTGCAGCGCTATAGAGCAGCAACTCCAGGGGAGCAGCCTCACCATGATGCTTTCCACTGTTGTCCTCCCTTGCCAGGTTTGCCACAAAGAGGCTTCTCACCTAAAGCCTTTCAAAAGGCAGCCATCTCTTTATCCCGCCATGGCCTTGCAAGGACAGGCAGTTCAGACCAGCTCCAAAACAACTATTGTGTTTACTTGCGTTGCTGCCACCCACCACTTGGCTTGCAGAGCAAGGTGACTCCTCCCAGACAATTAGGCCTGACATAAGAATAGCTGGGATTCCTCTTTAATACCTCTCTTGTATTATCTAACAGGTTCTGAATAGGGTTTCCTACTTCTGCATTTCATAGTTCTGCAGTCAAGGAGTCCAAGACAGGGGAGGGGGGCCTGGGGGAGGGGGGCCTGGGGGAGGGGGGGAGAAAAGAAGCAAAGCATAACTGGGAAGGTTCTCCTGAGGACATAGACTGTTTTCTGCAGCTGCTGAGCCCTATTCCTTACTCCAATGGCTGCCTGGTCCCTCCGCTCCCTCCCAAACTCTCCAGCTTCTCCAGTTTTCATGTCACCAGTCCATAGCAAAGGAAAAGAATGGTGACCTTGCCTGTTTGGGTTACTAATAGGCTGGTGTGGCCTCAAGGACTGCTGCCTTCCAAGAGCAGCCCCTCTGTGGGGAAGACTTAATAGAAAAGACAATGGCTTGTCAGGACTCCAGCTGCCTTGCTGTCCCACACCACTCTCCTCTGCAGGAGACCTCTCCAACCTGCAGCCATGATGCTCTGGGGCCACCTAGGCTCATTGATGGTTCTAATTCCTTTCCTCAGTTTTCCTTCTTCACCTCTCAAACAGTTAAAGGCTGTGCCCAATACTGCTCTCATGGTTAGGATTATGAGAAAACAGATTGGCAGTTTCCTTCTAGAGCATACACAGGAAGATGGAAAAGGTTCCCACCAAAACTCAACTCAACTCATATACAAAGAACTCCCACTATGATGAAAGCTGCCATTCGCCTGCCAGATGCCTTGCAGAAGGCTGGTGAGTCCAGTGGGAAGAAGCATTTCCAAAACAGCCCTGGGGCAGACCCTTTAGTCAGAATGGGAGGCCAGCTCTGGAAGCCCTTCGGTGAAACACCGGAGGAACAGTCTTCCAGGCAGAGAACGCTCAAGTGGCAAGGGCCACCATGGTGTCTGCAACAGGAAGCTTTGGGAAAGGGGCAGTTGTACTTTCAAGGAGGGGACAGCAAACTTCAAATCGACCAACACAGGAGGACTGAGCAGCTGAACCTAACAGGAGATGACAAGCATGGCACTTCAGAGGACCCATGAAGCTTCTGATATTGGAATCAAGAGTTCATTCGGAACATCCTGCCAGCTTCACTTTCGTGAATTCAGGTCAACCCCTAAGTGAGCCCAGGCCTATTTATCACCATAGCTGCCGCATACCCATACCATGTCACCATCCACATGAGGGAAAGAAAATATAATGTCTTGGGAATTGGAAATCTCCAAGATTCCAAGATAACTCAATACCTGGTCTTCCAACAAGGAAGAAAACTGCAACAGCTCTCTCTCTCTCTCTCTCTCTCTCTCTCTGTGTGTGTGTGTGTGTGTGTCTCTGTGTGTCTCTGTGTGTGTGTAGCTAGTCCTTATCCCAGACTGTCCAGAGAAACACCTGCCCAGTCCTAGGGACGTGGCAGCCCCTGGGGGAATACTTCATCCCACAGCCCAGGAAGCGGGGGGTCCCAACTGGCCTCCAGGAGGCCAAGCGCTGGGGCTGGGAGGCAGCCGTGCAGCCACGCAGGGCCTGGGCCCTGAGGAGGCAGCAGTCTGCATCAAGTATCAGTCAGGAAATTGCTATTGGCTTCTCAATAAGCAGGAGGGCCAGCAGAGTTTTTCCCCACACTGTTGAGGCTCGCTCAGACTCAATACTGCTTATTGATACCATCTTCCCCTGTAATCTCAGCCCCTCGGTGCTTCCCCGCAGAAGACGAACTCTGCATGAACTTGGCCCCAAACCAGGAAGGTCCCTCTCTTCCAGGAGCCAAGCGACCAGCCCAGGACCTCACCTGAGGGCCACTGAACTGAAGTCTCGCTGCCCCCCAAAGGACCCTACTGGCCTCTTGTGGGCCTGGAGGAAACCAGGTGATTCTGGGGGGCTCGGTGCCTCGGCTGAAACTGGTAGGGACGGTGAACCCTGTGAGGCTGGCAGGGGGGTGGCGAATCCACAGAAGTTGGATAAAAGTGTTTCTCCATCCGCAGGTCAAGCGTCACACTTCACTGGCCACGCTCCTGGACCAGACGCTGCCCTGCGGCACAAAGCTCAGCTACAAAGGGTCAGGCGTGCTGCATCACTCTGCCTCCCCCCAAACCTCTGGTCCATTTCCAAAGAAACAATGCCATCAAAAATGGTCTGTCCCTCCCGATGGCCGATTCCTTGTTCTTCTCACCCAAAGGAGCAGCTAGGGGTGTCAAGCTGGAAGGGGAGAGCTTGCAAGGAACCATCTCGACCTGGAGATGGTCCAACCTAGCAGGCCACGTAGAAAAGCCTCTGCAGAGCAAGCAACAGAGCCAGAGAGACTGGCCACAAGTAGCTGCCAGCAGGAAAGGCTGCCGCTGGAAGAGGAACGTAAATGGGGGCTCCAAAATCAGTTCGGTCTGGGCAGTGGCTCAGGAGGGGGGGGCTAGGCCCACCACCCGCTTCCGAAGAGCCAGAGTTGCCAAGTGGAGCAGCTGTTCGTGCTGATACCAGGGACGGGAGCAGGAAGAGCCTGGCTGGCTATGCCCACTTTGTGCTCACCAGGAGGCCTTCAAATGCAGCTGGTCTCAGGCAGCACAAGGCCGACCCAGCATTCCCTTTGGGCTGCTGCTTCAGTGGGGAAAAGTGAAAGGGCAACAGGACAAGCAGGTCCCTCCAGCTGCTCCGCCATGCTTCCACATTCCTCCCCCCACCCCAAGACCTCTCTGCTGCCTCTCTTCTGGGTCCCAGATGGGGGAGGGGCTGCTGGAATAAGACATACAGGAAGCCCTAGGGCACGGGTCAGCAACCCGCGGCTCCAGAGACGCATGCGGCTCTTTGAACCGTCTCCTGCGGCTCCCAGCCGCCCGGTGCGCACACACCTCTTCGAACGGGCAATGGTGCGCGCGCACCTCTCCAAATGGAGAGTGGCACCGCCCGTTCGGAGAGGTGCGCGCGCACCTTTCCGAAGGGCGGAGGTGTGCACGCACCTCTCCAAGCCGCCGCCGTCCCGTCCGGAGACCTGCCGCGTTCATCAAACATGGACAAACGCGGCAGCTGTGCAAACGGGATGGCAGCTTGGGAGAGGTGCGTGCGCACTCGCCAAACCGCCGCCATCCCGTCCGGAGACCTGCCTTGTTCGTCAAACATTGACGAACACGGCAGCTGTGCAAACGGGATGGTGGCGGTTTGGAGAGTGCACGCGCACCTCTCCAAGCCGTCCCGTCCCATCCGGAGACCTGCCGCGTTCGTCAAACATTGACGGACACGGCAGCTGTGCAAACGGGATGGCGGCAGTTTGGAGAGTGCGCGCGCACTCTCCAAACCGCCGCCATCCCGTTTGCACAGCTGCCGCATTCGTCAATGTTTGACGAACGCGGCAGGTCTCCGGACGGGACGGCGCGCACCTCTCCAAAGGGGAGACCCGTCGCCGCGCAGGTGCCTCCCATTTTGCGCATGCGCAAAATGTTTTTTGCGCATGCGCGTGAGTGGACGCATGCGCGCGCACTTTTTGCAGCTCCCACTTTTTTGTTTGTGTGATGGAACCGGTTCTGAGTGGCTCTTTTCCTTTTTCCGGTTGCCGACCCCTGCCCTAGGGGGAGCTGGGGGGGTGTCTTTCTGCTGCCACTGATGGGGCTGAAGCCACTGCTGCACTTGGGGAGCAGCCTTCAGCCAGCCAAGTTGTCACTGGGACCTTCACCACAGTGAACATCTCCCAAGCCCCCCAAACCCCTGAAAAGAAGCAGTTCCAAAACTGGGCTGGGGAGGGTGTCTCCTCTGCTGCCAGGGCAGGACTGGAGCAAATATAGGCAGCTGAGAATAGCGACCCCTGGGCAGGGGGCCATTCAATGGGGCACTCTCCCTTCTCTGTGCTTGCTCATCCCCCAGGATGCCCCGTGCCCTTTCCATGCCCCTGCAATATTGACCTGCACCCAGAGGCCAGGGTTCCCTGGCTCACCTGGCCAAGAAGAGAAAGCGGCTGCTGAGATCCCCAAGACCCTGGCCAAAACCCCTCCCAGGAGCACGAAGGCGATTCCATAGGCTCCCTAGGGGAGAGGGAAGGGCCAACCCCCTTTATTCTGCCTGGGCTGCGAGGCTCTCGCCTTCTGTCTTTCCCAGGTAACTGGGAGGTTGTAATTGGTGAGGCAGGCGATTAGAAATATCGGCAGCTTCTAAGTAAGACTTTAATTTACTGGCAGATCAATAGCACTAGGGTTATATTGGCAAAGTGTCTACAACTCTATTGACTCCCACAATTCCTCTTATCAATTTATCAGAAATCTGGAGGCCAGAAGATCTTGTTTGAAGAAAAAGCCTGGGAAGAAGGAGGCCGCCCACACCAACCCCAAAGCCTTTGCTGGTAAATGTACCAGCCAGCAGTTGAGACCTTCCATCACTGAGGCACACCTGCTCAGGAAAGCCATTCATTCCTATTCCAACAAATTCTCAGATAACGAAGGTTCCACAAGGTGAAATATATGTCTTCACCAATTCAGGATAAAGGCTAGTCCTCCTTCCTGGGCTGAAGGGTCCAACCCACGAAGGAACGCAGTTCCCCTGAGAAGGCTCTTTGGCAGCTCCAGGAGGGGGACTGCGGATACCAGGAGCCCAGAAGGCCCCTGCCATGTCAGGGGAAAAGGCTTCTAGGGCCGTCATCTCACAGGACCCAGGGGATCTGTACAGCTCCTGGGAGGGAGAAACAGCTCTACAGCTCTCTTTCCGGGGTAAAACCTTAAGCCGTTTCCTGTCTACTTTGCAATCTGATGAGAGATGGCAGAGTTAGCCTTTGCTGAGGGATCCACTCACCCTGCCCTCCAGCAGCCACCACAAGAGTCACTGGAGGAGGAGGAGAGCAAGATCAAACATCTTCTCCAACTTCTGTGATAGGAAAACTCTTCTGCCCCCCCCCCCCTCAGTTCTAACAGAAATCGCAAGCATTTTCCAAAGCTATTTGGCCAAGCACTCTCTCACTTGGCTCTCCCTCCCTGGCTGATGGGTCGCAGAGCAGGCTCCAAACCTGCTGCCTGTCCCCTCCCCACTTTGGTAGTGTAAGTGCCATCCACAGAAAGTGTGGCTGGGAGGAGGGGGCAGCCATGGCAAAGTGTTCACCCTACAGACTGACCAAGTGGTTAAGCAGAGGTCATCTGTCTGAACCCACCACTTCCTGCTCCAACAGAATACCAGATTAATCTTCCCAAATGAACTCGAAAAAGTTCTTCTAAAAGTCACTGCCAAATCAGAATTTCAGAAGCCAAGAAAACGACTGCAGTGCAATCAGTGCACACCTCCAAACCCATCCATACTCTAAGCAGCTCCCTTCAGCAGCACAGGCCCTTTCTTCGTGATCGGGACCCTACTGGGTCTAGATGGCCCTCCTTCTCACGCCAGGAAGCCTGAAAGTCACAACCAGGAGAAACCAGCCAGTCGCTTTATCTGCCCTTCCCGAAAGGGGTGGGGGAATCAACAAAAAGGGGGCAGGTGTGCTGGTCCAAATATTTCTGCTGAGGTAGCAGCCAGGATAGCCAGCCATGCCAACTGGGTCAAGAAATAAACTCTGACATTTGCCAGGATTCAGACATGGGGGAGGGGGGCTGCTGCCTTTCTAGACCCCTCAAGAGGGGTGGGAGAGAGGGGAGATGGGTCTGGACTTGCTCTGGTTCTTGCAGAACCAGGCTCTAAATTACTAAGGGCAAGGTTGGGAGCGATGGGGCTGGGCATATCTATGGGATCCCTTTTGTGAATCTCAGCATCATTGCAGCCATGCAAATCCCAGAGAGAGCCTGGGATCTGCCTGGTAATGTCCTGGGTAGCAAGGGCCGCTGTTTTGGTAGCAGAAGTGGGGAGGGGGAGGAGAAAGGCCTCTCTCTTCAAGGCTGCCACCAGAGGCTCCGGGCTGTGGGAAACTGGCGCTCTTCCAGGTACCAACCCAAGGGCTGAGTCACCAGGGTCTTCGCTCAGCCTCCTGGCCCTGGGGATGGAAGTCCAGAATGCATTAATTTCCCACCACCAACCCACAGGCCAAGGGGCGACATGGTATCGGCTGCATTCTTTCCTCTGGCAGGCCAGAGGAGACCAGGAGGCAGCTAACTCACCGCTGGAGAAGAAAGCAGAAATCTCGCTCCCACAGCTCTCCTCATCTCAAGGCTTCCCAAGAAGGTCCACAGCCCCCAACCTGGCACTGTCTTGGTTGGGCAGGTCCCTCCAAACATGCACAGGGTTACCCAGTCGCCCCCAAACCTGAACCGAAGGGGCAGCAGCAGCCCCAAGAATTTGACCCCAGCCCTCCATGGCCTTCTGGCTTCTTTGAAATGCAGATCTGAACTTTT
Organism: Vipera ursinii; assembly: GCF_947247035.1. Lineage (NCBI taxonomy): Eukaryota > Metazoa > Chordata > Lepidosauria > Squamata > Viperidae > Vipera > Vipera ursinii. The sequence continues at coordinate 23,003,553 of NC_139520.1, read as the reverse complement.
CACCCGATGTATGGCCACAGCTGCAGCCTCCTTGTCCCAGCAGGGATCTGGAGCCACGGGCGCTCTTCCCATTCTGCCAGGAACCCCCATCCTCAAATTTGCAAAGCCTGAAGGTTATGAGACGGGGAGTCACTTGGGGGGGGGATTCAGTAAGCCTCCATCCTGCTGGAGCGACAGATAAAGAACCGCCAAGAAGAAGGAAGGCAGCTGCCACAAACAATGCTCCATTTATAGTCACCCACAGCTTTCTTTCTTGAAAGTGGAAGAGAGCAGCAAACTGTTCAGCGTCTGCAGCCAGAAAACCCACCAGCTCAGGATGCCCGAAGCCAGCAGGTGAGAGGGCCCTCAGCTCTCGGGGGTTGGGGGGGAAGAGACCTATGCGGAGCTGGAGCTGAACCCTGCCTGCAGACCCAATGGAAGCAGGGCCACCACTGGAGTGTGGGGGGGAGCATTCTGCAGGACTAGGAGACAAGTCACCTCGCCTTCATCCAAAACCGGCAGGGCCAAGGTAGCCTCAAAGCAAGACGCAGCTGCGTTCAGAAAAGGACCCCGAAGGGGAGACCAAGGATGAGCAGCAGGAGGAGGAGGACGGGAACCTCCCTGCGCAGCCCTGAGAGAGGCAAAGCAGCCGCCCAAGCATCCCGAGTCCCGATCCTGCCCAAGGGGCCTTCCCAAAAGAGAAACGGAGCCCCAGGCACCAGCACCACCCGTCCGCCAGGTAGCCAGCTTCCCTCCCCCGGGAACAGAGCCAGCCAGCCCAGCTGCCAAGGAATGCAGCAGTGCAGCTCTGTGCTTCCAGCTCTCCCTAGTCCCCTTGGCTGCCAGACAAGAAAGACAACGGGGGGGGGGGGAAGGGGGCTCACTTCCCCAGGAGGCCCCAGCAGCCTCCGGCCGGCTGGCCAGCTTGCCTGCCAGCCAAGCCGGCCACACTCGGAGCAAGAGAGGGCCAAGCAGAGGCAGAGCCTATGAAGCAGGGACCGCTTTCTAGCCTCCTGGCAGGAAGGCTGGCAGCCCCTCCACTCACTGATGAGCCCACAGCTCAATCCCCTCCTCCTCCCGGCCGCAGTCCTACAGCCACAGCCAGGCCTTCGCTTCACAAAAAAACACAAGTAAACAAAGGACCCGTTTGTGGAAGAGATGGGATGGGGGCACAGCAGAAGGCTGGAGCCAGAATTCAGGCAGAAATGGTCCCTCTTCACTTCACCTCCCCCCATCTGCAAGCCACACCAGATCCACCGAGTAACTGTGACGAGGATCGGAGAGGTCCACTGAGGCCCCCGTAGAGGCCCCCACCCCGCTTTGACCCTGCTAGTGAAGAGCAGGCCCAGCCACTCTCACCAGGTCCTCCCAAGGTTCCTGGTCACTCAACAAAAATTGACTGCTCTATTTTAGAACTATTATACTCTGTATGAAAGGGAACAATAAACCAGAAGAAAAGTTACATGCCTGTTTTCTGAACCCAACTAAGAGCAAATTTCTCTTGCATACTAGCCAGAAGAATGAAGAAACGGATTTTCAGAAATAACATGATTCTTAGGTTAATTTTTAGAAAATCAAACAAAATGTATCCAATTAAAAGAAATTGTAAGCCCATGTTTATTTGGAAGAAGCACACAGCTGTGCTTCTTGGAACATCACAAACATGGTGACTTGATCAGTGAACCCTTCAGACGGGACCCTCAGAATCACTTGGAGGAAACAGAAAGAAAACTCTTTGTCTGCAACTGTCCAGCAACCGGCCTCTCAACGTAAAGCAGACCAGGCTTCCTTCGGCCATTGCTGTATACACACCTCCAGGGCCGGAGGCTGTCTGGGAAGGGAGGGGGTCAGTCCTGGGATCAGATCAGCTCCGCCAGCAGCAAGATGGAAGAGCTCCTCCACTCTGGTGATTTTGCAAAGCAAGCAGAGATCAAAGCACCCACCCCCAGGCTCTGCAATCCCCCCTCCCCCACTGATGACCAAAGCCGGCTGGAGGTCCATCATTCCTGGGCAAAGGGAAAGGGGGGCACAGACCCTCCCCGAGGATACAACACGGCATTTCCCCTCCAAAGAACAGGACAAATAATGAAGGTGAGCCAAGACAGCAGTGAAATCCTGAGCAAGAAGACAGGAGGTCTCCCCAAGATAGGGTCCTTCCCGCTGGCCTCCCTCACAATATGGATAATGCAGCCGGGGGAGTCACCCTTCTTACCCTCCCCTCTTCCATTTCTCCCACAGCTAGGGCCAAGGGGTCAGGTGAACTTAACAGAGACACAGAGGAGAGCCTTTGGGCCTCCGTCCCCTGTTGAACAAGTGACTCCTTAGCCATTTCCATTCCCAGCAACTGCAGCAAGTGGGGGGGGGGGAGGAGGAGAGGCAGTTGAAGAAAGGGAAACCAGCCTTTCTTCAGAGCTGCAGGAAATAAAGTGAAAAGCACTAATTAACTCAGCAGCAAGTTGCTACTATTTGCATACAAATGCAGCCACATATCACAGCTAACAAGCTAGGACAAGGCAAACAATTAACATATGCAAATCCACCCTGGACAGCAGCTCCAGGGAGGGTCACAGAAAGGGGGGCAATTTCCTGCCAATTCCCCCAGGCAAAGGAGAGCCCCTGCGCAAACAGCAGTCACAGGGGGGCCAAGCAGTGGGGAGCCCCACGCAAACTTACTAGAGCCCAGCACCTTCCTCTCGCCCGCCCGCCCGCAGTGGCAAACTAGCCAGGCTATTCGACTGAAACAGGAAAGGCAAGACCAGGCACGAATTCCACACACCCAGAGGAGTTTCTCCACCACGGCTGGCAGACATTGTCCCCTGATCAGAACGGAGAGAGTGCCCAAGTGGAGCCGTGTTCTGAAGGCCTGACGTTCATCAGGGCAACAGCTGTAAAGCCTTAGGGTCCACTTCAAGGGTGTAAGGAAAAGTGTGCAGAAACATGCCAGCTCATCCTCGTGCTGTTCATGCAGGAAACGGGGTGAGCGGTTAACAGCTCAGAGCGACTGTAATACTTACCAATGCTACCAAGCGTGTTTCTGTATCAAATAAGAGATATACTTAATACGCTGCATCGCTGCATCTACTCTTTGCAGACCTTTACCTTAAGCAATAGCAGTTTTTATTCATTTTGGAAATAGACAGTGAACATGCTGGTCCACTGCTTGGTAGGTCTTCTGTTGGATTCAGCAAATGTGCAAGTTCCTCAGAAGGTCCAGACCAACCCTCCACAGAGTTTACGAGTCCGGGGTCTTTTCCCCTGGAAAATCCTGCAGGCCACAATCATGGCCTGACTTGGTTCTCAAAGACACCAAAGGGAGAACATGCAAGGGAGAACATGGAATCTCTCTGCTCTTCAAACAATACCTCAGTGGTGTTCCTTCATCTGGAATGACCAATCTCTCAGTTTGGGATGGTCAAAGATCAAAGGACTCATTCTCAAATGCTGCATTTTCTCACTTATCCTGCAATAATTCCACCTGCTTCAAAAACTGGGCTAAGTTTGCATGTTTTGTACTAAAGTTCCTGAAATGGCAACTGTCTTGAAAGAGACAAGTCCTCTTGTTCCCAAACAGCATTTGAGCAGCCAGCAGGAAATAAGCAGCTCCTGGGCTTGCACAAAAGCCCCCCATTGCCCATCTCACCTACCTCCAAGGACACCCCTTGCCGCTCAGGTGACCCTGCACAAAGACAAATTTTATTTTCTGTTAGCAGGTAAAATCTTCCCAAAACAGGCAAAGGAACAGGCAACTAAGAAACCCTGTCCACATAGCACCTGTCTGAGCCTCACAGCAAACAACATCTTGCTAAGAGAGGGGCTGCCCACGCTCAGCTTCCAGGTTTCTGACTAGATCGGAGGAAAGAGTGGTGGCTTACTCGGTCCAAGCCTAGCCGGAGACTTTTCTGACCAGGTCTGGACAGGGAATCCAGCAAAGGGCTATTGGAAGCAAACGGAAAAGTCTGGAGAATCATAGCCATTTACAGGTTCACAACATATAAATAGCAACTATCCAAACAATCAATTATAAAAACAATAAATTCTCAGGCAAAACAAAAAGATCCAGCAGCACCAGAAAAATCAATTAAACAGACTCTCAAAAAGGGAGCAGGAAGGGGGCAGCCACAAGGTGCTGCTACTGCCGCTCCCAGAAGCCAAGCTCGGGAGGGCCCCCAACTCCGCCCAAGCTGAACAGCACCTGCAATGGAGGCCTCGTGGCCACTGGTTCGAGAGAGGCCTGCTTGCCTACCGGCCTCCCCCCCAGCGTGTTGCCTGGAAAGGCTTTCCATTTTTCTCTAAGTTTCATCACTGCCAACAGTACATCATTATTATAAGGCCCTATTTGCTTTGACGATGGAAACATTTAGTGTCCACTGTACTCTCACTGCTTTTGTTTGGGAAGATTTTCATTTTTGATCATTTATAAAGCATCCTAGGGCTTTATAGCAAATGGAAGATCCATTTTAGAAGGCCCATCAAAGAGATGGAGATATATTCAGAAATCACAGACACCCAATGAGCATTTGAATGCATTTGGGTCAATATAAAAGGGGAGGGGAAATGACATTGCCATAGGTGTATACTATAGGCCGCCCAACCAAACAGAGGAAACAGATGAACTTTTTGCTAGTCAGCTAACTAAGGTATGTAGGAAGCACATCACAATAGTAATGGGGGATTTTAATTACCCTGACATCAACTGGGAGACAAACTGTGCACCAAGTGGAAGATCAAACAAATTCCTGACAAACCTAGCAGACAACTTTATCTCCCAAAAAGTAGAGAAGGGAACTAAGGGATTAGCCATATTGGATCTAATCCTCACTAACAGAGATGAAATGATAGGTGCTGAAGCTACAGGAACCTTGGGGGAAAGTGATCATGCAATATTGGATATTAGGGAAGCACAAGCAATAGAACACAGTCAAACTAGAGTCTTGGACTTTAAGAGAGCTAATTTCAATAAACTTAGAGAGAGCTTGGGAAGGATTCCATGGACGAGAATCCTCAAGGGGAAAACAACTCAAGAAGCTTGGGACATTTTGAAAAGTGAGATAATAAAACCCCAGTCTAGCACAATACCAACAAAGAAGAAAAATAACAGTTCTCAAAAGAAACCAGCATGGGTGCATAAAGAACTCTTTGATAAATTGAAAGATAAAAAGGACAAGTGTAAAAAGTGGAAAGAGGGGCACATAACTAAGACAGAATATCAGCAAATAGCCCGAGCCTGCAAAGATGAAGTGAGGAAAGCTAAGGCTCAAAATGAACTAAGGCTTGCGATCAAAGTCAAAAATAACAAAAAAGCTTCTTTCAACATATAAAAAACAAGAAAAAAGTTAAGGAAATGATTGGTCCATTAGTGGGGGAAAGTGGCAAGAAGGTGACAAGCAACAGGGAGAAAGCAGAACTATTTAACTTGTTTTTTGCATCTATCTTTACACAAAGGGGAAAAACAGTCCAATCTATCAAAAACAGTACCATAAAAAACAGATTAGAGACACAAGTTAAGATAGGCAAGAAAATGGTAAGTTAACACCTGTCCAGCCTAGACAAGTTCAAATCACCAGGACCAGATGGATCACACCCCAAGGTTCTCAAGGAACTGGCAGATGTGATCTCAGAACCACTGAACTATATTTTTTCAAAGATCTTGGAGCACTGGGGAACTACCAGAGGACTGTAAGAGAACTGATGTAGTTCCCAACTTCAAAAAAGTGGGGAAAATAGATCCAGGAAATGACAGACCTCATTATCTGGGAAGATTCTGGAAAAGATAATCAAACAACGTATCAGCGAGCACCTAGAGGCAAACAAAGTCATTACTAAAAGCCAGCATGGGTTTGTCAGACAAATCTTACTGCCTTGTTTGACCAAGTGACAAAACTAGTGGACCAGAGGAATGCTGTGGATATAAATTACTTGGACTTCAGTAAGGCATTTGATAAAGTAGATCACAACCTACTACTTGATAAGATAGCAAAATGTGGGCTAGACAGCATCACCACCAGATGCATTCGTAGCTGGCTGACTGGCTGTACTCAAGTGTGTGGTCCTCAATGGAACCACATCTACATGGAGGGAAGTGTGTAGTGGGGTGCCCCAGGGCTCTGTTCTGGGCCCAGTGCTCTTCAATGTCTTCATCAATGATTTGGACAAGGGGATAGATGGGGAACTCATCAAATTTGCAGACGACACCAAGCTGGCAGGAATAGCCAATACTCCAGAAGATAGGCTTAAGATACAGGAGAATCTGGACAGACTCGAACACTGGGCACTATCTAACAAAATGAAATTCAATTGTAAAAAAAGTAAGGTTCTGCATTTAGGCAGGAAAAAATCAAATGCACAGGTATAGTATAGGTGGTACCTTGCTCGATAGTAGTAACTGTGAGAGTGATCTCGGAGTCCTAGTGGACAATCACTTAAATATGAGCCAGCAGTGTGCTGCAGCTGCCAAAAAAGCCAACACAGTGCTAGGCTGCATTAACAGAGGGATAGAAGTACTAATACCACTTTACAATCCCTTGGTAAGGCCACACCTGGAATACTGCATCCAGTTTTGGTCACCACGATGTAAAAAAGATGTCGAGACTCTAGAAAGAGTACAGAGAAGAACAACAAAGATGATTGGGGGACTGGAGGCTAAAACATATAGGGAACGGTTGCTGGAATTGGGTATGTGTAGTTTAATGAAGAGAAGGGTGAGGGGTGACATGATAGCAGTGTTCCAATATCTCAGGGGCTGCCACAAAGAAGAGGGAGCCAGGCTGTTCTCCAGAGCACCTGAGAGCAGGACAAGAAGCAATGGATGGAAACTAGTCAAGGAGAGAAGCGAGAAGCAACCTAGAACTAAGGAGAAATTTCCTGACAGTTAGAACAATTAACCAGTGGAACAACCTGCCTCCAGAAGTGGTGAATGCTCCAACACTGGAAGTTTTTAAGAAGAGACTGGACAGCCATTTGTCTGAAATGGTATAGGGTTTCCTGCCTTAGCAGGGGGTTGGACTAGATGATCTCCAAGGTCCCTTCCAAATTATTATTATTATTATTATTATTATTATAGGGGACTGGAGGCTAAAACATATAAGGAACGGTTGCTGGAATTGGGTATATCTAGTTTAATGAAAAGAAGGACTGGGGTGACATGACAGGCAGGACAAGAAGCAATGAATGGAAACTATTCAAGGAGAGAAGCAACCTAGAACTAAGGAGAAACTTCCTGACAATTAACCAGTGGAACCACCTGCCTCCAGAAGCGGTGAATGCTCCAATACAGGAAGCTTTTAAGAAGAGATGGGACAGCCATTTGTCTGAAATCGTATAGGGTTTCCTGCCTGAGCAGGGGGTTGGACTAGATGACCTCCAAGGTCCCTTCCAACTTTATTACTATTATTATTATTATTAAGATCTGGATTTTGAAAACAACAGTGGAAGTCACAGATCCTCACCCCCAGGATGGGTCCAGCTCCATCTCCAGACTGCAAAGCCAACTTCTGCCTGCATCTCCTCCATCCTCAACCTCGCTGTAGCGATCCAGCATCATACATCCATCACCATCACCAACCTTCTGCAGCATTCCTTTCCTTCTCCAATACAATAAATCTCTTGGGCTTTTGGAGTCTCAGCAACAGTGATAAACTTTGGACACAAACTATGCTCAAGGTCAGTTAAAGGCTGTATCCGAATGAACAAAATGAAAGGCAAGATTCCAAAGCAGAGCCAACACTGACAGAGGGAAGCAAATGTGGGCTCTGCTCTCCACAACCGACTCCTCTTCACCCACAGCCATGTTTTAATAAGAATGTTAACTAATCATCATTTCAATAAAGCCTGGTTTCCCCGGTACTGCACTCTGGACCTTGGTACCCAGATTTATTTATTTATTTAAAGATTTTATATGGTTACTTATTTCATATACTGATTCTAGGCAGCTCTCAACAACCTGTAAACACAAGAATGAGAGCAAGACCGCCCTTCCTGCCAGGTGCCAGCCCAGCCCCAGAATTACCTCCTGCCTCAACCTCTCTCCTAACCCACTGCTTGGGGGAAGAGCCTGGGGGGCAGGTTTGTCCAAATCTCAGGTGGGAGGATGCTCAAAAAGGGTGGGGAGATACAAAGAAGGGGCACCACCCAGGTGCTGCAACCCAGCTTGTAAATGCAAGCTTCTACCAAATGTCATCACAAGACTTGGGGGGCGATGCAGCAGTTGCAACTTCGAGGACAGATCATATGTAACTTTTTTGAGTCTGCTGTAACTTTGAACTGTCGTTAAATGGCCAGTTATTTTATTTTTTTATTTTAATTCTATTTATATCCCGCCCTTCTCCGAACACTCAGGGCGGCTTACAAGCTTAGCAGTAGCCTTCATTCTATGTATATGCCTGCTTATTAGGGCTTTCACACAAACCCCAAGCGGCATTTTTACAAAGTCAGCTTATTGCCCCCAACAATCTGGGTCCTCATTTTACCTACCTCGGAAGGATGGAAGGCTGAGTCAACCTTGAGCCTGGTGGGACTCGAACCTGCACTAATTGCAGGCAGCTGGTGTTAAATAATAATAATAATAATAATAATAATAATAATAATAATAATAATAATAATAATAATAATAATAATAATAATAATAATTATTATTATTATTATTATTATTATTATTATTATTATTATTTAATTTTTATACCGCCCTTCTCCCGAAGGACTCAGGGCGGTGTACAGGGCAATACAATAAAATACAATATATAAAAACTAAAAGAAATATTGAATACAGTAGCCCAATTAAATAGATTAATACAAAATGTTAAAATACCCCTAACCCATCAGACCAGGCCGGCTTGTTCAAATAAATATGTTTTTAGGTCACGTCGGAAGGAGCGAAGGTCGGGAGCCGTCCGGAGCTCCACCGGTAAACGGTTCCAAAGGTCTGGCGCGCCCACAGAGAACTCCCTCCCCCTGGGGCCCGCCAGTGGGCATTAGCCCACTGCTCCACCAAGGCTCTTTTTATAAGTCAAGGACTACTTGTAGGTGTGCAGTTTTACTGCAGGATTAAAGGCCAGAGGCAAAACCTCACTGGACAGAGCAAGTGATCAGGGTCCCAGCACCCTTTGTGGTTCACAGTCAAAACCCTCCACCTTTCCTGGCCTCAAACCTGTCCCAGTGAGGCCATTCTCCAAAGCACCAGTGGGCAAGACAAGAAGTAAGGGATGGAGAGTAATAAAGAGAGGTCCAATCTGGAATTAAGGAGGAATTTCCTCACAGTGAAAACAATTTATCAGTGGAACCACTTGCCTCCAGAAGCTGTGGGTGCTCCAACACTGGAGACTTTTAAGAAGAGATTGCACAACCAATTTGTCTGAAATGGTATAGGTCTCTCTGCTTGAGCAGGGGTTTGGACTAGAAGATCTCCAAGGTCTCTGCCCTAAGGAACCCATCACTGGTACTCATTCATATTGACCAGGGACCCATAGGGAGGAAAGCATTCCCAGAGAAGCAGTTCCCTCTTCATAGCTCTTCTAAAGACTAGGAATTGTGGACCTATAGACAGGTCAAGGACTATATGGCCAGGTAAGGCTCTGCTGAGACCCGACAGCTCTTTTCCACCCCACCTCCGCTTCTGCTGCTTAGGGACCTCCCCTCCCAACACTGGAAGGGGGGGTCACAAGGAGGAACAAAGGTTAAAACTACCATGTCTTCTCCCATCCCTCATGTCTGCTTCAAGCTCGAGAGGCAGGCAGCACTCCCTCCAAGCCAGAAGGCACATTGCTTAATTCCGGCATCCAGTATTGTGTAAACCCATAGTTTATGGGTTAGCCTGCTCTACAAAGTCAAGCCCTTGTGCTATATTCAATAAATCACGGTTATGCAAGTCATGGCTGCACGCCAGGGGCAAGCCCAGCTTCAGAAAAAATATTCAAAATGTAGCAGCTGATGCGAGTGCCAGCAGGACCAAGCAGCCCCCGCCCCCACCCCACAGGCTCTGCAGCAAGCAATCCAAGCAAGGAGCACCCTTGGCCAGGTGCCCTAATGGTCCTGCCAAGCTCTCTGGCACTAAGCTGTGCCTGCTTCAGAGTGCGTCACTTCCCAAAGCCCCCAGTGATCACCGCTGGGAAGGCCTCTGCAGACACCCTCCCTCTGGAGCACTGCAAGTACCTGTGTATGGCAGAGACCCCCATGAAGACCTTTTCCAGGGCACCTGGGTCCCAGGCAGGCATCAAGCCACTGGGGCAAGTTGTCCAAGCAACTGAAGGTAATGCAGCAAAGGAAAGTTTGTAGCTAGGAGGGCAAAACCATCCCATTTTGCTCAAGAATAAGATGGAGGTCCCAACAGAAAAGTATCTCTGTAGCTCAGGGCTGATCTGCGCAGTTCTTGTCGCTGTCTGAGCCGAGTTGCTTGCCTGCAGACATTTCATTAGCCAACTAAAGAACATTATCAGTGTGGAGGATGTTACTCAGCTGGGTAATGAAATGTCTCCAAGTTCAAAGAGTACTAAGAACTTCATACAAGTCCATCACCAAATCAGCCTTAAGTCAAATTAATTGGTTCCTTCAGTGCAGCTACAGGCAAGGCAGGAATATGCTACTCGTAGCTGGAAAAGGCCTTGGGCTGAAGCTGCTGGGCCCCAAGCGAGGATTGACCCTTGAGGAGAACTGCTGCTCTCCTGCACTGAGTTCCTCATGCCCAGCAGGGAAAATCTCCAGCCTTACTAATTAATCCTGGTTGTTCTGCTTCCCTCACTGCTGCCTGTGAAGTTGCGTAACACCTCCAAAACAGGTTAGATGAACAATGGTGAGATGCCTTAGAGTTTTTGAGTGCAGCTGGACTAAGGGAACACCTGATACTGTCTACTGAACAGAGGTGCTTGCCACAGCTATTAAAAATTGAAAGACAGAATGGTTTTATGTGAGACATTCTTCGCAAGCACTATGATAAAAAAAAGTCTGTCCTAAGAAATCTGTTCCAGGTACTCCCCAAGAGCCCAGCGCATCTAGAGATATTGGATGTCCTGAAGGAAGACCTGTGACACAGCCAGGCCAGAGCCAAGGGCAAAACCCAGGCTCACTGCGGCTGTGGAGAGCCTGACAGGATGAGTGCTCAGATGGAGGGGGCTGCGGGGGCTTCTCCTGGCTGATCTGCAGTGCCCCAGATGTGGTCCTCCTTAGCCTTAAGCTTTCTTAGAACTTCTAGTTTGCCAGCATTTGTTGTGGGTGGGGGAAGGGAGATGGGTGAGAAAGTCCCATCAGACAGAAGTGCTTTCAGTGCATTTAGCCAACCATTACAGTTCTGTCTGGTACAATCAGGGGCCTGCAGGCGGTGAGTACAGGCCCTCTTCATGCACCTGTCAGCCAGGAACAAGGCATCTCTCGGGAGGCAGCCCCCGCTGGTGCACATCGGCTCTATACTCCCCACTCCTGAGCTTCGGTTGGAGACAGGAAATGCCCGGATCCAGCTGTGCACTGGGCCAGGGGAGCCCCTGAATGGCTTTGGGCTAGTCCGTCAACCTGCCTCACAGGGGCTGCTGCAGAGACACAATAAAGGGAGTCCCATAAGGTTGCTTCCTTCCCTTCCTGAAGAAAAGGGAGATGCAGCCTAGCAAATCACAAGAACAGCTGCTCAGTTGCCATCCCTGGCCTGCAGAATCATTCAAGGCCTTGAGGCCTTCTCCTGTGGAAGGAGGGGGCAGGGGAGGACTGATGGCCCCCTCCACAGGCAGGATGGGATAAGATGAGGAAGATTTCCCCAGGACTTGGCCAGCGTGGTCTAGAAAATGCTCAGAAGGAAAGCTCCTGTTTGAAATGTTAAAAATAGCTCCTTCAGCAACTCCATCCACGAAACCCCTCCACACCTGTAGCAACCTGAAAAGGCTCCTGAAACAAGAACACAGCCCCACTTAATTAAAGGTGATATGGATTCTAATCAAGTTGGTTTTCTAGTCAAGCGTAGGATATGTTTTTTATTTTGCCACCATCATGAAAAAGCAACTTGAAATTCTTCATCATAACAAAAAATTGTGAAACTAGCTGATGAGCCACCTTGGACCTCCCAAATCCACCGGCTTAAACGCCTTCATGTGCCCAAGGGCGATTAGAGACAGGCAGGTTATTCGGCAGTGGCCAGGCCATGTCAGCCTTTGCCCTCTCCCCCGCCCCCGAAATGGCCCAGCAGAAAGGGGGGGAAAAACAATTCAAGGGCCAGGGATATACCCCGCATATTGCCACATTCCCTGAGAAGCTCCATCACCCTCCTCCTTTTAACTTGTGGTTGCTGTGGAGATAACCGCTTCATCCACAGACATGGGGGGGGGCGACTTGAAAGGAAATGGTTCCCCTGAGGTCTCTCTTCAGGGCCAGAACAGGCACCATCGTTCCTTCCCTTCCCCTGCCCTGCGAGAGGCTCCATCCATCTCTGTTCTTCCTTAACTGGCAGGGGGCCCTTTAGCAACACCCCCCCCTTCGAAGCATGGCCCTCTCTCTTGGCAACACCAGCTGGGTCTCTCCACACACCCATAATTACAAGACTCTTCAGCCAACTAACGTCCTTCGTCCTTCTTCCACCACAGTAAAAGTTCAGTTACCTATCCATCGATTTCTAAAAAAACTGCCAAACAACCAAACGGTCCTGGAAAGTTTCACCTGGCTCCTTTGTTTTTTGGCCTGTCCTGAAAAGGGATCTATCCCAAAGCTATTTAGGGCCTAGCCTTTCCTGAAAATGGCCCACAACTGCAGTCAGCCCTGAGTCCATGACACACAAACGCTTCAGCTGCAGCGTTTCTCATTCTGATATGGATAACTGGGTGGTAAATGGGATACTTCACGGATATTTTGAAACCTTAAGCTGAAGTAATAATGACTCTTTTCTTTCCTTTGGAACAAAAAAAATGCAGCATGATAAGGAAGGCTGTAATGGGAGAAATAAAATTAAACAAGAACACTTCAAAAGTAGAAAGCATGAGGTCCGGCCTTCAAAACAAGGTCATCTAGACAGCCGACGATGCATTTTCCATGGGTCAAAACATCTCTCTTCTCTGTCCATCCCCTCCCATACCCAAGAATTCCAGCACAAAGGTGAGCAAGGAAAGGCTCGGCTCCCTCCCCGCCAGGCTCTGGTTGAGGGGAGCCAGCCCGAAGGCCACCACTGCACCGGCTGGAAGGCCACCACTGCACCGGCTAATAAAACGATGGGGTTTGAGGTCTCCACCTAGGTCGTCGGTTAATTAACACTGTTTGTGATAATCAAGGTTGATCTGCACACATCCAAGGGCACAGAGGCTTCTTAATGTTTTTGGCGTTGTTGCCCACAGTGAGGGGCTTCAGTCACCCAAGAGAAGAGGCAGCCAGGGGAAAAAGGCAGGGCAGGGACTTGCTCTGGTACGGTAGCTTCCCATTCCTTAAAGAGAATTTATTCCATTGAGCCCCCCCCCCAAATGGCACCTGCGAAAGGGGGATGGGGCAGAGCCATGGAGAAGGTCTGTGCCTTTGATCTCCCCCGCCCCAAGCCCAGGGCTTTCCAGTCTCCCCACTGCTCAGCTCTGCTCTCCGGCCTCCACCACCCCAGGTCCTTCTCAAACCCTCCCCGAGCAGGGGCTGTTTCCCTTTCCCTCCCCACAGGGCCCACTGTGGGCAGCGGCTGAGGCACGAGGGCTGCTGCGCAAGGAAAGTCAACTGACCCACAACGGAGAAAAGGATGCAAGGAGGGCGGTGTGGAGGCTCCGTTAGAAACCGGGAGTGAAAATGGTGGGGCGGAGGAAGGGCAGAGCCCCTCTCTTCGCCGCAGAGGCCCCGGGGCTGGCCTGGGATTTGCAACTGAACTGAACTTCTCTTAGAACTTTAAAAAGAAAGTAGAGAGGGGACGCTAAAAACAATTACAGATTCGGGGCGTAAAAGGACAATAGGAAAGGGGCATTGACGTCTCCTGAACGGAGGGCCCGGTATTTAGCAGGACTCTCAGTCGCCCCGGGGCCCGAGCCAGGGCTCGCTCGGCGGCAGCTGCTCGCGAGGAAGGAGGCGCCGCCGCCCGCAAGGCCTGCCCGAGCCCCGCGGACACGGAAATCCCTCGGCCTACGGCAGCCCCAGCGCAAACAATCCCGACAACGCCTGGACGAGAGCCGAGCCGAGCCGCGGGCGGGCGAGGCCTCCGGATAAGGAGAAGGCCCCGGCCAGCGGTTGATTGCCCGGAGCTGCCCTCACCGCGGCCCCTGCCGCTCGTGGGAAACTCCCGGTTCCGAATCTCCCTCGGGGCAGCCGGGCGGCGCGCCCCACGGCTGGGAACGGGGCTTTTCAATGCGGCGAAACGTCGCCGTCCGAAGGAGCAGCAACCGCCTCGCGCATGAGCGTCCCCGGGCGGGAGCCCATACGGAGCCGCAGAAGCTCCGGGCCCCGGGGCAGCTCGGACCGCGCCAAGGCTGCTCGCCCGGCCGCCCGAGGCCTCTGCCGGCGGCCGCGGGGACTGGCAATTTCCTACCAGGCACTGAGTCAGGGACGAAAAGCCCCGCAACCTCTGGTGTAACAGACCGCAGCTCGGGCGCGTTACGGCCGGCGGAAAATGCGTGGATCGCGGCGATCCGCCGAGGCTGCTCCGAGTTGCCCGCGGCGGCGGCGGCCGCCGGGAACCCGCTCAACCCCGCGGCAGGGAAACCGGTCTGGCTCCGGCAGAGGCGGGCGGGATTCCTTCTGGGCGAACTTTGAGCCGCCGCCACGAAGCAGCTCCGCGGCGCGAGAGCTGCTCGGCTAACTTCGCGGTTTCCGGCGCGATGCGGGACCGCGGCAGCTGGGGGCAAACCACGGCCGCCGCTCAAGCACAGGCGGGACCTTCCGGTCCTGGGAGCCGCGCTTAGCCCGCACCTATTGGCCTCGGCCGGAGAGCGGCCGACTCGGCACCAATCGACGGGCTGGCCGCGGCTTCCGCTGGGCTCTCCGGTCGCAAGGACGAGGGCCGGGGCCGCGGAGCGGCGCCCCCGCGGGCGGTGAGAGGCGGCTCGCGCCGGGCCCGTGCACGAGATGGCCGCCAACGGAGAGCGGCCCGGCCGCTTCCGCGGTTGCTAGATCGATTATGCAGATGGGCCCATCAATGTGGCCGCGATCCGCGGGCCCTGAGGCGCTCCCGCTCCGAACTGCCCTCTACGCACGCCGGTTCACCGGCGCCCGGCCCGGCCTGGCCCGCTCCGCAGCACCTGCCCGCGGCGAGAGGCGCCCAAAGTTTCCGCCGGGGGAGGGGAGCAGCGGCCCCGATCCGGCGAGAAGGGGCCGGGCTACCCCATGCAAAGCAGCCCGGGCGGGGCGCAGCGAAGTTGCCACTTACGCGGCGGCGGCGTCTTCCCTCCTCCTTCGCCCGTCCTCCTCTTCTTCCTCCTCGGCCCCTCCTGCTGCGACAGCTCCGGCGAGACGGCTAATCCCGGGAGGCGGCGGCGGGGTGGGGGCGACGGATCCCATGAAGGCTGCGGGCGCGGCGCGTTCCGAGCTGCAGCTCGGACTGGCGGCGGCGGCGGCGGCGGCGAGACGAGGCAGGGGAGAGGCGCGGAGCAGGCGCGGCGGCCGGAGCCGGGCGGGAGCCGCTTCCACTTGCGCCGCCGGGGCCGCTGCTTCCCCCCCCGCCGCCGCCGCCGCCGCCGCCGCTGCCCAGCAGCAGCAGCAGCAGCATCGTCGCCGGGAGCGGCGGCGCCCCGGTGCGAGGCGGGCGGGGGCCCGGGCGGGCGGGAGCCGGGCGGCGGGGCGGCCGGAGCAGGAAGCGCCCGGGTTCAGATCTGCTGATTGGGGAGGAAAAAAACTCTTTGGATCTTTATTCTGCTAATTAGTTTCCTGCAAAAAATGGCTGATTAGTGCAGTGCGCATGTGCCTCATTACCCAGGCACGACGGGAAGGGCTAATTAGCCACCTTCTGGATCAATAAGATTCAGCCCAGGCGGCGGGGGAGGGAGCGCGGGCGGGCAGGCGGAGCGGAGCGGGGAGGGAGGGGCGGGCGCGGGTGGGAGGGGAAGCACGGCCGGCGGGGGGGCGCACTCTCGCCTCCCCCCGCACATTCCAGCCGCTTTGAGGCCGCCTCGCCGCCGCCGCGGCTCGAGCTGGCTGGGGAAGTTGCCGGGAAAGTTGGGGCTCCGGCTTCCAGCGGTAACGCTGAGGCCTGGGATGGCTTCCGCCGGGTGTCCTCGGCGCGGGCAAGGCTGGCGGCCGCGCCTCCCTCCGGAAAGCCGGACGCGACCCGGAGGTCTTGCGCCCTAGGAGGCGGCGTCCTACTCGGACTTGGCCGAGGAACGGCGGGAAAGCCCGGCCCCCCGGAGGTCGGCTCGGGACCGAGTCGAGAGAAGGGGGCGGGGGCCTCGGCGGGGCGGTCCTGCAGAAGGGCCCCCGCCCGCCCGGATTCCTCTCCGCGAGCCGCGTCCAGGCCGGCTTCTGCAGTCGAAAAGCGCCTGACCGGCCTGGGGCTCCAGAGACGCCGGCGGCCCCGAAGACCGAAGCTGCCGCCGCCCGCCGAAAGCGAGGAAGGTGGCGAGGGCGGCCCAGCGCCGAGGTGGCCGGAGCGACCGAGAGGGGACGGGGCTGATGGCCCCAGCCGAAAGGAGCGCGGGGCGGCGGATCGGAGTAAGCCCGCCGTCCCTGGCCGGGCTGCCTGGATGCGGAGCGGCGGTCTCGGCCGGCGCTGAAAAGCTCCCGGGTCTCCGCGTCCTTGGAACGGCTGCCTGGGCGACGTTTCCCCGTGAGAAGCTGGGCTCTTCCTGGGAGAAGCGCCTCCCGGTACGTGGCTTCCTTTGCCGGTTGGGTTCCGAGGGGAAGGGGCTCGGCGGGAGGGGCGCGCCGCTTGGCTCGCGGCGCTTCCGGTGGCTCCTGCCGGTCGATGGGCCTCCGGGAGGGCGGCGGAGGAGGCCGGTGTCCTCCCGTTGCTCCTTTGCGGGCCCCGGAAGGGCTGAAATAAATGATCGGCACGAGCAGCGGGTGGCCTTTGCCCCACGCTCCTCTGCTAAGTGAGCACCAAATGTAGCTTTATTTTGAGGTAAAATTCGTTCTTCTGAAAGCCAGCTGGCTCCACGGCACAGAGGAGGCAAGGCTGAAGATGCCGCCTTCTGGAAGGGCTGGAGGGAGGCGGCCTTCGTGCCCGAGGGAGAAGCCCCCCGCGGGGCACGCCTGGAGTAGAGGTCAACCGGCGGCGGGGGAGGGGGGTGGTTCGGTCAGAATATTTTAACTTCCTACTAAAGAGTAAATTTCTTTTCCAAGTTTCAATCAAATCACTTGTGGTAGTGGTTATTAGACTATGTTTAATTAATATTTTTGTTGTAATTTTAATAATTTACAAGTATAAATGACTTGCAACTTATTTCTCAGTAACAATGCTTAACGGTACTCTGCCTTCAACTCCTGCTGATTCCGAACAAATGCCTTAGATCAGTGTATTGGTGCCAACTTCATTTTATTTTAATAAATACAGCCATTGATCCTAAAAATGTTTTGCTTAATTTTTAAATCAACACAAGCCACAAGTTCAGCCCTATATCTGAAACTGAAGCAGTCCTCCTTTCTTAGAACTATCAAACTACTAGTTAATGAAGTCCATTTTAGTTCTGCTAAACTGCACCTCATCCTCAAATTTTATGCAAAGGAAGGGGCAGCAGATCTGCTGTGGATGCTCCTGGAAGAAACCAAAGGGAGTTACGGACTCTTGATGCCAGCTTTTGGCACAGGCCGCTCTCCAGGAAGGCTGGGGGGGGGGGGAGGGTGTATTTTAATCTACTCCAGAGCAGATGAACAGATGTGGAGGATGGAGGAATGTCACAGGCAGGAAGGGGAGGCTTTGAGCCATCTCTGAACCCCCTGCTTGCAAGCCTCTTGGGAGAAGCATTGGGGCTGCTAAGGGGGCCTCCAAAATCCCAACAATTCCATCCAAGAACAGGCCCTCTGGGTGCCAAAGGAAATAATTCTGCGGAGGAAGAAGCCGTGGAGAGAATGGCTTCCTCCCACGTGCCTTGGCCTTTGGCTACCTTGAAGGGCTTTGGAAGAATGATGGGAGGGAGGGAGGGAGGTCCCCTCAGCCAAAGCTGCAAGGAAGACTGGCTGAATGGCTCTGCCTGCCTGCCTTAACCAGCTCTTTGCACTGGCCAGGGAGGGAGGGAGGAAGGGAGGGTCTTAGATTGGCTGTTGGCGCTTTCAGCAAGTCCCCCCCCCCCCGCCTTAAGGGAAGGAATCTGCCATATTGCCTGGAAGGCTTTCATCCTGCCAGGGCCTGAGCCAGAACACCACCGCCAGGGGCACCTGGCATGTTGCCCAGCTACTCCACCGGCACTTTCGGGTTTGGAACTGCTTCTTCCTTGGAAGTACTGAGGGACTTTTCAGGTTTCTTCCATGGAAAAGAATGCAGTGCCCAAGCTTTGTTGTGCAAAATCTGTGTGCTGCTCCCACCGGTTCCTTATGGAGCAACAGCCCATCCAGGCAACTTGAAAACAGGCAATTCAGCGGGCTTTGCAACCACCGAAATCATGGTGAGCAGAGAATGAACCACTGAGAATGGACTGGTGTTCCTATGACAGCCCCTGAGGGGGGGGGACCACCAAAGGCTTCCCAGAAATCAAGAAGGAAATACTCCCAGAAAAGCATCAGGCTACAAATGCATTTATATGTCTGTAAGCAGGAGACAAACTGGAGTGAGAAAAGCTAAACAATGAGACCTCCAGCCAGGTTTGGCATTCATCGTTCATTGGAAGAAAAAAAAAGAGAAAGCTCTGATTTCTGGCACTTTGAATTATGCTAAGAAATGATGTTATTTAACATATCTACAGCATCCTTACATCGCACATTCTTATAGTCCTTATTACAACCATCACAAAACAAACTTTTTCACTGCTCATGGGAATTGCAAGTTCACCTAGTCTGCAAATTTAATGTCTAGTTTTCTCTACTGCCGTAAAAGCTGAAAATGGAAATCCTCTATATTCTAAATTTGGTAGATCATCTCCACAGCCAGCTGAACCTTGCAGGGTTTGCCAAAATGTATACAAATTACTGTATTTGTTTTTATGGTTTAGTTCGGGGCTTTTTAACCTTTTCACCCATTGTACCACTTTTAGGATATGGCAACATCCAAGTACCACCAGTCGCCTAGCAAGGTGTCAAAAATTTGATGACCAAAAAAAAAAAAAGAAAAAAGTGATGAAGTACAGGTAGTCCTTGACTTGCAACAGTTCACCTAGTGACTGTTCGAAGTTACAGTGGCACTGAAAAAAGTGCCCCCCAAGCCACAGCCGAGCAAAACATCTGCCTGCCCGTCCGGCGGCGCTCTTCCTCCTGTCCGAGGTTTTCATTGTTCTGAGCATTTCTGCTGAGGATTGGCAGTGGGGGTGGGGTGGGGTGTTTGGTTTTTATTCCCTCCGTTTGCTGGGTGGTTGCAGCAGGTTTTGGGACACTGTGACCATCATAAATATGAATCAGTTGCCAAGCATCTGAATGTAAATCACAAGATCCTGGAGATGCTGCAACATTCCAGCTGATCAGTACTTCTTCTGGGCTCAGAAGCGCCAGGATCAGCGCCAAGATCCCACTGGAGCCTGGCACTGATCCTGGTGCTTCTGCTGAGCCCTGACAGCCCTGCAGCTCCAGCCATCTCTCGCTGAGGCTTGTGTGGTGCTGCCACTGGTT
Source organism: Vipera ursinii (assembly GCF_947247035.1). Lineage (NCBI taxonomy): Eukaryota > Metazoa > Chordata > Lepidosauria > Squamata > Viperidae > Vipera > Vipera ursinii. The sequence goes on along the minus strand of NC_139520.1, from coordinate 22,983,966 downwards.
CGGTTCAGTTCATTCCCCTCCCCTGCTACCACTTTTCTAGGATGGTCACGTACCACCTGCCAGGTGCCAATGTACCACAGGTGGTACCCGTACCACTGGTTGAAAAGCCCTGGTTTAGTTGGTGCCTGGTTCAAAAAACTTGTTCTTGAACATTGCTTCGTTATCTCAATGCATCCAGAATTTTCAGTCCCAAATCATATGGGGAGCATTTCAAGTCCAACATGGCTTTGTGTTCTTTATCCACAAAATAAAGAGTATTGTCAGTAGAAAGATGGTGGTTGTCTTCGGGGGGGGGCCTCCGTGATCTACGTAAACCACACGCAGTCCTGCCTTTACAAGTATGAAAGATTTCATATTCTCCACACAGCTCTGTTTTTTCATCCTAGTAGGTAGAGAACTGCAGCCATCCCTATAATTGTTCTTTCTGTTCCCAATGTGAGAAAATATTGTCCAGCGTGGCTTGTCTTTCTCTACAGCCTTGCTTTGCCTTCAAGGACAGTATGGCAGACTCCAAAGAGCTGCTTTGAGGGCACCTAGGAAGGCCGGCTCCCTCTGTCCCTCCTATCCCCCTCCTGCTCTCCACTGTCCTGGAGAGGTCTCAGCTCTGGACTCTTGGCCCGAGCAGAAACCAGCTTCGTGCTTGGCTCTTTCGGCCTTTCTGGGCAATTGAACAGAAAGGGCCGTCTGGGTCTGCTGCGTACGCTGCAGCCATCCTGCCCAGACAGCCATCTGGCAGGGCCAGGGCAGGTACCTACCTCCAGTGGGGAAGAAGCGCAGGTTGTTGGGCAATGGGCAGCAAATGGCACTTTGGTGCTCCAGCTGTTTGGGCCCACTTGGGCTGGCAGGGACCTGCCCTAGAGACAAATGGTCCTTTCAGGTGGGATATGAAGGGAAGGAGGTTGGCTCCTCTTGCAGACAGAGCAGCTGCAGGTACCGGATGTCCCTGGAAACTTCCCAGCCCTCCTCGGCCGGGGAATCCATTGCTTGACTAATGGTCTCAGCAGAAGATATTACTCCTGGCAGAGTCTGCCCAGCAAGCGAGTGCCAGCATCCAGGACTTGCTGGCTCTCCCACTGGGAAGCCGGTCTGCAAGATGGAATCTAATCCTGCTGGTGCTGGGCTCATTCCCAGGCCAGATAGTCCTCTTGGACAGGCAGGGCCCCTGATGAAGTGTCTCTCTCGGGCATGCCTACGACACATCAAAGCAAGTGGATCGTGCTGGTCATTTTAATGCAGAACCTTCCGAGCAGCAGATCCACGTGCACCTTGTGGGAACCCAGCAGAAGCAGCTGTATTCCAACGTAGCCTTCGGCAGCCAAAGGGCCCATCCAACAAGGAATCCTTTCCCCTGCCCCACAGCACCAAAATGCTCCTGGGGGGCCAAAACGAGGGTGGGGCTGGTCTGGTCTGCTTTTCTTTACAGTCCAAAAAGAGGTCAAGGGAGCTTTTGCACTTTGTGCTTGTGCTGGTTTGCCAGGATCTGCAAGCTTCCCTTCACCAGCCAGACAACCAATGTCCCCACAGCTACTGGTGGAGGTGGTGACACCTATAACCATGGTGACCTAGAAATAAATTCCACCTGGCTTAATTCTGAGTAGGTGTGAACACAATTGCTTCCATCAAAAAAACAGGGTGAAGAAGGAGGCAGCAGAAGGGTAGGAGAGAAAAACGAGGACCTGCAATGGCTTCCAGCCTCATCTCTCATGGCCAGCAACAGGGCTCATCCCAACAGACTTTAGGGAAAAGGCGTTCCATTCAGAAACGCACACACCACACGTTCCTCCTGCTTGGCAAAGTCTTCCTTCCCTGTTGCTGATGCCAAGGTGCCACTTCCAAACTCAGGCTGTGGTGGGCCAAGGGACTGACCAGCTTGCCCTTGAGGGTCTCTGGGGGAGTCCAGCACTTATCCAGGTCAGTCATTCCATCCCCGAATGAGGGCTCTTTGGAGAAAGTTTTTGTTAGCATGCAAACAGAAATCTGTCTTCCTGAAGCTTAAACCTGTATTTCCACCTCCTCCCAGAGAAGGGGTGTGTGGATGGAGCACCTCAGAATAACTCTGACTCTTCCCAGGAAAATCTGCACTGAAAGGGATGTCTGAGGGGTATGGGGGGCGGTCTGACTGGCCCTGGATCCCGGCATTTTCACAGGTCTCCCCGTTGCAACATGGCCAAGGATTAGGCAGCCAGGCAGCAGGGTGGCTTAGGCTGGCACGTCCTCAACATACAGCCATCACTGTGCCCAAAATTTATGTTGCTAAGCAAGAGAGTTGTTAAGTGAATTTTGCCCCATTTTATGAACTTTCTTGCCAGTTATTAACTGAATCACTGCAGTTATTAAGTTAGTAACACTTAAGTTGTTAATTGAATCTGACTTCCCCATTGACTTTGCTTGTCAGAAGGTCAGAAAAGGGATCACTTGACCCCGGGACTCAGTGACCATCATAAATACGAACCAGTTGAATTTTGATCACGTGTCTGCGGAGATGCTGCAACGGTCGTAAGTGTGAAAAGCGGTCATAAGTCATTTTTTTCAATGCTGTTGTAACTTCAAAAGCTCACTAAACAAATGGTTGTAAGTCAAGAACTACCTGTATTACACCTGCTGCCCTATCACAATAGATCCCCCACAATAGATGGGATACAATCCAAAATCAGCTTAACAAGAAACAATGCAAATGGCCCCCAGGAGGACCCCTACCTGCTCCTGCTCCCCAAGACCTGCCACACCCAGTTTCTCCTCCTCCTCCTCGTGCCCGTTTGCGATCCAGAGAAGGGAACAGCAGATCCAGAGGCATCGAGAGTGATGAATATTTGCTTTCCGTAGATTGGCTCTTTGGTGTATTTCTGAAGGGCTTTGTCAAATAAATGCTTGGATTGTTTCAAAGCAAATTTTGGTTCTTGTACAAGTTGGAAACTGTTTCTGCATGTGACTGTCTGGCAAGTATCGCCTGCTTATGTGCCACTCCATGTAGGTGTTCTCCGGGAAGCGTCTGATCCTAAAAGGAAAGGGGGAAACTCAGCTTCCTCTCCATGCCACAGGCAGGCAGGCAGCTCAGGAGGACTTCCCTTATGCAAGGGCACCCGAATGCTTCTCCACCCTCAAGGAAGGGAGGCATTCCAGTCAAACACGGCAACACCACAGATGCAAGCCATCAGCGTTCTAGCTGCATGCATTCGTTCGTTTATTTGTGTATATTTGTTATCTTGAGTTGTATCACGCCTTTCTCCCCACAGAATCTTCAAGACAAAGCACATATGATTTTGAAAGGCGGCTATTAACTCCTTTCCTCTAAGTGGAGGGTGTGGCAGAGGCCAACCCATCCCACACCTGGGACCAATGTACTCCTGGCTAGCTGAGCACCTTTGTCAGAACCTCTGGACTCTGCTGCCAAATGTCACCTAACAGACTTAGAGCATTTAGAGGCTTAAAACCAACACCCCGTAGATGAGTTTGGGAAACAGCTGGGAATCGGAGCAGATCTTTCAGTGAGAGCATCCTAATCTAATGAATTGTTCAGCATTCCAGCTGCTCAGCTAGGCTCCCCTTCCGGTGCTTTGTGACAGCTCCCAGGACCCCGTGCAGAGCTGGCTGTGGGCCCAGGCCTTTGGTCAGGAGAGGGAAGCCCCTTGGCTTTGTCACTCTCAGCGCTTGTTTCACTGTTATCCACTGCATTCCTTGTGTTTTAGTGGCTGTGAGCTACCTGAAGTAATCAGGAGTTGTGCAGCACACAAATTTGATTGGTAAATAAATAATCAACATCTTTGTTGATTATTGTGTGGACAATTAACCAGTGGAATAGCTTGCCATCAGAAGTTGTGGGTGCTTCATCACTGGAGCTGGACAGTTACTTCTCTGAAATGGTATAGGATCTCCTGCTTGAGCAGGAGGCTAGACTAGAAGACCTCCAAGGTCCCTTCCGTCTGTATTCTAATCGATTAGAGTATAAGAAGGTAAGAGAGGAAGGGATAGCACAACTCTCTCAGTAAGATGTACTAGTCTTTGTGGGGTTATTTTCTCATTTGGTCTATCTAGAGGGGTGACAATTGGGGTGAAATGTATTTATATTCAAATAGTCATTATTAGAATATAAGTCTTTATAAATAAATATACACTTATAAATATTATGAAAACCTGTGTTCATATTTCCATACATTGTATAATTTTGGAATGTGCCTCATCATTACAAATGGTACTAGGTATGTACGTTTGTATGTATATGTACCATTTATCTGTACATTTGCCCATCTGTATCTCAGCTTATACATTGCTCTAATTCATAAAGACCTGGCAACTTAGAAAATGTTCCCCACTAAAAAGTGCTCAGTGTGCTTACATCAGAATAGATTCTATGCAAGTCTCGCAAAACAGGCTAGCTTGGAGAAACTGGCAGTTGTCATTCTAAAGCAGGGGTCTTCAAACTTGCTTGTGAATTTCAACTGCCAGAATTCTGGAACTTGTCCACAAGTCATAAAAGGTCCAAGTTTAAAGACCCCTGATCTAAAGCAAGGGCTAGAAAAAGTGACAAGACCACTAGATGGCAGATAAGAGATTAAAAACAGCATATTTTGCTGCCATCTAGTAGGGAATCTAAAGTTTTGCAGCTCATATATGGTAGGCAAGGCAAGGCAAGACAGAAAAAGGAAATTGATATCGCACACCGATCCATAATTTGTTCAGTAGCTGAATTTTCTAGGTTCACATTACACAAAAAGTAAATTTACTATACTGGCTGGATTTGTACAAGATGATTCACTAAAAAGTGGTCGGCTGTGTCTGGTATATCATGCAAACAACTGCAGGGATAGCGTTCTCAAGCACAGTAAATTCAGAGGCACATTTCTATGAGAACAGTCTCCATGGATATCAATTAGCCACTTTAGCAAAAGGATGAAGAATGAAGTGTTGTAGCAAAGCAAAAATACTTGTCTGCCTGACAACTGTTTGTAATGCAAGCTTTTTCAGTGTTGGCTTCTTGTCCCTTCTATACTCTCAGGTCAACAGAAGCTAGAGGAAGGAGGGTCTTGCCTTCAACTGATTCTGCTCTAGCAAAGGGCTTTGTTTTAAAATTCCTCTCTTGTTTTTAAGCATGAAACTCATTGCTATGGCTGACCGAGAAGAGAGGCAGGTCATTCGCCCCTTTTTAGAGGAAGAGAAAAAATGAACTCCTTCACAGAATTGCAGAGCTGGAAGAGCCATTTAGCCACCCAGCCCCACCCTCTGACCTGCAGCCTCCCTGGCCACGGGTCACCCCGCTGCTTCCAGGCAACTCTGGGGAACCAGCTGCTTCGCTTTTCCAGCCAAATGGAATCGGGCTTTCCACAAAACCATTTTCCTATGTCCTGCACTCTGGAATGGTAGCAAAGGAGACTCTGCTCATGAGGAGGTTTAGGTTCTCAGAGAAGAGCCAAGTAAAACTGAGTGGCTGAGTGGTCTGGCTTCTTTCTCAGACTGAGACACGGGAGTCCTGGCATCTTAAGGAGAGAAGTTCATTTTGCCCTCTGAAGTTCCTGGGAGCAACTGCTCCAGATCGTCCTACTTATAGTCCTAGAGGGGTCAGATGGGAAGCCAAATCTTTTTGCACCCATCACGATTCTGACCCTCAGGTCCTGCCTGGACTGAGCATTGGCATTAGTTACATGTTCCATGTATGGAATCTATGGAAACAGATGGAAAGATATGGAGAGAGACAGACAACGGTATTTAGCCTCTCTCTTATCCCATGCCTTTAATTTGTCTTCCTATTTCTCTGCACTCTGAAGGATGTTGCTTGCCCTAAAAGCACATAGCGTGATGGCTAAAAACAGTGAGCCAGCCTACTCAACTCTGGGAAAGGTAGGGGGGGGATTACACAACAGCTGCCAAAGAAATCAGGTGACAATCGGCACTTTTTGAACCTCTTTGCTGCCCTCTTGTAGTCACCTGGATTTGGGCAGCAGAGATATACCCAGGTCCCCATTGCTCAGTAAGGTTTTGCTTCCGATGTGCTCCAAGGCTCAACAGATCACGACAACTCACCCGTTGGACCCGTTCCACCCCAAAGGCAGATGCAGGTTAGAGGCTCTGTGATTGGACTCAGTGCCAGACAACGTGAGAGAGGGAGTTCCCCCAAAACTCCCCTTCATGTTGGGCCCCAAAGCAACCACTGTTCCTCACTTCAGCAGCATGAGAGTTAAAGCTGATCTTGGTCTCTGGAAGTCTTATTACACCTGGATTAGCTCCTTTTGGGAACAGCATCCAGCCACTTACGGCAACAAACACACACATCCTGGACAATTCTGCTACAGCCTCTGCCCTTGCCCAGAAAATCTGCGGGGGAATGGCTGCTCCTTTCCAGCAGGGACAGCCTCAGGTCAGTGGGCCCACCATGTCCTGAATAATTCCCAAGGGGGCTGAGGGCTGGCACGTGTGGCACACTCTTCGGAGCGTCTTTGCTCTGAATGCAGAACCTCCCGTGAATGTGTGAAGGGTGAAGAGGGGACCTTCTTCATTAGGCCGTGCTGCCTCGCCTCACAGCAGCGGCACCCCCGCTTGGCCTGAATGGCAGGATGCCCTTTTCAAAGGGGGGAAGGTGAGGGCGGAACCAACGCCAGGATAGGCATGGCGCTGTGGCCTGTTCTTTTGTATTGCATCTCACTTCCTCCTGCTGGCTGCACATACAGTTCAGAAGCGGAGCCAGGGAATGTGGTTCTTCAAGGGCCTGTGCGCTCTCTGAATGGGGACCCTGGGTCATGGATTAGCCTGGAGTCATCGCAGGATCACCTTGTAGAGCCTCCTACCACCTGTTGGAAACAGGTCTGAGCGATGCAAAGCAGCGCAGCTGTACCTGAGCTGTTATGCAGTGCTTAGTATTGATCCGAGCTAAAAGCTGCCAATAGGAATGGAGAGGCCCTGACAAGCGGAGAAGAGGAAACGGCTTTTGCTGGTGGACTCAGACAGAGGGAAGCCCATCAAAAGTTTATCTGCAATGAACAGCTGCTAACCAGATTTTGGGGGGGGCATGAGGAGGGCAGAGCTTTCCCTCTGTTTCAGAAGTGAGCTATCCAGCATGCGCTGCCAGGGTGAAAGGGTTGAACCAGCCTGCAGCCAGGGACCTTGGGGGGGGCACCAAGAGTCCCTCCCCTTCTTCCTGGACAACTGCTGCCTTTGCAAAGGTTCACCCTTGCCCTGTTTCCTGGGCTGGAAAAGTCAGGGGCACTTCAGGCGGGTGGCTTTTCTACAGAGGAACAGCAACAGCAGCAGAGAAAGTGACAGCTGGAGGAGGCAGGGCTGAAAAAGGGGATGGAAAAATGGAAAAGAAACTTTAATCCAAAAACCAGGGAACCAACCACAACAGGGAAGCTGACTTGAGAGAAGATCTAGGTAAGAGATGTAGAGACTTCAACTAACTGAAGCTCAGTCCATAACCTGCTGCGGCTGCAGCACTGGCTGGGTTCACCTAGTGGGTTCCCTAAAATGGCCTTGGGGTCCGCTCGGGACTCCAGATGTTATGCAGCTCCAGGCAGTAGCATCTATTTGGTGCCTGTGAGCAGGTGAAACACGGGTGGGCCCAATGTGGAGTTCATGGATGGAGCTGAGAATTGGGGCTTCTAACGAGGAATCCTTTGTGGGCCATCCTTGCATTTGCTTAATGGGCTCTCAGAGACCTGCACATACAATACTTAATTTCATGCCATTCATCTTACAAGTCAAGCCATGCCACAAAATATCAGAGATAGAACCAGAAACCAAGTTCCTTACTGAATCTGCCTGCTGAAGTCTTCAGCAAGGACCCCATTTCCTTTCTTCCCATCTCTGAGCACTGGGAAATCTCGCTTCACCTTTCTTCCTCTCCGATGAATGGTTGGCGACTCCGGTGCCTGCCCCGGCTGATGTCCATTTCCAGGCCAAGGAAGTCAACTTTTCACAAAGGAAAAAAGACAACACTCTATGGTTAGTGGCCAGTTTTAGCAGGTCACATTTTAAAGTCAAGCACAAGCTTTTAACCATGGCAGGGAAGGCCTTAGTGGGGACTAGCTGGGCATGCTGTGCAGTTCCCATCGATTGGGGAGCTGGGCCCCAGGCTCCAGGGATCCCCTGTTTTTGTGCTGCTGCCCCTTCTCTTCCCTCACCTCAGTGGAAGTGACAGAAAGCCAATGCTGACCACTTCATTATAGGTGGCCTTGTCCCTCCTCTTCTGCCAGCCCCTTGTCACTACCCTGTCAGTGGGGGACTCCACTGCACACAGGACGCTATTCTGGCCACTCCCTGTGACTCCGGTCTCTTCCAAAGTTCGGGCTGTCTTGCTCTCAGTTGGAAAAGGGGGGAAAAAAGCATAGACACACAGACAGAGACAGCCTCCTGCCTGCTCTCGGCAGATCCCAGGTGCCCCCGCTAATCTGGGTCAGTTGTTGGGATCAGAGGTTCAGTCTTCCGAGCTTTCCAACTCGCTGGGACATGTATGTTTGCCTCTGTTCATTGAAATATCTCTGCATCATACAGCCCGTGCCCAGCCAGACCCTTAACATCATCGGAGAGCAAAGCTTTCGAGCCTCTGCTTGGGACTTCTCAAAGACATTCCAGTGGGGAAACCCCAAGCAAAGAAATTCCCAATTAATCCTGAAATTGCTCCCATCACCAAAAACCCAGTTCCTAAGCAAAAGCTGCCGCACCCACAGAAACTCATGGAAAGCAAACGGGTCTGTCACCCTACCACTCAGGGTCCTAGAAGCCAGAGGGGCCTCTCCCACATACACCCCTTGTTTTTCCTCTACCCCCCCCCCACCCCCAGTACAGTTTCCCACCCAGGGACCTGTCATCTGCCAAGCCCACTCCCCCAGCCCGAGGGGCTGGAGGAGCAATGCAACAGGTGTGGAAGGTCAGGCTGGGCCTCCAAAAGCCTCCAGGGAGCCATGTGTGTCTTCAGCATCTGGGTGGAAGGAGAGAGGCTTTTCCAGAAACAAGGTTAGGACATCTGAGTAGCTCTGCCTCCAAACTGCTGGTCAAAAAGTCTTTTCCCCCCCACACTTACTTTCATCAGAATCACTTCAGACAGCACCCACCACATCTTGGACAAGATCTGGACCAGAGCCATGACCAAGGACAGCATGTCGGGGCTGTCCTGTAGCCCTTGAGCCAGCTCGATGTCCAGCCTCAACACCACTGGGCAAGGCCAAGGATGCAAGGACAGCCCGGGTTTCAGGGGGATCTTTTGGGGTAAATACAGAATCTTGGGAAGCACAATACGCCTTTCCCAGTTTCAGCTGCAATGAGTTCATGATGGCAGAGTCTCCCTGAGCTGCTTTCCTCTCACCTGCTCTCCCCTTCAGTCTCTCCTTTCCAGGTACCTGGATGACGGGAACCAGAGACTGGCCTCACCTGACAAGCATCAGAAAAGGATGTGCATGAAATTCAGGGGATTGTTGATTCCAGAGAGAGAAGGGGCCAGCACTTTTAAGGAGAGATCTAGAAATACCATTTTGAAAGCAGAGGTGGCCAACAGCTGAGCGCTCTGCCCCAAGGAGAGGCTCAGATGCTTCTTCTAAGCCCTCCTGAGGCAGAGCAAGATCCACGGAGATCAGAAACCCTCTCAACTTGTGTAGAGAAGACACCCGGCTTTCTTTCGATAGATCCCTCTTCTTCTGCCATGACTTTCCCTGAAGTGCTGGCATTGCCCATCATCTCCCTGGCAGAGAGAGCCAAGCTCCCTCTATTCGCCTTGCCTTTTGGACAAGACCCTCTGCCACCCGGGACCCTCTGGCTGCACTGGGACCCCCTGTCTCTCTGCAGCCCACACCTGGACTTATCTTCCAGCGGCCAGCACAAAGGAGCCCGTCTTTGCTCAGGCCTCCCGCCCCAAGAAAAGAGGCTGCTGGTTTCTTCTCCAGCTCCATCAGAGCAGAGCAAAGGGTGGTGGAAGCTGGCAGTTCCCAGATTAAGGGGTGAGCTGTTTCCCTTTCATCAACAAAGTAACAAGGAGAGACTCGGAAATCCATCCATTATCTGGTTATGGTCTCCACGTGGCTGAGATGAGAAAAAAAGGGTCTATTTATGCCCCAAACCAGATATTTAATGCATGTCCTTATGTCAAACTTGATTACAGCAAAATTGGCATAGACTAACAACTCACATCCTTAGTGAGGGTAATGGAAGAAGTGAATGCATGTACAATGTAAGGAGAAGCTTCTTGGCTGAATATTTATAGGAAATCTACAGTGAAGGAAATGGGGTGGTTCTCCCATGTTCTGCTGCCTCTGGAGCCATCAGGCTGACATGCATCGGAGGCCCCACCATATCTGTGAACTGCTCTGCAGGTCATGGGTTTCAGCAGAACCACATCCAAGATCCGTGGTCAGCGTAAACCTCCTGATCTGGGACCTTGTATCCCAGTGGCAGGATTGGTTGTCCAAGGTACGAGAGCCAGGAGTCCTGTGATTTACGAGTTGCATTCAGGAGGAAGAGCAGTTTGGGATCTTCCCCAGAGGAATGAGAGGCCGCAGGGTCACAGGCACCTCCTCTTCCTCCTCCTTCGGCCTGGTCACAAGGTGGAAGCTCTCATTTCATTGGGGTAATGTCAACTGTGGTATACTGAAGCTAATTTCAAAACAAAATATCAAAGTTTACTTGTTTCAGGAAACTCTGCAAATATTGACCAGTTTGCCTGGATTTGGACCTATGGCCAAGAGGCAGTTAATCTGAAAGAGAAGTGAAACCCCTGGTCTCCACCTTCTGGCTGTGGCTGGCAGGAGAGAAGGAAGTAGGTGCTCACTTAGCCCAGCCAGTCGAGTCATAACTTGTTCTCATGACAATTCACCCTGCTTTATCACACCCAGACACACCTGGGTGAGCGTGCAGCACAGAGCAGCCCCAGGCAGGGAAAAAGCTTCCGAGACCTGGTAAGCCATGGAGCAGCTCGCCTCCTGAAGCTGTGGGTGGAAGATCACTGGAAGGTTTCTAAGATCTGACAGCTATTTGTCCATGATGTTAAAAGGCTTCCTTCATCGTGCAGGGGGCTGGGCCTAGGGTTCTCTGAGCCTCCGCTTCTGAGGGGCTGGCGGCTGCCTGTTCTTTTTTCACCGTTCAAAGGACCCTTAAAAGAACTTGCGACGTCTCTGAAGATTTTTGTTTACAAAGATCAAGTGAAATCGTCCAGTCGACCAGCCCTGAGAAGTGCAGCAGAGGCAGGCAAGGAAATCTGTGCCTGAGACGACCAAGGAGGCGCTGGCTGACTCTCCTCCTGATCCTGCAGGCGCCATCTTGGCCGGTATTGATGCTATGTCCCCCAAAGACTGGGCCGTCTTGGAAGGGCACCCTGGAAGCCCTCGGCCGCCTCCTGTGCATGCAGCCCTTTCTTCTGTCCTCTGTGCCAAAAGCGGGGAGCCAGGTGCCTTGCCCAGACAATGGCTTTGGAGGCCCGTGTTGCTGCATCAGAGGGGGTGGCCTCAGCACCTGCTGGTCAACCTCCTGGTGCTGCCCTCCCAGACAGGGACAGAGGGCCCAGGAACTGAGACTGTGGCGCCAGAAGCGCAGAGGAAAGCCCTCCCTGGCAGAACAGCTGGAAGAGTGCAAAAGGGCTTATGCAGAGGTGGTAGCCTTCTCCCTGGGGCTTCTTTCCCCCAGGCAGCAGCTTGGCCAGGGCCGTCCCCGGCTCAGCCCAGGCAGCCAGCCTTCTTCCCACATCCTTGGCCATTCGGTCTCTTTCCCAGGCCATGCTCCTCAAAATAGCCAGAGTCCTCCTCAGTGTTTGCCTGGGCAGCTTGCTTGGCTCCCACGGATACTCTGCTGGACTGGCCCTGCACCTGTGTGGGAGGGGGCTTCTCCAGGGGCTGCTCTGCATCTTGGGGGTGCTGTAGAGCCACTTTCCCAAGGGAAAGCCCTTGGAAGTAAGCGGCTGGGACCAAGGAGCAGGGCCATCAGTGGGCTGAGAGCAAGACAGCTGCCAAGCACAGCGAGAAGCAAGGGAGCACTGCCTAGGAGGGGAGTGGGATTCAGAGCAGGGCCGTCGGGTCAGGGGGCTTCCCTGAAAACCGTCCCCTCTTCTCCAGCTCCGCAGCTGGATGATGCCAAGGATGCTCCGCAGCTGGAGGATGTCAAGCATTGGCCCAGCTGGGAGGCTTTCACCAAGGGGCCGTTTTGTGGCAGCCAGGAGGAGGAGGAGGAGGAGGAGGAGGAGGAGGAGGAGGAAGGGAACCAAGCAAGAATCTTGGCTCTTTTGCAGCCGAGACAGAAATCGGCTCCCCCCTTGCTTCTCCAGATGGCGGCCTTGGATTCTGACTGGGCTGAGCAAGCTGGGCCCTGTCACGGAGGTCTTGCTAATCAGATGTGCCTCCTTACCTCCTCACACTGAAGGCCTTTTGTGCTTTGGCAGAGCTCCAGCTCCACAGCTGGAATATCCAGCCTGATTCTTTTACCACATTGGCCTTTGGGTTGGCACCTCTTTGGAAGATTCTGCAGGAGATTTCAGTTCAAGTTCTTGCAAAGAATTGTCAGCAATTAGTGAATTCTCCCAAGCTGTGGCATCTCTCCTCTCCATCGGCAGCGAGGAGTCCACCATGAAGAACGGGTGGGAGCCAGACCAGATGTGGGAAGCAGATGGCATGGAAGGCCCCCCTAGAAGGAGAACCGGGATGAGCTGGTGTCCTCACTACCTCTAGCCAAAGGCAGCTCCAGTCCATCTTAAAGGCCTCTTGCTGGGGGGCTGTGCACCGAAAAACGGGGGGGGGGGGAATGTGCCATGTGGGCTGCCCTGCCCTGCCCTGCTGTACCAAAGGCGGGATCACAGCCTGAAGAAATCAGCAGTCAAAAAGTGGGGTGGAGCAGCAGGAGGAGGGAGCGGGACCCAGACGGCAAAGTGCCATTCCCAAGGAGGGAGGGCTGGTCTCTGCTCAGCGCTGCCTTGGCACAGCTGCCCAAGGAGTAAAAGGGGGCCAGAGGGGCCCGCCTGCTCCCCCTTTGCCTGTGCAGAGGAGTCTCTGTGCCCAGCCTGCTCTGAGGGGCACCATGGACGGCTCTGGAGCAAAAGGGCTTTTCTCCTGGTCAAAGCCGGCTCCAGTCTGGAATAGGAGGGGGCCGACAGCCAGGAAGCCTTTGGGACTGGATGGGAGTCTGAGCGCCTCTCCTGGGCTCTGCTGGGCGCCTCTTCCAAGTAGGGGGAGGTGGGGGGAACAGAAATGGATCAATATTTTCATTTATTTATCATGTTTAGGAACTGCCCATCTCCCCTCCTGAAAAAGAAATGGAATTTGAAACGTGACACCCTTCCCCCCCCCCGTGTCCAGTACTCCTCACGGGAGTTTTAAGGGGAAGTTTTCAGCCGGAGCCCCCAAAAAGACTCCATCCCTCCCGGTGGCCCCCTCTCAGCTCTGAGCTGTCTTCAGCCAGCACCCATTACCTTCCTGCAAGCGCACCCCACTGCTTCTGCTCCAGAGTCCACCCCCCAGGCAGTGCCTTCTTCACCCTGCAGCCCGCCGGCTGTTTCAGAAACTGTGCCGGCTGACAGAGAAGCACGTTTCTTCCCCCACAACCAGCCAGCTTTGAGGCGCTGGACCCCTGCCCATTGGGAGCTGGCTGGTGAGGTGGACCACACCAGAGGGTGACTGGCAAAAATGACCCAGCAGGTCACAAGAACCGAATTCCATGTTTGGCCACGCAAGATGGCAGACGCTGCCGCTGCCATAGGAAAGAGCCACAGGGGATCTGAGACGCCTGCAGTGTTTCAAAACAGCAAAATCATTTTTAAAAAAACCACATTCCAGATGTTGCAAACTTCTAACTTGTATACAGGATGGGTTTTGTAGAATTATTCATATTTGTAAGTTAAATTTAAATATGAAAAAATAAATGGAATAATGCACCTGCAATGTAATGCAGTGCTTTTTCCCAGGACATGGAGGCTTGCTTAAAAAAATATCTGCAGCAAATTAAAGTTAGATTTAATAGTTTTTCCTTTAGAAATCTGTGCCAGGTTTCTTTATAGGCAATACCAGACATTAAGCAGGATTGCCATTCTGACTGCCTGGTAACCTTTCATGGAGAGGAGGGCAGATGTTCTTGACAGCCACAGCCCCACCCCCTCCAAAGTGGCCCATTTCCCGTCTCCTCACAACTGCACAGCCGGGGTTCTTCGCTGTTTCCCTTTCACCTCCTCACCCACAATCTTTGGGAAATCATCCTCCATTCCCAAAACATGTTTTCCCAGAGGCTTTCCATTGGATTCCACCAAAACGAGACTATTTTCCTGTTTTCTGAGCTCCATGACATCTTATACAAAGAGTTAATGATACTGCTGTACATTCTCCAATAAAAACAGAAAATAAGGAAGGGGCCTAGTGTTAGCTTCAAAGGTTGGGTGAGTATTACATTTACTGTCTGGACTGACAGCGACTGTCACTTTTTCCTGTTGTCCTCTAGCCTAACCTTTGTTAGAGTTAACGTAAGCCTCTTTGAATTCAAAGAATGCACTTTGCTGTTTCTGGAAATACCTGTCATTGGATTTAAGCTATTCTTCTTTGAGGTTGCAATTTCCAAGTCAAGCGGCCTCCCATACCACAATGTTAACAAGTTATGGAAAGGGGAGGGAGGGAGGGAGGGGGGAGGAGGAGGCTCCAAGGCCTGCCTAAAAATCAACCAAGGGAAGCCCCTGAGCAGTACTGATAAGAGCACAAGGGCCTGTGAAGAGCTGGTCCTTCAAGAGAGCCAAATGTTTTTCTTATTCCCAGACACTTGACTGCCCAATTCTCACCAGAGCTCTGCCAGTTTTAAAACTGACCCCTGGTAATCACGGCATGGAAATATTTTTTACTTAAGCTGTTGGGAGCAGAAAACAGGGACAGCTGCAGCCCGAGTCCCTATCCTTCCCCAAACGAGCTTTTGATCCAGAGAATAAGCAACCAGGATTCTCAGGGGAGGAAAGGGGGTCCAGAGGTGGGACGGGACCAGGATTAGGCAGGTCAGTCTGATGCTCTCAGATGGATGGAGCTGAAATCATCCGACTCTTCAAAGCTTTCTTCTGCCATCCGAAAGCAAAGGGCCTTCCAGATAAACCCTATTTTAACAAACCAACTTTACATGCAGAAGAATGATCTGAGATTTCTTAGGGCTATAATAATTTGGAGTGACAGATATGGGCCATTCCCCTTCCTCCAGAAGAAAGGAGTCTCTGAAGGCAATTCCACCCTTTTTCAAGCCTCTAAACAACATTTATGAATACAGAAAAAGGGAAACGGCCGATTATTTTGGGGACTATTTCATAAGTGTTCTCCAAGCAACATGTTGTGATTCAGGGTCAGCCTGCGGGTTCGGCAGTTGGGTCAGACGACTCAGAGGAGGAGGAGGGGGGGTGTTGAAGACCTTGCTGAGGGGGTTGAAGATCTTGCTGATGAGAGCCCTCAGCCAGGCCCCTCCCACTTGGTCACCACGGAGACCCAGCTGTGTGAGCCTGACAGCGTGGATGAAGATGACCCACAGCTGGCCCTGTTCAAGGACGCCCGACGGAGGAGGCAGTCAATTAGGAGTAAACAGAGGAAGGCAATGGGGCTTCTCGGAAGGAGGCAGAGAGAAGCCATGCCCTGAACTCTATATAAGGGGAATGTCTGGGAGGGCTGGTTTGCTGAAGGCAACCGCTCGGATAGTTCATGTTTCTTAAAGCTCCTGTTTCTTGGTTTGTCTTGTTCCATTTGTTTTTGTAGTAATAAATTTGGCAGGTGTAATTCCAGCCTCTTGCCTTCTTGTAAAAGGGGTTGTCCCTGCCTTTTCTGCAGGGCCAGTAGCAGGCTGGTACAGAACACAACATAGGCAGCCATGTTCTGAGACACCCCAAATGGAAGAAGATGTATTTCTGGGGCTGTCAGCAGGAGGACCCACCAACATGGCAGCAAGGACTCTCTGAGCCAGGAGGCTGGGCTGAACCCAGCTGCAGCCTGGCAGGGCTCTTCCCGGGGAGAAGAAGCCTCCATGCTTCTAACAACCACACCACAACCACACCGAAGAGCAGCCTGAGGCAATCTCCAAAGCCCCCTCTAAACAGCCTCTAATTAATTGTTATCCTGCTACTCCAATGAGCCCCAGGAGGGCAGCAAGCCAAACAAAAGGGGGAAAAACTCATTTACTCATTCAGAAAATCTCTGAGGGCAATTCTTCAAAACTGGGCAGTTCCAAAGGAAAAAGTGGCACCCCCCCCCCCAAGTTCTTTAGCTGGATTTTCCTGCAGTTTGTTTCAAGGTAAGCAAAAGGCGAGCAGACAAAGATTCTTTTGTCCTCCTGAGGAGCAGATCAGGCTGGCTTTGCTTCAAAGGCTCAACCAAGCCTTGGAAGCCTCTGCGCACAACAGGTCAGGCCAGCAATTTTCCTCAAGACTCACCCGGTTTGGCCCCAGAGGCAAAGGCGGAGAGAAGACAACCTAGTCACACACCTATTTCGAGCTCAGCCACGGTGGGCAGCACTTCTCCTGGGTTATGACTTCCAATGCCAGACCGTGGAACCCATGTTTTGGGTGTCCCCTTTGAACATGGAGGAAGCCCTTCCTATTATGCAAGCAAATCAGTTCTGCCCTGGCCAGAGCCATGTTCTCAGTGGCAGTCAAGGCCTGTTTCCCTCCACACGCTGCCCACCCTCAGAGGGCTCAGCTCTCTGCGCCTGGCTGAGGGGCCTGAAGAGACAGCCCACCTCCCAGGCCTCCAGGCCAGGACTCTCACCCTCCTTCCCAGCCTTTGGGGAAATGATGGATGAAGGAAGGGGATGCCCATCCCTGAAGGCAGAAATCCGTTTCCTTACCTCCTTCATGGCCCAAGGAAATGAGCAGCCACTGCCCCGTTAAGTTGGGGACGTAAGGGAAGGGACAAGCAGCAACATCCCTCCTGGGACCCCACCTGCATTTCAATCTCTTCCCAGACCAATGGGGATAATTTGTAGCATGCACTACAATTTCCTCCCTTCTCTTTGACAAAATGGAACCGAGTCCTCAGGATTTTTCCACCCATTGCTTTCTTGGCTGCTCCGCTGCAGTACTATTTCATTACTTATTGATTTTTCAACATGCTGTCTGCGTGGCTGTAATTTACGCAGGTTCTGGTGGCTCTTAGCGATTCTTAACAGATGAAGGGGAGATCCTGGAGTCATCCAGGACAGTAGATGTAAAGAACTTGAGTTACAAGAAAAGCATGACAAAGCAGAAAACTTGGTAACCAAATAAAATGTGAGCACAAGGCAGACCTTATCCTAAGCCAACGGATATCTCCTAGTTAGCAATGCTCAAAAAACAATTGACAGAGTGAATAAAAGGCAGCGGAGAGAACTGAGTGTAATGTATGTTAATTAAAAAGATTGGGCACTAGTTGGACATCAGGAAAAAGGCAAAGCAGAAGGTATTAATTTCACAACCAGGGACCTTCTCTGGTGGGAATGTCTTCAAATTGCAATTGCCTCAACCATTCTTTGTTGGAAAAGTATTCTATGTTTTCCATGAAGCTGGTGCTAATTCTCACACTAAGATTTGCTTGGTTTTTTTGTTTTTTGTTTTAATCCCATTTATATCCCGCCCTTCTCCGAAGACTCAGGGCGGCTTACAATTTTAAGCACAAACCAATGTGCTTAGCAATAGAACCAACCTCTCCCCCCTGCAACATTTGGGGGCATCCTGTGTCTGAACGTGCCCATTCAAAGCCAAGATAGTCCTTGTTGTTTATAGAGAAAAAGAAGGGACCGAACTCTGCTTTGTCAGAAGCTCCGGAAAGGGAGCCACTGTCTTCTGCTTCTAGACAGACAGCACAGGGAAGCTGTGCGGCCGGCCAGATCCGGCTCCCACCCCTGCAGAATCCAACAGAAACCACCAGCTAAGAGCCTTGTGGCGCTTGTTTGCTGCACACCAAGGCTGCTGATGAGGTCATTTAGCATCTATGTCTGTGTGTCTGTCTCTGTCTCTGTGTGCATGTGTAAAATGACATATTAAAATTGGTATGAATAATGAAAAGAACAGCTTTCAAAAATCAATAGGCTGTTTTGTACTTGTTTGTTGTGTTTCTGAGTTATTCACCCTGGATGAAAAGCAAAGTTCTGATTTATAAAGTACCTTTAGTAAATGGATGCTAAACCTGAAAACCAACCCTCTGCTGAAGTCTGCCAGGCAGCTCAGCCTCTGCCCACCCTAAAGTCGCTGGCCCCTGCAAGGCCTGGCTGAGGGACAGGATTTGCTGGGGAAATCTAAGTTGGCCTGTGCCCCAGACGGGTACCCTTGACCTGCAGGGAACAGCTGGGTGTCCACTCCATAGCTGGTCCTTAAAAGGACCAGCTATGCCTCTCACCGCCAGAAACGGGGCTTGGGGGTGTGGCTTTCCCCACCTCTGTGGGGCACAGTCTTCTCAGCTAGAAAGCGCAGAGGTCGTGGCAGCCAGGAAGGCTCAGCTGGGATTGTGGCAAAGAAGACTGATTAATTAGGCTGCCCACTTGAACTCCCTAACCCGGGACCAGAGGCCTTGCGCTGACAGGCAGAGCGTGCTCTCAGAACAAAGATGGCTTTCCCTGGCTGCCAAGCGAAGTGGAGCCCAGTATTTTCAGTGCCTTCCAAGAAGAGGATTGGAGGGAATGGCCCTGCTTGAAACCCGTTTCCTGTGGCGCACAGCAAAGGATTAGGATTGCTTAAAGGGGATCTTTTGAATGGGGCTTGTTCTGTGCTAGGGAGGCCCTGTATCTGCTCAGCTCCCTAGAGAGTCTCAGCCTCTTTCCCCAGAAGAGCCCACAAAGGCACTGCCTGCCTGCTCACAGCCACTCAAAGGGGCTGGCTACAAACCTGTGCGTGATAATAAAGTTCAAGAATTACAGAAGGAGGGTCTGATTCCTATGGAGAGTGGATGGACCGATGCCTTGGCCGGGTCAGGGGAAGATCCTAATGTTCCAGCTCCTTTTCTGGGTGGAGTTGATTAAACAACCTCACTTGCAGGAGTGACCTGTTCATGCGTGCTAGTCGTTTCCGACTCTAGGGGCCGGTGCTCATCTCTGTTTCAAAGCCGAAGAGCCAGCGCTTGTCCGAGGACGTCTCCGTGGTCATGTGGCCGGCATGACTAGATGCCAGAGGCGCACGGAACGCTGTTACCTTCCCACTGTAGTGGTCCCTATTTTTCTACTTGCATTTTGATGTGCTTTCAAACTGCTAGGTTGGCAGAAGCTGGGACGAATAACAGGCGCTCACTCTGTTACGCGGCACTCGGGATTCGACCCGCCAAACTGCCGACCTTCTGATCGACAAGCTCAGCATCCTAACCCACTGAGCCACCACGTCCCTCTTGTTCAAGAAAGTACTGACCTCCTATTGTGCCAGATGGGTCTACCAGGGCAGGAAGAGCTGACAGGCTTCAAAAAGTCAGCAAAACCCCAAGGAAACATAGTAAGCTTCCCTCCACACAGGCCAGAAGCTGAAGTGGGTCAGTCCAGATACTAAGAGCAAGCAGGTTTCCCTGGAAGTGTGTCTAAGCATGACTGGTCTTTCAAAGCTGCTGTGTTGAGAAAGAAAAGGGGGTATCATTTTGTTCCACATTCAACTGTTACAGAGACACTACATGATGGCCCCATTTTCTACTGGAAAATATCCGAAGTTGTCATTTGTTTTCTAAAAAAAGACAAGCGTGTACAGAAAATCCAGTTGGGAAATTGATTTCCAAGCAGTTCGAACCTGGTTCTTGATGATGATCATTTAACGGAAGCTCGAGAGACAGAGGCCGGCCACTTCCATGTGGTTTTCCCAGACACACAGGGGTGTCACCCCCATGATGGGGTATCCAGCTGAGCTGGATGGAGGCTTCTCATTTTCCCACTTTCTTTAAGGTCAGGCCTAGAGAGCAGGGCTCTCCCGGGCATCGGAACCCCGCATGGCCACCCTGCTTCTAAGAAAGGCCAGTGGGAGAAGAGGGCCACATCCTGCCCTGCCACTCACTTTCCTCAAGCCCTGAGGCGCTTTGCTGTGAGAATCTTCCAAAATCAAATGGCTTTCTGGCAAGGACTCTCCCGAGGGTTGTATAAACTTAATTAGCAATGATGAATAATTCCACTTCCTCCAAACTGCTTTTAATTTTTGGCGGGATCTCTCTGTTGCAGCCACTTCAGTGCAGAAAGAGGGTTCTGAGCCCGAGAGGCAGGTCTACCCCTGCTGGGAAATCCCTGAGCTCCATCCCTCCATCAGGAAATTGAGGCCAAGGCTGACTCACTAGAGCCCAAGGAGAGATTGTCCCATAAGAGGAGAGATTCTGGATTCAGTTGTGCCAGGAAAGCAGTGTCTGATGTAGAAATAAAGGGGGCTTTTCAGGATAGAAAAGTCATTTATCACCTACATTTAAACTTGAATTTGCTGATATTTTATGGTATTCAATATTATTTCTATTAACATTTTATGCTGAAATTACAGAATGATTCGTGAGTGCTGAATTTTTGATTGCCTTTTCACTTGCTGGAATACTATTAAAGTTGATTTACGTTAATAGCACCGTAAGAAGATATTAACAATGAAATTCCAAAAGCACTTAGCATCCGATAATTGGAATTAAATGACAAAAAGAAGAGACGAAAGGGGATGCAAAAGGAGGAGTGGGCTGGGCAGTGTTTCCTTCATCGGCCATCGGCCAGGCCAGCTTGCTCCGCGGAGCCACGATCTCACCCTGGCCGTCTCGGCATCGGCGTTCACGGGAGGCCCTGCCGGCTCGGGACGGACTCGCGCCCTGCCTGCCACAAGTCGCGCTTCGTCCGCATCAACGGGAACTGTTGTAGGACAAGGAGCCCCGAGAAGCCGGATCCTCCACCAAGCCGACCGCCCCGGGAGACAGACGGAGGGAAGTTTCCACCTGCCGCTGGGATCCGTTCACAGCAAAACACTCGGCCCCGCTTTGCTCCCGCGTTCACGCGCGCCCCTTCCACAGCGGCCCACAGCCGATCCGCGTCCCAGGGAGGGGCCTGGCTGGGTCTGAGATCCTCCCCGCTTGGGTCGCAACCCAGCCAGGGCCAGAAAGGGCCGCGGTCACCGCTGACCACAGGTTGAAGAGGGTCTCTGCGCTTCGGGCAGCTTCCGAGATCCGAGGAGCGCCACTGCCCCGGCCCGCCTTCACCACCGGCCGGCCCAAGCCTCCAGCCAGGGCTCCGGCGGAACTGGCAGGGCTCTCCCTGCGGCCGGCAAGGGAAGCGCTGCCGCCTCTGGCCGGACTTCGGGGCCTGCAGTCAGCGGTGCCTCGGCTGATCCGGCAGGAAGAGCAGCTGTGGGCAAGCCGGCCCTGCCGCCCTCCGACTCCCGGCCTGGGGCCCCGACCTCCTGCCGCCGCCGCCGCCGCCGCATCTCCTCGGCTCCGCAAGGCGGCGGCGGCGGCCCCTCCCGGGCTGGCCGGCAGCCGAGCGGGGCGGCGGGCGGCGGCCCCGTGGCTCTCCAGCCCGGGTGGCTGCAAAGAAGGGCGCGCGGGGCAGGCGGGTCCCCCGGCCGCTTCTTCCCGCCGGCGAGTGAGGCAGGGCCGAGCGGTCTGCGGGCGGCAGAGCAGAGCCGCCCTACGGTCTGCAAGGCGCTTCGGCCCTCGGGTTTCCCGGGCTCGGCCCGCCCGGCCGCTACTGTCGCCCTCGGGTTTGGCGACGGGGGAGCTGCGCTGCCCGAAGGCGGCTTCTTGTGACGGGGCGGCGGGCAGGCGCCGCGACCGAGCCCGGAGCGCAACCTGGGCGCCTTCCCTCGCGGCCCGGCCCAAGGGAAAGCGGCCCTCACCTTAGCTAGGCGCCGCTGGGACGTCGCTGGGGCGTCGGCAGTGCTTCTCCTCCGTTTCGCACCTACGGGTGAAAAAGAAGGAAAGTTGTAGTGGAATAAGTTCCAAACGCTTCCACTAGTAATTCTTCCCTTTCCTTTAAAAGTCTTCCTGGTCTGAATTGTCTGAAGATTCACCAGCCTCACAGTGAAGTCGTTTGGTTCTTTCTGGTTTTGCACATTTGATCCACTAATTTGCCCCTAGCCCTTCAGAAGCTGACTTCCTAAACCTTTCCAGGTTTCATATTATGTACTGTACTGTACTCAGCAAAAGGACATGTGGAAGTTTTGTGTAATTTTTAAAACTGAAGCAGACTCTTGAAAAGTAAATGCATAGGACAGAGCATTTAAAGGGAATTAATGAACAAGGTCTGGGGGGGGGAATGAGATGCCTGATAGCAGCCTTGGCTTACCTAAAGCAGAGCATCTCCCCGTTCATACCTGGGTCCCACTCATTCTGCAGAGATTCCTGGTCCCCTTCTCCATTACTCCCACATCTTCTCCTCTCCTGAAATGCACTCTGGCAGTGGCAAAGGAGCAGGGTGTGCAACGTGGAAGGGAGTGGGGAGAGAGGACCAGGCTATCAGTGATGGAGTTTGGGGAGAAGGGACACTTTCTCTTAAAGTTCAAGGCCCACTGATTTGAAAGAAGAAAGAGGGCCAATTGCCTTGTCAGCACTCTGTCCCTTATCTTAGTCTCCTCCTCCTCCTCCTCCTCCTCCTCCTCCTCCTCCTCCTCCTCCTCCTCCTCCTCTGTTGTGATTCAGGGTCAGCCTGTGGGTTCGGCAGTTGGGTCAGATGACTCAGATGAGGGGGAGGAGGGGGGTGTTGAAGAACTTGCTGATGATGGCTTTGAGGCTCCGCAGAGCCCCCAGCCAGGCCCCTCCTACCTGGTGGAGACCCAGCTGTGTGAGCCTGACAGTGTGGATGAAGATGACCCACAGCTGGCCCTGTTCAAGGACGCCCGACAGGAGGCAGTCAATTAGGAGTAAACAGAGGAAGGCAATGGGGCTTCTCGGAAGGAGGCAGAGAGAGGCCACGTCCTGAACTCTTTATAAAGGGAATGTTTGGGGGAGGACTGGTTTGCTGAAAGCAACCGCTCCGATAGTGTTTCAAAGCTCCGGTATCTTGTTTCATGTTTTGTTTGTTTTTGTAATAAATTTGGCAGACGTATTCCAGCCTTTTGCCCTCTGTAAAGGGGTTGCCTTTTCTGCAAGGCCGGTAGCAGGCTGGTACAGAACATCCTCCTCCTCCTCCTCCTCCTCCTCCTCCTCTCACCTCAGGTACTGGCCCTTGTCCCCAGGGGCTCAAGTGGAAAAGGCAGCCCACAGATGACCTCTGGAATCTGCAGGGGGCAACAACAATGCCTGGACAGCAACTGCTTTGGAAGTTTCCAGCCCCAGAATTCTAATGGTCTTTCTGACATTTCTTTGTTGAGTCTATCAGCAGAAATGAGGCTGCTGAGTGTCAGCCGAGTCCCGGATGGTGTCTTTTATGGAACACACAGGGCTAGAGTGGTGAGGGGGTTAGGATTAGCACAGAGGAGACCAAGGAAAACCACCTGGGTGATTTGACTTTTCCTCAGTTTGTCTCACTGGGGGAAAAATGGAACCAAGAGTGCCACGTACATCTTTTGTTCTTGGAAGTAAAAGAGGACGACAATCCAACAAATAATAATAAATAGGCTGTAAGTAAAATGATTAGTTACAGAACCAGCTTTTCCCCTCCCATTGAACCAATGTTTCCTATTCCTCTGCAGACCCAAGTGCTCCAGAAATCTGGACCTCTCAGGCTAAACTTCAAGAAGTTTCCCTCCCTGGACCTTTCTTTCCCCCAAAGTTTCCCAAGAGGGAGGAGCCCCCTGGACCCTCGGGCCAAGCTATCCTTTGAACCTTCATTTTTGTTCCTAGCCCAGCAGGAGCAGCCAGTTCTGCAGCCTCATGAAGAGAACCGAGCATTTGATCTGAAATTGTTTTTCAATATCTGCATCTCCTTCTATGTTATTGCTTTACATGGCATATGTTTGTACAATATTGAAAATCAATAAAAGTACAAAAATGTTCTGTCTTCTTTTAAAAATGAAAATATCTTGTTAGCATTCTGGAACTGATGCTCTGCTTTTGCTTTTTTCTGTTTTTGGAGCTCTTTGAGGGACTGGGCTGAGATGCTCAGCAAAGCAGACACCAGAGGGGCTGCCCTCCTGGCCCCAAGAGCAGCCTCGGTTACAGGGGAAAAGGCTTGCTGTTTCTTATTTTGGAAATTCTGGAAGATCTAGTTCTGATTGCAGTAATTGACCCAGGATCTTCAATCAGTCCAACTCCTTCAGAAAGCAAAGAGGAATGAAGTGCAAAATCGGAAAAGGGGTTCCTCCCTGAAATGGAATAAGTGATATTGGGAAGACGGGCGGCATATAAACAAACAGTAAATAAACGCTGGACCTTGCAACTGAAGGAGATCAGCCCCTGGCACATTTCAGAGGGAAGAAGCCAGATGGGCTGACGCTGCAGGTGGCATCTCTCTCACTGCAGGCAGCAGCCCAAAGTCCAAAGCTAGCTAGTTGCACTTTTTGAAATTCTACAAACATGAATTACCCAAGGCCTGATGCTTCAGTGCCATTTGCTATGAATTGCGTCAAGAAGATCCCAATCCGACTCCTTGGATTGTCTCTGAACATCTGCCTGAAGCCTTGGAAAACGGAGCTCCTGGAAAGGCAGACCAGGGCCTTAAGGTTTTTCTTTGTTCCTCAAAATAGACAGGAACCATCCTGAGCCTAACAACAATTGATTAAAATTAAACAAACTTTCCTTGGTCACATTTTAATTATGTGTAGCCCTGCAGGCATCCTTCTCTTCCGTCTTTCCCAGGCCGCCAAGTGAAGGTGAGACCCAAGGCTGAGATCTAGGGGCTGAATTAGGGGCTACGTTCCAGTGAGCAAAACTTAGATTAAAAGCCACATAAATGTAACTCCTCCTCCTCCCTCTGCTCATTTCACACTCAAGGTTGTAGCAGGCATCTCTTTATTCCCATAGCCAACAGGATGGGGGGAGGGAACAGATTCCTCTAGGCATGATTTCTGGAGCAGGTTAAAATGAACCAACACAGGGCTCATCACTGCAGACCCCCTTCATCTCCTGCATTTGCTCAATGAGGACTAGTGTTCCCAGAAAAATGACTGTGTGAATAAGCAGCACACAAGACCCCCTTTAGGAACTCAGCAATGATGAAGATGGCCATCAAATTCCTTCAGTCTAAAAGAATGCAGACCAAAAAGTTTGCTTTAACCCACTGGGGGTGAGATTGGGGCTTCCTCCTCCTTGCTCTCCTCTCTAATCCCCACCCAATGATCTTACAGAAAGTTTTCTCAAGGGCTACCCATTGAGATCCGCTCTCAAATTGCCCCCAGAGCCCACTGGAAATTCCCTTAGATGTCTAACAAGCTACAGACACAACTGAGGTTTAGAAAGACACAGAAATCAATACAGCAGCTTCCGCCAGTCAGGCTGAGGGATTAGCCATCCCAAGAAAAGCATTGACAGTTGAATAAGGGAATCATGACTCTGAATATCCTGGGAGGTTTATAAAGCTGGAAAGCCCCTTTTGGCCCTGATAACCTCCAGCTGACCAGGGGAGGCTGTAAAAACATTCACTTAGCTTCCTCCCCTTCTCTATCCACGAGGGCAACCACTCCACCTCCGGGGTCAGTGGGGTGCAGAAGACACTATCACACAACACCAGAGAGAGAACAATCATTTGTCATTTGAGGACCATTTTGTCATCCCTGGATGCTTCCTGTAAGACTCCATGTTTACAGCAGCTGGTCCCTGGTCTCTGCCCTCCATAGCCGGCCCTATGGAACCAACTTCCCACGGAACTCAGGACTGCGCCCGACCTTTGCTCATTTCGCCGGGACTTGAAAACCTGGTTCTTCGTGCTGTTTGGCCCAGACTGAGGGGTTTTAATTTAATTTAATTCAATCGGGTTTTAGTTTAACTTCAGGGACTGTGATTTAATTAATAGTTTAATTGATTTTAATTTTGTATACTATGTATTTTAATTTTCCCTGTAAACTGCCCTGAGTCCTACGGGAATAGGGCGGTATATAAATTTAAATAATAAATAAATAAATAAATAATAGTGGCCAGCTTGTAAAACTGAGTTCTACATGGATGTTTGGCTGGGCTTGGCTGGCTTCACGGTCATGCTTGCAGGTTCATCCATCAAGAGCTATTAGGTTGGCCAGCCGCAGGGGTGGGACCTTTTCAATGGGACCATTGGGAAATTCCCTCCAAAGGCCAGGTGGTGCTCAGTTTCAAGCACTTTTAAATGAGCTTTGATCTTTTTCTTGCCATTGCCATTGCCATTGCCATTTCTTGCCATTTTTTAAAATGCATTTCTTTTATCTGAGCTATGCTGTTCCAGGTGAGACTTCATGGTGATTGTATTTATACTTTCACTCTATCACTTTCGGCTTTGCCCTGGAAGGTAGTGCAGAAACTTTGATGATGGGTGTTATGTAATGGGCTCTTGTTAAACACCATGTGGGTTGCTGGAGCAGCTAAGGGCTCTCCAGCAACACAGACTTTAAGTCTCCTGTGCGGCAATTGGCTATCTCCAGGTGGCAATGGTTGATTCAAACCTATTGGCTGCTGCCTAGGGGCTAGACTATATATTGCAGCTTGTTGCAGACATTTCCCCACTACAGTTCCAGCATGAAATAAACAATGAGTTATTCTGTACTCAGCTTCGTGTCTTCATTCCTGCACCAAAGAACCCGCTATTTAACAACGGCTAAATCGGGCCACCCTGACCTTTGCCTGTGGCAGTGAAAAACAAGCAGCTCAACCCAGGCCTTTGCTCCACCTGCAATCTCCTGGTAGGAAGTGAGAAGTTGTTGGGGGTGGGCGGCTCAGAAAAGGTACTCCTCTAGAGTTTCTGCAGCTGGCAGCTCAATACTGTGGGCGCACCTGCCCTATGGAATCAACTGCCAACGGAACTCCGGACTGCCCCCGACCTTCGTTCATTTCGCCGGGACCTAAAAACCTGGCTCTTTGAGCTATCTGGTCTGGACTGAGGGGTTTAATGTTTTTAAATTGTGATTTAATTTTTGTGGCTAGACTTAATTTAATTTATTTTAATTTATTTTAATTTTATATTGGATTGTTTTTAAATTTTGCCTTGTAAACCGCCCTGAGTCCTTTGGGAATAGGGCGGTATATAAACCAAATAAATGAATAAATACATACATACATACATACATACATACATACATACATACATACATACATACCACCCAGGGCTCCCTGGAACAAAGACACACTAGGGATGCTATGCCAGCTTCTTTCACACACTATTTTTCCAGGCACCTCCTTACTTGAGGAGTCCTTTGCCTGCTTGGAGCAAAGGTCCTTCGCAAGAATGTGGAGCTATAAGCCTAGGACTTGCTAGGCTTGAGCTGAAGCCTGTTGTTCCCACCCAGACCATCACCCTAACCCTTCTCCGGAAGAGGGAAAACAGACTCTTTGCCCCGGGATGGGCTGGTTTGCTGGGCTCCAGGAGCACAACTGGGACAGGCGTTTCTCCCTCTGAGCAGACAAGGCCCTGGAGCCAATGCTCCACCTCCATCCTCCCCCAGCCAGCAAGTGGCACAGACTTTTGGCTGAAAGACAAACAGCTGAGCACCCCCAAAAACCACTGCCATCCTTCTCACTCCACCCCCTCCAGCAGCCCCCCAAATCTGCCTCATTGGGTGAGATGGGATGGCCCCAAGTGGCACTTGAATGGACAATGGGCTGCAATATTTCACAGGGAAGGAGTTGGCAGCTGCTGACCTGGTGTGAATTTTTCTTCTCTCACTGCCTGGAAGTGTCAGTTCTCCTTAACCATTTCCTAAGAAGCCTGATTTAGACCACAAATAAAAGAAAATCATTAAAAAGCCATCTGAGAGGGAAAACTGACTCGCAGGGGTTCTCCATACTGCTTCCGATGTGCCAGGAGTCTCAGGAGCTGGCTGGCAGCCCTGCGGAGAGTCTTGGAAGTCCCACAGGGGCAACATCCCCACAGGCTGAGCAGGGTGGAGAGGTGCAGAGAGCTGGGGCAAAGGGGGAAATGGCCTGTCCTCCCCAGACACACGTGGTGCTCCCTAGCAGAATGGAAGCAGAGGTGAGTTACAAAGTCGTTGACAAATGCCTCTATTGATCGGGCATTAAAGCATCTTGCGATTAATACAGACTTTGAAGTAATTAGTGCAGAAGATCTCTTACGTCTCAACATGCTTAAATAATACATCTGCAAACACAGAGGCCTGCTGTCAGTCTGCCTCATCCAAAACTTCTTTGGGCTTTCCAAAACAGGCCCTCTCTCTCCTAATTGCCCCCTGTAATCTATATTTGGGGGGAGGCAGATCAACAGAAGCTGCTCTCCCCCCCCCGAGGGTTGGAGAGAAGATTGCAAGGCCCAGCCTGCCCAGGACCTCGGGGTGCTCCCGACAGCCCAGCCTGGCCCCTTCCTCCTGCACTGACATTGCTGGGGGGGGAGCATGAGCCATTTCCCATCTTCTGACACGTCTGATCGCAGCTTCCTTAATTGCCGTGTAAACCAAATGCTGCTGTGGAAGCTGCTGGGAAGGCCCAGGCATCAGGCAGAGGGAGAATCCATCATCACTTAACACCAGCTGGAATGAATTGCCCATCTGATGCCTCTGCCTCCCTCCTGGCAGCAGCTGAAGGAGCGAAACAGCTGCTCCATCTGGGCGGCCTCTGCTGCAGAGCCCCCTCAGTGCCAGCACTGGGCAGTGCCCGGCCTTGGCCAAGGAGAACGCAGCCTTCTCAAGAAGGGAGGCCGGCTGGCAGATGAGAGAAGCCCAACAAACTTGTCCCTGCTTCTCTGGCGTGCTTAGGACATTCCCATATCACGGGAACGCCTTCCCTTCCTCTTCCGGCAGCCTCAGGTCCAGAGAGGCCTGTCCCCGCTCCCCACCACCCCTGGCCAGGGCATGAGGCCAAACCCTTCTCTGCTCCCTGCCAGTGAGAAAGCTCAGCAGGGGCCCCACCCGCTTGGCTCTCCGGGGGACTGTGGCCAGGAAGGGTTTCCACCTAGAGGATCTCCTTGGTCAGGAGCCCCTTTGCTCTAAGTCAGCAAAGTTCACCTGGCATCCGGTCAGCCATTTGGCCGGCTTCATGTTTTGTCTTCAGCACTTGCTCTCTCTTCGGCATCAGGAAAAATCTCACAAACTGCAACAGGAGGGCGAAAGGCCCCTCCTTTCTCTTCCTGACTCTGCAGCCTCTGGCCAGGAGAAACTCACCCGCCCCGTCCCCCTGCCTCCTTTTTTAAAGGGAGAATGGGTGGGTAATCCCTTCCAGGGGATAGGCCAGCCACCAAGGGAGGGTCCCAGAGTTATAGGGCTGCGGGGAATGACGGCATCCTTGAGGCACCAGAGCAGGACAGGCCTGCTGCTCCCAATCCCAAGTTACCTCACAGACGGGGGGGGGGGGGGGCTTCTCTTCCACGTATTACTGGTGGTGCAGCTGACTGAGTGCTCCCTATTCCCTTATTCTCCGCTTGCTCCTCTTGGCACATTTTATTTCATTGCCTGGAGTTAACACTAACACTAACCCTTCAAAAAACCCTGAATTGTTCAGGGTCCCTGACATCAGCAGTCCAGAACATCAAATTGCAAGCCACCCCAGACGTGATCAGCTGCCTCCCAAAACACGAGTGCAGGTAAAAACCACTTCTTGCACTCGTGTGTCCCAGGACAAAGCAACCACTTCTAGCCACAGGCTTCCAGATATTTTAGCTTGCACTTTGTGAGGATCTCCCGGAACCCTCAGTTGGGCAATTCTCTTTTACGTACATAACTTTAGGGTGGTTTTTCGGAAGGCCGGCACATCTCCAAACACCGCACACTTCAAACCCAAGGAAATGAACTAAGGTTTCTCTCCAGTCATAAGAAGATCCTCCAGGGATGCCTTTACATTTCTGCTAACGGAAAATTTCAGGAACAGAAGAGGCACATAAAAATTCTGGCATTTGCCCAAAAGGCTTCTGGCTAATTCTTTGTTGTGATGTTTGTTTTGGTTCTGAGTTTGTTTAAGAAGAGGTCATCTAAGACCATTCTGCTGCTAACAATTAAGAAACTTCCAGGTAATTTTTGAAAATGTCAGCATCTCGTTTAGTAAAAAGATAATAAATGACACAATCACTGTTCTGTGCTGGCAGAACCAGTTTGTGGTATCATTAGTAAACCAATAGTACCATCCATTGTGCCGCACTTTAATTGTATCCTATAATTATTTTTAGTCAGACTCTGAGCTGAGTGAAAGGTAATAGAACTTTAAGAAATCAATTCGGGTTGGCTGGAAAAGTCAGCTTAAAGTGGGAAGCAGCTGCTTTCAAGCAGAGTCCTTTTGCAAGTCCTTTTGGACCACAAGTGGAGCTCCAGGTGGAGGCAGCTCTTGTGCCGACTTTGGCCCAGCAGGAACATGGACCCTGGCAAAAGCTCCCTTGGGCTATGCGGGAGGGGGAAAGACGTGGTGATGGACTGGAACTGTCATCAGGAGAAGAGAGAACGAAACCTTCACACTGTTCCTTTGGCCTTCTGCCTAGACTGCCACAAAACAGGGGCTGCCCCATAGAAGAGGGAGCCAAGCTATTCTCCAAAGCGCCTGAAAGCAGGACAAGAAGCAACGGATGGAAACTAGTCAAGGAAAGAAGCAACCTAGAACTAAGGAGAAACTTCCTGACAGTGAGAACAATTAGCCAGTGGAACTCCTTGCCTCCAAGAGCTGTGAATGCTCCAATACTGGAAGTTTTTAAGAAGAGACTGGCCAGCCATTTGCCTGAAATGGCCCTAGGGTTTCCTTCCTGAGCAGGGGGTTGGACTAGATGACCTCTAAGGTCCCTTCCAACTTATTATCATCATCATCATCATCATCATCATCATCATTATTATTATTATTATTATTATTATTATTATTATTATACGTTTTCTCTAACCAGGCTACGTTGTGTGTCTGGGAGACTTCAGCTGAGATTAAGCAAAGTTAAGCCATCCGAAGTCTGGGGCTGGATGGAGAATTACAGCTCAGTCTTGGTCCAGGGAGTTTGACAGAAGGGTTAATCTTATTTGGGGCATTTTTGTTACTTACAACTATTATTTGTTGATGGTTGCAGGCTTGCAGCTCTTAAAAGCATATCTTAGCCCTTTTAGGTTTATCTGTGGTGTAATACAACTGCCAGGCATCTTGGAGTTGGACAAAAGAATCTTTTTGAGAACCTTCAATCCTCTGGTTGAATCCCCACTGTTTTATTCAGATGTCAGACCCAGTGAGATATCCAAGGATGCTTCCTCTTCCACCCCTTCCCATCTCCCTTCTTGGGGACAAGGTATTCAAGTTGGGGGTCTCAGAGGGGAGACCTTCTGTGGCTGCAACATAGAGGATGAGCACCTTGGACTGCCACTGGAAGACCACTCCTCCGGACAGAAGCCCCATTCCTTGCTCCGAGCTGGTCAACGTCAGCAGTGACATCTAGTTGCTGTCAAGAGAAAAGTCCTGGGCTTCTGGAGAGCAGAAAACATCCCTCCAGCCAGTTCTATCGTGATCACCCCCCTCCCACTCCACAAGGCAAGCAGTCATCCAAGTTCAAAGGCCTCCTTGAAAGTAAATGAATGGAAAGCTGACTTCTCTGGTTACACAGCAACTTCCAGGTTACATTGAATGCTCCTTGGCAACGAAGCCAGATCCATCTCTGCAGATCAAACCCGGTGGAGCGGGGGATACCACTTGTGGGGGGTGGAGGGAGAGGGGGAGGGGGAAGGGAGGAGGAGTATTTCCAGGAGGTGCAGGAGGTGACCCCTCTCCTGCCAAATGTCCCTCCCTCCTTAGGGAGGGCTGTTTAGCATTTTCCTGCTTGACCATGTCATTGAACCCCAGCGCACCAGGGCAGAGGCTTCGGGAGGGATGCATCTGGCAAGTAATTGGAGGGAGAAGCAGAAATTCCTCAGCCCCCAAAGCTGCTCCAGCCCCTACAAGCACTTAGGACTTGTAATTGGTAGTGCGTAAGAAAACCAGGCCACTCCACAGATAAGCAAAGATAAAAATGAATGACTTTTGCTTTATCTAATCTTGGCTGCCTTGGTGGGGAAAGGAAAAAGGAAGGGGGGAAGCCAGGATTAATGAGCAATATAAGCAGAACACAGAGGAAGAGAGCTGCTCTTGCCTTGTTTACATACCAAACCGTAAGAAAACCGCAAGTGGCAAGTCCTAGAAAAGGCAGACACACATTTCAGCAGGACCAGCTGGGAAAACTGCATGCATTTTGATTTGGAGGCAGAATTTGCAAGCACATTATCCTGAAATTGGTCGGGGGTGGGGTGGGGGATAGTGGGCATCCTTTGGATTATTTCTCTGGTTGTAGGAGAGAGGCTGCCAAGGCCAAAAGTGGGGGTAGTGGCTTATTCTCCCTGGGATGGAAACAACAAGGGGGAAAATCACACAGCCTCAGGCACTGACATGAATCAGGACTCTCCCTGCAAGACTGAGCAAAACCAGCAGATTCCTTGCAAAGACCTCCCCCCTCATATGGTTTTGCAGTGCAACTCGGTACAGATTCTGAAGGATTCAAGGAGATGTCTAAAGTAATTGGTCCTTGCTCTTAATATATTCAAAGAGTTTATATTATGCTTCTTGTCTGTTTTCAATTTTCAGTCCCTTCTCTAGAAATTTTAAACTAAAATTGAGGGGGGGAGGGTGTCCAATCCTTAGGATCTTTAGGACCTAGTCCCAAGCATAAATCTCAAGACAACCAATCAAACAAGAAGGTAAAGAGTGGTGGGAAGGGAGAAAAACTCAGATATAAAGTAGGAGATATAGGAAGCATGCCCAGGGTCAATCATAAAGGAATCAAATGCCTATATACAAATGCCCAAAGTCTGGGAAACAAATAAGGCGAACTTGTAATACTAGCGCATTAGGGCAGATATGATGTAATTGCCATTACCAAAACTTGGTGGGATGAAACTCATGACTGGAATGTGCTGATGGAAGGATACAAACTCTTCAAAAGAAACAGACCTAACAAAAGAGGAGGTGGAGTTGCGTTATAGGCTGAGAATTTTTAACTGGGGTTTTTATTTTTAGGGATAATTTAATCTTTTTAAATTGTTTTTTAACTTTTGTATTTTGTATTGGTTTAGTTTTTAAATACCCTGTAAACCACCCTGAGTCCTTCGGGAAAGGGCGGTATATAAATCTAATTAAATAAATAAATAAAATATATATAAAAGATCACTACATCTATACAGAAATACACAAAACTAAGGGTGAAAGCCACCTAGCATGCATTTGGGTCAGTATAAAAGGAAAAAAGAACGACATTGCTATAGGTGTATACTAAGGTAAAGGTAAAGGTTCCCCCGCACATGCGTGCTAGTCGTTTCCGACTCTAGGGGCCGGTGCTCATCTCCGTTTCAAAGCCGAAGAGCCAGCGCTTGTCCGAGGACGTCTCCGTGGTCATGTGGCCGGCATGACTAGACGCCAAAGGCGCACGGAACGCTGTTACCTTCCCACCGTAGTGGTCCCTATTTTTCTACTTGCATTTTTACGTGCTTTCGAACTGCTAGGTGGGCAGAAGCTGGGACGAGTAACAGGAGCTCACTCTGCTACGCGGCACTCGGGATTCGACCCGCCAAACTGCCGACCTTCCGATCGACAAGTTCAGCGTCCTAACCCACTGAGCCACCGCGTCCCTATAGGTGTATACTACAGTACACCTAACCAAGCAGAAGAAATAGATGAACTTTTTGCTAACCAGTTAACAAATGTATGTAGGAAACACACCAAAGTAGCAATGGGGGACTTTAATTGATATCAACTGTGAAAATAATTAACTAGTGAAACAGCTTGCCTTCAGAAGTTGTGGGTGCTCCATCACTAAAAACCTTTAAGAAGAGACTGGAAAGCCAATTTGGAATGGTATAAGGTCTCTTGCTTGAGCAGGGGGTTAGACTAGAAGACCTCCAAGTCCCTTCTGTTAAGTCAAATCTCTGAATAGGTGTGAGCAAGAATGCAGGGCAAGTAGAGCCCATAAAGGGCAAGGATTTCCCCCCTCCCTGGGGAATATTAGCTGGCAGGAGTCCACAACATGCAGGACAGACTGAGAGACACAGATCCCATCTCTCCATCTTCAATTTTCTCTAGGTTGGACTTCTGGGCCTTCAGTATGATTCTGTTCATCTTATATGCATAGACGTGAGGTGGGGGGAGAAAGCAAGCACGAACACCACAATGTGCAAGAGACTTCTGAGAACCAAGTCATTGGTACCCATTTTAGCACAGTTAGGCATTCTTCTGAAAACACCCCCCCCATTTCTTGCAAGAAAATCCTGATATCAATGGCAGAGCCTGCCGATTGGTTCCCAGTGGGTGCCTGCCACATTTTGTGGAGTAACGTACCAGAGGTGTCTGACAAGCATTTTCAAAAGAGAGACATGTCAGGAGGAAGATCTTGGAAAGAGGTGGAGGCACCATCTCTTTTCATTTTGGACAGAGCCTCACCCAGCAGGCAAGGCTCATCCCAACCTCTAAACATGCAATTCACCTTGAAGAGTTTAGGACTCCTTGGCCCTTTAGGAGCAAGGCAGGAGGAATGAGACAACTGAAGAGAAAGTGAGAGTTATCACTTCTGCTTAAATGAGACCCTACCACATTTGCTCAGTGAATGTGTTTTCTAGGAGCCTATTACTTCTGTTAATGTATCTTTCTTATTTATTTATTTACTCACTCACTCACTCACTCACTTACTTATTTATTTATTTAATTTGTATCCTGCCTTCATTATTTTTCTACATAACTCTAGGTGGCAAACATACCCAATACCCCTTCTTCCTCTATTTCCCCCATAACAACCTCCCTGTGAGGTGGGTTAGGCTGACAGCCTGGCCCAAAGTCACTCAGTGGCTTTCAGGGTTAGGGTCTCCCTCTTTCTAGCCTGGTGTCTTAGCCATTAGACCAAACCGGCTCTCACTTATTTATCTAATTTCGTCTGTTTTGCATGAAGATTTGCTAGGGGCAGGTGCTGGAACCGGAGACGTTTACTTGACCATCCGGGTCCTCAGTGCATCCAATTTAAAGAGGATTAACTATGCGCTGAAGATTAAGAGGCCAGGGAGAAAGAGCTTTTGTGTTCCCAGGGGGTTAGGCAGCACTTTCTATCTTCATCTACCCAAAGTGACTTTTGAATGGCTCCTCAGAGAAGCCAAGATCATCCGTGGGAGCCAGGAGGTCCCACATCAAAGATCCCACAGATCAGGGCGGTTCATGTGGATTCTCCCACCCCTCCTTCCGATAATGGCCATTTGCAGCTGGTTCCTTACTCAGTGCTTTCCTGAGAGCCAAGGCCACCAGTGTCCACCTGTCAGCCGGCAACCGCAGCCTCTTTGCCGGCCAAGCTCTCGGAAGGCTCTTGCATCTTGACATGGAGAGGGGAGCTCCTATCTTCCCACCAAAGTCAGGGGAACAAGCCGAATAGGGGGGCTGAAAGCTCATTCAGGGAAGAGGCGCCCTTTCTTCCTTTCCCTTTAGCAGTGTGAAAATTGACCTCTGCACAGCTGAGTCACGTCTGCCTCTAGAACACCTGTTCTAGATCCCTACAGTCACATGAATTCCCTCCCAGCAGATGGTGACAAAGCTGAACAGATTTCACACGGTGGCCTCAGGGAATGTTGAAATAAGAGACCAGAGTCTGCTTCGAGGTCCCCGGCTGCAGATGAGAAGAAGTCAGGGCAGACCAAGAGTTCTGTCAAGGTATCTAGGAACAGTGCAATGGGGGAATGACTCGGCCCTCAGGCTGTCAGCCATACTGATGCGCAGGCTGGCAAGGGCCCCGTTTCTGCCACTCACTCGGTCCACGGTTACTAATGCGAAGAGAAATGGTTGATTCTGAGTATAGGAAACGGAGTTAAACGGACGAAAAGGGGAATGTTATCCAGGTTGGCAACCTGCAAAATAGAGTTGGCAGACACCCAATTTCTGTGCATTCCAACATCGAGATGCTCTTTAGAGAAAGACTAAAGAGGTGGGACAATAGAGACTCCCAAGAAAGATAACACCACTCTGTCAAGGGAAGCAATTGCTGCTGCTGGTGGCATTGTTAACTGTCCGGGAGTAACTAAAAGCCCGTTAAATGGTAATCACTTAGGAAGAAGAGAGAGGGAGAACCCAGGAGTAGCTCTCTTTAAAGAGGACAAGCAGGTCTGAGTAATCCAATTTAAGAGAGATGAGCACAGGCTGGGAGCCCCGTCCTTTTGCCTCTGTTCAAGTGTCAACCCCAATCCTGCAGAGGTCACCCAGCTGCCAGCTGCCTAATATACACCAGAATTGCAAGGCGAATTTCTGAATAATCAACCTGGCCCACCAGACTGGATTTCCAGTAGGTCTCCTTGTCTTTGCTGTGATTGTGCAGCGCTGAATCAGTGTGCGACAAGTCAGGCAGATGTTGATCAACCCAAACAAGAGGCTGCTGGCCTCAACCCCACATGGCTTCTGAGGACAACACTGATTCTTCTGTTTTTCTCCATCCTGCCCTGCTTCAGTGGCCCTTTGATTACAGATACCTAAAACAAACTGAGGAAGTCCAATATATGCGGTATATATTGGAAGTATAAATGCTAATACTGTGCATCCAATCAGACGGGTGTGTGGATGTCTACACATACACATACACTTGTACATACACACCTCAGAGGTGTGTGCTAATTTGAGTTTATGAGGAAACTAAAAATTGGGGAAAAGATGACGGAATGGAAAATTAAATGGAAGCAGGAATACTGACTTTCAACCAACTGATAGATAATGAAGGTGAATTTTTAGCACCTCGTCTACCAATATTACCAATGGCAATAACTACAATTACATTTGTTAACAACACTGTTTACACCAGTGGAATGCTCAAGTTCTGAGACATCTGAGCTAATAGAAATAGTTAATTTTTTCAAAACTAAAAATACCTACTATTTATTTCTATAAATGTTTTCAATAAATCAATTTGATGTGAAGATGATAAGAGAGGAGTGGAATAAAGAGCCCAAGGTTCTTACACTCTCTGGAAAATGGGAGTGTCTTCACTTCTAGAGCAAGAGTCAATGCACCTCAAATTACGACTTCCACAACAAAAAGTGATAGCATTTATGGGACTCCTTTACCTTTATGTAGAAACGGACTGTCAAAAACAGCATTTTGTTAGAGATGTAATAAAGATGTAATAAACCTCCCTGTATTACAATCTCTGCACAAGAACTAGAGGTTGTCCATGACTTTATGTACCTGGGCTCAACCATCTCCGACACTCTCTCTTTAGATACTGATCTGAATAAACGTATTGGTAAAGCGGCCACCACATTTTCCAGACTTACAAAGAGAGTATGGCTTAATGAGAAGCTGACAGAACATACAAAGATCCAGGTCTATAGAGCCTGCATCCTGAGCACACTCTTGTACTGCAGTGAGTCTTGGACCCTTGACGCACGGCAGGAGAGAAAGTTAAACACCTTTCATATGCGCTGTCTCTGATGTGTTCTTGGCATGACCTGGCACGACAAAGTTCCAAATAGCGCAGTCCTGGAATGTGGTGGAATTTCTAGTATGTTTACACTATTGAAACAACGATGTCTACACTGGCTTGGGCATGTCATGAGAATGGCTGATGGTCAGATTCCGAAAGATCTCCTGTATGGAGAACTAGTGCAGCGAAAGCGCCCCAGAGGGAGACCAGAGTTGCGACATAAGGATATCTGCAAGAGGGATCTAAAGGCCTTGGGAATGGACATTAGCAGCTGGGAAACCTCTGATCGCTCGGCTTGGAGGCTAAAGACGCAGCGTGGCCTTCTCCAATTCGAAGAAACACTTGTGCGGCAGGCTGAGGCAAAGAGGCAGTCCCGGAACCAGCGAAATCTGGGGGCTGGACAGGGGACAGATTGTATCTGCCCTCAGTGTGGAAGGGACCGCCACTCTCGAATTGGCCTTTTTAGCCACACCAGATGCTGCTTTAGGACCTGTTTCCAGAGCACGATACCATAGTCTCTCGAGATTGAAGGATGCCAATGAATAAAGATAATGCTTCTTTAAAACATGCTTTTGCAATGTCTCACGATTGCCAAATTTTGGGGGAAACTATTGGATTATATAAATATAACTATGCAACAAAAGCTAATTTTTTTAGACAATTATATTCTTTTGAACTATATACCTAATACTTGGGATTTGATAACAACACCGTAAATGGATTCTCCATGCCCTTAATGTACCCCAAAGACTGATGCTGTAGCCATGGAAAGATAATTGCATGGACTCGGCAGCATCTACGAGCTGGTGGTCTAGAGACTTCACGGGGAAAAATATAATGAAATAGGGGATTTATTTACACAAAGTACAGTTGGTTTAAAAATTATAGTTATATATTTGAATAATAATTGCATTAGATATTTACAGCTAAAACGATCTATAATACCTTTTCTTTCTTTTCTTGTTATATTTTTTCACTTAAAAACACTTCATGTTTTTTAATTTTCTTTGACAGTTCCTGTATTTTTATCTGTGGTTTTTTTTCCATTACTCTGTCCCTATTTTAAGAGTAATAAAAGAATGAAGGGGTTAAAAAAATCAGACTGCCTGATGTCCCTCACCACAGACCAAGCCTCTCACTGTTCTTGGTTTCTTTGATCCCTGCAATCCCTCCTTTTCTTTCTGTGTACAATGAGGCCTGCATCAGCTAAGAACTGACACAAGCGGTGTTTGCATCTGGAAAAATCTTTGGCACCATAAATCGGTTATTCTGTAATGATGTGACAATGGTTTGACACAGCATCCATTTTGTAGTTGTCACACAATCAGTCACCTAACGGTTAACTTCATCTGGCAAGCAGTTGAAACTAAGCAGACGGTGGAGGAAGCCTTGGTTGGCCAAGCAGAAGACTCACTTCAGCTGGGGAAATGGGGGCTCGCCTGCTCTAATCCAGCCTCCCAAAGGGAGACTCCGTCTAATGGATTGTCCTTGTCACAGGGGGCTCCCTGAGCATAACCAGTGAACCTGGAGCCAGTGACCACTGCCGGTCCACCTGGGGGTCCAGCGAGAGCAGGAAACTGGCCAATCCATGACAAAGGCAAGGTGTCTCTCTGAGTCCCGGCCTCTTTCCCACACCGCCTGGCCACCCATGACCAAGCCAACCTTTGGCAACGAATGGCTGCCTGGGCTTGTGGATCCTTATTCCCCATCGGCCCTGCTTCCTCTGAAGCTGGTGGGAGAGGGGCAAGATCCTAGTCCCATTTTTCCGTCTCCAGTAAACAGACTGTAATCCATCACCCCAAGTATCTCCTGGCATCAGAGCTGGGATTTTATCCTCATGCCTGGTAAATCGGTCTTCATTTAAAATCTTCTCTTTTAGTCCTAAATGGAAATCAATTCTGCAACTTTAGAAAATAGTTAATTACTCCACAAAGACAATTGATTGGCCTTTGATCACCAGAAAGCTCTGTAGTGCTATTAGTCTCTTTCATTTGTGATTAAACCACAGAGAGAAAGAAACAAAAACTAAATTAGGCTGCTCCTGTTACAGTGCAAATATTTAATGACTGGATCGTCCATGACAGACAGGTGTGACCAGAGGAAACCTGTTCTACCCCAGTTCAATTCCAAACCCCAAAATATTTTTGGGGAGACACGGCCCAGGATTCTTCTGATATGAGCTCAGGCTTCCTGCTTTCCTCTCTCACCACCTTGGGAAATGAACAGCCCAGAACCTGCCCGCTTCTTCTGGCAACCTCCACTCTGCGGCTCACCCAGCACAGGGCACTCTGTCAACAAGAGTTCAGTCCTTCTGCAATCACCTGAAGGGATTTTCCTTTGATTCGGGTTGGAAATGGATTTTTTTAAAAAAATCTTGATTATTAAGAAAGAAACTTGAAAATGGTTTGTTCTGCCCAAACTCAGGACTGAAAGGGAAAAGGTAGAAGAAATTAGGGATATTTGTTTCCTAACAAGAGATGATTAACAGGCAATGGAATAGCCATTTCCAAACTCTTAAGAGCTGTCTCATGTACAATGGAGAAACCAAGAAGTAGAGTTTGATAAAAACTTAGAAAAATAATCTTGACAGTGTGAGCTTTTCAACAATTTTTGTTTGTTAAATGAACAGATGGTCACTCATCTATCAGAAGAAACTCTATAGGCACTGAATAAGAATGAAAACACAGTACAATTTGGGCAAAATAGTAGGTTAAAGAAAAGCAGCGTTTCAGTCATAACACAAGTTTCATGTCCTTAAATCAATCACACCATCAGGGGTCTTTATTGCTCTCTCAGCATGATCGTTTTCTTGCAGACATTTCATTACCCAAACTAGGTAACATTAAAGCGCACCGACGACTTTACCTAGTTTAGGTCATGAAACGTCTGCAAGAAAACAACCAAACTCAGAGAACACCAAGGACCCCTCATTTCAATCCTGAGCTACAAAGATTCTCCCTTGTTGGCAGCCACACCAACCTCAGGTCTCTATGTGCTTCTGACCTTGAATACTATTCAGAAGCTTCAACTGGTCCAGATGCAGGGGAGTGAGCAAGATGGGCTTGCCTCAACGTGCCCATGTGACAACTCTGCTGTAGAAG
Organism: Vipera ursinii; assembly: GCF_947247035.1. Lineage (NCBI taxonomy): Eukaryota > Metazoa > Chordata > Lepidosauria > Squamata > Viperidae > Vipera > Vipera ursinii. Next base: position 22,943,578 of record NC_139520.1, on the reverse strand, counting down.
AGAGGCAGAGCTGGAAGGCGGGGTAAAACATGTCATCAATTTGGTGTCATTGCATTGTCACAAGAGACCAAGGCCAGCCCCCTGTGAAGTCTGTTGAACCTTATCTAGTTGACTAGATTCTTGTATGTAAGTAGCAACAATAAATTTTCCTATGCTTTGAACTCAATGAATACTCCAGGTAATTTGTGCGTGACGATAGTTTCGCAAAAGGCACTGGTTGCCAGTCTGCTTCCAGATATGATTCAAGCTGTTGGTTATGACCTATACAGCCATACAAGCCAGAGAGCCCAATTATGTTAGCCTCGTCTGTCTCCTGCACCTTTTGCCTGTTTCTTACCATCCAGCAGAGTGAGAATCCTCCAGGGTGCCTTCATCCTCCACACCTCCTCTGCAGCAGTTTCTACCCTTGGGAATGAACTCTCCCCATGAAATGTATGCTGCTCCCAGCCTGGTGGGGTCCCAGAAGGCCTTGAAAACCTGGCTCCTTTCCCAAACCTAGAGGTTGGAACAGTGGGACTTAGATGATGTTTTACATCATGATACGTATCTAGACTGCCATTTTCCAATTATTGTGCAATTTGTTCTGGCATACTTAGTTGCATTTGGTTGTTTTCATGTTGTTCTTTATTCCGTAAGACACCAGGAATTGCTTGAAGTTGGGTGGCATCAAAATCAAATAAATCCTATTCTAAATTTTTCCCCAATCAGCTTCATGGACAATCCCCAGTCTGAGCATTACGATCAAGACATGCTTTGATCATATCCGCCCTCCTGCTCCCCTTTGTTGCATTGTTCCGAAACCAGAGTCCCACTTTCAGGGAAGGTGTCCAAGCCCCTAGTAGTCTGGGGAGCAGCTTCTGCATTTTCTCCAGCAATTTTACTGCTGTCACAGGTTTGCTCAATTGAATAGAGACAAATGCTTACTACTATGGCAACTCTTGACTGCAAGGGGATCCTGGGTGGACTTTCAAGTTTTCCTTGCTGTTAACCAGAGATGGAATTTCCCACTTCAGAAATGGCCCTTCTCCTCAAAACACTAGCTAATGTCTGTGGGAAAGGAGCCTGGCCTGTTGAGCCCCCCCCCCCCAGTCCACACTCAGACCAGGCTGACCTCCTCCTCCTCCTTCTACCCCCCCCAAACGTGTTCCTGCAGACGTGTCCTGGTGACTCCCAAGAGGAATGCTGCCTCTGCTTCTGTGTCAGAATGTTTTGTCCACAGAAGGTGCAATGGAGGCTCTGGACATGTTTTGAACTCCCCAATGACCAGGTGCCCTAGAGGGGCATCCTACAGCACCAGCAGTGGATGCTAATTGGCCTGGTTGTCCACTGAAGTGTGTTTTTACCTGTCTTTTTTTCCTTTTGTTGTTTTGCCCAGGGTGTCTCATTTGTAGACATTCAATCTTCTTTCTGTCTGCGGCCACCACGGTGGACGTGCATATTGCAGTGTGCCTGTCACGCAGGGCCACGGTAAGTGGGACATATCAGGGCCAAGGCAGACAGACTGTCCTGCTATTCTACTGATCTCTGCCCTCTGGGAGAGGGGCATCCAAGGCAGCTCTCCAACGCCTCTTTGTCCCCACCCCGCCACGAGGGGAACACGTGGGGTAGTAGCCAACGCAGCCAAGTCAGTAGGTGCGGTTTTGTGGCTGCCTCCTTCCCACTAGGGTAGTAAGACCCCTCCTCAGGAGACACAGCAGCTGGGTCCCAGATGTCAGGACAACTGCCTCTAAGGAAGTCACTCAGGAAGGAATGCCTTCTCCCAGCCAGGGGCCACTGCCTTTGACAGCCCCTGAAGCAGCTCATCCCTCGCACTCCTCTTTCTCGGGCACCAGGCCATTGGCTCAGTGGAGTGATCCTGGAGGCTCTGATCCAATGTCAGGCACTCGGTTTTTGGGTTTCCTGGTGCAAAACAGGCAGGCAGAGGACATCAAGCCCCGCATTTTGACCTCTTCCTTCTCTCACTGACCTCTTCCTACTCCTGGGGTGACTTCAGCCTCTCTGGAGTCAGGAGGCCACAAGGTTTTTTTCACAGCACCGCGTTTGTTCTCAGCAGCCTCCGGCAGGAGAGCTACAGTCGGGGAAACAGCTCCCAAGCCCTCCCTACTCTCAGGGCTGATTAAAGCCCAGCGGAGCCTATGACTTTCTCCCCAGCATTTTCTCTTCACAAGAGAAGGGACAATACTTTAAAGTCTTTTCTGATCTACTGACTCAGTAACGGTTTTTGAAAAAAGGCAAAGCAGGTTTTTAAACCAACAAACTCAATGTGAAGACAAGTCTAGATTTTCTGGTTAAAAGGAAAAACGCTTCTTTCAGGAGTGGCTCATCCATTGCTAACTGCATAGTCTATTTACGATGCAGCCTTCTGGAAATAATCTGGATGCTAGAAATAAAAATAAAGTGCATTCAGAAAAACGTGGGGCAGCTGTGTCACGTTTCACAGCCCTCGGCTTTTACCTTCATGTGTGTCGCAATGAGCTCAGCGAGGGCGGTACTGACGCACCCCCTGCTCTCTGCCTGAACATTTGAAGACTCCAGGGAAAAAGGACCAAGGAAGGTCCTCTCAAAGTCCTGCCTCCAAATGTCCTCGTGGGTCCCTCAGCATCAGTGCTGGACCCCCCCCCTCTCCGAGAAGCTGGTCTTTGCCAAAGCCCAGTGGATAATGGCGCCTCCATTTCTACCCAGCCAGGACTTTAGTTATCCCCGTCTTGCAGTGGCGAGTTCCCTGTGTTAATTAGGTGAAGAAATGGCTTCTTCTGACTTTTCTGAAATACTCTCCACCAGTTCCACAAAGGATTTTGCAGGAAAAGGAAGAAACACACTTTCCAGAGGCCCACTTACCTTCCTCACACTATTATACACAAAGAAATAAACCTCTATATGTCTCTGTAGATATATCTTCAGAAATATATCTTCCCCTCTGTCCTAACAGAGGTGTTGGAGTGTCTGATAATTTTAATGGTGTTCTTGGAAATCTTTGACAGCTAGAACTTCCATAGTGAAATTTGCTTTTTTGCTTTTTCCCCCCATTTCATTTCATCTCTCATTCCAGAAGGTTTAATTTGTTTAGATTTAATCACATCTGTTTTTTCCTGACTCAGTTTGCAAAGAAAAAAGCGTATTCAATTCTTTGTTTTGTGAAAGATTTTGCAAGTCTTAATAATAATGGTAAGCTCACTGACCATTCTTAGCTTTGGATTATTTGTGAAAATCTATCTCCCCCAGTTTAGTTCCACAACAAACTAGAGAAACTCTGAAAAGCAAAGGTGTCTCGGAACATGGGACAGCTTGAATAGAGGGTTAGGCCAGTTCAAGGATAGATCTGCCTACCGAAGACCACCCATCAAAAGAGCTGAGATCCGAGGCTGCCCAGCAGTTCCCAGCCAGTAGCCTCCTAATCTGCTTGCAAACTTCCCTTTGGGCACAAGAAACAAGGCCCCCTTAGCATCAAAGGGGGTCAGAGAGACAGCGCTCTCATTAAGGAACTCCAATAAGCATCAACCAAACCTGGTAATTATTTCTGGCACTGGATGCCTGTGAATAATGTCATATGCTCAGGGGATATTTTCTTCCTTGCCCTGTATTGCTGTGAATAACAAGCTGCACTTAAAGGATATGGAATCAGAGGCAATAACATCCAAATGGGAATTTCAGCTTTTGACAGAGTTCACTGCAGCAATGTGGCTGCACTGAACACTGCTCTTTTAGAACAAGCCAACTGTCTTAGGCTTTCCACAAAGTGGGGTTTCAGCTTGCAGCAGCATTTCCAGTTTCTTGCAGTTACCTCTCTTGGCATTCGCCAGTGAATCTCTGCCCCAAGGAAAGCAGGAGGAGATGCTCCAGCTGGGGTTCAGGTAGCCTGGCCAGTTTCTGCTCTTCCTTGTCCTTCACAGTGATGAAACACAACAAGACTGCCCAGAGCTGCTGAGAGTTGGCAGCAGATGCATTTATAAGATGAAGATGATGACTGGAAAAAGGGCAAATGGGGCTTTTGGGGGGAAGGGGAGCATCCAGGGGGCACAGAGCTATCACTCTCACATCACCACCTGGAAAATATTTAGATGGCCAAAAGTAGCCTAAAAGTCACTGCAAAGAGCAGGTAAACCACCACATAGGCAGATGCTCTGCAGGAACCAGGCTCTGGGTGAGTGAGTGAGAAGACAGTGAGGAGTGAGCATGGCTCAAATAATTGGAAGTGTGTGTGGGGTCCTGAGGAGACCAAAAGGACTGAATATATTTAGCCCTGAGTACCAATAGGAGACATGAGAGCTTCTTCAAATAGCCCATAAGAAGAGCAAGATCTGTTCTCTAGCCTTCTGCAATGTCCCTCAGTAAAAACACACAGATGGGCTTTCTTTTGTGGTGCTGTCACACAGAGACTAGACCCCCCTGTCTCGGAGAAGCTTCCCTTTGGAATCCTGCCCTGGATTCTAGGGCTTCAAGATCCCCATCCAGCTCCAGGATTCCATGCCTTATTTTATTTTATAATATTTATAAGCCACCCTCATCCTAGTGGATTCTGGGCAGGTATAAGGAACAAGTAACAATAAAAGTCAATAATAAATAATTAAAATAAATCATCTGAAACTTGCACATCAAAATAATTTAAGAGCTGGAGGGACATCAGGAGAGAACTGCTTCAGTTTTAGCTTCTGAAAGAACTGAAGGGCTTGAAAAAGACTAGCATTAAGGTCGCCCTCTCCTTTTGGGGTTCCAGACCTTTCTCTGGAGGGCTCCAAAGGCGGGGGGAGTGTGCAGTGGACTCAAGGAGAAATACCCCCCCCAACAACAGCCCCCACCATCCAGACTGCAAACATTGTTAAACACCTCTGAGTTGCTTAATAAATGAAGAGCTGGCAGAACGTCAAAAGATCTCCTTGGATAAGGGGTTCTCGACCCATGCTGTAGGAAGCCAGATTCCCCATAGATGGCAGCCAAGCAGAAAGTGGGGCCAGGGGATCCCACTTTTTTTTGCAGCCAGAAAATATTCTCATCAGGTCTTAAGCACCTCTGACAAATCTACATTTGACTGCTAGAAAGAGTGAAGAGCTACAGCCAAAGGACTGTAACACTCTTACACGGAGCAGACAGGTAGAAGATGAGCAAAGCACCACCATGGACACCAGCAATAGCCGGAAGACAAAAGGAAAACTCCTTCCTCTCCCCACACATGGAAAGACTCAAAGGTAGTTTAGAGCAGGGAACTGTGAGCACCCGAGACCAATTAAGTGAAAGAAAAAAAAAATGAGAATCCTTGGAAGCTTAGCATTCAGCCAAATCAGCCATCAACAGACAAAGAGATGTCCACATTTGCACACTATTGAAAAGGACAAGAAAAAAGCTAAGCAGGAAACAAAAGGACCAGAACGCTTCCCCTCCAGCAACCTACACCCAGATAAGCAGGGATTAACACTAGACAAATAATCAAGCAGAAAAGCAAGGAGAAAACCACACTCCCAGCAACACTGGCAGGGCAAGCTATGGTATATAAACAGAGAATAAACCCCACTCCCTTCTAGCACTGAGGATGTTCCCTGGTCAGGTAATGAACCATCTGCAGGCAAACAACCCAGCTCAGACAGTACCAGGGTCTCCACAGCTCAACCTGAGCTACAGATCTCGTCTTCCCCTGGAAGGGCCATTGTACTTCTCTCATCTCCACATTGTCTGCGCATCCATTGGCGTGTCTGGAGCGCTATCTCCAAGGAACACCGGGTCTTCCCCAGGGCCAGAGTCCCGAGGCACAGCGGCAGTCCAGATCCTCTGGCCTCAATGCTGAACCTCTGGGCAGCACGGGAGGCCATTAACTTGAGCTGCAATGTCTCTGGAAGACACGTGATGTGGCTCAGCTTTATTTTTAACATATTGTGCCTATCATGCGGAATTGATGAGAACCACCCAGAATCAACTGAATGAAGCAAGACACAAACTTCTGTAATAAATGGGTTTCCATACGCAAAAGAGCTGAAGCCAGATTCCCTTAAGGGACTTAGGCAAAGTGGCATCAATAGGGCAGCATGTGCCATGTCTGGTATTAATCTGTCTCATTTAGGCAGTGTTTTGTGATCATTATCTCATTAATCCCCACAAGGCTCCTGCCAGGCAAGTAGGTCATCTCTCACAGGCCCACTGACAAAAGGGAGGGAGGGTGCGCTGTGTCATGCCAGGCAACCAACCCAAGTGCAAGGGAGCTGGAGGACGAGCCAAGGACCCCCCTCTGGAGCCAGTTGGCATTTTCCCTTCATCGGTTTGTGTGTTTCTGCCCACGGGCACTTGGGCAGGAGCCCCTGCAGAGGCTAGGGGTGGGATGAAAGCCCAGGCCGTGGCAGTTTTCCTGCCTGATGAACTGGAGAGAAATTGCGAGGAACTCAGGCTGGTCCCTCTGGGGTTCATTAACTGACTGGCTGTTCATGATGGCTTGTCACTTCTGACCTGAAAACATTAACATGAAGGAGGCCAGGGCAACAAGGCCTCTAAGAGAGGACTTCCACAAAGGATGTGCAGAGGAACTCTGGGTGTGCTCCCCCCCCAAGTCCTTAGGGTATTATTACAGGCTTGATTACTAATTGACTGACTGTATACACTGCTTCTCCTCCAAAGCTTATAAAAGAACAACTCCCAGACCACCATCCTGATAGCATGAATGCATCCCTGGATCCCCTCCAGGCTTGGCACAGACCCCAGGATCATGCCAAGGCCTCAGGGCTGAGCTGGGACCCATGCAGCCCCTCGCTGCCCGAGGGAAAGCCTCGCTGGGCTTCTTCAGCCCTGTCTTCTGTACATAGTTCTCCCCACAACCTGACCTTAGGTAATACCTGGTGTCCTTCTCTGAGAGGTGCCCCACAAAGGACACATGGGGGGCAGAAGAGGTGGAGGGCAGCCCGGACAGTATCAAGGCAGGGGGAGGCTGCACAGGTCCCACCTCTGCTCTGGGCCCCACCATTTCAGAGAAGCATACCAAACAAATATCTGGGGACGCAAATAGATCTAGTTAGGGTGTCAGGAGGAGACCTGGAGAATTCACAGCTGAAGGATAACTTGACTTCTGAATGCTGTTTCTGAGAAATGACTGCTTACAAGTGGAAGTCCTGTATAATTTACTTGCTTGCAGGGGTGAGTCATGGAAATGGGCTTACTCCATGTTGCAAAGATTGAACAACTGATGAGGCATTAATTTAAAAAAGGGTATAAAATTCCAGTCTGAGGTATCAATAATATGGAAGATTTATTATCAATATTTCTTCAGTATGCTTTAAAGCCTATCTTGGCCTATATGAAATTCTCTGGGGGGAAAAAAAACAGGACACCCAGCCCAGCAAAAGGTAAGCTTCCTCAACAGGCCTGAGGTAAGCTTTCCATTTAGAAAGACAGCCCATCTTTCAAGAGGGTCAAGCCTGTGGGGCAGCAGGGGGAGGCAGCTCAGATCCTTCAAAAAGACAGGAGCTCTGGCAAGAGCTAGTTCAGGACATGGGAGGGGCAGGGAGCATCAAGGAAAAGAGCCCAGGAGAAGGAGAAGGAGGCAACGTGTCCCCAAACACGTGACCCCCCCTTGACATAATTAGTTCAATTCTTAGGCTTCTATGCCGTGACAACAATCCAACTAGCTCTCGCAGCTGATGAGCGAATAATCAGATGAAACATACACAAAGCAAACAGAGCAGAATCCATAGTCCACAACATCCCCACCATCCTTGCCCTGCGACAGCCAGCCGGAATCTGGGAAAAGGTCTTACTCAAAAATGGAGGAGGAGGAGAGCAAACACATCTTGCACAACTGATAAAATGACCACAATGTAAGGAGGAGTTTCTTGGTCATAAAGATAAGCAAAAGCAAATATTTCTTCAAACACACTGGAAGCAAGAAATGGACTAGAAAATCAGGCCCAACCATCTTCACTGACTTTTGCATGTAATGTGATTTTTTTAAGGGTAAGAAACAGTGATTGGATGGGGAACTGATGATGAGCTGGATCCAAAGGACACCCCCTCCTTCTGCATGGCAGCCATGGTGCAAAGCAGGAAGCCTCGGTAATGGTAGCCCACCCTATTTCACTCCCTGTAAGGCTGCCATTGAGGACAACTACAGATATGTCACTGGCTCAGGATGCAGCGGCCAGATTCCTAGTAGGAAAATCCTGTCATAGCAAAATCACACCCTTCAGTATAACAGAGTTGGAAGGGGTCTTGGAGGTTTTCAACCCCCTGTCCAAGCAGGAGATCCCATGGGCCCAAGTTACCATAAAGCCCCCTAAGGCCTGGCACCAGGATACATCTAGGCCTGCCCTGCTGAAGAAGTGGGTCTGTCTGCAGGGTGATCTGCAGAGGTCTTGTGGACAGTTCCACTCCCAAGAAAAGTAGGAGGGGCCAGACCTTTTGCAGCAGCCCTGCACCTTAGTCAAATAACCTTTCAGAAAATATTTAAAATTGCTCTTTTTCTATGGTATTTGGCTGGCATGAAGATTCTGAGTGGCCCTCTCACTTTTTTACATAAAATTGTGTTGGTTTTAATTGTTCCTTATTTATACACTGTCCAGAATCTATATGACTCTGTAAAAATGAATGTGTGAATGAATGTCCAGTGGATTTTAATATATTATTTTTAAAAATTTATTATGGCCACCTATTCCAGAAGTCTCTGGGCAGCTTATACTTTCAACTGTATAAAGTGCAATAGAGAATTTCAACCTTCACAAATAGACATGGAAAGCAGAAACCAGCTAGAAAGACACATTTATCCTCCCATCAGCTGCCGGGCTGGAGCCCACTGGACCCACTTGTGTGCAAAGAATGAGATCTCTGCTGTCAGCTTTTTCTGATTTTATGCTCAACCTGGGGCCTGAGTTAACCATTTCCTAGATCTGCAGTACAAAGTAACTAAAGGAGACGGACTGGCCATATCACTAAGCTGTAAAAAAAAGACACCAAAGATGAAAGCCAACTAATTTTAGCATATTATGCAAATACAGCTGCTGGGATTATTAACTGCCCTGGTTAAAGATGCTGCCTGAAGGAGACGGGGAGCTCGTACCAGTGCCAAGACCCAGGGCAAGCAGGGAGGGGAATGTATGCCCGTGGCTGACTAGTTTCTTGTGCCCTCTTTTTTTAGCCAGGGAGAGGGCTGGTCAGTCGAGCCCCTCCCTTGCCGCTGGATGTCCTCTTGAGCAAGAGGAAGGGACGGAAGGCAAAGAGCAAAGGGCAGAGGAGGTTCTGAGCGGCAATTACAGATGCAAAAAACCCTGTTTTCTCTATATCAAAGCTGTATTGGGGTGGGGAGATGGGGAGTCTGCCCCAGCAGCAGGGCTCAAAGGAGGACGAGGCAGACAAACAGCCAAGCCACTTCTGCCACTTGTGGCACTATCACCCCGCTGAAGCTCCCGCTCTCCGAACGGCAGTGCTGCAATGGGTCACTGGATGGCCCACACAACTGGGCACACTGTCATTCTGTGGAGGGGGAGGTTTTGCTGACCACTGATCCCAGGAGGGAAGTGCAGAGCATTGAGGAGCATGAGCATCCTCTCCCCATCTGGGCAAGGATGACTATGGAGGCTGCGGAAGGCTTTAGGGAGGCCACTCCACAGGCAAAGCAGCTGCAGCTGTGAGCCCCGGTTTCCTCTGCCTCCAAACTTCATTTGCTCCCACTGTCCTGCTCAGCCGGCCCCAGTGGTGATAATGCCAGCAATGCAGGCTGTGGGTTTCATTAGCATTGACTGTAGAGCACAGCAAACCCCCAAGGCTGTGGGAAGAGAGGCCTTCAATGGAGCACAGAAAAGACCTAAGCTGGAGGTCAATCAAGCCAGTCAGGTCAGCAGAAAAGGAGGGCAGAATCCCTTTGTCCTGCTGACACCGGGAGCAAGGCTTCTCCAGCTCTGGGGGGGCCTCAGCCATTGTCTTCAGGGCCCTGCAGATGGAAGGGTGGAAGTTCAACATGCCCAGAATTCTCTCCCTCCCTCCTGACCCCAAGGAGATGGAAGAAAGTTGCAGTGATCTTGAACTTCTTCTTCATCTCCCAGGTTAATTACCACGATATGATTTCCACTATGTGGATTAAGAATGAGCGGCTCTCTGGCCTTCCGAAAATCTGTCACTCTGGAATAACAATAACCTTGTTTCATAGCAGAAGATGACATCACAAAGACCCTTAAAACCCTAATGCTAAACATGCTGGGGTCTCCAAACCATCCTGGGGAGCCACAGGCTGAAGAAGAACCAAGGCAAGATGGGGCCAGAAAGTGCTTGGACCTCTTCATAGACCCTTTTCTGCCCCTTTCCAAAAATGCCTTTACTCCTCCATTCCATTCACAGTGGCTTGTAGACTTCAAGGAGTATATCAAACAAACAAACAGCATTTTATTTATAATGTACCATCCACCAGGAAACAGTCCTGCTACAATAAAAAATTAACAAATAAAAACTAAACAGCACAAAAGCAATACAATCAATATACAGCATAATATATTTAGACACAATAAAAATAATACACAACTGCAAAGTCCTAAAGTAAACCTATCTACCATTTAACTTTGGATCCTGTTTTGCTATAAATTGTGTTAGCAAGCTGGGTCGTTCACTGGGAACGGAATGGGTGAGAGATGAGAGAAGTTCCCTGAGGATGGGCTCCAGATGGATCCAAAAGCTTGGAAGGTTAACCTCTGGTCCTGGTGACCAACCCAGATTGGGTCCTGCAACATTATCCTGGGACACCTATCTATATTCGCTATCATTCATATAGCAAAACAACCCTACAACCATTGTCGCCTTCTCTCACAACCTACTTCACCAGTCAATCTGCTTTATTAAATAAATAAAGTTTTCAAATTCATCTTAAAGGCACCCACATAGCAATGCAGACAGAGGGGGCGGGGAAATAGTTCCGTAACTGAGGACTCTAATCCTGATCCTTACACAAACTGGATGGAGCAACTGGGAAGACAGAAATGGAATTAAGTGCCTGTCCCAGGATGGTTTGCATAAAGAGGGTCCCACCAAGACAGCTGCTGGGACAGATAGTGGCCTTAAACACCTAGCACCACCTTGAATTAGGCTCTGATCTGAAATGTAAGCTCTGCTGTGGGAAGGAAGCATGGGAAAAAGTCCAGAAGAATGGATGCTGCAAAATTCTGGGGCAAGGTCAGCCGTCAAAGAGAGAACAAAGGAAGACCAGGTGACAGAGCAGCAGGGTCTGAGCAAATAAAAGCTACAGGGACGAAGCAGAGGAACTGCTGGAGGCAGCTTGAATGCCTTTACTTGCTGGGGACTCCTCATCCTCAGGCTTCATTCGACTTTCTCCTGCTTCCCAGAAGGACCCAACTATGGTGTAGCAGAACTATGGTTGAAAGAGGGAGGCCTCTCCTCTGCTATGTCCACCATCAACTTAAGTCTTCCAAGAGTTTAGTACAATCCTGGTCAGGCAGCTACTGTCAGATTTTCAAAAAGTGAAAAACTGTGCTCAAAATGATATACAGGTCAGCAATTATGTCCTAAAGTACTCCAGCTCAGAGCCAGGCTCCAAAAGGACACGAGGGCTAGGGAGTTCCTGACCGAATTCTAAGGACCATGGAAAGGTAAAAAACCTGCCTTTTCTCCTGTCTCTAAGCATGGTAAAAATAGAAAGAACATATGTTCCCATCTGTCATTCACTCAAGGGGGGGCTTGGATTTGTGCCAACAGCCTGTGCAAAGGCAAACTAGAATAATATTTGCATATAGCAGGTAAATTCTCACCATGTTTATAACATACCCAGCCCAAAGGAGCATGAAGCCAAGGCCCTGGGGTTTCCCAGCAACCAGCAGCCCCTCTGGCTGTGTGGCATCCCCACCCTTTTTAGCAAGCATTGCCCAACATGGCTGTTTCTTTTTTTTTTTTATTGAAAAGTTTTACAATACAGTTTTCCTTTAAAGAACCCCCCCTTCCCCCACCCTCCTCCCCCCCTACCTCCCCCCTACCTCCCCCCCTCCCTCCCCGCCCCCCTCCCTCCCCCCTCCCCCCTCCCCCCCCCGACTTCCCAGAGCTAAATACAAGGTATATATATATAAAAAAGCAATCATAAACAACCATATACTAACAATTACAAGTTCTAAAATCCATTACTCTCTAGCTTGTATAGGATAAAACAAGCCTTAGCAATATTAAATATATATAAGAAACTAAAATAGAAAAAAGAAAAAACAAAGCGAAGGAAGACTTATTCGAATGCTACATAAAACTTCTTAACCCTATACTTGTTCTGGATAAACTCAATCCATTTTCTCCATTCCATAATATAATGTTCTTGCGAATGATCTTTCAAATAGGCCGAAATCTTCGCCATCTCTGCCAGGTCGGAAACCTTTAAAATCCACTCTTGTATAGTCGGCAGTTCCTCTTTCTTCCAATATTGACCTATCAAAAGTCTTGCTGCCGTAACTAAGTTCAGCATCAGCTTGGAGTCCACAACTGTAGCGTCAACAATTATTCCCAACAAAAAAAATTGTGGGCAAAACTTTATCCTCCGTTTAAAAACCTTCTGCATATTCCACCAGACTTTTATCCAAAAAGCCTTAACCTTTTTACAAGTCCACCATATGTGAAAATATGTTGCATCTTCATCACCGCACCTCCAACATTTAGGCTGATAATTCGGATACATACTTGCAAGCTTTTTAGGATCTAAATGCCACCTATAAAACATTTTGTAAAAATTTTCTCTTAAATTTTGAGCTTGTGTAAATTTTACATTCCTCACCCAAATCTTTTCCCAGGTGTCCATTGTAATAACTTCCTGAATGTTTTGGGCCCATTTTATCATGCAATCCTTAACCAGCTCTGTTTCTGAATCGATCTCTATCAATGCAAGATATATCCGTTTAATATGTGCTGGTCCCTGATTTCTAATTTGCTTTATCAAATTTTCATCAGTCATTACAAATCCATTTTTCTGGTCTTCTTTCCAACATGGCTGTTTCCACGAGGCTTTTAATTAAATTCCTGTTGCCAAAAGGTACAATATTGCAGATATGCAATAGTGACCATGGCATTCCTTCAGGGCAGCAGTCAAGGCCCCTCCCTCTTGAGGATATTGCTTGCATGTCCAAATGGGAGGAGGAGGAGGAGGAGAGGAAGATTATATTCTATAGGGTGGAAGGCAGGCTACTTGCCTGCTGCTTCAGCTTCCTCCTCCTGTCGACTGAGAAGGGTGGGGGCAGAGCCGGTCTTTCCCCTGAGCTTCAGAGGCCTTTGATCTCTCCCACCTGCACTGCCAACCCCCTGGATATGACCATGGGGAGTTGAAAGGTCATGTCTGCCAAGTGCAATTAGAGTCCAATGAGAGTGGACAAGCAAGGCCTGGGAAGGCTGCTCACAGGTGTTTCTGTGACCAGCAGATGCCCTTGTTTGCATTACAGGTGTGAAATAAAATTGACATGCCCAATCCCTCTGACCTGATCTCTGTGATCCACCTGGGCCCGGCAGTGGTCAGTAGTGATTGCCAAATGCCATCAGAGAACAGCCCTGGGCCGAAGCCCTCCAGAGTGACCCAGCAGCCCCAGGCCTGCCTCAAGGGGGACAGGGAAAATGGTGCCCCCAAACTTCGCAGAAGGAAGGAAAGAGACACAATCCTCAAAGACAGGACCATGAATTGACATGGGATCGACTTGCAAATATACAATCTGCACAGCTTTAAATTTAGCTGCTTCTCAGGTAAATTATTTGACTGACTTAATGTTAAATATGGGCTTGCCTGTTTTGGCACAAAAGCCTACATAAAATCCTTGAAAATGGTTATGCGGGGGGGGGGGTGTTGGTTAGGGAGGTTTTAGAACAATCTAAGCTGCTCCAGCAATTTTAAGCAAAGCTGGTGAAGGTTCTTTGGCACCAAAGGAGACCACAGGCAGGAGGAGTAACTTACTGTCTTTGGCCCTGGCACTCTTGACTGGGGTTTGGCACAGGAAACAGCTAATGGGCAGCACTTTAGCCGACCAGAAGCATCCCAGGCTTGACCGAAAACCCAGCAACAAACTGATGAGTGCAGGTGGTTGCATTCAGAAGAGAATTAATGAGTAGGTGTTTTGTGCAGCGGTGGTAATTACCAATTTTCTCTATTTATGAAAATGTCATCAATATTGAAGTGTGGCATTATTATCTCTACAGTGATACTGATTTAACATGAATATGGAAATGTATTAATTATCTCAAAAGTTGTTCATTAAATTCTGAATGTTACAAAACAACATTTATGTTGTTTATTGCTTCAAAACCCTACATTTTATCAACCTTCTTTTATTGTTCCATGGTGATAGGAGTTGAAGAACTTTGCTTCTTAAACAGATGTGAACTCCAAGCCAAAAGTACCAGTCACAATGAGTTGGGTAATCTATGCATTTGATTTATAAATAAATAAAAAATATAGATGAGTAAATCAATAAAATCCAAGTCATCTCTTCAAAATGCATGAAGACTATCAGAAGAGCCTTCAAACTGGATCCCATCAGAGGGACTTTTGGCCCAGCATCTTGTCTTTCCTCAGTGGTTACTACCAGATGCTTCTTGCACACCTACCCTAGCAATTTCATTAATTAATTTAATAGCCCCTGAATGCCAAAACTGCATAAATCCACTCAAGTTTTCTGTCATATCCCTGTAGATGCCTTTTAACGCTGTATGTCACCCAGAGTCTTACGGAGTGAAGCACTTCTCTGTTGCTCTTCTATAAACCAATAAGGGCTAACTACGGGAGTGGTACTGAATGGGGCATGCAGCATCACAAGTAAATGGTGACTTGGACATAACAACTCAAGGCAAATTTAGATCAAATGAAGGCAACAAATGAGAACATAGAAGTAGAGGAATAATGAGCAAGTAAAAAGATAGTTGACCAAATAACTAACATAAACCATGGACTCAAGTGACTAAAGGAAAGAAATGCTGCCAATCTTCCCTGTGCAACACATTTCAAGGTCCAGCCATAAATGGTGCCTTCTCGTTTGGCTCCTCCCTGCCCAGTACCTTCCCCAACTGTCTTATCGACCACACCAGGTAGCTTCCCTTTTTCCATCCAGGGAAACTGAGAAAGGAGAAGAAAGGACAGCGTTAGGAGAAAACTGAGGGACACACGGAGCTTCTATAGACTTATGCATCAATAGGCATCGAGCGACGGACAGACGGAGCGATGAAAATCCGGTCCTGGCAATGTCTCCCATCCTGATGTGACATCTTCTACCAGCATTCCTGGGGTTTCCTTGGCTGTGAGCTGGCAGGTGTTCAGACATTCTTTTCAGTCTGGGAAGAAGAGCACATTCGGCTTCTTACTGTGGGAGACTCAGAATCATCTCCCACTGGGGATCCTGTGTAAGAAGCGCAGAGGGAGCCCCCATCCCTCCTCTGCTTTCCGATGCCCCCCTGTGTTCCGCAAGGAAGGCCTGCCCCTGCATGGAACGGCTGGTGGCTGCGCCTGCCACGCATCGCCCTTGGCACGCCCTTGGCACGCGGGACCACCTTCCCCCTTCCCATCCGCCCACTTCAAAGGAGCCGCCCTGCTGAAGCTCGCAGCTAGGATTCTAGCTAATAAGTAGGTGACAACAGACTTTCTGGCACTAAAGCAATTTAAAATAGAGGGCCTTTACACACAAACTACCAGAAAGGATCAAAATAGCTTTACACTAAATACATACACAACTGTGTTCCTTTTTTTTGCAATAGATAAAAAATATGCTGATAGAATAAACCATTTCAATAATCAGTACAGCTTCCAACATTTTAATTCTTAATTCTATAAGAAGCAGTATTGTAATGACACCATTTAACAACAGCAAGGCAGAATTCCCTTATTCAAGGTAGCACTGGTCACAAACACATTAAAATAATAGTGCAATAGGTAAAATAATTATCAATGAATGAAAAGGCCCATGTAAAAGTCACCTGGAGTCGCCCTATCGGGAAGATGGGGACATATAAATTTAAATAAACAAATAAATGTGCAGTAAAAATGTAAAGGTGGAGAAGCAGGGATCTGGATGGGTGCTTTTCAGACATATAAGGCTGAATTTTATTGTGAAAAAAGGGGGACAACAATTAGGAAACAGAGATACAGAAGCCAACAAAGAATAGAAAGGAACCTCATTAAAAAAAGGGCAGCTCTCTGCCTGAGGAGGACTGATCGCCAAGAGAGTCAAACCAGGCCAGGAAACCTAAAGGCTGGAAAGAGTGAGCAGGACGTGGGAATGCCCAGGAGTCCACAGGAACTCTAGAACAGCGACCAAGTGTGGCTCAATGCTGAACTTGGCCCATAATCTACCTGGTACAAACTTGCTGGGAATTCAGGAAGCAGTTAACCTGTCCTGGTGTTCCACCCCAAGACAAACCTCCAAAGCATGTCCCAACAGGGAGATCTTTGTTTTCCAAGGATGCAAAAAGGAGCAGAGAAGTAACATGTCAGTGGAGTCTCATCTACCCATGAAGGGTGTCCAATAGCCATGAAAAGGGGGGAAAAATACTTGCTCCAGGGCAGTGACAAGCATCAAGCCCGTTAGTTAGCTAGTTCCACCATCTTTTGCCTCACCAATGAACATCCTTCAGCAACTCAAGTCCTCCCTACCAAACTAGAAGAAAGCAGATGAACGGGTGGGCAAAGTATGTCCTGCTAACTCTGTATTCAAACCTCTCTTTGCCATTTAGGTGTAAGCAGATTAAATGCTAGACAAAAACAGTACTGAGAGACAGAAGACATGGTCATCAACTGACAGTGATTGGAAATTACCTGTATTAATCATATGAACAATATGCAGAGCCTGGAAGTATTCAGGTTTCCCCCCCCTTTTAATCCTTACTGAAAATAAACCCATTTATGTAACTAGCTGTATACACCATGACTTAATCAATCATATTTCTCCCACCAAAGTGCCTACTTTTTATATTACTGCTATGCAATTGTTTGATTCTTCGCAATTCTGCATTTTAATCACATCTAAAATTTCTCAGTAATAGGCAAATAGGGCCCACTGAAACAAATTCCCATCTTCTGGTTTATAGACAATATATTTTGACAAAAATATTCTTTTATACTTTCGTCAAGTAAGCATATAATCAGTCAAATATCCTCTTTCTCAACAAATAACAAGCAAGGTAATTTGACCTCATTATGCAGAAATAAATAATAATTGTATATTCTACAGTATTTTGATTTCAATCAAGGATGAAAATAATGAAATAAAATTCCAACTCAGGACTTTAATCCAAACATTTTTGCATCCTGAGCTGAAAACATTTTCTTGCTCTTCTTTATTTGCTCTTAACATCCAAAATGTTCCTTCAAAACTTTAACAGAATAACATAGTTGGAAGGGACCTTTGGGATCTCCTTGTCCAACCTGCTGCTGGCTTTATCGCCCGGGGGAGTAAACATCTGGGGAACTCTCCCCCTTGGTGCCTTTGGGCCTTCCCTGGCGCTTCTGGTAACCCGGCCCACCCGAGAGCACCATACCTGCCTCCAAGGCTGCCGTCTCTGATCCTCCTGGGTGCGATTAAAGCTTTATGAAAGACCAACAGGCAGATTGATTTGGGGCCAGGTAACATTTAACTTCCTGAATCCGAGAATGATGAAAGCACAAACTATTCAATGTATCGCAGTGTAGAATTCACCCAAAGCAACCAAAGCTTTTTACAGAGCTGAAATTCCACATGGCAGAAGACGGGCCAGGTGCGTCTTCTGCACCAACAGAGCCCGATTCTGACACAGGACCCAGGCCAGTCTGGGATCCCCAGATGCCTGCAGCCACCAGGCCTGTTCCGAGGGCCAACATAGCTTGGTTACAAAAAGGAGCAGCTGGAAACTGTGCCTGCTCCTGGATTCCAGTGCAACGGATAAGCCCCAGTTTAGTAAAGGCAGAGGACCTCCACTTGGCCGGAGGGCCCCACAGCCGGGCTAGCGGGACCTGTTGAAAAGCCCCGAGTTAAGGAGGGGAAAGCCAGCCTTGGGAGGGGGGAAGCCTTCTCTTGGGACCCACGTGGGTTGCTTGAGCCTGGCCTGCCTGATGCTCCCCTGAGCCAAAGAGCTGCTTGTGCTCGCTCGCTGCGACCTCAGCTGAGCCCGGCTTGGCTTTAGATTCTGGCTGCTCTTCTGTGTGTCTCTCTAGCAACCAGCAACTTAAAGCAGGCAAACAAAAAGGCCACTGAGGCACAGTGGTTGAAATACAAATTTCAGGTGAGAGTTTGTGACAGACACAGATAATTCTTAGGCACTCTGACTTTTGGTTTCGGTTTTTAACCATATTGGCAAGATTTGCTCCTTCTGGGGAGGAATGAGTATTGCCTGCCCATCCCAAAAATGTGCTATGCAAATAATTCCCTGCCTTCCTTGCAAGCAACCATTACAACCTTTGGGATTTGGTTCCATTCTGGAGCCGGGTGGCAAGGGCTGTGCTGATCCTGGAAGCCCTCTCCCGTTACGAACCCGCCAGACAGGCCTTCCAACGTTGCTGCCTCAGCTGCCCGGCTGGAGGCTCAGGAGTAGGTGGCTGCAAGAGACGCAGACTCCGGTTCCACTCTGCCTCTGAAAATCCCTGGGGAATCAGCCCAGCCTACCTCACAGGGCTGGTGGCAGGAGGGAACATGCACCTTTGAGGCTCTAATGACAGAAGGGTCCAAGTCCCATCGGTCAACCCATAGCTGACCACCCCAAAAAGAGAGGTTCCCTGTAGAGTTCCCAGGATGTGGAAATACATTTGACCCCAATATTTTTTGCCCAGCTTTTGTTAATGTATTTATTATAATGTCTGATTCGGATTTGGATTCTAATATTATTGGCATTGCTTGTTTGCATTTCATGTTCTCTGTACATATTCTCTGCTGCAAACTGCCAGGATTATTAAGGTATAAATCCAACAACAACAACAACAACAAAACACTCCAGTGAGAACTAACACCAACACCCTCCCCACAAGAAAAGTGGCTGGGGCCGAATAGAGGAGAGAGACAGTCATGCGGTGTCTATTGGGGCACTTCAAGCGGCAATGCAGGGAAAGAGCCCTGGAAACAGCGCAGAACAAAGCCAGCTTTTTCTTCATTTTACCCATCTCTTATTCTTCTAGCAAAGCTTTCCTGGGATTCTCTCCTACACGCATACACAGTTTGTGGGTTTCTGACACTTGAAACAATGCAATGCTCAAACAATAACAAATATATATTCTACTTATTCTAGAAAGCTCTGAAAGCTCTGGAAATTATTACTATTTTCTAGGTAGCTTTGAAGAATTAAATTGCTATCACAAAAGGAGGTCTAGAGGCAGGGAGAGGTTAAGCACAAGAGCAGAGGAGAAGAAATAAACCTAGTTATACAAAATTAGAAAGCAAATACAGGCAAGCAATTTCAAGCAATTTACAGGCCAGCTTTGGGGAAGAAAGGGTGGCACCAGAATAACAGTTGGAAGGGACCATGGAGGTCTTCTAGTCCACCCCCCTGCTCAGACAGGAAACCCTATACAATTTCAGACAAATGGTTGTCCAATATCTTCTTGATATCCTCCAGTGATGGAGCACCCACAACTTCTGGAGGCAACTTCTGTTCCGCTGGTTAATTGTTCTCACTGTTAGGAAGTTTCTCCTTAATTCCAGGTTGCTTCTCTCCTTGATTAGTTTCCACACATTGTTTCTTGTTCTGCCTTCAGGTGTTTTGCCTCTTCCTTAAGGCAGTCCCTTAGATATTGGAAGGCTGTGATGTGGAGCTTGACTGGGGAAAGAGCTGGTGATACCAGGGCAGTAGAAGGAGTGGGGGGGAAGTAAGTCAGGAAGAACGGCCTGTCTGATTCCAGATTAAGGATCACCTTGTTTTTTGATTCTGTCATTCAAGAGCGGCCCAGGAGGAATGAGGGAGAGGATCAAAGACAAAGAGACACAGATTTTCTCTGCTGTCCAAGCCTGGGGCAGCTTCCAAAATGCTTCCCTTCCCTGCTTCAGGAGAAGTCCGAACCTCCTTCCTGCCTTTCTGAAGCACCATCACAGGTGTCTCCTGAAGAAGGCCAGGGGGATGCTCACCTGCCTCCTGCTTCATCCTCAGGAGGACGCAGCCGGCCAGGTCCGCCATATTCCTCCCCGGCTGTAATTTATGTTCAATTTGTACCAATGGAAAGAAGATTTCTGATTTCAATGCCACTTTTGCAATGAGGTGATTAAAAGTGAGAGAAGGGCACCCCATTCTACTGTATGGCATATTGATCCCAATGCTATTATCCTTTGCAATAACCATTAGTCTGGTATTATTTGCAAACCTGTAATGTGAACCTGGTGATGTAATTTACATTTCTGCTTTTCTTATTTGCTTTAACAAAGCAACCAAAAAGCTTTTGGCCTTTCAATCCATCTAGATTGTCAAAGAAATCAGCGGCCAATAGAAAATTGTGCATATGCTAAACAGTCCTTCCCAAGTAAACTAGAGAGAATAAAATTGTGAAGGCTTGTGATTGTCTAGATTGGAAGCAAGTCGATGTTACATCAGTGGGGCACAGAGCTTGTGCCAGCTACACAGAAAGCCTGGCAGGCCACAGCTGAAGGCTCCCCCATAGCCTTAAGCAGATGCCACCACCTACAATGCACACGTACCGATAGATAACCGGTTGGGTGACCAGTGAACCACGGTTAATTAACTACAGGCTACTTGTCACCTTATTTGCTGGACACACAGCAATGCACTGTACCATAAATTAACCGCAGAACTTGGCTCAAGCAACATCCATGCCCCAGGAAAAAGTAAAACACGCCAATTCACCTCTCTGGGTCCTGGGCAAGTGGGATCTTGAAAAGGGCCCCGCGGAGGCTCAAAGGCAGAGGAGTCCTGGCACCTATAGCTGCTTGGCTTCCCAGGCAATGAGAAGGTCGAGGAAGTTGCCTTGCTCCGGTGCTGCTGTGTGCCACCCGGTGAAGGTGCCAAGACATAGTCCCACCCTTCATTTGCCTGCCCCAGGCTGGGTTGCCTGAGAGGCTTGTTCATGTCTTCTCGGGTGAAGGGCTCCCAGGACTGGCTGCAGGACTTTGCCAGGTCAACTCAGTGGCATCACATCTCTAATGGAGTCTCAAAGGTAAATGGAACTCGGGGTCATGCCCTTTACTTGCAGGCTTTCCTCATCCAGGCATTCGACCTGGCAAAGGAGGGGAGGCATCAGTCCCAGAAGCTCTATCCACACCCTTCCCGGACCACTGGGAGACCAGCAGCTCCTCCTGGGGTATGCACTGCTATGGAGCATGGGGGCGGGGTGGGGAAGAGGGAAGGAGCAGGCAAGCTTGTGGGGGCTCCGCTATTGGGGGGCTCACGTTCAGGGGAAGCAAAGAGCAACTGTCCAGAGCCACGGACTTCTCTGCTCCCTGTCCAGAAGGGGCAGGGAAGGGAAGAGGGAGGCAGAAGGATGGCTCTGTGTCGCCCAAGAAGGGCACCGAGGCCAGGAGCCATTTCACACACCTGGACTGTGCAATATTCCAAAGGCTGGCACAGTTTTTCTTCTGTGGATCCTAAACGCAATAAGATAAGGCTTTGGTAGTTGGATGATCAGGAGGAATTCTTCATTAAGAGACTGCAAGAGAGAAAGACAAATGGGCCTGAGGCTTTACCTCAGCTAGAGAAGGGGCCTCTGCTCCCTCCCGCCACACAGCCTCTCCTCACACTGTAGCTTCTGCAAAGCAGCCTCAGTCTACCTGCTACAAAGTCCAGAAAGCATTGGATCTCGGCCCCGGTGAGTTTGCGCCTCAAACAATTTAACTTAATTTCCCTGGAAAGTTTTTTTGGGGAGGGGGGTCAGTAGAGTGGATTGTATAGCTCCTCCTCCTCCTCCTCCTCCTCCTCCTCCTCCTCCTCCTCCTCCTCCAACTTCTTCTCTTTCTCTTCTAGAATTGCAATTGTATTAACTTGCGACTAATAGCCCAAGAGTAAGAGAGAGATGGAGGTGAGATGCTGTCTCTTTGTGTCATGCAGGGTGGCCTTGATTTGAGGCATTTGAGATTCAGCTTCTTGGTCAGGCAGCCCCTTCCCCCCCTCCCCTCCCCTCCCCCCCAGGCTTCCTGGCCTTGTAGATCATCTCCAAGAAGGGAGACCATCACCGAAGGAGGCTCGGAATAGGCCTCAACTATCTGAGCGGGTCCCAGGGAATCTGTAGCTTTTGGGAGGAATGTGGGAGAGAAAACCTGGCTGTGTTCCTACGGCTGCTCTAGCTACAAGCCTGGGCCCGGGGCTGAGCCAGCACTGAGAAGGGGCTGCCTGACCTGGAATGTCGCAGGACACGGGAATACTGAGGCAGACTGCACACAGCCTTCGTTTTGCTATTTCTTCACCAGGTTTTTAATTTGTTGCTTGTACCTCCACAATTCTTCCTCCAATTTTAGAAGTCACAAGGAAATTGCCACTACAAATTCAAAGGACTTTAAAAATTAAACCAATCAAGCAGGGGGGAAAAATACAGGTGCAAATTCCCGAAGCTTAGCCTTAACCAAACAGGAAGAGGAATCCTGAAGGGGGTGACTGTTTCATTCTCCTCCCCCTCTTCCCCCAAAAGGTATGGCCAAGTTCTGGTCCTACAGAGTCCTCTGGCTTGGCTGTAATGCAACACACCATCAAATTCCTTCCCTGCCTGTCACGTTTCACATTTGCAGCTTTCCAGATTCACCATCATGGATTACAAAATCCCAAGTTACCAGGAGTTTTATTGCACACGCAAACTGTTGGAGAGGACAGTGTAGTCAGGCAAGACCAGGGCTTGATTTCCCATCCTCCAACCATCTCTGCACCTTCTCAACCACATTGTCAATGTCCTAACCCAGAGCTTCATTTTCCCACAGCATCCACTGAGAGCCAAAGCAGGAGCCGCTTCCTTCTCAGGTGCAGTAAGCAGGCCAGACAAGTGTGCTTAAACTTTGCATCTGATCAAGTTATGTCTATTGGATCTGAAACCAGCAAGTCAATTCTTCCAAGTCCCTAAGTGGCGATTTGTGGTAATGTCTACATCAATACAAGGAGAACAGTTTGCTAGCTAGTTTATGTAAAGCAACTGCCTGCTGGGTGCCAATGGAGAAGGGCCTCCAGGCTGCTCCAGCCTATAATTCTGGGGTGCACAAAAACAGGCGGGGTAGATGGTCTTCCTCCTCACAAATTGGGGCAGAGCCTCTAAGCTTAGTCAGACTGAAGCCCCTCAGTTCTGAATTTACTATTTACATGGTCAACCAGATACCCCCCAGCAGTTTCCAGTAGATGCTTTCCAGCCCCTCTTGAATCCCTGCTCCTGCTGTGCAATTGTCAGTAGCAGAAGCCCAGCTGTGCACTCTGTTACTCCTTTCACAACACCAGGGCTGGTCTAGCTGTGTGGTGACGCTATTCCTGGACACGATATTGGCCTCACCTTTGATCCTACGATGAAGACTTCCTAGCACGTGCAGAGGAAATGATGGGAATTGGAGGGGACAGGAGTCAGAATGAGCTGACCAGCAAGGCCTCCAGTTACAGGTTCCCCAGGATTTCTTGGGCTGATGGATGAAAGCTGGAGCCACAAAGTGACAGAGATCATTTTGATGGGGTTGATAAACAACAGACAGAATAACTGTATGGAAAGTTCTCCAACAGCTGTTTCTTTAGGAGTGGGAACGGAAAGAGAAAGCTACTGTTTCCACCTCCCAGTCGTGGGCTTTTGAGGAGCCTTTGGTTGGTTCTGATGTGGAAAAAGGATATTTATCAACGGTCTCGGCTGCCATCTTGCCAAGGTGACTCTGCTGGACTGGGCGGACCCCGGACTCTTCAGCTACCAAACAGGCCCCACTAAAGGGTCCCTGCCTTGAAAAAAGGACGAAAAGCAGTGCTGGGGTGGCAGGATAAATTCCATTTTCTTACATCTCCACAGAGTCAGCAAGAAAATTGTCAATAAAAGATCTGAGAAAATTTCATCAAGAAATGTGGGCATACACCAGAAGATGAAGCAGCAACACTGATACTTTTTTTTTCTTGAAACTGTTCAGAAGACCTCAGTTCTCAGTGTTAATTCCAGTCTTTCCCTGATGTGAGTTAAGCAAATTATCTATACACACAGCCATGGAGAACATCAAAAAGAGAGAAGAGATTTTCAATGAAATACCCGTGAAATTACTGGGAATGATCCTCTTTTCCCACCCTGTGCTGATGAATGTCCCAGGCATGGACACTCTTAGAAAAGGACAGCAGAATCCTAAGTGGAGCACCTGGGTTCCTCATGAAATTCAGAGATTCCTCTCCAATGAAGAGGGAGTGGTAGTCATTTGCTATGCAGAGGGCCACACATGCTTTAAAGACGAGGTCCAGGAACAATTTCTCCAACACTTTGGGTGCTACTTATGACCATCTCCTGGGTCACTTTTAGGACATGACTAATACAACTCTGTAGAAGAGGAGAATACTCCCTGCTAGCTTTGCAGTCACTGCAGAGCTACAGAAAGGAGAGACATGCTTTAAAAGAGGCCCCACTTCAGCACCGGAGGCCACAGATCCAACCCCCAGTAAGACAGCCGGAGTCTCCTTCACTGCTTGATGCTGCTTATGTTTGTCTCCCCAAATGCCAATGAGTTTCCACTCAAGATGCACCATTCCTCCAGCGTCTGCTACCGCTGTCATTTGGAAAACAGTTTATACAAACATCTATAAATATACCGGTACTCAAAAAAGAGCGAGTTATTGGTTTAGAAGGGGCAGACTATCACACACCGATGGCGGCCACTGATGTGTGCGCTCTGTAAATTCAGAGGCACGGCTGGGGCTGCACTGGTGAACTGCAAATGAATGTGGTTTGCCACGTCTGCTGAATCTGCCCCTGCAGGTCTTTCAGCCACCAGCCCAGAAGGTCACTCCAACCTCCTTGATCACAAGAGCTTGCCTGCAAGGATCGGGCGGGGACAATTCACGGGCCAGGGCCACTGTTGAATCTTGACACATCGCTGCTTTTTTCCTTCTACTTGCCTGCCCTCCAGCATCTTCCTTGCCCAGATCCATTAAATCAGCCTTCAGGACTCCCAGGGACATTCCTTTCAAATGTCAGGGGCTGGATTGAATCCGGTGAGAGGGGAATCCCTGAAAATGCTTTCGAATGCAGGCAGCTTTCCCAAGAGGGGTCAACTTTCCTTTGGGAGTTTCAATAAACGGTGATCATCTGTCTCCATTAACAGCTCAGAGCTCAGTGCCTGCATGAAAAGCTAACTTCATTGGGTACACATCTCAGAGGTGGGTGGGCCACGTTAGGTCTGGGCTGGGCAGGTCTGCATCTGTGTGATGCTGGACTGAAAAAACATAGCGACCAGACAGCATCTAAAGCTTCTTTCAGCGGTCCACGGAGGGGCCTCCCAGTCCCCCAGACCAAACCAGCATCAGATTCCCAGGACAACCAGCCTTCCTTGGCTTTGCCTTCCACATGAGCATGCATAAAGTTGGGCAACACGGTCCCTACGTTAAAGGAGGTTTTGTGAAAAATATTTTCTTTGGTTTCAGCATGGATGTGAAAACAACATAGTGATTCTCGCTGTTTTGGGTTTTTTTAGAACGTTTCTAGTAATCCCTGTCCTGGGATATTATACCTTTTCTGCTCTCAGCTCAGAGCCAACCAACATACAGGCGAACTTTGGAATTTTGCTTCAATTTCCATTTCTTTTTATGCTAATTATTCAGATGTGCCATATTTTATTTTTTGCTATCCATTTCCTTTGCTTGGTTGGATTTAAGTTGGACTTTTTTCCATTTCTGAATGTATTTAACTCCCATAACATTTACACATTTTATTTTCGTTTGATTTTTATCTCATTTTTTCTCCAAACATTCAGAGGGCTCTCTCCTCCACCCTCCATATGTCACATGGTGGCTGGTCAGGGAGAGTGCGGGAGGGACCCAAGTTACTCTCTCTCAGTCCAACTCACCTCACAAGGTGGTTGTTGTGGGGAAAATAGGAGGAGGAAAGAGTGTTATTTGAGTTATTTATACAAAATAATAAAGGTGGTGTTGTCCCCAATCTGGGTCTGAGCCTGGTGCTGAGGCCGATGAAGAACCAGGGAACAGGTTTTGTTGTCTTTTATTGAAGCCCTCCAAGAAAAGAGGTCCTGGCCAAAATGCCAAGGAACCTCAAACCACAGAATTAAAAAAGATTTATACATTTTCACTAAAGCAAAAGGCGGGATAAGGTGGGATATATAACAAATATCATCTAATAAACATTTTAATAATGATCTAACAATTATT
This sequence comes from Vipera ursinii, assembly GCF_947247035.1. Classification (NCBI taxonomy): domain Eukaryota; kingdom Metazoa; phylum Chordata; class Lepidosauria; order Squamata; family Viperidae; genus Vipera; species Vipera ursinii. The sequence continues at coordinate 22,917,391 of NC_139520.1, read as the reverse complement.
CTATTGGTCTCCAGCCATCCCTATTCCTAAGCCTTGGCTAATGAATGCTTCAGGAGTTATCTAATACATGTTCTATTTGCTCCAGGCCATCTCTATTCCTAACTTCTAGCTGAGGTCTGCAAGATGCCTAACTCTTTGTTACTTTTATCAGCTTTCTAACCACCCAGAATTGTTACAAGCTTTACATGTGCATATTCCCTGTGAATAAGCATTCTTTCTTCTTGCCAGACAAACTCCCCAATTACAGGCTTGCCGGTCACCTTTCAAGTGTATGCCATAACCTTGCCTTGTTTTAAAAGGCAGCCCATCAGTGGGACACAAAGTTTTTTTTAAGGAAAAAGAGGTAAGTATCTGTAGAGATTCTCAGTCATCGAGATCACGGTTGTTCCAAGGTGCTTTTTCACGAGGTAACTGGACTTTCTTGTTTTTCTTTGAAGACGTTTTGCTTCTCATCCAAAAAGCTTCTTCAGCTGCCCCACCATCCAGTCAGAGGTGAAGAAGCTTCTTGGATGAGAAGCAAAACATCTTCAAATAAAAACAAGAAAGTCCAGTTACCTTGTGAAAAAAGTACCTTTGGGTTAAAAAAGGTATTACTTATGAAGTTCTAAGAGCATCATAAACAGGAATCAGACTAAAAATTACATACAATTAAATCATATTTACTGCTGGAAAAGAACATACACGTGTCACGTCATAGCTTTAGCTAGTTTAGTCTCACTTGCTTTCCCTCCCAGGTGCATTTCTGAATGTCGGCAACTTATAGCTGATCATGAGGGATCTCACTCTCCCAGGATTCCTATGCACAGGGGACCCGGCTGGTATCTGTCTTCAGCCTCCCACTCAGAATAACTGCTGGCAAAAGATGGATGGTGATGGGCCTTTGGACACCTCCTCGTTTTGGTTTACTCTGCCATTAGCTTTTTTTTTGGAAGGAAGGAAGGAAGGAAGGAAGGAAGGAAGGAAGGAAGGAAGGAAGGAAGGAAGGAAGGAAGGACAGCAAAAGCTTTCTATTATTCAGGACACTGATGATGCACACGGAAGCCATTGGAAGATTAAATTAAGTATTATATCTGCTGACCCAATTGCCATGGTTACCGGACAGCGGAAAATATTAATCAAGCCCAATCTTTTCTACTGAACCTAAAGGGAGGCAGGGGAAAGAATGCTAAATGTAAATGTACACATAGAAGGTGAGGTCTCTATGGGAAGACGAGAAGCCGTTTGATATTGTCAAGATGAGTGTTATTGTTTTCTACTGCTGTCATCCTGGTGCTGGCTACCCTAGAGAAGCACTATGCTCAGGAACAAAGGTGCTGCAGCACCAGGCTGCTCTGAGCGCCATTCCAAAGGAGGCAGACCTGAACAGGCTCCCTTCTCTGCAGGTTGAGACCAAGGAGAAAGGCAGAGAAGGGAGCCCAAATGTTCTGGGGGCTGCGCAACCACCATCCCTTCAAGCAGGGACCGAGGGTACCTTCCACTGAGAGGGAGCACTGCTGGTCCTCCTGGGAACACCTGCTTGAACCTCCATCTGCCCAGCCCTCACTCATCAGCAGGCGCACTGCCCCTCAGTCTGCTGCCCCTGCCTATTGGCCAGGCCAGCGCAGGAACTGCTTCCCAATTGGCTCCTTCGGGTCATTTGACTTCCTGAATTGCCACTTCCATTAAACTAAGACCCTCTGTCTTTTTCACTTGCTTATTCATGATTGGACTTAGACCACAGATCCCACCCTGGCTCCTGCCCAACCATGCTTCCACTAATCAAAAGCATCATGGTTAATTGACCTTGATTGGTTTCTCTTCTGTGCATGGAGGCTCCTCATCCCTTCATGAGTCTGAGTGGCTGCTCCTAATTGGAACTTTTGCCTCCTCCTGAAGAGGCCACCAGAACAGGCAGGCAGTCCATAACTGGGCTGCAATAATCCAGACAACCAATACAGGGCAGCAGAGCAGTACAGAAATGGTTAATTCTACGGTACCATCTAGTGGTCATCTGATTTAGTCCTGCAACAAGGATGTCTGGCAGTCGCCTACAGGGATTAAGCTCGAGTTAGACTTGCCCTTGGTGTCAAGGCCTGCCTACACTACGAAGGGGTTCACAAGTAAACATAATTTGCAGATGGCTGCACATGGGCTGACATGCACATCTCCCAAATCTCATGCATGCATTGTGTGGAGATGCACGTCCTGCATCCTGATTGCTTGATCCAAATCCCTGCTGGTGCTTTGAGTGTCTGCAGCCAGAATATTAACATTCAAAGAAATGTCAGCTATGCAACTGTCTCCGAATGACTGATGCATACATTCTCTGATGTGCAGTAATGCAGAAGTCTAGTGCAGCCTTTAGTAGATTTGAAGGAGAATATTTGTAGCTCAGGGTTGATATGAGGGGTCCTTGGTTCTCTCTGAGCTTGCTTGTTTTCTTGCAGACGTTTTATGAACCTAAGTAGGTAACATCATCAGTGCTAGTCAGTGCTAACATTATTAGCACTGATGCTGTCACCTAGTCCGGTAACGAAGCGTCTGCAAGAAAACAAGCAAGCTCAGAGAGCACCAGAGACCCTTCATGCAGTAGATTTCCAGGGACATGCAGGTCCAGCTTGGAAGGATTGCAATGGGTGAAGATTGGGGGGGGGGAAGACTGAAAAGGCCACCCTGCACCCAAATACCCTAAGCAGCATTGGTCCTCCCCCTTGCCTGAAAAGATCCCCCCTCTTTCTCCAGAAGAAAGGCCCTCCATGGCTTGGGGGAGGGGCTGTGTTGTCCAATACAAATCGCACTCGTATGGGAGCACCCTGAACTGTCTGGTTCAGGCCACTGTATTCAGGATCAGTAACTATCATTGTAAACATATTTCTGCAGATATATGTCTGCAAAAATATATTTAGTAACATTTTAAAAGATAAGGTTTCCTGCATTTCAAGTTACAAAATAGGGTCTATAAAATACACAAGCCCTTTGCCTTGCTTAGCTTCAAAAGAGACGCCAAGCACAGAGAAGGTCTGGAGAAAAGTATCACAGTTCTTCAAAGAATTTCCAAAAACGTTTCACAGTGTCCTTGTCTGCTAATAGGAAACCCAGGATGTTTTGCAAGCATAGCCTGAAGAATGAGCAGGCATGGCCAGAACTCAGTGAAATAGCAGGGGCTGAAATGAGTGGTGTGTTAATTTTGGTTTTCATCGGATGGAGCACCTCCGCTGCCAGGCAACTATCACAAACTCCTAAGGAGGTGTGTGATTTCCTCACAGGAAACTGTCCATCTGTTGATCCAGGAGCAGGCAAGGAGCCGCCAGCTGGAACCACAAGCCTTCCTGACTGCTGCCTGGTTCCTTAGCTGTTGTTCACAAACCGTCCCAAAACCAGTCACTGATTGGGGACCCTCTGGGGGCCCCAGTCACTTCAGACAGAAGGCTCCCTGGGCATTTCCTGCTCGTAATCTTGCTCATACTGTCTGGGCTCACCAGTCTGACCATCCTCTCAGCCTGTTTCCCCAGCTCTCCATCTTCAGACCTTCCAGACACAGCCAGCCTGCTGGAGGACCTGGGCCAGGGGCAATTGTGCACGTAATCCTTTCTTGGCTGGAAAATGATTACCCCAAGATGGGCAGTGTGGATGGCTCAGGGCAGCTGTGTCATATAAATTGTCACCAATGACCATAAGCACTCAGAGAAACCATTTAATTCTTCACTCCCGCCACCGTGGGCTGATATATTCTTTCAAGGTCATTACCCAGGGCTAGACGGGTCGCATGATAAACGAGTGACAGGCGGGGGGGGGGAGGGAGCGAATGGGCCTTACATTAATTAGACTGAAACACTACAGAGGCAGAGGGGCTGGGGGAGGGGAAGCAGAAGGGCCTTTGTTTCATCTCCTGCAGAGAAAGAGGCCTGCCCCCCCTCCCGGCTGGTGGGCTGGCTTTAGGCTGTGGCTTTTCAGGGACCCACTGGCTCTCCTTGCTCTGGTTGGAGCAGCATCCTGACCAAGGAGGTGCTCCATGCAGAACACCAAGGGGTCTGCTCCAGATCAGGCCTCCAGAGAAGGGAGGCGCACGCGGCCTGTGGCCTCCAGATGGTGCAGAGGCTGCCTTGAGTGAATGGAGCAATTCAGTGATCCAGTTGCTGGCGAGAAAGACAACTTCCCAGCCAAAAGACTTAGGTGGAAGCTGGCCTGCAAGCCGAACCCAGCAGCCATCATGGGGAACAGCAAAGTCGAATGTGCCAAATTCACTCTGGGAGCTCCTGGATCCTTAGAGCCTACATGCTCCTCAAAGCAAATGTCCATTGTAATTCCTAGGAGAAGCATGAAGCCCTCCAGAGAGCAGCAGTCCCGGAACAGGACCAAGTGATTCTGTGCCGGTCACCCTCTCTCACCCGACCTACCTTTCCAGGCTAGTTGTTGAGAGAATAAAATTACACTCCAGAAGGCTGACCCCAGGCCTGCTACTCAGTCTTTCAACACAAAGTCCAGGCTTTGGCAGTCAGGAAAATGGAAGGAGCCAAGCCATGGATACTGCCCCCTGGTGGCTGATTTCAGAAGACCCTGCTGGAACTGGAGGAGGCCCAGGCCAGGCCTTCTCTTTACCTGTAAACCATTTTGGTGGGGATAATATTTTCATGGATGCTGACTTCCTTCTGCTGGGGGCGTTTGGCCTGCCTCAGATGGAAGAGCTGGCCTGCACCAACTAACCCCCTTCTCACAGGACTCTCCGACCCAGCCTTGCTCCACCCAGCCCAGATACTTCGAATCACACTGGTCCCAGTAGTTGAGCCCTTTTCTTCCTGGTTCTGATCTGCGCACAAAGAGGCCCCAAAATTCCTCACAATCCTTCTGGCCTTCCATGGATGTTTATCACTCCAGGCAAACTCTCTCGTCTTCCATTTCCCTAAACTGCAGGGTGGTGTGTGAGCCACACCCGGTTCAAATATCCAAACCAGAACTTTCTTCGCTTCCTCCACCACACGAGCCAGAGGACTAAGCAGCAGGAACAGCCCTGGCTGCCAAGAGATACGCCCAGCCATGCCAGCAGGTCAGAGGCAAAAGAGGGGAATGAGGCCCCCCTGACAAAATGAGATTCAGAAACTTGAAGGCATGCAGGGGCAGGCTGACTAGGGGCCACACCCACCGTCCTGGTAGCACAACGCTGTTGGTGGGTTCTGCACAGAGGAGGTTTACCATTTGCAGAGCCAGACACACACAGGGTCCACCAGCACAGAGCCCTGGCCTCCCTGAAGCTGGCCTTGGAGTGCTCCGGTGGTCACAAGGGATGCCCCTCCCTATTCGTGCCATCTGGCACACCTACATCACCCTCTGTGTCCTAGGAGGGAGGTGATAACAGGCTTCCTTCTGTCCTGCCTAGCAAGGGACGTCACAGACAGGTCTGAAAACAACTGAAGGGGCATCCCAACTGCTGCGGTCCTCAGGGTTGGGATGACCTGCCCATCCTGCTGGGATTCAGGCCCTGCTGGCCTTGCCTGAGGTGGCAGAGCTTCCCAGAACTCTGGCACCCTGGGATGCCGCGGGGCTGGCTCAGCGCATCCGGACAATTGTTGCACATCGAGCACATGCACACGGATAGGCCCTGCCTGAAGCAGTGGATTTTTCTACCATAGGTGCCACTGGACAGCTGCCATTCTGAGTGACCATTCTCATGGCCTTAGGAGGACGGCCTTCTCCAGCTCCACCAAAGGCACCATCCCATCCACCCCAGGCAGAAGCAGCCTGGCAGAGGGTGGCACCTTGCCTGACCCACATTTCCAGAGAAGCCAATGCACAAAATGTCCAGGAGGATTTGAGAGTGATGCCTACTTGTCTCCAGGATGAAAAAAGCACCATACAGTTCCTCAAGCACATGTAAACGGTCCTCTCGTCCCATTGGACCAGCAGATCAGAAAGAGGGTAATAAATAGAAAATGCACTCACACACCCTGCACGGCTGCTTCCTTCTTGGCCGCTCAGAAGATACTTGGAGTGCGGGAACTGCTCACAATCCGGCGGTGTGATCCACATACACGAGTGGTAATATGCCTGCTCCTGTTTCACTGCCGCTCCCACTGCCTCCCCCCCCCCCCGCCAGCCCATTCCTCTTGTTCTCATGTTCAGTGGTTATTTTAGCTTAACGCAATGAGATCACGCGGCTCCCTTCGTTAGAGAGACTCGCCGGCCTCCTCCTGCGCCGCTCATCGCTTTGAAAGGACAAGATGTAGGGAAATCAGCTCTTCGGCGCGCATCCGGCTAAAATGGCTAAAACGCCATTTCATTGTCCAAGAGGGACCAGGGGAGACCAAGCTCCAGCGCGGCGCTCGGCCCTACTGGGGGGAGGGGACGGGGGCATTCGTTTTCCAGTCCAGGGTGCAGGAGCGGTAAAACGTAGATGGCCGCTTCCGGTGTGCAATAGTGGCGAATACCTGTAGCTCGGGCGCAGGACGGGGGCGGAGGTTCGTTCTCTGGGCTTGTGGGCTGCTTTCCGAACTTTTCTGTGTGCGTGGCCAGGATTACTTGGTTCAAAGTGGGGGCTGCCTGGTGTTCCCCTTCCTCCGGGGCTCCTGAGTTCAGCAAGAGGGGGGCCCGTGACCTGGCTATATGCCCCGAGACCGCGGAAGGGCTCCTGGGCACGAGGCCGCTTTTGCCAACGCGGACGCCGGTTGAGCGCTTCCTCGCCCGCGAGGGCAAAGGGCGCCCTCCGGGATCCCTCGGCTCCTCAGCCCCAAAGCCGCCTCGCACTGCCGACGGAAATGCACGGCCCCAAAGCAGAGCTCCGTCTGCTGCCCGGAGCCCCTCGGACATCTGCGGTCCTCGGGATTTGAGGCTTGGCTTCGCACCGCAGACCCGGGATCGCCCTCTCGCCTCCGCCTCCGCCTTCCGCCGGCTGCTCCGAGCCTGCCTGGGAACAAACGCGAGCAGCCCGCCGCCCAGAGCCCCGTCGGCACCTGCCTGTGGGGCGGGGGCGAGGGCGAATTAAGAGCGAGGCGAGAGACAGCGGGACCCAAGGAGAGCTGACCAGCTACATTGAAGGGCGCAGGAGCCGCCGCTGCCGCCGCGGACCCTCCGCTGCTCGAAAGCCTGAGACCGGCCACTCCTGTTCTGGGTTGACAGCCGGTCCTGGGTGAACACGGGAGGATTTGCTTGAAATGCATCTCCACGATCTAACGGTGCCGAGGCCTAGGATGCCTCAGGCTGGGCACAATGGTCAATCGGGTGGAAATTATATGTGCACGCGCGCCACTATCGTGCGCGTTCCTCCGCCTCCCCCCCGCCCCCTTCTTGCTTCTCTCGAGTGTTGCGTCCCCCGTTCTTGCAGAGAGAGCCACCAATCGGCGCCGCGGAGGCTGAGTGCGCGGGGTCAGCCCTGGAGATGCTGGAAATTGCCGTGGCTCGGCGGGGACCCTCGTGCCGCTCCCCAAGCAAGGACGGCCCCGTTCCTGGCAGGGTTTCGGCCCAGCCCGCTTGTGCAGTCGCAAGCTCGGCCTCTCGCAAACCCGCCCCCCATACACTCCTCCCATCCCACGCCACGGCTAGGCGCGGCACACTGTTCGTGCTCCGCCATCAGGGAGGGGGCCAGGCGTGATTCGGTTCAAGTCCCCAAATTCCCGGACCCGCGGATGCGCTGGACCGCCTCCTGAAGCTGCTGGGGCCGAAAAGCCCCCTCGACCCTCCGCCGGGACAGAGCCACTCCCCAAAGGGCGCAGGAGGCAGGCGGGGAGCCTCTGGAGAGTTCGGGGTCCTCGCGGAGGGCCCAGCGCAGGAAGGCTGTTCCGGCCCCGGTCGTGGGACAGGGAAGCCGGGGGCCCATCGCTCCGGCCCGACTCGTCCTCTCCTCGGGGAGGGCGCGCTGGTTCGTTCCCTCCCCGTGCCTGGAATCCCCCGGCCGACCTCGCCCCTCGCCCCTGCGAGACCAGCGGCGTGGCTGGGTGCCCTGGAAACCAGGCGGCTGCCGAACAAAGGCCGCCTCCCGGTCACCTTCGCCCGGCTTTTCAAAAGAGCATCTCCCGAACACAAAGCATCAGCGGGAAATGGCAATTTTATGAATCCTAATCAATCAAAGGGCTTATTAACTCAATGTGAAGCCAGATTAAAATCTTTAATTATAAATCGCGCTAAAAGGAAAAACAAAATGTACTTATGGTACACTGAAAATTCCGGATATTAATGTCGTTGTTATTATCTCTGGCAATATTAAATTCTACCTCCCCCCGCACTTGCAACGGGGCCGCCTCTTTCTCTTCCCGAAGAAAAAGAGAACGGAGCTCGTTCCTCTTTTCTTTGCCCCTCCCTCCCCCCCTCGCAAGGCTTATTAAAATGTATTCTTTTCTATTGCACACCAGGCAGTTTGCAAGGAAGCCGGCTGAGGGCGGGGGGGGGCATTCAGGAAACCCCATTACAGCTGCACGGGGAGCGAGGCTGCGCTTTATTAAGGGAGGCGAGCTGAAGTTCGGGGCTGGGGGGGAGGGGTGATGCAATCAAATGTGAAGCATTTCTGCTAATGAAAGAGGCATGCTTGTCTGCGCAAGGCTGGATGATTGGCAGGAGTGCAGATTGGTAACCACAGGAAGGGCCTTTCCTCAAAGCCGCGGTGTGAGAAAAGGCGAGGGGTGGGTTTTTTTTATCAGGCGGACATTTGGGAAATGACCACAGCAAATTTAATCACAGTTGGAAGGAGGGGGGGAGCGGCGCAGCGCCCGAGTCACATGTTTTATTTATCTGTTCAAAGTCACGGTCATCCCATTGTGTGACAGCCCCCCCCCCATCCTGTCATTTTGGAATACAACAAAGGCCAAAGGCTTGGCCGGAACGAGCAAAGTTCAGCCTTTTCATATTCAAATCATAAAAGCAAAATGCATCCCGCATTGTGATGCTAAAACCTGCATTTTCTGTGCATCTGCCTGGCAGGCTGTTGCCTGCCTTCACCCCCATCTTTGTCTCGCCTCTCTTTTTCACACCATCATTTTAAAGCATGCTTTGCCACAGCCTGGCCTCTAGCAACGGGTGAGGCATCCCTGGAGACTGTCAATAAAGGGAATGAATCGGAAACCTTCCTTCCTTCCTTCCTTCCTTCCTTCCTTCCTTCCTTCCTTCCTTCCTTCCTTCCTTCCTTCCTCCCTCCCCCTGCCTTCTCAGAGCTGCCCTTTGCTTCCAGATTCCCCCCCCCCATACACACACTCACACAGGTTAAAGCTGCTTGTACAATTTTGTCTCTTCGCATCCTGAGAGTGTCGATTTCAAAATGGATTCAGATTTGATTTAGGAACTAATGTCAAAACCTTCCTGCTTTGGGGCATTCGGTCCAGCGTTCTGCATTCCTGAGGTGCCCGCAAAGTAGCTCTGCAACTGTCCCAACCAAGGAGAAATTAAAGCACCTCACAATCCTGTGGAAGAATATCTGGAAGAAAAGGCTTTTCTGAGTACTACTAGGACCCAGATTGCAACAGATCCCATTCGAGCAAATTCACACGTGCATCTTCCCATTCGCAAGGGGAAGGGTGGACTTATCCGACCCTTCTTCCTCCTGTCTCTTCGGGTAACTGGTGGATGCGGCGCACTCTCTCGTCCCGTTCCCCACATCATCTTCTAGCTCTGCCGTGGCCGGCCGGCAGCCCCTCTTCGAGCAGGCTGGGAGCGCAACACCTTCTTTCCCTCTGGAATCGAGGCCCTGGTTCTGCTGCCTGCCTCTCCGTTTGCTAAATCCGACTTTTGACATTCAGGAAATCTACTTTCACATCCAGTTTCAATGAAGTAGCAGGAGCCCCGTATGGTTCTATAAAGTAAAAAAGACCAAATCTAATAAAATAATTCTACTTAACAGTATTTTAAATATCACCGCAAGATCATACCGTCTAAGAGGTTGAAACAAGTAAAATACAGGAGGCTCAAAAAAAATCACTAGTAGCATATTTTCAAGTTAATTCAAAGAAGCAACTAAATGTCAAAATAGTTGATACACTTTATTTATATTTTTTTAAAAAAGCAACTGTTAAGCTTGTTTTCTTCAGAATTTCTTTTTGTATTTTATTCCCAGAAATGAATACTGGGTCTAGAAATTATTAAAATCTTTGCCAGCATATTATATTATTTAATAATTTTATATTATTTAAATTATATTTCAGAATATATTTTTTGTGAAAACAATTTTTAAAAGAGCATTAATTTCTCCTGTGATATTTTCCTCCTCAAAAAAAAAATAATTTGAAACAAAGATTAGAGGTGGGAATTGCTCTGCTAATTATCTGCACTATATCCTATTTTGCAATGCAAATATCTAAGTGATAATGATACATTTATGTGGAAAATAATATTGTTTACGAAATAAACTTTGTATTTATAGGGCCGGAATAACGACTACTAATTTACAGTGGGTAGTTGGATTTATATTTCTTATAGAAAGAAAAAGTCTTTTTCTGGTATTTTGAGGGACAGTGACAATGCAGACGTTTTTTCCCAAGAAAAACAAATGGGAGAACGAGATTTTAAAAGCGCTATTTAAAAAACAACAACACCCGACACGTTTTAAATGGGTCCCTAAAGTATTGCAAGTATTCTTAAGGTATGCAAGTCCTGCCGCCTCCTGAACAAAACCAGCACTTTTTCCATTTCCGTCCGCCTAAGGCCGAACGCGCAGCCCGGAGCAGCCTGCCCTGTCCAGCCGCCGCGGGGCCAGAACTAGGCTGCCCGGGGCGGGGGCGTTAATCGGGATCCACTCGGGCTGGCTGCCTATCCGCTGATCGTTGTGCAAAAACTCTCCCGCTCTCCGGGTTCGGACCAAGCCGTTTCTCTCTATCGTTTTCCCGCTCCTTGGACAGGCGGCGGGGAGGGGGGCGGCGGCGGGGGGCGTCGTTTCGTTTGCCGTCCAAGGGCGGCGGTCGGGGCGCTTCTGCCGGCCGGTCGGAAGGGCGCAGCGGCCCCGGCGGGGGGAGGGGGCTCCGGGCCGGCGCCGTCAGGGGAAGAGCCCCCACCCCAGCAAGGGCTCCCCGGAGGGCCAGCGGCGGGATCGTCCGGAGACCCTCCCCCACTTCCAGAGCGCTCGAACAACTCCGCGCGGCCAACGCCGGCTCGCCGGGGACCCCGCCCGGCCGCTCGGGGAGGGAGGGGAAAGCGCTGGGACCGGCCCTTGGCCGTAGCCGCCGGCTAATCCCGCCTAGAGGGCCCCGGACCCGCCGCCCCGTCTCGCCCGCCCCAAGCAGCCCGGTTAGGTTGGCCGCCCCGCCGCCCTTTCCCGCCGCAGGAAAAAAAGAGAAGGCGAGGTTTTTTTCGCCAATTTTCCCTGGTGAGAATAAAAAGCCAGTAACTCGTGGCGTGGACTTAATTCCCAGGCAGACCCTGGGAGTGGGTAAATATATAATAATACAAACGTTTACAATTACTAGTACAAATATTTAGACTTCAGAGCATCCGTTAAGCCTCCCTAATGAGACCCCAATCGACGGAGCCTCCACTTTCCACCTTTTCAACCGGCATTTGTTCAAATATGAGTCCTCGCTCAGATCTGCTTTTCTAAATTTTGAAAACTGGCTGTGCCTTAAAATCTGTCCTGGACCTCCCTGCCATTTCTCCCAAGCCTTCTGGTTTTGGACATTTTCTCGGAAATTGTTATATATTTTTGTAAGCATTTAAGTGATCGACAGGAGAGCGTAAGACCAAAGAACGGGTGGAAATCCCTGGAAAGTAGAGCAGGTCCTGCATACCTCTGAAAGGCTAGCAAAGCAGCAGCTGTGCTCTTTCCTCCCGTGCAGTTAATGGATGATGCACAAAAGAAAGTGGACACGATTTAGAAGACTAAACACGTTTTTTGTTCATTTCCCGTTTTAAAAAAACAGCTTTTAAATGGAAGAAACTTGTACATTCCGTAATCTTTCCAAGTCATCCAAATTTAGGTCTGCCTTAAATATCCAGCTTTCAAAAGCACAGCTTCCTGGCACCTCTTTTTGTGTGCTAAAAGCTCCCTTGTTCCTAAGCTGTGGCAAGGAAAATGCATTTCCCCAGACTTCAAAATATTATTTCCATTTTCTGGTTTTCTTAAATGTGTTATTGCTGCTTTTAATACTTAAATTAGAAGGCTGTTGTTCTGATGAGTTCTTCATTATTAGTCCCTCTAAACCGTAATTTCAGAAGGGAGATTGTTTCATTCATACGCATGCACACAAACACACCCACACATCCAGTGTGAGATTCTTATTCTGTCCTCCCCCCCACCCCACATTCATAGATGGTGTGTTCAGGAAGCTTCACAGGCCACAGAAATCCAGCAAAGTTCAAGGCCAGCCCCAAAATGCCGGTGCCTGCAGGTCCCTTCCAGGACTGCCTGGTGTGAGAGAGTCACAGCTCCTCTTTCGTATTACAAAGGCAGGATGATAAAATGGGACATTCTGGCCCCAAAGTGTAACATTATTATTATTGCTAGAAACAAACAGCTATTTCTCTTATCACTTTTCAGGAAACTGCAACTGAGGAACAGATGTGAGTAGCCAGAAAACCTCCCTACTCCGATAGCCAAATTGCAGCATTTTTTGCCACAGGAACAGAAAAAGCAGAATGAGAAAATAGACAGGTACACACACACCCTTTTTTTAAAAAAACTAGTCTTCATAAAGTCAGGTCCTCTGTGTCCTTCAAGTGGTAGATCTGCCTCCTTGTCCATCAGGACAGGAAGCAAATGGGCCCCCTAACTTTGGAAGTTCATTAGCTCCACCACCCCAATCCTTCAAATAGGTATAATCTGTACCCTGTGTTATTTTTGTTTTGCTGGCATATTTATTTTCCTCCTCTTGCTCTTCCTACTCCTCCCAACTTACAATGAAGCAAAAATGTACACAGAACAACACAAGTTCAAATAAATAAAGCACCTATCATGGCCTTCAAACTATCCAGAATTACACCTCAGGGGAAACTGAGAGGATTTGCAACTGATCCCAGATATCAGGGATCAGAACTTCTACAACAAAAAAACATTAAAATCACATTCAAAGCAAAGATACATATATTCAAAACAAATCCTTAAATTAAGAACATGAAAACTGTACGAAATAAAAACCAAATTTGCAGAAATGTACATCAGCTTAACATTCACCACCTTCTCCTTCAAAATACTGCATTTCCTTCCAGTAATTCCTTTAAAGCTTAATAATAGCAGATCAAAAAGGAAGCTGCCAGCACCCCGACCTCTCTGTTCAAGCCACCCCATAAACAGAGTCTTTCCATTGACCCCCAACGTCTGAAGATGCCCTCTCTTCCACAGCCACACTGTGGACCACGATGCCTTTCCTACACCTCGTAAGGCAGGCCTCTGACCTTGGATCCCATCAAGATGGAATATGAATGGTACAACTGAATGGACTGGAAACCCTTTGTTTCTGAAAGGGACTTTTTATTGTAGCCTAGAAATTTATGGAAAGTCACAAAACAAGATTTATTCTGGAAGGGTTCCTACCAGGTTTAGCTTTTACAAGCAAATGAAATCACAAGTCCAGTGACATCTTAAAAATTAACAGACATTATTACATAAATTTTAAAAAATGATAGTCTATTTCATCAGACTCAAGAATGTAGGATTTACAACAGCTCATGGAACAATAGATGGATTAATCTTCAAGGAGCTACAGGGCTTTTGCTTACATTCAACTATTTCTGAGCTGTTTGGTGCTTTAGTGCTCCTTTGCTCCTGAAGTTACACTATACCTGGAAGTTCAGATTCTGCTCTTGGGAGGGAAAATATTGCCAAACCCATGTCCCTAAAACTCACTGTGCACGAGCAAAGGACAGCTCAGTGCAACTTCAGCCATGGGGCTGGATTGGTGTCTATCAGAAGATGCTTTAAAGCAACCCAAGATACAGGAAGTGCTCAAATGCCATTCCTCACGAGCAACAAAAGAAGAACATCTACAAACATTTTATTTTCAATGAGAAAATAAAATTAAACAATGTAATATGCTACCTCAATTCATTTTTAAATATCTCCTTTGAGGAAATAGGCAGGCCTCTTCCCTCAGCCAAGAGCCTTGTGGACAAATAAGCCTTGTTCCAGCAGGCATCCCCCCACCACCACCCTGTGCATTCAAAGCACAAAGCTGCTCTGAAGTTTTTAAGGCCACCACAAAAGGATATCATAAGTTTCTTGAGCTTTTGCTGTGATCCAACTCAAGACAATGAGCCATTTTGTTAAAGGAAAGCATTATTTTTCATAACAGTTCACATGGTGTTAGAAACAGTAGATGAGAAATGCAAGGGAAACCTCAACCTGCAGGCCCAACCACAGAAGTTATTCTAGTTATTCTATGGCTAATGGAAGCAATTTGGGAATATTCTACTCCTTTACCAATTCCTCTGTATAAGGCTGTCTTAGTGAACCCCAACCTTTCCCAAAAGTTCCAGCTTCTCCATATGTACAGAATTCAGCTTCTTGATTTCTTTGGCACCTGGTTTTATTTCTCAAAGCCCTGCAGTGGTGAACATTGTCAGGCTGGAGCTGTCCTCCCCTTGAAGAAGCTTTCTCTCCCACCCGCTGCTGTGAGCAGAAAGTTGTGATGCACGGCCATACTAGGGAAGGGTGATGCTTGAGCGCCCCCAAAGTACTTGTCACCCACTTAAAGGAGGCAAGTTGTGTGACATGTGGTGTGGATGTCCTGGAATGGAGGAAGCCCTGCTCATCCACCTGTCTCTAGCAGGTGCCAGATGCTTTTAAAATGTACCCTTTCCCAGGTGTGCATTCTGTACAGGCATTTGCACTGGTATGTTTTCAGCCCATGCACCAGGAGCAGCTGAATAAAAGAAAATACAGGCAGTAAAGGAGGAGTTAAGTAAATCATGTTGTTCTTCTTTGTCGATATGTTTAGTTCTCTTCCTGCCAAGATTCATTTCACTCTGCTATCTTGCAAGAGACACATATGGTGCAATGAAATTGCCATCCAAGAAAGCATGTCCCAGCCTGTGGAGACATCATCAAATAAGATTAAAACAAAGCAAAAATAAAAACATAGAGCCATTTTTTTATTTTCTTTTTTGTCCTACAGAGAACATCTGATGAAAGTCAGGGAGAAGGTTTTTCTGTCTCTTTCTTTACTTTGCCTGGTTAAGGAAAAAGCAGAGCTCCGACCAAATCTCTTCTTTTTCCTCTCAAGCCCAGCAAAAAAATGCTTAAAAATATGGTTTTCAATTCCCCTCTGATAAATAGCAGATTTATCTGCTAGGTCCCAAGCAGATCTACCTCTCCCTTCTGCTCTGTTTCTCCCCCCAAGTCTGGAGTTGAATTTGCCAGTGCCAGCTGACCAGTCCCTCCCTTGTGCCAGAGCTACCTCATTCCAGCTGCATTTTGGAGGGTGCGCATTGGAAGGAAGACCGTCTCTCTTTTTTAGGAATGGCCACACAGCAGCGGGCAATTCTATCCAAGAGGGATCTGTTTCCACAAAAAGGATGTAGTTCACCCATGGCTGTTTTCTGCCTGTGATCAGCTTCCCTGCATTGCACCCTTGTCTCCCTTAGGAAACCCAGTCCAGCAGAGCTGCACACTCCCATCCACCTAGACTCAAAAGGGGGGGGTGGTCCTGCCCCTTCCCCATCACTGAATGCCCACACATCTTCTTGACAGATGGAGCGTTCTGCCCAGCGAATATTAAAATTAGGGAAAGCGCACAGAATTGAATAAAAGAGGAGGAAGATGTGTGTGAGGGGGAGGGGGAGACTTATACTACCTTCTACAAAGGTGAGGAAAGAAGCCAAGACATTTTTCCTCTGGGCAAAGGAGGCTTCTCCTGTTCCTGCAGCTTGTCTTCAGTGAGAAGCTGCACAAGGGCCAGGCTAGAAACAAATGGGAGGGAGCTCTCAGTCTCCCCACCACCAGCCAGAGGGAAGAATTTGGAACCCACTGGAGGAAGGACAACTCTCCCCCATCTCAAATACCCCCCCCGCCTCATAAAAGAAGCTGATGTGAAATTATTTTCATCTACACCATTCCTCGATGGGGACCAGCTCTGCTTCCTTCAAGTCCCACCCCCCATCTGCTCCTTCAACCTGCCCCCTGGAGAAGATCGAGCAGCATACTAGAGTTGTTTCACTGTTCTCTAGTTTGTAGTTTAATTTTTTGCCAGAAGAAATTAACCTTATTTATTTCAACCGTAAACTGAGGTAACAGGCAGAAAGAAAAAGTGAAGGTGTGCATGGGGTGGTGGAAAGAGAGACAAAGTGACCAATCAGTGATGCTGGGTGTGTCTAAAGGGGTGAAAGGAGCCAGTTATTGGCTCAGCACTGGTGAGTTAGACGGTGGGCAGGTTCACAGGCACCAAGGATGCACACCAACCTTTTTTCCCCCCAGTGGCTCTAAAATTCAGCTAATAATTGGCCCCGCTCAAAGCATCTGGGATTTGGGGACTGGACCTCCTCAGCTTTTCCATGGAAGAAGGTGCCTGCCTCCGAAAGCCTCTCCCAAATCCAAGACCAAATTGGCATTTGATGCCTTTTCTGTACAAAATCCATGACAACCATAAGAATGGACTAATTTCACAGTAGATTTTGGCATAAAAGCCTCTTACTTGCCTTCCCCCGTTTCCCCCCTCTCCCGACCACCCCATGTCCTTTATCCAAGCCAGGCAGTGAATGGTGAGCAGAGAGGAGGGGATGCCAGGAGAGAGGCCACACGGTGAGGAGGTGAGGACGGAGGGAGATCTCTGGCCAAGCTGAGCTACCGCATCTCCTGAAAGAGGAGCCCGTTCTCAATGCAACCGTGGTGCCTTTGCCCCCCAGAAGCCCTTGCAGGAATGCTTTTCCTCCATTATTCAATCCTGGGGAGCCCTCTGGGTTCCAGCTGCTTCCCACCCAACCTGACTTTTATGAGCCACACTAAATGCAGCATTTCCCAAAGAGATCCGCTGAAGGCTACACTGGATGGGGAAAGCTGGTCTCAGGTCCTGAGTTCAATGAGTCCACCACGAGGGGAAGAAGAAAGACAGATCTGTTTGTGAATGGGGATGGCTTCTAGAAGAGAAGGGGGATGCCCAGGTGCCCTTCTGCCCACCCACCAAGGACTAGGAATGGCGGAAGGTGCTGTATTTGAGCCTCCAGACCACTTAATCGCTTCGAGTGAAGAAATCAGAAAGCTAAAGCAGACCAGATACCTCAGTTCTAACACGGTTTTTGAACCAAGTTAGCAGTCAGGCTTAGAAGCTAAGCAGGGCTGGGCCTACTAAGTACATGGATGGGAGACCATCAGGAAACATGTAAGGTCTGGACTGGAAGGTCAGAGGAAGCCTTCTGCAATCAGATGAGAACAGATTGTTTCCACAAAAAAGTGAAAGTCATGAAATTACCAGAACCCTTATCTGATTCAGGGAGACATCATGGGCGTCCTTCTATCAAAATTGATCATCTGATAAAGAAACTGCTGTGGGGGGAGTAAGAAGAGTATTCTAGATAGGATAACCAGCTTTTAAACCTTGTTCTTTCTCACAGAAAATAAAGCTATGCTGGCAGACACTTGTACAGTTTATGCAAACTGTGGAGATGCTATGCAATTAGGCCAATTCTGCAGAAGTGTTGTAGAACGAAGACGTTCAGGGTAGAACCAGAGCCGCCCCTGGGCTCTTCGTTTCTGCTCTGGGGGCCTCTGGCCCGGCACATTCTCCCCTGCGGCCACCCTGGGAGCGCTGCCCCCCCCACCCAGGGAAGACCCTTGGCAAGACCGGTGGGCGCATCACATCAGCTGAAGTTCGACGCTGCTACCCCCAGCAAACGAGGATTCCTCCTGAAGGGGCTTCTCTGTCCTGTTTTACAAGGCAAATATTATCAGTTCTCATTCCCAGGGCAGCGTATTATTAAAAGCTGGTTGTAATCTTAGAAATTAAAAAGCCCTCCTTTGCTTGACATTTCATCTCTTAAAGTCCCCAGGGAAGGAAAATTTCACAAACTGTCGATCTCCTTGGCTAGGAACTTACTTTCCCCTGGCAACCCTGGCCTGGCGTCAGCCGTACCGGCTGATCTGCATGACCACAAGGGGCCTGGTCCCAATTTGCCAGTTCCGATGGGAGGGAGCAGCTGCAGACCCATTCCCAAGGCAGAGGCCAGCTCAAGGATCCCTCACCCCAATATTGCCTTCCAATATAGATGTTGGAAAGTCACATGTGGAAATTCAGGAGATGTTCTTGCCCAGGTTATTATCTTCAGCATTCAGATAGACTGCTCCTGCCTAGAGGACCCATTTAGCCAGCCCAGTTGATGTGTAATAGGCTTCCTCATGAAAGGGGTACATTCTTCCTCCTTGAAAGTCTCTCGCTCTCTCTACCACAATTTAGCAGATCCTGCACCAAGGGTGAGTTGATTAGATGACCTCCAAGGTCGCTTCCAACGCCACAATTGTACAATGAAAATCCCTTGACTGGAGGCTTCACTCTTGAATTGGAAGCCTCCTCAAAGTATCTGGCTGTGTGCAGTGGTGGGATTCAAATATGTGAACAACCGGTTCTCTGTGTGGATGCCACTTCCAGAAGTCCATTCTGCGACTGGGTAACAAAAAATTAGCTACCGGTTCTGCCGAATTGGTGCGAACCGGCTGAATCCCACCACTGGCTGCGTGCCAGACATTAGAAGTGGCACAACCCTCACAGGACTGCATTCAAGCCTACACTTGCTCGGCAGCTGCAGCTGCTCTGCCAGTGGGGCAAAGCAGCCTGGCCAACCTTGGGAAGCAGGAAGCTCTGAGACACAGGATTGAATGACACCTACGCAGGAGCACAAATAGGACAGCCCAAAACGGAGGCAGGCTGGTCCAGCTGTTGGGAAAGGCTGAGAGGGCTTTTCGGACACTCCAGTCAGAGGATCTCTTGGGGGTGAAATCCCATCCTATTGCCTGCAATCTCCAGGAAATGGATTGGCGCATTGGTGATCTTTGCGCATTCTCCCCTGAGCCAGGCAGCCACACCGTCATGGACAGATAAGCAAAAGATCCTCCCTCTAGACTGGGGAGATGTGGTAAGGAGGCCTTGGGACCAGTCAAGCCAGAGGGCAGCTCAAACCAATGAGGCAAATTACACAGATACTTTGAGATGCTGTAACTCAGCAAGCTTCCTCCTGGCTTTATTACCTCTGCCTCATCAAAATGCAGCAGGCCTCTTCAGGGACTAGGAAGCCCCCCCCCCCTTGGAGGAGGCCCTTCATTCAGAAAGCTGCCCATGACAGGGCCCGACTTTCCATGGACCTCACAGCTTATCATGACCAACCACTGTGGGCACAGAGTTCCTTGCCACCCCAGGATAGCTCTGCCAACTGCTACCAGATACAGGAGAGTCACAATGCCTCAGAATTGATGTGGGAAGCCTATGGGAAAGCAATTCCCAAACCCCTGGCAGACAGCAGGATTGCCTCTTACAAAGGCACTGTCTCAACCCTCTCTATCTCCTTTCAAAGCAGAGATGGCCCAGTGTTGTCCAACTCACACAACATTCACTCTCTCTCTCACACACACACAGTATCAGGGACAGTACAACATAGTGGGAAGGGACCTTGGGGGGGGGGTCCTCTACCTTCTTCATGGAGAGAAAACCATTTAGGAACATCCAAAAGGCGCAAAGGGGGCTGATGGCAAATCACACATACAATATTTGGAACTGCATCTGGAATATGGAATCCATGAGTGACACTTGGGGGAAATGTGGGAGATTCTATTAAATTCTTTTCCTATGAAAATCATGTTTACAATTTGGTGAACAAGCATTAAATTTTAAAACATTTCTTTCTGCCTTTGTTCCTTTTTTCACTTTGGAGATGCAAAGGCAACTTTTGTCTATTTTCTCCCCATGCCTTACAAAGGCTGCTATACACAAAGCCCTAAAAGCCTACAAAGATTCTTGTAGAGCCTGGCAAAGTTATCTTGGGCCATCTGTTGTCTCCTTGACTGGTTTTCCACCCCTGCCCCACAGGCCACAGCCACCCCCCATGGTGGGGAAGAGCTCTGAGCAAGGAGGAAGGAAGGAAGGAAGGAAGGAAGGAAGGAAGGAAGGAAGGAAGGAAGGAAGGAAGGAAGGAAGGAAGGAAGGAAGGGGGCAGGGGTCCCTCTGAGGGCCATCAGGAGACACTCCCCATAGACTGGCTGAGGTCCCTGCACTGGCTGCAGTGCATCAGCCCCCTGCAATTTCACAGGCCCACTCCTTCAGCCTAGCCCATCAGCCCAGCAGAAGAAGCGGCAGGCCCCTCAGGATCAGGAGGGCTCTGCTCCTGGGCCCCCAGCCACAGCATCCACCCCAGGGGAACCACATCTTGCTCCCTCACAGCAGCTCCTCCAGGCAAATGGGCTCTGCAGGGCTGCTCCAGAGAGCTTCAGGGCCTGGGGCTGACCGGCTAGCTAGGCTAGAATAAAAATTTTGTAGAGAAGAATGCTGAGCAAATTAGCATTTCGAGAATAAAAAGCTGGGCTTTTAAGAGTCAAGGTGAGGCCACCTCTCTTCTTCTGCCCTGTCTCCAGCTTCCTGGGTGGCTGGAGGGAAGGTGGCCTCTTCAGCCCATCAGATACAACCAGAGAATAGAAATCACATCAAGCACATGAGACTGAAGCCACAGGCTGGTGGGAGGCAGGCTCTGCCAATGCCAGCTCTCTTCTCTGATATGTTCAGGGCCCTGATTTTGCACAACGGGCAGAAAGAGTGACCTGCCTGGCCATGGGTGCAAAGGAGTGGACCACAGGAGGGGACACATATGTTACCACATCCTGGAGCACCCCCCTGGAAAGACCAATGTGTTCCCTCCACTGCTGTCTTTTCAATCTTAGCTCCTGTCCAGTCGGATGCTGGTTCTGGTGAATTTGCCCTGGTGAAAAAGCAGCACTAACAAAATCCAAGGCTATTTCAGAAAGGGATTCAGAAAGTTATGCACACATCTCCTGTTAATAATCCAGCTTCTCAAGCATCTATTATTCACAAAGCTGCACTGCTCATCTTTAAGAGATGTCTGAATCTATGGTACGTCTCATAGATCTTCCCTTCCCTCCCTCCAGATAGATGTTGTCTATTGATCTGAAGGCCTCTATCTACTCTTCAATGCCAGTGTAACTCACACCAAGAAAAAGAGGGGGAAATAAGGTAAGAGAAGGTTTGATAGGCTAAAAGACAATCACAACAATTGGCAGACAAGACACCCGGATACACCAACAACAAATAATACAGCTGAGATCCCCCTCTAATCTATTCCTCATCATAGTGACTCAAGGAGGAAGATGGTTGAAAAGTAGGCTATGGTTAGAAAAGGTTCTTTCATGCTGTAGCCAAATTTTTTAAAAAAACCTCCAATGGCCCTGATATCCTTCCTTCTGTCTGAGTTCCAATCGCTCTTTATTTCCACCCGGGATGTTTAAAGGCCTTAAAGAAACTTCTTTTGTCGCTGCCTGATAAGATGCACTAAGGGGCTTCTTCTTCATCAGCATTTCCCTTCTCAATGGAGCCTCCTTCGGTAGGGATCTCCCTCGGCATGGAGGAGGAAGGCAAAAAATGTTTCCATGGGCCTGGGAAAGGCCAGAAGCAGGATTTTAACCCCCAGTATGGCGTCCAATCCTTGAGAGGGCTGGGGAAGGACAATTTCCCATGGGGTGTTTCCTCAGGTTAATTCCCTGAAACTTGAGGGTTTCAAAGCCATGAAATAAATCCTAATTTCTTGAGCCTGTCTTGTCCCAAATACCAATCATTTAACAGTGATTCATATTTGGGACAAGACAGGCACAAGAAATTAGGACTTATTTCATGGCCTTGAAACTCTCAAGTTGACTGCACATTCTTTTCAAATGTCACTTCAAGCAAACTTCACAAGCCACGTTCTTCCTTCCTACAAAGTTTGTGTGTTGCAGAGCTCAAGCAGGCCAGCCACATCAGCAGTTTTATGATGGTTTTTAAAGTGGTTCCTAAATATTGAGGGACACCTGTGTTTACAGCTGGGTTAAATGCTATCAGGGAGAGCATGTCAACCTCCTTTTGGACCTGGTTTTGGTGGGGCTGGAGATGACAGTCTTCCCTTTTCCAAAGCATTGAAGGAGGAAACAGGCTCTAACCTCACAGGTCCCTAACTGCACACCACAGCACCTTAGCAAAGTCACACAGACACAGCTGGGTATTTTAAATTTTTGAGGGAAACATTTATTTTAATCTACTTTTGGGTTTGTTCTACCATCACATAAAATTATTGATGCTATGTAATACATTTAGGCAAGTGTCAGGAGACTGCAAAATCTGTATCAATGGAATTATCTTTGTTGAGAATATTTTTGGCTGGAAAGACCTGGTGGGTTTTGTGTTTGCTAAGATTGGCTGTCGCCATGCCAATCCCTTCATTGCCACTGCAAGATGAAAGCCCATCAGAAAGGATTAGCTTCAGGTTTTAAACATTTTGAAAATGTCAAAGAGGTCACAAGTGATCCATTTTCTTATACAGCATATTTACTTGATGAAATTTGTGGTAACACTGCATTTCTAGTTTTCATCTGAGTTGGCCTTAGAGCTGGAAATTGATCCCAGGCTAATGAGAGCTGACAAGGGCATGATGGGATGCGCTGGCTTTGCATCAGCCACAGTTTTGCCAGGAATGTGGGAGAGTCACAAATGGCACTAATTGGGCATGTGTATGTGCAGAAAATCTACTAGAGTTTCCACCAATGTTATTCATTTAGTTTGAATCACGATGCAATGATTTATAAATGGTACTTCCCTGCTTTCCCTCAGCTTGGCCACACTGTTGCCAAAGCAAATGTGTGGCATAGCAGTGGATGCAAATAAATTCCTATTACTCTGTCAGAAAAACTAAGTAAAAAAGGAACAACTATTTGGCTTGACCTTTTGGAAACATCAGAATAACTTGGTAAAGAGCCACTGCAAGTCCAGATGCATGAAGGACAAAAAAAATGCCTGCTCTGGAGCAGAGCCATGTCTTTGCCAAGAGATCGTTCTCAGCGTGCAGGCAGCTTTGGCCCCTGTGGATGAGGAGCTGGGGAAGGAAGCAAGAAAGCTTGTTCAAGGGCTCCTGCATCTGTCCGACTAATTCTCTCTCCAACACGTGATGTGGAGGTAAAGGTCAATCTAGCTGTCATTTCCCTTTAAGGGATGCTCAGAGACTCTGCTGTGAGGTACACACACTGCAAAAGGGGAAGGGGAAGAAGAAGGGGGCTCTGATCATCCATTTCCTGCATCCACTCAATTAATCATAAGCTCCCATCTTCTGCAGAGTGAGCCCGGAGGGGCCAAGCTAGACCCCTCCTCTGAGCAAAACCTCTTCACCTCTCATGTGGGATGAAAAGTGGGACAATGCTGTATTAGCCATAAGAAGAACCGACTGAGAATGCAGCTGCGGATGTCACTGAACGATTGGTTCCTATGTCCAGGAGAAGCAACGAGAGATTTGAAAAACAGGCACAATTAAGAGAAAATAAAGAATGGGCAAGAGGACAACAGACAACACAAGTGGACACAGTTATTTAACAGCTCTGTGAACAGACCCATAGAAATGGACAAAATGCCTGTAACTCTACATTCAAAAATGGCCCAACGCTGTGGGGCTTGCACCCTTCGTTCTCGCAGAGAAGCTGTCCTTGGCTCACAGTAATTTGAAACACCCAACCCCCATTTAAGGAAATTAAGGGATCAGCACTGCTGCCAGCTGGAGACAATTTTTCCCAGCTAATCTCCATCCCTAGCCTGACAGGTCTCTAGCAGAAAAGACCTGGCTGGGGCAACTTGGATCTTGGGGGTATACAAGTCTGGTCTTCACCCCAAGCCTGTCTTGCGAGGATCTGCTCCCCAAAAAGGGCCAGGCTCCCTCCGGAGGGGGACCTGCAGAGCACCGTGCAACAGACACCTGTTTGGGGCTCAGGCCAACCACCAAAGGCAAAACCGAACAAGCTGCCCGCTTCCGATGGCTCTCTCAGGGAATGACTGCCTGCAAAGCCACGTAAAGAAGAAGCCATATAAAACACCTGAGGTGGTAGTAAAATTCTAGAAAAACACACTGGGAGAGAAGTAAACTTGTCACTAATAATTTAATGTAATTTCTCTAAAAAGAGGGTGATGTGGGCTTAGGGAATACACTTCCAGATTTACATCACACGCTCATGGGAATTTTGTTAAGGAAAATATATTTTTAACAATATATATTTTGTCTAACACCGTCAGTGAAGCTGAAAAGGATCAAATATTTGGCTTGATGTTTTGGAAACATCAAAATAGCTAGTTTCAAAATCATGGAAAGGCGTCCCTTGTGATGAGGCTGAGAGGCAAGAAGAAAAGCCACCCTGCCAGCAGCTCTGGTTGTCTCAGGCTTTCCTCCGGACCAAGATCCTGGCTGAGACTCCCACAGACTCCAGTTATGGAGTCAGTCCTTTAGGGCTTCATGTGATACAGAAGTTCTGTTGCTTAAAGGCAGCTGAATTTCAATACGCCCAAGCAGCCTCCTCTTTCCTAAAGATGATGGTCATATGGTGTTACATTGCATCTGTCCAACAAGGAGTAAATCAAGGATAAAGTGCTGATTTTTTTCTGTATTAACAGTGATTTCTTTAAGTTTATCTTCACAGATGTCTCACTGCATGGGTTAGGGAATGCATAACTACTGTTATCAATTATTACATGCTGGCTCCTGCTTCCACTAGTGCTATTACTACCACTACTACCACATGTAGTAACAGCATTGGTAATAATAATACTCTAGAAAGTAATTGAGATAGAGGGAAGAGAGGGAAATTATGGTGTTCATCCCACAAAAACGTTGCTTTCTTTCAGCTATTGTGTTTTTTATGTTACCCTGCAACTGAGGCATTAGGAACTATAAATCACTATTTTACTGCAGGTGTCTTAAGCTTAATGGAGGGAGGGAGGGAGGGAGGAAGAGAGAAAAAAATAAAGCAATGCTTTTCCCAGGCAATAAGGAAAGAGTTTCCAACTGGATAAGGAAGAAAGGATGATTTGATAGGAAAAACAGAATTACACAGCACTGATCATTCTTTTATAGAAAATTGACAGAATGAAATGAAATCAGCAGCCGATATGTAATCCGCTCCCAAATGAGACTGCTGAGTTCTGGGGTGGGTGGGGGTGGGGGTCTTCAAAAGGCAGGGTTTGATGCTCCTGGAGAAAAGCTTGATCCAATTTAGCAGAAGGTCAGATTCAAAGGTCTGCATCTGCACATATAGTCCATTGAGCTCAGCTGAACGAAGGCTATTTGCTATTGCTGGCCTTGTGCATCCCCCCCCCCCATCTCTGTCTATTCTTTGCAGACATGTTAGGCAGGTTCTGGGTTCCTGCACCCATTTTCACCAGCTATTTCTCCATCCACGGGTGGCAGTTGTAGAGGAAGTGTTTCTACCTTTCTGGGACACACAGCCATGGTACCCGTTGCTCACTGATCCAACTTGGGGGAGGGGAGTGAGTGGCAATACCCTCTCTGCTTATTTTACAAAGATTTAATTCAAATGAGAAGAGACTTTGAAAAAGAAGCAGCTGAGAAAAATCAGATCTTTCTTCTGTTTGTTACCAATTTGTTGAAATTCAGCAAAAAATGCAAACTAGTCCAGAAAGGCAAATCAAGACATACATACAAAGGACATAAAAATGCAGAACAATGAACAAAAGGACAGCAAGAGCTGATAATATTTAGTGCACTGTCTAGGACATCGTTTCAATGGAAAATGTTCAGAAGAGAGCTTTCCTCCTGATCCACATTTTTAATCTGTGATTAATGAAATGCTTGATAAATAAAACCAACAAATCCATCACAACCTCAACAAACAGAAGATGGGCCCAGTTTTTATGATCAGATCTAAGATTTGCAAAGTATGCAAACAGATGGCCCTACACTCAAAACTGGATAAACTGATATAATTTTATTACATAATACTGGTGGGAATTAGCTGTTTCATTTTCCTCTTTCTGCTTTGTGAAACTGGGAAGCTATTTGCCTTTTTTTCCTTATCAGGGAAGGAAAAAATGAAGTACGCCTTTAAGAAAAAGATGAAATTCATAAAAATCAGCCCTTTTTCAAGGAGAGAGTTTTAACCAAGAACAACTGCCATACTATCCCTATCGTAATGCTTTATCCTTTCAAAGTGCACACTGAGAAATAGATCACAGTTGAGAAGGAAATTCAAGGAGACATTAAAATAATTTCCCCTGCACCCCATTTCTGCAGCTCCCTCTCGCTCAACGCATCTGGGCGTGAAACTCCTCCCTGCCTCCTGATCTGCCTGTGCCAGGGCTTGCCTTTTGGGAAGCAGCCTCCTCTTGCAACATGCAAGAGCATCCATCCCGCAGGGGAGAGGCAGTTTCACCCAGGTAAGACCAGCCATTCTTCTGCCCCTGACCGGCCAACCCCCTCTTCCTTCAGATACTGGATAGCAGGAGGTCAATGAGGGACAAGAGTTCCAAGGCCCAATGAGCTCTGAGTATGTTTTTTCACTAAGAGGAGAGGTGTGGGTAATGTGGGCCTATGTGGGCCTCTTACCCAAGAACAGACCCCAAGACACAGCTGCAGGTCTATCCAGCAGCAGAATGCGGATGTCCATTGCTTTCCTGATTCTAACAAAGCTCAACTCTCATACAACAGTAGGATAGCTTTGTCTGGATCGTGTAAGAGGGAACTCACTAAGTGATTTTTTAAACTGTCAATCGGGTCCTTCATATTACAACAGGATCTGAATTTCATTTTTTAAAGTACAGCAAGTTTAGTAAGCTTTGAGGCCACAAGGAACGATGTGCCTTTCAGGTGGGAGGAGAGATACACTGAGCAGCCTCTGCACAAGAAGAGTTATGGGGGGCAAAGAAGGAAATTAGAGCCCATTCATTATCCATTATCTGAAAAGAAGCAAACTCAGCCCAAAAGCAAAAGAAGCTGGTTGCAGCCAAGAGGCTTGCAGGACCCACACTCAGATCAAGCACCTTACCAAAAGAGAGAGAGAGAGAGAGAGAGAGATGCACAAATTATGGACTATTACAAATATGCAAAAACACCATTCTGTGGATAGAAACACTTGCTACGGTAGTGAGCAGGTAGATTTTTTTAAAATCCCATTTACAGTAAAGTAAGCCAGGAAATTATAATACTTTGAAAATACCATTATTATCATTACTAGTAATAATGTCATTATTATTTCTACATCTATAAATATAATACTTCTATGGAATGAAGGTGGGAAGTGGCAAGGGTTACTGAAGCTTTCTGTGTGTCTGGAGAATTTTGGTCCATTTAGCACTGAGAGGTCTCTGTCTGAGGGCTCAGCACCAGTTTAAGAAGTTCCAAGAAATTCTTTGCTGACTTTGAGTGTGTAGGAAAAGCACACAATTGCTTCTAATCTTTTCTATGAAAACCGTATCTCCGGGAACACTACGGGGGGGCTCAGAGCTGCTCCCTTTGCAATCCAGCACAAATTAGCAATTTCCCCCAGGATGGCAGACTGCTTATCCTAGGATTGCAAAGCGGGGGTCTCTTCACATCATTCATCCATACCTCCCCATAAGCAG
The DNA here is from genome assembly GCF_947247035.1 of Vipera ursinii. Lineage (NCBI taxonomy): Eukaryota > Metazoa > Chordata > Lepidosauria > Squamata > Viperidae > Vipera > Vipera ursinii. The sequence goes on along the minus strand of NC_139520.1, from coordinate 22,889,942 downwards.
GTTGGGTCCTCTGCAGCACACCAAGGAAAAGTGAATTACTGTACACAAGACGGTCAGCAAAATGACCATAACCCAAAAACTGAATACTAGGAGATTTCAAAGAAGGCAGGAAGAAGATGGAGAGGCAAGGCTTCAATATCCCAGTTATTATCACTTTAAATCACTTTCTGGTACTTATTTAAATTCATTTCCCTTTCTGTCTTTTCTTTAGGGTAAAATCCAGTTTGGACAAACAGGAACTGATAGTATCTGTTCTGCCTGCAAAAGAAATCCCCACTGGACTGACACTCAGCACTGCACTATCTGGCATTTGACAAGAGTTTTATTTATTTATTTATTTGCTGCTCATCTCGTTTCCAATGATATTTTTATGGGCTTTTGTGGATGGTATTTGCTTAATTATTGTTCAACAAACCTTCAGCACACCAGTGTCCAACACACACACACAGTGACTATTTCCCCCATTATTTATTTATTTATTTGTATTAGGATAGCCAAAATGAGCTTGTACATCAATGCTGGTTCTTTCTTTTTTTCTTTCTTGCACACATTAACTGCATTTCATGTAGATGGAAAGTCATTGAACAACAGTGCATGACTATCAAATAGGACAGCCATTAATTAAGGTGAATCTCTTGAAGAAGGTTTTTTTCTTGGTCTACCCCAACCCACCCCACTCCAAAAAAAAACCCATAGGGGAAGAGGAGAAGGAGGCCATGCCACAGGGAAAAAAGTCGGTAGTCTGAAATAAATCACTGCTATGAGCTATGGTTATGGCAACACTACTTGGCAAAGCAGAAGCTCAAGGAAGAAGCAACAGCAGAAGCGCCTGGGAAATGTGCCATGCCCTGTGTGGGTGAGTGAGAGGTCCCAGAACACACACACACACACACACACACACACATGGGTAGATCTGAAACGTGGTGGTGGGCAATGGTAAAATGAGAAACTAAAGCGCTGCAGCTTCAGGAACCAACATTTTATACAGCAGAATTTGTTTGGGATTACAGTTCTTTGTCTGGATGGGGAAAACTGGGGCGCCCACATCTCCCCAATAGATCAAGAAACACAATGCCAAAGCCTTTGTTTTCTTTCTGCCAACAAACGGGCATAAAATAACAGGCTGACATCGGCCACTGCAGGTCACTGCAGTCAGGCTGCTGCGTGTCAGAATTCAAACGACTCCATCCATCAATGGCAGGCTCAAAATTAACGCGCCTTGGAAACTCTGCAGCAAGACAGTAACAACCGAGTCGAAAGCCTGACCTTCAAAGAATGCTGGAGAGAGATGGAAAAGTTATTCCATGCCCTGTCCCAAAGCCGACATTGCAAAGGATTTTATATGCACACATGCAGATGCACCCCTCCCCCTCACATGCAGTTCAACTGCAGGGCTTATTTATTTTGTTTATTTGTTTATTTAGAGAATTTATGTGGCCTCCCACTCACTTTCAGTGACTAAGCGGCTTGAAGAACATGGACATTTTAAACAGTGTACAAAATGCACAAGACTTCAAGTGTTTTTCTTGCTACATTCTTACATAGATTTGTATTTTGTATTTGTAATTAGCATGCCCAAAACTGATGACTGGTATGCTGAAAGGCTGCTAGCCAGAAGGCTGCACCCAACAATGCAGAGACTGCCTTGTTACACAACAGGACCATTGCCCGATGCCCTGTGAGCCCAGAAGCTCAAGAACCACCCCCTCGGCATCTATGGAGATGCTCAATCATGGTGGTCCCAAAGGCACTTCTCAAAAGGCAACGGGACTTTCTTAGTTTTTCTCCTTGAAAACGTTTTGCTTCTCATCCAAGAAGCTTCTTCAGAAGCAAAACATTTTCAAAGAAAAAAACCAAGAAAGTCCAGTTGCTTTTTTCAAAGGACCTTTGGAACATCACCTCCTAAGGTCCTCTGGACTGCAGCATTTCTAAGGTGCTAATTAGTAAGGTATCCCAAAAAATATATGATGGTGTAATTCAGTTGCAAAGGGGAGGATGGAGCCCACAACAGAATAGATGCTGGAAAGAGGCAGCCAGTAATGATCAGTGATGAACTTATTGTATAGTTCAGACCTTTGCTCTCACCCTGCTTCTGCTTCCTGTGCATCATTGCAAAATGAAAAGAAACAATTTTATACCCTGAAGAACAGATTATTCTGTTAGGCAGCCAGGAAGACAAAATGTGTAGCCCACATAAGGCAGATAAGCTGAGAGAGCTCCCTCCTGTGAACCTCCATCAATTTCTTTCTACCTTCATCCATCAGAGAAGAGGCTGGCCAGGAAGGGGGCATTAGCTCAAGGTAGAGGCAGGAAAAAACATCTGGCAGCAGAAGACTCTCATTCACACAACATCTGGGCAACAGTGGCCTGTTCCTTGACACCCTGGCAGCCAAAGCCTTGAGTGATGCAGAATCTCCTTCCAATCCTGGATCCACATGGCATGCTAATGTCACCATGATCCACAACCGATCCTGCCAGGTTACTGCAGAGAGCTGTATCCCATCCCAAAGCATTCTGTAAAGCCAGAGAGAGGCAATCCATGATCCCTCTGCTTCCTTTCTCAGTGGAAAAAGCGATTTTCGCACATCATTTCTATGTGAGACAAGCTAGGCACACACCATTTTGCATGAAATATTTATATCCTATTTTTTATCTGAAGATTGAGTAAATCAATCAAAATAACTGAAAGCTCATTTAATAAAAATAAAGGAATGCAAATTAATCAGAAACCTAAAACATTAGATTGATGGGCACATCTTGGTTGCTGTAATTATCAAAGGTGTATTGTTTTCTAAAGCTCTCATTGCATTAAATGGGTGATGTACATTTATTGAAAGTAATTAGCATGTTAGTGACAACGATTTGATTGCTTGAATGTCTCTCCACCGAATAAAGGCCTGCTGTATTTGCAACAGCATCCGGAAAGACAGACAGACAGACAGAGGAGAATTTCTGCTGGCTGACGCTCTGGGTTATGCCCAGGGCAGAATTTCACGAAGAATTTCAGAGACATCAAATCCCACCCAGGTCCCCTGAACCCCCATGTCTAGACTGCTCCCTGGTCTCTTTCCCACCCCCCTCAGATTAATCAATCCAGCAACCTGGCCATTCAATCTTTCCTCTTCCTGCCTGAAGCACAGATGGAGAAGACCCTGCTCGAAACGCTGAAGCAAGTTGGCATCTGTGCATCTTCCCACAAGGGGGGCAATGTATTTTGGAGAAGCTTTATGAGAGGAGCTCAGGATATGTTGGTGTCTAACATAAGGTAAGAGCTGAAAGCAGAGGCATGATCAAGCACCAAGATGCAATTGGTTCATCTAGGAAGGATACATTGTCTTGGCTCTTCCATAAGCGTGTTTTGAAGGTCACACCCACCAAAATTCAAAGCAGGGTCCACAAGAGCCATCCTAAAGTTCCAATTCCAGCTTTGTCAGCACCGTGAGGAGGAAGTGGGGACGACATGTCAAAAACCCTTATTTTAGAACAATAAATAAATAAATAAACCAAAACCTTCCTGGGCTGGTCAACTGTAGCATACGTAATCCAAGAGGCCGAGAGATGCCACATAAATCTAATTACTGTAAAAGATGGGGATAGGCCCGCTTTCCTCTGAGAATTCAGAGAAGAGGTCAAAAACAAAACAGCACTTTGCTTCTCATTCAACACAAAAAGCCACAGGCAAAATCCAACAGATTATGGCACCCATCCCAGACCTTCCTGTTCCTCAGAGACCCCACAGGCTAAGAGGGGAGAAAGAGTCTTCAGCCAAATTCCCACGGGTCAGCCACAGCACAGATAGGGATTGCAAAGAAAGCTATGCAGACTCCAAGGGCAGCCCAGAAGCTCTGGATGTGGAAGAGAGACCACCCTGGCCTCCCCCTACTCTTGGGAAGAGTTGAAGAATACAATGCAGGAACCGGCAAGTAGGACCAGCTGCTCTAAGAAGCCAAATGAGTAACCTTACTGCCACTAAATATAAGAATTCTTTCTGATGAAAATTGCTGTTGCAGGAGCCAAGTTTCTAACTTCTTCTCCCATCCCTCAAATGAGAATTCATTAATAAAGCAACTCTGAAAAATGATTATGAGGAAATAATGTCACAATTGGAAACAACATTTGGTTTTCAGAGAACATAATTAGTTGCTTTTCAACATCACCACTGTGATTGAGGAGAACTGAAAGGGCACTCAAGAACAGATGTATCTCCTGGAGAGATGCCCCAAGAATAACAAAATAAGCAAAGGTTCAGTAAAACTGAATCATTTTCTGTGAAAGCAACCAGATCCACTTAGTAGAGTTCCAGCCAGCTACTTTATTGTATTCTGCCTATAATAAAGGAATCTCTCCTGACTGTTTGCCTTCCCTTGGGGACAGATACGGTATATCAGGTTCCATGGAGGTTAGATGAAGGCAGACCTGCATCTCTTGCAGCTGCACAATGATTCAAAGCTAATTCCCTGTTTGGCTCTTCCATGCAAGGGCATGGCTGGGCATTTCACAATATTTTCATATGCTAAAACACTAAAGTATCCCTTATATACACCTAGTAAATTGAAGGTAAAATTCACAAATCCTAGCATGTCCTTTCCTCAAAAGCACCCATCTGACAGGGAAAGTACAATATTCCTGTCATATTTACTTCTTTACAGTATTTGCATTTTGTCACCATTTTGCAAATCATGTTGCAGTTCCATGAGATGCATGCTCTGATTTAATTGAAATTGGAAATAATGGACATCTTCCCCCAGCAAGTCTATTAAATCCTGATTCCACTATAGTTTTTAATTTTGCATCAAAGCAGAACAGATATATTTATGAAAACTGTTATTCTGTAGCAATGATCAATTTTAAAAGAAAACTATTTGTAGATTGGCTGTAAATAGATGTAAACATCTGCAGTTTTGGGTTTCCCACCCAGTAGATCTGCTGAGCCTCATGGAACCTTGCATCCTCTGCACCGAAAACATCTACAGCCAAGGATTCACCAAACTCAAGGAACCTCTTTGTTGTTTATGGTTTATAGAATAGCTCCTCCTGATTGCTGCACAAGACGGCCGGGTATTTTCAGTCAGTGCCAGCACAGACCCAATACCCCACCCCAGACACAAACGTGGCTGGATCAGAGTGTCCACAGAGTTCTGCAACCAGCACAACCAAAAATAATGACCTTCCATGTTTCCCTGAAAATAAGGCCCACCCAGAAAATAAGCCCTAGCCTGATTTTTTAGGGTGCGCCTAATATAAGCCCTACCCCAAAAATATGTTTGGGGGTGTGTGGCCAGCACAGGAGGTGGTGAATGCTCGAAGGCTGACGGTGTCTGGCATCAACCACAGCCTGCTCAACACAGGTAAATCCAAATTCGGAGGCAGAGACAGGGAAAGGCAGGCAATCCAGACATGCTGTGTGGCCGCCTGACTCATGGGAGGCTCGTGTGGCAGCATTGGCAGCAGGCGGAAGCAGGTGCATGGGGGGGTGGGGGGTGGCCGGAGGCAGGCACCGTCTCCTGGCTTGCCCATGGCCATGCTGGAATAGGCAATCCCAATATGCTGCCCACTCCACCCCACCATCTCTCAGCTTGTCCATGACCATGCCACAGTGGGACAGAGTGAGCAGCACGTTGGGATTGCCTGTCCTGGTGTGGCCACGGGCAAGCAGAGAGATGGTGGGTGGCATGTTGGGATCACCTGCCTTGGCCCAGCTGTGAACAAACTGAGATATGGTGGGATGGAGTGGGTGGCATGTTGGGATCACCTGCCTCCTCCCCACCTCTGCCTCCGCACTCTGCACTCCTCCCCACCTCTGCCTCCACCTCCGCATTTACCTGTGCTGCACCAAGATGCCAGCAGGTTACTGCTGCTGCTGGACACTGTCGGCCCCCGCATGCTTGCTGCCTCTTGTGTGTGCGGTCAGGGGTGGGGCACCCAGCTAGGCTGATCAGCCTGATACCATGTTTCCCTGAAAATAAGCCCTAATGCATCTTTTGGTGCCAAAAAAATATAAGACTGGGTCTTATTTTGGGGGAAACCTGATACGTCTTAGTCAAGATATCATAGACTAAAAATAAGTATTCTCCACCAACATGCAATGAAATGTCCTTTTCTACTTGATGAATTCTTACACAACTTTAAATTTGGGGATATTCATTTCTTTCAGATGAAGATGCTCCAGGAGGGGCTTCTCTGGTCTGCTCCTGTTTGTTTGACCCATCGCTCGCTCCCATGCCAGATATCAGGGTAATCTGGAAGATGGCAAGCACTCTTTGGTCATGAATTATCTTGGGCAGAAGTCTCTGATCCAAGGGACTACCTCTTCGGTCTATTTGAAATACCCCAAAATAAGATTTGGGAAATGTATCAAAAATGAAACAAGCCAAGGGCACGTCTGCCAAGCTGGTTTCTGCAGTTACTCCCTAAACTGTCTGACACCAAAGTGGAGAAAAAAGACCAAGATGCTCAGAACATTAAGAAGAGTTTGGAAGGCTCTTTCCCCTAATAAATGAGGCTGCAGTCCTCACCCAGCCAGGTTTGTCCATCCTGCACTTTCTTTCTTGCATGTTCAGCAGAAGAGAGAAAGAAATGGTTCGAATCTAGACAAAGGGCTCCAGTGTCGGGCTTCCTTGTAAAAAAGTACGACCCACAGGAAACAGGACTTCCAAAGTGACACAACCAGTTGCCCTGCAGTTGAAGACCTGCCTGGAGGAGCAGGCGTGGAACGGCTGCCAGAGCCCAGCCCTTAAACTGCTGCTTGGGTGGGCACACGGCTCTGCTCTTGTGATCCAACCCAGCCTCTCTATCGACTTCAGATGGGCTTTGGAGTTTGCCATTTTCATGATAAAATTTGCAACAAGAAATGCATCAAGGAATAGTGCAAAAGGGAACTTAAAGGAACATGGCAGGAAAAGAAATCCGAGTCTACCTGCCAATGTGATGCTTTAAAAACAATAAGGATTTGGGCAGCCTCTCCAAATAAATCCAGCCGCCCCCTTTGCAGGAGCCCACAGCATCCTGTGTGACAGGCTCAAAAGCCCCAAGCGTGCCGTCCAGCAGGGTGGCTGGGAAGTCAAAGCTCAGATGGTCATTACGCACGAGGAAAACTCTGAGGTCAAACTACTCTAGTTGGAGGAGCGCTTTGGAGTTCAGTGAAATGGAAAGTCACCACAGAGAGCAGAGTTTAGTGCCTCTTGGCTCTGCTTTGGGAGCAGTTTATTTCAGATGTAATAAACTGGAGGTTTTTCTGTCCCTCCATAAATCTGGGATGGTGCAAATGAGGGGCTGCTCGTTAGGAACAAAAGAACAGGGGCTCCCTAGGCAGTGGCAGGCAGGACTAACATTAAAGCCCTCGTTAAAAGGACCTGTCCTCTGTTAAACAAGAGATGTAATTTAAGAACCCGCTACAAATGGGGCATCAATGGCTTTAGAAGAGAGGAAGACAGGAGGGGAGGGGAGGGTCCCTGAGTCCCGGAAACAGGTGATGAGAAGGGTGGAATTTAGTTTACCAATGGTGGAGGCTCCTTTGTACCCTCCTGGAACAGAGTCAGAATTAGCAAGATTTAGAGGCCACAAGAGGCAGATGCTAGACTTACAGATAAATGGCCCAGTCCACGCTAAAGGTGGGAGAGCGGAAGAGACAGGACTTTGGCCACCTCTGAAGTCAGTCCTGGGGGACCCCTTTTCAGGTGCCAGAGAGAGTGGTCTGTTTCCATGGCAGTGGGCTCTGCAGAGGGTTCTAATCTCACCACCCTTCAACAAAGCTGCCCTTCCTGTTAGCATCTTCCCATCACTGGGATAACTCCCATTATGTAACTCTTTGCTAGAGATCGCCAAGGAGGCCTCCAGGCTGCTTCTGCCTGTGTGCTTTCCTCCCTTTCGAAGTGATTCTCCCGACAAAGATCTTCCCAACCCACCTGGCTGGTTTCATTCACCAGAAGGCTACACCTGCAGAACCATCAAATATAGGGGGGTGGGGGTGGAAGAGGGACCACCTTAAATTGCCTTGAAAAGGACCTAAGCAACTGTCTATAAGTTAAGTAACCTAATGAATCCACCATGTGTCTATTTAGAAGCAAGTCCCATTAATTTTAATGGGATTTATTTCTGGGTAGGTAAAATAGAGCTTGCAAAGATGCACTGTATTCCCATAGAGCAGCGGTCGCCAACTTTTTTGGCTCCATCGACCGGCAGCAGAGGTGATGGTGGGATAGTGGGGGGAGGGGATGGTTTTGTGTGCCAGCTTAACTCCGCACATGTGCAAATAAATCTTTGTGTGTGCTCGCTTGCTCGCCACTTCTGTGGCCCAGCACTTGCCCCCCAGGGAGAAAGCCTCGCTGTTCCAGAGCATCGTTTTACATGGTGGGATAACAAAGTCTAAAAGGCTCCATTTTCTACTTTTAACTCATGACCAGCAGAGCTGTTTGTGAGGCCTCCTAAAATGGCATTCTGAGCCTTGTTCAAACAAAAGAGTTGTGAATTCATTAAACTATTTAATTCTGGCGTGTTATTTTGGACCATTAGCCGCAGCTGCAACTCACTTTACAGCCAGGCACTGAAAAGGTATCAGCTTCTTTTTTATACTCTAGTAAATTTGCTTTTTACATCTATTTCTTCTCAGACGGGCTTATTATTGAGCTCACTGTCCACAAATTCCATTGATCTCAGGCTGTGACTCAATCTATATGCCCGTGCCTGACACCAGCACAGCAAGCAAGCGATACAAATCCTGTTCAGGCTACAAACTTATTGATTTTATAGATTTCTCCCAAAGTTGTGATAATGATATATCATTGTTAAATTTGGTAGAACAAACTGCTTTCCCAATCGGTCAATGCAAGCATGAAAACCAATTCACAGCCTGGTTGCGAAGGCTTTCCTTCCTCTGAAGGACAGCAATGGCTGGCAAAGGCATGCTGCCGAGGCCGGTGATGGATGAGGTCCTCCTGGCTTCCTCTCCTGACCTGGGGCACCTCTTGTGCCAGACAGCCTGCCCTTATCTTCCTTTATGGGCTTCAGGGGAATCAGCTGCGTTAAATGGGCTGTGTGCTTCTAAAAGTCTGCTTTCTAATCCTTTCACGTTCAGCCCCAATACATGAAAGATGGCCGGACAGTTACTGATCATAAACCGTCTCCTCTGGTCCTGGCCTACACCTCCAGCAAGTCACATCTGGGAACCACAGCAGCTCTTCTATCAGTGCCCACCTCCAGAGAAAAAGTTGCAGGTACATAGTAAAAATCACTTCAAGTTTTATTTGCTGCTCCTCCTCTGATGTTGTAAGCCACCTGGAATCACCGATGTGTGTGTTGGATAACCACATAAATTTGTCTGATAAAAAATAATAAATAAACAAAGATATCCATTTCTGGAGGGATGTTCTGAAACAGGCTGAGGAAGAGACATTCAAATATTCCACTGGCACTCTTTTTGCTGGAATTTCTTTACTTCCTTTCTTTTAATTCCCACCTCTCTGGCCTGCTTGCTGGTCTTTTCTTTTCTTCTCCCACTGTGGGAATGGGAACCCCTTGCTCTGTGGGATGGCATCCACCTTTCAAGCCCCTTTTGAATGCAGACCACCCAGCCTCTGCAGAGATTAGCAGAGGGCGCTGCTCTCCCACGAGGCAATTTCTACTCCCTGCTTATCATTAGTCATCAAATTCATCAAGACCTGGGGAGAAAAACGTGCTTTTTAAGCAGGACAAAAACTTTCTTTTCTCAGGCATCTGTGCTCCAAAACCAATGCCCTCTCCTTCCCCTTCTGTGGAACTCCCAGCTGGATAGCTCAGTGTGGAAAGGGATCCTGCGTTGCCCTTGTAGTTGCCTGGACCTGGAATCACCCTGTGCAGGAGCAGGAAAGGTTGGACCCAAGAGCTGGCTCTTGATCCGGTGCCCTTCAGCCCGTGAGCAGGGCCTCCTACCCCGCACCAAAGGCCACCCACAGAAGCCCAACAATTAATCAGTCCTTGGCATCAAACCGTGGCAATCGTCTCTACGGTGCTCATCAAAAGCTGTGGCTTTGGAGACACCCTGCCTGTGCCTGCTGGAAGGAGGCAGGCTCAAGGATGGGGGCCCAGAGGAAGAAGGATCTCGTCTCCTCCATCCCTGGCCACCTCTCCGAGGCTAGTCAGGCACCTGCAGCCCAGACCGAGGCGAAGCTTTGCCACCAGCCCTCTATTCCTCCAGAGTGCCATGACAAAAAAGGAAAGAACCAGGCTGGGAAAGGCTGTCCACGCCTTCGTGCTTTTGGCTGCAGCAACTGATTTCAAAAAGTGAGAGAATGAAAGGCTTTTCAAAGTTTCTTTCCTTTCTCAAGGAAAAGTGTTAGGTTAAAAGTGAAGGCATATTTGCTGATAGGTGCCTTCATCCCCGTTGAGGGACAAAATAAATCTGACACAGTTTATTATAGGAGGCAAACCTCCTAAGCAGAATTTTCCTCCAATGGGATTTTCCCGTGTATTTTCCCAGGAAACGTAGATAGGGCAGCCTAAAAAGTCAGTCGTTTCCTAACCATAGCCAAGCACTCAGAGTTTGTTGGCGATGCCCATTTTGCTCTATGAGTTCATGGGGACCTAACCCTAACCCTAAGTGGAATTTTCCTCCAATGGGATTTTCCCATGTATTTTCCCAGGAAACGTAGACAGGGCAGCCTAGAAAAGTCAGTGCCCTCCTAACCATTTCCCTAATGGAAAATCCAACAAAGGGAAACATTGTTGTCACAAATGGAAACCCAGAGGAGAATGCACCAACAGCCAAATCAGCCACCATTGTTAGGTTGCCACAAATGTCTCCAGGTTTCCAATATATGAATCAGATTGTCTGAATTTATTTTCTCTCTTTCTTCTTTGTGGCGTAAGGTCTGACTGTGTCATTACACAAACACCAGACTAGAAGGTGCTGCCAAGGGACATGGCTTAAATCAAAAGCCAAGAAAAGCACCTTTCGAGCTACTGATAATGTTTGAAACCCCAGGGTGGCAGCACCCCACCCTCCCCAGCTTTGGAGTGGGAGATCCTTTCTGTCCTTACGAATGACAATGGAGACAGGTTGTTTGGAACAGCCTGCATAATGCTGCATACAAAGAAAAGTGAAAACAGTCATTCTTACCTAAGGTGATAAACCCTCTGTAGCCCCTTGCTCTGAGCAGCTTCTTCACTTCCCTCACCCGCGGTGGCATCTGTAGCCAGCCACACCCTGCCCCATGAGGCCCTGGTGTTCCTTCTACCCTTGCACCCACCATGCCAATGGCCCTGTGCCCAAAGCTCACCGGGGCCTCCATAGGGAGCCTTCTGTGACTGCTGTGCTGTTCGCAAGAGCAACAGCAGGGATTGAGCAGGTGGTTAGCTTATGCTTCCTAGATTCAGCCAATATTACATTCCACTTAATTCCTAGATATGTTCAGTCACAGGAGGCACACACATTTGCTAACAGCTGTGTATACAAAACACATGTGTTCTTGCAGTTTACAGTGACTGGTACAAAAAAGTGCTGGCAGTTAAAGGGAATTTGTTGTGCTTGAAAAACTTCCTATACAAAGTTTGTTTATTTGGGTATCCTATTGGTTTGTCTGATAGGCTTTCCCTTTACCCACATGCCGTAGATATTCTCAAGGACAAGAAGACATTTTGAGAAATAAATATTGCCAATGCCCTCAACTCTTTGCCATCAACTTCCACTCTGGTGCACAAAGAAAGAAGAGAGGAGGGGACAAGAAGACATTTCTGTCTGCTGGAGAACCAGGACACTGTTGCTTTGTGAGCAGGAAGTTTCTCTTTGCAATCCCAGAAGCCCCTTCTAGCTTCCTCTCCCATAAACTCTCGTGGCTCTCCTCCTCCTTTGGTGTCTGCACTGCTGGCCAAGAGCCCGCTTGCTTCGGACACCAGAGCCACTGTGTCACAATGGACAGGTTTGCCTTTGTGGAGCAAGTGGCTCTCCCAGCTCTCAGGCAGAGACCCTGCTTCTTGCCAGGGGCAGCAGCCCACCTGTGCACATCCAAATAAGGTTCACCCCCCCCCTCACTTGACACCCAGAATATTACGGGGAGCCCAGGAAGAAAAGGAATTCACACTTGGAAATTAACAGTGTCAGGTTGTCTTCATATATCAAGCTAATCTGAAAGGGCTTTAATTTTAATAAAGGATAAAAAAGGTTTCTTTGCTGGATTAAACTTGCAATTGTCATTCATATATTGTTTATAAGGTGCTCATCTCTTTAGTATTTCTTTGTTTTTGATTTTGTATACTAGTTAGCAGCAAAGACTTGTCTGCATGTATCAGAAGGAATAAAGAACGAAATGTCCTTAACTGTCAGTTTTAATAAGGGAAGTCAACGTGCCTCCATTCAGGTTAAATATTGCCCTGTCACATTTCAATAGAGTCAACAGAATTTTTAAGCAAAACTCAAAAGCACAGTGTGTGCAAAAAAGAAAAAATATCTTACTTGTCACTGAATGTCAAAGCCCTGTTTTATTTGTGGGGGGAGGGGGGGAGGTAGGACAGAAATTTCTTTTGTAAAATAAGAAAAATTACCACTCATAATTGGTGCTGACATGAAAAGGGGCTTTTTGTGAGAAAGACAAAGAAAATCTCTAATTTAATAATCACCTGCAAAGTGTTATTGTGATGGGAACAAAACACACACCAAGTCATCTCTTTTAATCAGCTATCTCATTCTTAGCCAATCACTGCATTTCCTGAGGCTTTTGCACATGAAGAGACTTTGCGGGAACCTCCTCGCCGGATGCAGGTGACCAGGTGACCGGCCGGAGAGAAAAGGGATCCTTGGGGCAGATGCTGCCAAGGAGCGCCTGGCCCCCCATCACGCAGCCTAGGGGTCCTCCATTCTTCTGAAGGGAGCAAGCTCACCAGCCAGGCTTCTTGACCCCAGGCCAAAAAAATGCCCCTAAAACCCCAATTATCAACTTTTCATATTTCAATGTTAACATGGTACTTATTATGTTCAGAACTAATCACTTTAATGCAATATTATTTATGCAATATTAATAAGTCTAAATTATGTCCTGATACAAATCAATATTTATATACTGATGTGGATGCATATAATTACATGTATATTTTTAAAACTGTGTATCGCTTAGCATATTGTTAAATCAAATAAGTAAATAAATCATCTGACGCAGTTCAAAATGCTTTCATTGTACTAACACACACACACAAGGGTGTGTGTGTTTTTCATCAGTTATTGGGGAAACTGCTTTCAGCATTTTCTTGCCCTAGATGGTATTCATCAGAGTCTAAAAGAACGTTTGGACTTCTTGAGGGTTTTTTTGGACCAAACGAAACAAGAAGACCCTTCACCAGGCTGCCTTTAATCCCCCCTGGCATCTGCAGCTTTTCAGGGGCATCTCCTGGCCTGGTATGGTTTGGGCAGAAGTGCCACTCGCAGAGGCATCCCCAGACCCTATAAAAAGAATCTTCCCTCCCCACTCCCACCTGTGGTCCGGTTTCACTTGTGCGAACTGGACATTGTTCCTGAAATTGACTGTTTTTAAATGGAAGCTGAGGGGCTGAGTCCAGTCCTTGTGGACATGTGCCAAGGGAAAGCCTGTCCTTGTGTTATGGTTTATTTGAATTGTGGTTTGTTGAGCAAGCCTCAAGAACAGAACTAATGCAAAATTAACAGGCTATGTGAATGTGGGTGGGGGATTCTGCTGGGTTTTACTTTTTTTCCTCCCACCTATTTAATGAAAACATTTTACACTGTTTTAATAGTTTATATTATTATTTAACTTGCGTTCCTATGTATGAGGCACTGCTTTTGGAGAGGACATCCTGACCCGTTCCCAGGCTGCAAAGGATGCTGTGCCTAGGCATCGCAGCACTAGTGTTCACCTCACCCAGGGTTCCCAACCTGGGGCCCACGGATGCTAATTGCTGCAGACCTTCTCTGCTCTCCTCCTCTTCCTCTTCTTTGGTGAATTAGCAATCCCTGCCTGGGGTGCCACTGGGCCCATGAGACGCTTCGGGCAGTCCAAGCCCGAGGCTCTTCTTCCTTCCTACAAGAGATGGTCCTGACAAGAGGCTCCAGCTCTTGAGCTGCTGGGAGTGCTGGGAACCAGCGTGATGCTTCAGCAACCACTGCCCTTGGATGACAGGTTGGGAAGATGTGGGAAGTGCAGCATGAGCTAGCTGTGTTGCCATGGTCAGCACTCAAAAGCAAGATGAAGCCCTTATGGAAAGTGCTAGGCCTGTTGAATAGAAGCACCAGCCTCAGGAGCAATTTCTTACCACAATCCAGCATTGGGGGTGTCTGAAGAACAACCCAACTAGAGCCACCTCTAAGTGAGATGGGTGGCACATAAATCTAATAAACAAATCAATAAACTGTTTATCCCGGCAGAATGGGAACCTCATCTGAGAACAAACTGATTGGTCCACTCAGCTGGGTCATGCAAATTCAGTAATTATTTTAAGGGGTCTTAGCAGCACAAAATTTTAGTCCTTCTGCATTAGAAAAAAGCATCAAACTTCAAAATGATCTTGAGAACTTAGAAAGATAGGCTAAAAATAACAGGATAACAGAATAATGAATCCTTCAGATAGAAGAAAGAAACAAAATGCACAGCCCAGAATCAGGAATCCTTGGCAACAGTATCACTATTTGTAAACAAGATCTCAGAACTGCATTATATCCCATGTTTAATATCAGTCTACAGCATGGACAACTGTAATTTTAGGTACCATCAACAGAAGTGGCATTTCCAAGTCCTGGAATGTAACAGTTTCATTATTCTGCACCGGTCAGATCTTTGTTAGATATGTTTCTGGTTCCGCGCATCATATTTTGGGATACATCAAGATAAATTGTAACCGATGCACAGAGAAGCAAGGAGGGCATTTACAAAAGTCTGTAAGGAGAAACCAAAAGATGCTTTTAAAAAAAGATGTCTGAGTGGGATGATAGCTCTTTCTAAAAGGGTACTACACAGAGGAAGGTTGACGTATCTTCTCTAGTATTTCAAGTGCCGGACCCAGAATAGTTTTCTTAACTTCCACCATAGCAGGTTCTGATTAAATATCAGCAACACAAAGCTCCGTCAAGCAGAGTCCGGACGGTCCTCTGTAAGGACACTTTCATTTGGATCCCAGCACTGAAGGATTCAAATGGTCCATTTCAGCTACATGACCTCTGAACGGTTCCTCACCCACTAACTAGCCAAAGAAGAAGGAAGGCTAAGCTGTGGGGGTTTGAAGGGAAACTTCCAAGCCCCCTAGTGAGTGCACCAGGTTGTTCAATGCCAAATCTTACCGACTACACTTTCTCAAAATTCATCTCACCATCATCTCACTTTACTGTACATTTTCACTTCACGGTGATATCGCCCCATGCAGATAATTTAGCTCTGGTAATTTAATCCCTATAAGCCACTCTGCATTAATCTTTAAAAGGCCCCAGTTGCATCTGTTAACCCAAAGGGCATAACATCACGATACCATGATACTTTGTGACATACAAAAGTAGTTTTTAATTTGTGCTCATTATCAAAGCCATTTTACCACAGCTGTTATAAGTGCAGAGTGCTCACAAATCAAAGGAAATGCAAGGCATCACTGGGGTGCAAATAGATTTAAGACCAGCATTATTTAGTGCTGCCAATTCATGTATAGCAAACATTTACTCTCTTGGCAAAACTCTAAAAATTGGTCTCTCATTAGCCTTTAACAGATGTCAACTGAGGTCAGCCTCTGCTTGACCTCCATTTTTACTGGCCTATGGAATTCAAGTCCTGCTCTGGTCTCTGGGTGTCACCCAAGGAAGGGAAAGAAAGACCGTTTGTTGCCCATGCCTCAAAGAGACCCTCCCTGAGGACTCCTACACGCACAATGGTTTCTGACTCAGGCCAGGGCCCCCAAGGAAGGGCGAGACCACTTTCTCGATGGTCTTAGCAGCACAGCTTTCACATTCATTCTGCAAACTGCTTTTAGAGCCACCTTTCTTAAGGCACCTCTACCACGTAGTTCAGTGGTAACCATTCAAAAACTGCATGATATCTAGGACTCTTCCCATCTCATAGTTGCTAAAGGAAGGACAAGGCAGTTCTCAAAAGTTATTTAGGTATCAGGAGATTCTTTAAGGTGAGTTTTGACATTTGAAGCTTAGAGGACAACCCTGGGTAGTTCTCAGCACTGCTTTATCACTGCCATCCTTTAATAGGTTCAAAACGTGTTTAACATCAGGAGTGTGGTCACCTGTTGAGGTCTGTGTTGCACACAAAAATTGGCAGCATTTTTTTGGGGGGGATCCACTTTCTCAGTCATCTTCAACAGTTTTGAAAACCAATCTCTTTATTCTTTTCCAGTATCTTTCCAACCAGATAAACCTTCTGATCAGAACTCTAATTGGGTAATTTGATGTCAACTGCTGTCTATCATGACCCTGAGATCAAGACAGGTCTGCCATTTGGTATTTGAAATATGTTGGATGCCCTTCCAAATTAGGGTGCTCTCTATAATAATGCTCCATGATTAGTAGAATCTATTCCCTACATTTCTAATAATGTCAGGAAAGGAGTTTTATTTGGCAGTAAAGCTGGGCTATTTCATTCTAAAGCTATAAAGCATATTTGCTTACTTTAAAGTGAAAGTGTATCCTTAGAGTGAATATGTTCAGTTCAGAGCAGAACACTTATTTTAGCCAATATTGAATCCAGCACTTATTTCACAATCACCCCTGAAGCTCCTGGAAATCCCACAACCTGAATGTGAGTGGAATCGCATTCTTCCACTCAGCAGTGGTCTCGAAAAATTACTGCCTCTGATACTCATACAGGCAGGATCTGCTTCTGAATAAAGAAATGCTCCTGTTTGTTTAACTTGAGTCTTTAACGTTGGATCTCAGGTTCCAGCATTTGGTGGGGGAATAAAACATTCTCTGAATTTGCTTTTTTTCACGCTACCCATACTTCTAAAGACCTCAGCCCTGCCTCTTTTCTTCACCACAGTTCAAACATGACGAATTAGCATTTTCTCCTATGGAAACTGCTGTTCTCCTTTTTGTCTCTTTTCCAGTTCTATGTTATTCTTTCTGAAATATGGTTATCAACTTTATTGAAATATTCTATACATTATCATGGATTTCTGAAAAGGCATTATGACCCTATCAGTTTCATTTTCAATTACTTTAATGAACTCCAATATAAATTTCACTCTTACTGAAAATTGGATGGACTTTTTTTCATTCAAATGACTCACCTGAAAAAAACAACTTCCTTTCCTGATCCAATACAGGAAGCTTAGACCCAGCCGGAATAAATATTCTCTCAGCTTTTCCCCAAATGGTCATCACTTCAGTCTTGCTACCTATTTAACAAAGACTAATCTGTCAATTTTTGCTGTAGTAACTAGTCTAAAATCTTTGCCATCATAAGGAATCTTCACTGCTTAATCCTAACCCCAGAATAATCAAATACAGTAGTGGCCAAAATTGTGGAAACCTTTTGGGAAAAGTGTATTTTTGAGGTTTGATGGCTAATAACACCACTTTTTTTTGGAGTAGTACCATAAAATTATACATCAATGGAAAGATAATTTAATCAAGAATGTAATGCAACATAGTTTGTTCAATTATCTGTACTGTGTTCTACGAAAAGTTATAGCCAAATAACCAGAAAAAGGAAGCACAACTTGCTTAGGTTGATATCAGGTAGCTTTCCTTCATCTGATTGTAGCCAATGAGCACGAGTGTTTAGAGAGCCAATCAGGTGTCATCTTGTTTTGGCAATGAGCCAATCAGATCACAGTAGGATTCAGTTATTGATGTCCTGTATTGCAGGACTTTTCAGCCTTTTCACCCATTGTACCACTTTTATGATATGGCAACATGCAAGTACCACCAGTTGCCTAGCAAGGTGTCAAAAATTTGATGACCAAAAAAAAGGGAAAAAGGTGATGAAGTACAGGTAGTCCTCAACTTACAACAGTTCACCTAGTGACTGTTTGAAGTTACAATGGCACTGAAAAAAGTGCCCCCCAAGCCACAGCCGAGCAAGACACCTACTTGCCTGCCCGGCGGCACTCTTCCTCCTGTCCGAGGTTTTCACTGTTGTGAGCATTTCTGTTGAGGATTGGCAGCCGGGGGTGGGGTGGGAGGGTGTTTGGTTTTTATTCCCCCCATCTGCTGGGTGGTTGCAGCAGGTTTTGGTCACTTCACAGGACCCTGGGACACTGTGACCTTCATAAATATGAATCAGTTGCAAGCATCTGAATGTAAATCACAAGACCCTGGAGATGCTGCAACATTCCAGCTGATCGTCGTTTCTTCTGGGCTCAGAAGCGCCAGGATCACTGTCGAGCTCCAACTGGAGCCTGGTACTGATCCTGGTGCTTCCACTGAGCCCTGACAGCCCTGCAGCTCCACCCATCTCTCGCTCAGGCTTGTGCAGTACTGCCACCGGTTCAGCTTATTCCCCTCCCTCACTACTACTTTTCTAGGATGGTCGCATACCACCTGCCAGGTGCCAATGTACCACAGGTGGTACCCGTACCACTGGTTGAAAAGCCCTGCTGTATTGAAGCTGAGAGGAGGACATTTGTCAGTGTGTTATGTAATCGCTATCAAGTTGGTTGGGTTTTTTTGTGTTCTTTCATTTAGTGAGCTTGTAAAACGTACTAAAATTAAAGTAATGGTGCAAAGAGTTGACTGTTTGCCCAGAAAGTGATGTAAAATGGTATTATTAAGTGAACACGGATACAGTTATAAAGAAACTAGAAGAAAAATTGGTGGAAACTTAACCAAAGGTGGCATTTCTACTGTACACTTTTCCCAAAAGGTTTCTACAATTTTGGCCACTACTGTAGCTTTATTCCCAATAAAAGATCATGAGAGGATTCCCCACTGCCAAACCCCCATTGCAAAAGCCATTTATTTTTCACTTTCACACAGACAGAAACATGGATTGCTTTTAATAATAATCAGCCAATTCAAGCACCTCTTTCCTTCTTATCTCACAACACCCACATTTGCTCAGGGGCATTTTGTGACAGATGTTTTGCAAGTCAAAGTAAAGTACCAGCATACTATTGCCCTCCTCCTCCTAATTGCTGACTCTTTCCCAAAGAGCTTAGTGAGATGTGGGTTGGGATGGCAATTGCATATTAAGGAAGAGCTAGACTAAAAAGGAAGGAATCCTTATACACATCATTAAGTGAATCACAAAGTCATTAAGTGAATCACATGGTCATTAAATGAATCTGGCTTCCCCAATTTCCTTATGGGAAGCCATCTGGGAAGGTACCAAATTATGATCATGTAACCACAAGCCGCTGCAATCATTGCAAATGTGAGCCAGTTACCAAGTGTCTAAATTGCCACCAAGAGTCCATAGGGATGGTATGACAGTGGTAACTTCAAGGATTTAAGTAACTTTTTCTGAGGCCATTGTAACTTTGAACCATTGTTAAACAAATGCTTGTAAGTTGAGGGCAACATGTAGTAGACAATTTCTGCCTTTCAGTTTCAACCTTCAACAGTAAAGGAACAAGCAGTAAAGAAATAAACTGTAGACCAGCATTTGGTATTCCTTGAAAAAGGCATTCGGATGCCATGATGAATCTTGATCTACAATATCAGGACCAAGCAAGGAAAGAGGTAACCAGCAGAAAGGTGGAGGGACTCGGATATAGTGTTGATAAGTGCACCATTGGGAGACTTGAGGGAACGGGCTAGGGATAGATTGTCATGAGAAAAGTCTATCCATGTGATTGCTAGGAGCCAAAAATGACTTCAAGCCACATAATTCATCAATCAATCTGTGCTTATGGAAAGCCTGTCGTTGTTCCAGCATAAAAGCTTCTTTTTTGGGACCAGCACAGCTTAGAAAAGGATCCTCTGAGAGGCTGTGCTTTGGCCTCAAAACTGGTTTTACTCTCCAGAAACTCTGCCTTCTGCCTGCCCCGAATGGCCAGGATGACCAAAGACTCTCTGATTACCTGGACAAATCCTTAGAAGAGGAACCCAAGAGTCTGGGATGGAGGCAATATCTGGAGAAATAATAATACAAAAACCCAAAGACAGTTTTCAAAGGGTACCTGGACTTCCTTGGTTTTTTCCTTGAAAATGTTTTGCTTCTCATCCACGTTCTAAAGAAGCTTCTTGGATGAGAAGTGAAATGTTTTCAAAGAAATCACCAAGAAAGTCTAGTTGCCTTTTGAAAAGTGCCTCTGGGACCACCGTGACCAGGATGATTGAGAATCTCCATAGACAAATAATGGTATAAGAAGTACAATTGCATCTGCAGGAAACAGGGCTACAATCAGTGAAGATCTGCAGGTTGTATGTAGTTGAGATGAGGAAATACACATACGTGCCTAAGAGGAGTAAGAAAAATTGGTGTTCTCTATGACTCCTGAAGTCAACTGAGAACACCACTTAAACAACTCCTTTGAAATTAAAGAATTGCAAAACTCAAAGATGAAGAGCGGAAATATTAAACGGACCTTTCAAGCACAATGAAGCTATAAAGAGGGAAAGGCAAGGCAAGAAAGTCCCAAATGGCTTGAAAAAAAGTCCATAATCTTTTCCACTAATTCAACTTTAATTATGGTCACAAATAGATAAGGTACCAGAGCATTATTTAAGGCAAAATAGAATTTGTGTAGAAATGCTTGTATTGTTTCTATCAGACATGAAAACAATACCTGTGGAATTTATCATTGGGGTACATTAGAAAGCTGTACTTTTACTCCAAGACTACAGCAGTCCATCTATTGGGGGAGGTAGGGAGGTCAGTGTTGTGAAGATAGCCAGGTTTCCAAGACACACACACACACACACACACACACAGGTCAAAGGGAGAGGGTTGTTCTTCTGTCTGTGACCCAAGACATGGCAGGCTCCCAGCGTCTTTTCCCCTGCCACCCATAGCATGCAAATGTTGCTTGTAAATAATGTCTAGGGAGGAGGGAACTGGTTCCTAACTGCTTAGAGCATCTTTTTCTTTCTAGTCGGATGTAGCTGGCTATATATTGATCAGAAATGTTCCCTGCCTTTCTTCTGGGAACCCACTGCATGCACCGCACACTTTCCTTCAATCTTCCCTTACGGAAGTTCTCTGTAGTAGGTTGGGCTGAGACTGAGCAGCCAAAAGCGACCAAAGGGGCTTCTGTGGCCAAAGTGGGCCCTTACAGCCTACTCGTATTGGCTCCCATACTTTCCAAAAGCTTTCCTCTGCCGATCCTTTGGCTTCACTTCACCAGATAGCAACCATCTCAATGGACCTGCAAACACACTCTGTCCCTGCTTCTGAGTTTGATGCTGAAATTCTGCTTCCTGTATTAACAGCAAGAAAACTCATAATCCTTATTCTGGTCAGCCAGCAACGGGCAGCCGCTGGCCAACCTTTGGGCTTGGTCATATTTTGTGGGGAACCCTCAGGACTGTTGGTTCTGATATCTGGAAGTTGAAAAGCATCCCTGGAGACAGCCCTGGTAAACCCCTTTGGTCCTAAGACCACCAAGGAGACGGACCTGGCATCTCCACAAATCCAGCAGGCTCCAAACTGGACAGGAACTTCCAGCAATTTTTCCACAGCTGAAGGTTGGTTGGGAGCAAGGGCTCGCCATCCCTCCCCAAAGCAGGAGTGCTTCTTTGGCTGCTTGGCTTCCTTTATGCAACGGAGAGCCCTGCTTGTCCGGGAGTCCTTCCGCCCTGACAGAAACATTTCCCGTCTTGAGTGGTGGAGCCAGGAAGGCGGACAAGCCAGGTGGCACCCCACGGGAAGGATGTTCCTCGTCTCCTGTGGGGTCTTTTCCAATCAGACCCTGAGGAAGTCCCACGCTCCTGACCAAAAGGATGAGCCTGTTTCTGCCATCAAAGGTTTGCTCGGCAGGGGACATTCAGCCCTCTGAAAACAAGCTTCTTATTCTTGTAACTGTTTATTTAAAATCTATGCAGTCTTTTCCTAAGGTTATTTATATTTGTTCTTTGAAAATTCCTCTTCCTAGAAGTGTTTTTCAGGAGAGGAAAAAAGAAAAAAGTAAACTTGGGCCAGGGGTTCCTTCCAGTTTTTTCCTTTCTTCATAAATTCCAGGGATGCGCTGGGCCTAAAATGGAGGGAAAATGACATTGAAAAGAAAATCCTGAATGTGTCGTAGTGCTGCTCTCCCAGTCAGGCCGGGGGACTGGGATAGGGCTAAAGTTAATTGCATTTCCAGATGACAAACCTCTCACCTCTGAACTGAATAGCTCTTTATAAAAGCTATCAGTAATAAACTGTAAATCTCAGCCAGGATTGCAAATAAAGGTCATCCCCGTTCACGCTGTCACTTCTTTCCCAGCCCTTATTATGCTGGTGTCTGAAGTCGCTTCTGTGAACATCAGATGTTCACAGAAGTGGGAAGGGGCTTCTCTTGGCCCCAAAGGGTGAGCTCCCAAAAGGGACCCTAATGCTAGGTGAGGAGGGAGGATCCTGGAACCTTAAGACATCTCCCAAAGAGACCTCTTCTGTTATCTGTTCCTTTATTTGTCAGGCTAATAGGTGGGCAAATCCGTCCTTTGAAGCAGTTGCTGGGGCTTCAAACTTTTTCCAAGCCTCATCTGCCACAGAAACTCTGCAAGAGTAGCAGATCTCTCCAAATGTTCAAACAAAGTAGCCCCAGGTGGTACTTTTCTCCCGTGGTTCAATTTGCAGAGCATGGATATGCCTGCACTCTCCCTCAGAGTCCTGGATTGAAGGCCTGAGCAGAAACTGCATAGATCCTTTTGATGCAGAGCTCTGTTCGGAAACCAAACTACGTTAGAAAGCACCATGAGTCTCCCAATGAGTCTTCTGGATTTTGTTCCATTTTCAACTGCCTTCAAACACGAATACCTCTAGATAAGTATTACTAGTTGAAACATCCATACAAACATTGATCTTTTGAGATTCTCACAAACATGGGCTGTTTCTCACTTGCCAAAAGACAAAATAATCCCAAAATAGCAAAATCAAAGGTTAGGACAAACTAAGTATGAAAAGGCCAGTGTGGAGAAAGAACCTGGTGTGCGGCTTATGAGAGATTATCATTGATTCTCCCCTCCTTGGACACTGCAAGAATGAATTGAGCTTGGAAATCCTAAGCAGGGGTCCTCAACCTTGGCAACTTTAAGACTTGTGGACTTCGGCTCCCAAAATGCTGGGAGTTGCCAAGGTTGAGGACCCCTGCTCTACAGTACTCTCTGCACGGAAAGGAAGCCAACCCGAGCCGAGCCAAAGATAGCCAACCAAACATAGTTTTCTAAAGTTACAATTCAACGTAATTGGGCAACAGAATATGCTTTCTCCCATTAGAATCTTAAAGATTTTCTCTTCTTCCCTGTCTTTCTCTCATCCTCAGAGAAAGACACTTAAGTGGACACTAAAGCCCTCAGAAACATATTGACTATAAATTTATTACAAAATACAGTTCAAAATAATGGCTAAAAATCTTAAGAGCAAAGAAACAAAAGCAAAATAACCCCACCCCATTAAAAAGCCCACTTTTTTGTTCTGCCTTCTTTATTATTGCGTTGCATTCCAGCTGCCATCCTTGTGGGCATAGCGGCTTTTCTACTTAAGAACCTATTTGAGGGTTTATCACTCATCTATGAAACTTTACTCAGGTATGAAATTTATCCTTACAGTTTTCACCCGGATTTAATTCTTAAATTTTAAGAATCAGCTGTGGATTTCCATAGATTTCCCACAGGCATCTCATTGGCTGTTTTAGGAAAGTGGATGCCAGATCACATGTGTGATGGCCTGATCCAGTCTGTGCAACAGTTGAATGACAGCTGTACCAACGGAATAAAGACCCCTGAACAAGACAGTGGCAGCCAAAGCCGGAAACAAGAGAGGGGAAAGCTTTCCATCACAAGAGGAATTGCAGCTCCCTGCCCTTCCGGCATCAGCAGGGCAAAGCTTATCCGAAAGGCAGCTCTGGTCCTCGGCTGATGCTCCGCTGATGACTAATCCATGGTACAGATGCAAAGGGACTTCAGACAAAAACAGACCAGGGAAAACTCCTGGGAGATGATGAGTTAACTCTCCCCACTTTACTTTTTTACTTAACCTCTTGATATCAGCTACTGATGTAATGAAATACGTCATGTCATTTGGCCATTGAATGCCCCCATAAACCTTGTGAACAAAGACAGAACCAGATGTCGCCATGTCTAAGGAGTCAAAGATTATGCCCACTAGGCCCCTGTCCCAGAAGTAAGACTCAGGCTTGCCCCTCCCTGTCCCTGGAGGTAGGGGGCAGAAGCAAAGTGAGGGGAAGGTGGGGCAGAAGAAACAGGATTCCCCTCTGCTCTTGTCCTGTGTCAACCTTCTGCAACCAGTCAGTTTGTGCAGAGGTTGACCTTGTGCCCTAGCTGATGTATGAAAAGCCTGAAACCCAACCCAAGCTGGCTCCCGTTTCATCTATTCCCTTGGGCAATTTTTCTTAACGTCACTCGTCACTGTGGCAGAGAGATGCGTTTCAAAATGTTTTGCTCATGCAACCTTCTACAGAGAGGACAACCTAGGATACGGGGTGCGGGAATATATTCTGGCAATGGGAAAACACCAGCTCCAAGCCCCGGTGATTCTGCTGCAAAACAGTTTTTGCAGCTTAATTTAAGCTTATGTTTTTGGGCCTTTCAGTGATCTAGTAAGCATTCTATGGGAGCTCCATCTGTATCGCTCAGTCTGCTAAATTGACAAGTATTCTTGAAAACCTCTCTTTTGCAGACCTCAACCCCCAAAACAATAGTTGAGAGTTTAAAGAAATATGTCTTGGAGTTTCAGAATGACTTGATACCCATTTCACCTCTGAAAACAGGCCTTCTGGAGCATGACTTCTGGCACAGTCCTCCCCAAGCCCTTCTCTGCAGAAGGAGCAAAACTGAGTGGATGGTCCCTGAAAGCAGAGAGCAAAAGATCACTGCAGAGAGAGCGGCGCTTTCCCCATGCACGCCACAGGCCTGGGAAGCTCTGGTGCTCCATCCTCCGCTCTCACAGGCCAAGCGCTCTCCAGCGGGCCCTGTCCTGCAAGGGAAGCTCCACTGCTGCTTCCCCTCAGCAAGGAGGCACGGCCACTTTCCAGCTCCCTCAAATCCTGAGCATGAGTGCCTTTTAGGATGGAGCAGCCCCTCTGCCCCACTTTCCAATCCTTCTATGGCACACAGAACAAGACACCATCAAAGGGGATCGCACTGTGACTTGTTAATTCACATTGTCAGATTGCAGTTCTTGTAGAACAGGCTACAAAATGCAGGGGCACCTTTCAGCCAAAGCAGGCTTTTGATGGGCACTACAAGTGCAGCTGAAGCTCACGCCCTTAAGTCCTAAAGCCAGTGGCCCTTTGCTGGTCACTGGGACAGCAGCCTTTGGTGAAGGAAGAAGGCATAGCGGCAAAAGAAAGGGGTCTAGGCAGCCTTGAAAACCAACACCTGATCTTAAATGTTCTTTAAGATCTTCTTCTGCAGAAATTTTGATATGTGGCTTCCGAAAGGGGACCCTATCCCTTTAACCCTGATTCCAAAAACATTCTTAGTTTGGCATGTAAACCAAGGTTCATCTTTCAGCGGTGGCTGTGGGGAGGAGGAATGAGAGAGGGTTAATTTATGTGTACTTTTTTTACTATCACAGCCTGCACTGTGACCCCCCCCCCACAAGACCGGCTTTTGGTAATGCACCAGGAATACAACCTCCACCTTTTCTGATTTTAGGCTCTGACAGCAAATTATGTTTTCTACTGTTCCCAAAAGAAACAGAAAAACACCTATTTCCAAGTTAAGAGCAGCAAGGAAGTGAGTTCATGGCAAGTCTCATTCACCAGCCCTGAAAAACTGGTTCCAGCCAACAGCCTCTCCAAGCCAGCTCCAGGACCATCTGTGCCAAGGATTTCAGTCCTCCTCCTACTGTCCTAAGCTATAAGCTGGCTGAAAACCTCTGAGGAGTCCTTGTTCAGGAAATACCATTCTTGGTTCTCCTTGTTCCCACCCACCCAAACCACCTAGACCAAGTTAGCCAGAGGCCTCTTGGAAGACCCCCTCAAGAAGGGAGCTGTAGGCAGAGTAAGCGGATACTCTTCCAGAGCCCCGAAAGGGACTCCTGGCTTCGACCTGCTCTGGTCGGGTAAAAGCCCACTCTGCAAAGCATACGACGACAGGTCTTTAGGCACCAAGCCCACCTTTTGAAAGGCAGGGGTGCCAGTCTGGCCTGGCGACCGGCATCCGCCCCGGCCTGGTGGGGCTGCCCGGAGAGACTCGGGTGGGCTCCCAACCCTCCTGGAGGGGGGGGGGTTCCTTTGGCAGCCTCTGGGCTGAGAGAATGGAAGTCAGCAGGCCTGCTCTCCAGACGTTTTCTGGAAGTTATCCAATTTCTGAACACTAAAATAAATAGTTGACTTTTAAAAAAGGAAATGATCTGTTTTAATTACCTAAATGCCTCAGCCAGCACAATCCATTGCTGGGCATTCTGAAGAAAGATGGCAAACAGAAGAAATTTCCTTCAACATAGTTGTGTTCCTGCTGCTTTGGAATGCGGACCAGAAGGTTGGTGAAAGCTGTCTGTGAAGGAGCTTCTTCCTTCAGCCTCCCAATGTCTCTTTCCAAGGCCAGCAGCCTCCAGGAGGTCTTGGGGCTGCCTAGCCTACATTTTCCACAGAAAGAACTCACTTCAGCCCTAAGACTGAAGCAGACAACAGCAGGGAGGGCAGTGGGGAACGGAGGTTCCAAAAGGCCAGGCTTGACCGGGCTTCTTCAACGCCTGGCCATCCTGTTCCCACCAGAGCTTCCCTGGGTAACATAGGGTTCAGCCATGGCAGCCACAGAAGAGGAGGAGGAGGAGACTGGAAGCCCAAGTCCAGGGTGGACGCTTCTTCCCAGACCCCCGTCTTCTACTCCCCCCCCCAATCGACTGCAGCCAGCCCCTCCCTTGAATTTGCCATCTTCTTCTAGGGTGGGGGGGCAGCTGGTCCCCACCCTTTCTCCAAGGCGTGCAGAGCCCTCCCCACACAGCTAAGCAAACCGGACCCTGCTTGGAGGGGGCAGAAGCTGTTCCTTGAGTGGAAAAAAGCCCCTCCAGGTTCATTTCATGTGGCCCTAAACGCCACCTGGGCCTGCCTTGGACAGAAAAGCTTGGCAATCTCAAATATGGTCTTCATCATGTGGTTAATAATAATAATAATGGTGACTCGATAGGTTGATAAAAATGCCAATGCCATGCTAAACATCTGGCTAGGTGACCAACCATAGAGATATCTTGGAGAATGGTTCTTCGCAAAGTTCCAGAGGATGGCTTCAGGATGCCTATTCGCTTATCTTCCCCACTGACAGCCCTTCGTCATGTCAGATTTCGCCATCAGTCACAATCTGGCTCTGAAAAGAGAAACGTGGAAAACTCGCAGGCCAAAATAAAAACCCCATTAAGATCCGAGAAGCTGTCGTTTCCCTCCCCCCGTAGAGGCTTCCATCAGCCACTGAGGCAACTTTTTAAAACGCCGCCCAGTTCACAAGAAAACTTTAATGATGCAGCCAGGCTCTAACGCCTTAGGAGCAGAGAGGCCTATTAACCCAAGGTGATTACAGTGGCTTATTTCATGGAATATTAAGTTCAAATTCTGCACCCGGAGAGGACAATAAAAAAGAGCACGAGGGACATACAAAGGGGCGTCTGTGACATTGCCCAAAAAAGCCACAGGGCTCCCCAATTCCCTCCTAGGGCTTCCTTAATTTGCAAGAGTCCCTGAAATTAGCAGCTTTCTCTTCAAGCATTCAAATCCAGCATTTCCTCCAACAACAAAGAGCTGTCGTAACAGACCTTCCCTTCCCCCCATGTACTTTCTCCCCTGTGCCCCTCCCCAGCCCTACATCTTCTGTCCTGGGGAGGGGAGGAGGGACTCTGTGCTCAGCTGCTTTTTTTGCTATGGGGCACTAATAAGCAAAACATTTTTTGCTAAGGCCACAGCTGGGACTCCTTTGCAAACAGCATCGCTGTTAATAACTGCCTGAAAGCAAGAAATGATGCTGACCTCCCTGAATGAGTGCCAGAGTCTTCAGATGCAGCTTCTCTCCAAGGAAGGGGGCAAGAGGGGGGGATGCAGCCAAAACTCTTGCTGGGCCACAGGGGCCCGCCTGCCCCCACTTCGCCTCCCTTCAACAGGACATGGAGATTGAAAGCATTTTAAACGTCTGGCTCCAGAACAGCAGACAGAAAGGCAGAGGTAATTTGCTTGGGGAGGGGAGGCAGCTCGTGAGTGGGGGTGGGGATGGAATAATAGCAATAATAACAATAATACCACAAAGCTGTGCCAGAAATAGGAGATGACATGTCATCCAGCAAGGCTGCCTGCTGCACATGCTGGCTGGCTGCAGAACAATTTCTGGCTGTCCCTTTCCAGAGGCAGGTTTCCTAAGGGAGGACCGTGGTCAGTTGCTTGGCTGCTTTGGGGGGGGGGCTGTGATCCATTAGTCCTTCCCCACCACCCAATCAGCAGGGCTTCTGTTGGGTATCAACAGCTGAGTTCTAACTTCAGTGTTAGCACCATTCTTTTCCAGAGAGGTAGCTAAAATCCCAGCTAATGTAACTGTGCAGAAGTAAACTTTGTTATCTGTGTAATTTAGCTTCCTTTCGTGCTTACAAAAAGGGTGTCCCCTGTTTGGTATTTGCAAATGCCACTGCCCCACTGCAGTTGCTTCTTCCTCCTTCTCCTACAAAGGGTGCAAGAAGAAAAAAGTAGGCGGTGCTTTATCTTTTCGTTAGTTACCTCAGCTAAATGCCATTTGAAACCAAGCCTAGCAATGCAAAGACACAGTGAAGGGAAAAACCACACCAGCTCATCCTCTCACCAAGCAAAAGAAACGGAACAAACAAGCAAGCAGGATTTGCTGTCTTATTTTAAACCAGATTTATATCCTTAGATCCATGCTGCAAAAAGATCTAACAAGGTGCGGGGGTGGGGTAAAAGGCAAACAGCAGCCCACCCTCCCACTCCCTGTATCTTGAACTCCAGCCTTTGGAGCCCTGATCTTTGGTGAGAAGCGCCATACGGTGCTACGGCAGAACAATTATGGAGAACTGCAGAGCAAGTAAGAACCAACAAAGACATAAACGTGTTTGCGCTTGTGGAAAAGCACAGCAGCCCACCAAGGAGGAGACACCTATGGCTGAACAAATGTTTTCCTTGTGTGCCGGTGCTGGTGCTGTGGGTTTGGGAAAGCTTCCAAAGGTTAGGAAATATACTGTCTGGTGAAATTTGCCAAATTAAGACAACTGGAGGAAAGGATAAAATTTGGTTCAGCTGGGGAAAAGATCTTTGGTGTCTGGATTCCAATTTAACCCCCAACTGAGTTCTGAAGATCAGGTAAACCAATTATCTCCCACAGTCCAAGGCAGCTCCTGTCAAGGCATGGAAGTGTTAAAAAATCCTAACCCAAATCACTCTAGATTTTGAGAGCTGCTGTTCTGACCAGCCCCCTTTGGTTGGGCTCCCTCACCACCCTGGCAGCCTTTTGTTTGTTAGGCATGAATGAAGGCGGGTGGTGGGAAGAAAGGTGCGTCCCGTTTTCTGGCTGTTGCTGATATCGCATATTCATTACATTGTCCAAGTCACTGTGGAAGACTAAATTCATTTATGTGTGTGCGCACGCGCACGCACATGCACGCACACACATACACACACACATACACAAAATCCATTACCTTAAACAAAAGGTAGCCTCCGTAAACGGAGGAGTGCATCCCAAGCTCTGCCGCCCTCAGAGAAACACCCAGTGAGTCTCCAACACACCATTTGCCACAACCCTGAACCAAACGGGGGACACCTGGGAGCGCCCACCCAAAACAGCCAGTGGCCATCAGCTTTTCCCTTCCTCCCATTCCTGGCTAGTGAGAAGGACCCTTCCCCTTTTCAAGGAGGCAGAGAGCTTTCCAGCACCAAGAGGAAGGCCATTGTCTCCCTCAGCAGAAAACACTCGGCAATGAAAACATAACCTTGGTCTATGATTGTAGCAGGAACCACACCTCAGAATTTCTTAGGCTGTTATAAATGTTTAAATCATTAATAATAAATCTAGGCTGTTTAAAGAATATTTCCAAACATCATAAAATATTTAAGTCTAATAGCCCCTCCCTCGTCATAAAAAGGTGAGATTTATTGCAAAATGTTGGGAGGAATATAATCAGCTGGGGTGGCGTAATATCCTTTAATATTTATACATCTGTCAAAAGCCGATTATAAACGGCGGTGCTTTTCCCCAAAGTGTGTGGCAATTTTATAGTGGGCAGAAAAGCGCTGGCTCTACCCGGGATCCTGCAACCGGGGAGCCCAAGCAAACCTCCTATCGTCCCAGGTGCGGTTCAGAGCAAGGG
Source organism: Vipera ursinii (assembly GCF_947247035.1). NCBI lineage: Eukaryota > Metazoa > Chordata > Lepidosauria > Squamata > Viperidae > Vipera > Vipera ursinii. The sequence goes on along the minus strand of NC_139520.1, from coordinate 22,859,625 downwards.
TCGGGGGGAGAAAGCTGCTCCAGAACTGGGTCACTGAAGAAGAAAGCACAGACGCCCCTCTCACTCGCTTTCCCGAACTTTTCTAGTTTTAAGCTACCGAGGCACTGGAGCTCAGCAACGTCCGTATCTCCAGAAAGACGAGGGCGTATCCCCGTGGAAACGGTGGGCGCACACATCCATTCAGAGCCACAGGCTAAGCGCATCCATAAGGCAAAACGTGTGTTCAGACTGGGATCCAATGGGCATTTTGCCTAATAGCATTTCGCTGTTCTTTTGTAAAGTTGAATTCTACCGTGTATTCAGAACTAGGTTTCAATCGCGCCTGCTTTTTTTCTCCAGAAATGGCACTTGCAGAGGTTTGTCATATACAAAGGAGCTGACTTCTTCGGCACTGCCTTTCCCCGAGGGCCCGGGTACCTACCCTTTTTTAAACTGCTGCAGTCAAAGCGGCCGCGGTCCCGAAAGCCAAAAAGGAATCGTGCCGTGGCGACCGCAACCGCGGCTCGCTCTTCTGCTTCAGAAAACGCGGCCAGGCAGATGCGCGCCCGCCTCCCCCCCCCCCCCCCCCCCCCCCCCCCCGCTCACAGGAGCGATCTGCCCCAGACGTGCAAAGGTGCCGCCGCTGCCGGAGGAACGCCCGGACGGCTCGGCGGGCACCGGTGATTCCTTTAGGCGCTCGGTCTCCGGAGGGAGCCCGGAAAACTGCCGCGCTGCGCTGCGCCTCAGCCCGCGACTCCCCGAGCCGCTGGACGGCAGCGCCCCCTCCCGGGCCAGCCGCGGGGACGAGTTCGCGATTCTCGGCTCGAGACTCGGCTGGCTGGGCCACGGCCCGCTTCCTCCGGGAAGAGCCCCGCAGGAGAGCAGCCCCTCGAGGCCCGGAGAAGAGGCTTCTGCGGCGCCCGCCCTTCCCAGATCCCGAGGGCTCTTGTTCCCAGGGGGCGCCCCCCCTCCCCTCAGAGGCCGGTTCCCTGCCGAGGAGGGCGCCAGCCGGCCAGCAACAGTTGCAGCTCTCCTCCTTTGTGGACAGAGGTTTCCCCGAAGCCTCCCCCAGCCAGGCACAAGCGCTAGTCCTCAGTGCCAAGCACTCCATCTCTAATGCGAGGCCCAAAAGTAAACTATTTGCACACATGCGCGCACACGCACACACACCGGTTTGCAACTCAGTTGCTTGCCTGCATAGACCCTTCCTGTCTTTGTCGGAAGGTGGTCTTAGAGCTGACCCCTGAGAATGAGGGTCCCCACCCCATCCCAAAGGGAGAAAAACAAAGGTTACCGCTACAGTTCACCCTTGTTTGCCAAGCAGGAGAGAAAGCAGTGCCTGCCAAAGGCCCATTAGCTCAAGAGAGACTATTTTTCCTTTTTAAGTTTCAGAATCTGTTTACATTCATATTCTATCATTTGCAAAGTGGTGCGTTGATTGAAAGTTTCCATTCAACCAGACCATTTTAGTTTCTGCAAAACTCTGAAAATAGTAAAAGGGTAAAGGGAGACAACTCTGTGGCCAGGGGGGACGTCTCTTTTCAAGATCAGGCAACGGCCTCTGCTCGTCCAGCCTGAAAACTTGTCAAAGGAGCTATTTCTGGTGACCCTCAAAGGGAAGCCGGGAGAGGAAGGCAGTTTTCAAGATGCCCCTAAAGAGGGAAATTGCAAGGTACCTTTCTAGCTCATCCATCTTCTTCAGACTAAATAGTTTGCCTGAATCAAGGGACAAATATATTCAGTTTTCATACTACAAATATTTAAGTGCAGATCTCAGGATAATTTTAACAGTAGACATTCAGAAAAATCTGGTTAATTGAAAGGCAAACTATATATACCGTGTTAACACTAAGACGGTCCTTCCTCCCCACTGAAAATGCCTTACAAGCCCCACTTTGCAAATAAGTGTGACCTGACTGCCAGGAAGGGTGCAGCAGTAGTGAAGTCATGCATATTGTTGTTATCAGGCCACGCTTTGCCTTCAAGTAAACACCTCCACAAAGATCCTGCAAAAAAGGAGGAGCCCTTCCTTTGGCAGGCCTCCCCAAGGACCATCTGGTCCATCAAGGGCCCTGGCAAGGAGGCTGGCCATGGGCCTACCAAGGGGAGCAGTCACAGAACCCTTTGGAGCCCTCGAGGCCTTGCAGTTGAGCAAGTGTCCAACAGAACCAGCTGTGGTCCCCAAGGGCATTTTCTAAAGCACTTCAGACAGCTCTGCGTTCTGTTCTCTCTGGCCATGCCTCCGGTGGGCTTCAGATCTGTGGGGAAAGGGCAGGCAGGGGCCGAAGGAAGCACCGTGACGCCACCCACCTTCCCCGCCAGAAACAAAGCCGGGCTGGGGCGTAAATGGCTGCCCTTCATTCAACAGGAGGCCCCGGCACCAAATTGACGTAGTCCACGTGGATCCTGAAGACAAAGCAGGTCAGCGACAAATTCCTCGGGGCAACGTAAATATCAGCCTCCAGAGACAAAGCTGACGTGGAAGGATGACCTGGTAGTCCAAAGCAGGACAGTTTCCCGCTCCGGTAGGGCTGGAAGATCTGCCCTTCCCCAGCCAGCAGTTGCTTTGTCCTTCCCCACCTCTGCTCTGCTCTCCTTTCCTCTGCCCTCCTCCCCCCCCAACACACACACAAGCCCAGCTTCTGGGCCACCAATCAAGGCCACAAAAGGGCTAAGAGTTATAGCTCATTGCTGCCCTAAAGGCTGCTTTTGCCCCACCGGGCCTTTCCTGGCATGCCCCAAGAGAGGCTGTGCCCCCAAAAGAAGCTCCCCGCTCCAAAGGGAGAGGGTGTCAGCGCCAAAGGCTTCATGGCTTTCAACCTCCAGCAATTTGAGATTAATCCATCCCATCTGGCTTTCAACTGTAATAAGGAACAGAATGTCTGAGGACAGGAGGCAGTTAATGCAGAGGATGCAAATCTGGAAAGCATCTGGGGATGGAGGGATTTCCCCCCCCCATTCATTTCCTTCAGATGTTTATAATTTCTGACGACAAAAAATGGTGTATTAAAACTTGTCAATGTGATTTTTTTTTCTGAGAGGTTTTGGCACCTCTGTGAAACCATAGAGACTGGGGGAAAGGGCAGAGGGGCATCTTTTCCAAGGGCCATCCATGCCTCCAACTCTGCCAGTCCTACCCAAGGGGACCCACCTGCCTCTCTTGCTCAGTCGGGCATGGGACAATTCTGGGCAGTGCCACAATCAGCTGCTTTGCATTTTGTCTTAATGCTCTCTGAGCGGTTGGTGATGATGCTTTATCTTCTTTCCATTAAAAAAGGAGAGCAAAAGAAAAAGAGTTTTAGGAATGAACACCTATGGAAAGCCCCCCATAACTGATATTGTATTTTATCATCTCAGAGCTTTGAAGGGAAAAATTGGCTCTTAGGAAAGGTTAGAAAGCCTTTCAATTAAATTCTCCTATTTGGCTAACATTAACTTTGGTATAATAGGATTCCTCCATCTGCAATCAGCACCCAGTTCACATCCTTCCCTTTCCACTTACTTCACTCAGTTCGAGTCAGTTTCTCTCTCAAAAAAAAACAAAAGCTGAAATATTAGCAAAATGCAGAAGGAAATGGCTTAAAAAATATGCACCCCAGAAAAATGAACACCCCCTTCCAAACAACTGCCCCCCCCCAGCTCTGAACTGCAGAAAGAAGAAACTTTGCAGGGGGTGTCTGTGCTTGTGCCAGGTCCTCTTCCTCCAAGACAGAGGGAGGGAGGGAGGGAGGGAGCTTTCTCTGCACACCCCCCACCCCACCCCAGCCAATGGAAGCAGCCCTTCACCCATATGGAGGAGCAGCCTCTCTCTTCAGGACTGCATCCTTCCAGCAAGCTTTCTTTTTCAGGCCATTTTAATGGTCGGTCTTGAAATTACATATATCAGACAAGGATTTTAACAATGGAATTTTAAAATGGAGATGTGGAAAATGTGTTTCTGGAAACATTTCCTCCAACAATGAATTTAACAAAAGCTGTAAGGGCAAGGCTTTGTGCTGTTGTTATTTTAAAGCAGGCAAAAGGAGGGAAGAGATATTTGAATCTGTGGCTTGGACAGACAGACTTTAATAGACCTTAATGGAATGACAGGCAGATCTTCCCTGTCACCCGGAGGGACGGAATGAACTCTTTGACAGAATTAGGAATTATTCCAGATCTTGTCAGGAATTAGCAGCACCTTCTCTGCAGCACATTTGTACCATAAGATGCTAACCATTAATCTAAAGCCCCCCCCCCCTCTCCAGTATGGACTTTCTCACTGATAACAAATCATTTGTTTAATGCAGAAATTTCACATATGAAATTTACCTTAAACAAAGCTGACAGGGAGACCCATCGTATTTAAAAAAGCAGCATTGAAAAGGATTTCTGGCAGCCCGTGGCCTTTCTGCAGGAAAATTGAACTGAACTGAACTTGCGAGAACATAAATATCTTAGGAAGGTCTGATGAAAGTAAAAGCCTTAAGGAAAACAGACCAATAAATTCTAGAGCTGAATTTTAATCTGTTATATTTAGGGTACTGTGCATTTTTCAAACATCACCAAATAGTCATTTTCTGATCATAAAAGCATTAGCAACAGAAATTTATTTTCTGGCATTAGAAAAGTCACAAATATTTTCATATAAAAGTCTTTCTTAAAAATACTACCTGAGCCTATCCACCTTCCAGAAAAATCAAACTAGCTGTTTCCAACAAGAGAATGATATTTTTCTTCCAATGTTCCAGCTCCATGAAAAGAACAATTTCTGCCTAGAAATGGAAAAGCTAAAAGACAAGAAGCAATAGAGAGCATGTGTTAGATGTCAGACTTCCTCATTTTTGCTTTCTCTTGCTTTAAGAGAAAAAAGAGGCAGGCATTATTAACATGATTTCTAATCAAAAGAAGAAATAGTTTTTCTTAAGAATAGAATTATCTGGGTGCTTTATGAAAACTGTGCCTCCTGCAAGTTGTATCCTCTTGTGGGCAAAACAAATTTTGGCCAATGGTAGAAATGCCAACAGGCAGCCACAGTTCAGGAGAGCCTCTCTCAAATTAAAGGCTCATAAAAACAGATGGTTCTCCAAGGCTGGATGGCCATCCTGGCTGCCACAGGGCTGCATGCCAGGCCCCCAGTCCTCCCAGGTCAGCTGCTGCCTCTCCTTCCTTTCTTTTCACAGTCCCATAAAATGAAATTGAACATTTTTGTTTTGCCACACCCCAAAGAAACGTTTAAATGGCATTTCTGCCCAGCCTTGGATGAGGCTTCATTTTGAAGTATTAAAACTGGATAAAACCACTCTACAACTTTTGAGAATTGATCAGTCAAAACCGATATAAATCAATATTGCTTTACCACAAACATGCATCTGCAACAGTCACCTGCATCTCATTAATCCAGGCGGTGTCCAGAAGCAATTGGAGCCGTCTTCCAAAGGAATTGGAAGTGTTTGCTAAGACCCATGAAGAGATCAATAAATCTGGAGCATGCACTAGTAAGGATGGCAAAGGCCTTTGCAGAAACAGGCTTATCCGATGTTCTCCTCAGGATTTTGCCTTAAACTTCAGCACATTTACCGGGATGACAGAGCTAGATTTTTTTTTCTTAGAAAACTCTTCCAACCAGCTGACGAAGCGGCCCGCCACCTCCAGCGCTCCCCAAACTGGCAAGGGCTGCGCCCCATCGGTGGCCAGGCCCCTCTCCGCTTGAGGTCCGGGATCAAGATCCAGCCTGCTCCGCCGAGAACCTTTATAGCCCTCCGGGAGGAACAGGGCGCGTTCAGCAGCCAGGCTGAGGAGGCCCCTGGTCTCCCCTGAGCAGAAAGGGTCCCCACTTGCTTGGCGCAGGCCGCTTCCAGCACCCCACCCCACCTCGGCTAACCTGGGCAGACCCAGAAAAGCGGGGCGCCTCTGGTCCCTGTGCAGAGCCCCCTCCCCGCCGGCCCTTTCTTTGGGCTGGGCAGCGCACGACCGGGAACCGCCAGGCTGAGCGGTGGGCTTGGCCCCAATCAGATCGGGTGGGGAGGGGCTCCAGGCTGAAAAACATGGGGGGTCCAGTTCCTTTCCTTTCCTTCTCAGGGGAGGGAAATGCCGAGACTGGCGGAAAAAATTCTCCCCACGCCAGGGGTCCGACGGGGCTCTGGAGGCTCTTCCGCGGGTCAGGCCGGCCTCTGCCTTCTCAGCAAACGCGGCGCACCGACGTCTTCGCTGCTGCTTCGCCGAGGGGAGGAACGGTCCTGGACTGCACCGGGCACGGGTCTCTTCCCAGCCCGCGCAGGACACCGAGGCCGGCTCCGCTCGGAGGCTGCTGGGGCTCCCGTCTCCAGGTGAGCGGAAAGGCGGCCGGGCAGGCGGCGAGCGAGGGACAGCCGCGCGGCGACCGCCAGCGGCAACGACGCCGGCTGCGCTCTGCAGGCGCGGGATGGGGCGCGACCGAGCCGAGCGCCCCGTTCTCGGGGCCCGCGTCCTCCCCGCCCGAGCCCCGCCGCCCCGAGCGGGCGGCCCCGGCACCGAGCAGCCGCAGGCGCGGACGGAGCGCGCGCCGGACCCCAGTTCTGACCTCGCCCAGCGGAGGAAGCCCGGCCGGCGGCGGCGAAGGGCAAAGCAGCCGCTCCCGGCGCAGTTCTTCGCCTCCGGGCCGTGGCGGCGCCCGCTCTGCGCGGGCTTCGGCGGCTGTCCGGACCCGGGGACCGCGCGGTTGCCGACCCCCCCCCCCGCGGCTCTGGTCACGCCCGCAGCGGTGGCGGCCCGCAGGCTGGCCGGCTGGCAGGCAGGCAGCGGCCGTCCTAAAGGGAAACGGAACCTCGGCAGCCGCCTCTCCGCCCCGCCGTTGCCCACACACGCGCACACCCTCCCGGCTGGCTCGGCCCGAGGCCACGGAAGCACGCCCGGCTTACGCGCTGCGGCTTTGGGTCGCCCGGAGCAAAACGGCACTCGGTTTGCCGCACAAACCCGCCCGGCCGCCTTGCGGGCTCAGCTGAGCGGCCCCCCCCCCCACGCCCTGATCTGGGCCTGTCGCAACTTTGCCGAGTAGGAAGGAGGCGGAAGTCGCCGTCCAGGTGTCAGCCGGACCCCTCCCGGAGCCCCGACCGAAACTCTGGCGGTGTCTGCTGGCCAAAGGGAGGCCAAGCGAGGCCGGAGGCTTCCCGCAGGCGCCTTTTGGAGAAGCTGCCTTGGGCGGCCCCGCAGCAACCCCCCCCCCCCTCAGGGACTGCCCTCCCTGGCCTTCCTTGCCTTTCTGCACTCCCCTCAGGCCGCCAATCCTTCGGTGAGGGGCCAAGGAGGAACCCAGCGAAGCTTCCTGGGACTGTACCAAGGCCCAGCGCCAGCCTGCCAGGGACCGCTTTCCATGGTATTTCCCATTCCACATGGCTGGGAGCTGCACCACAAAGGACCCCTGACCACCCATTCCTGACTCCTGGGAACCCCTGGCTTTGGGGGGGCTGCCTATGGCCTGGGGAGATGCTGAGGGGCCTGCTCCTTGAGCCGCCTCTCCCAGGCTCTGTTCCAGCCCCTCTGGGGTGCTCCTGGGATCGTGCTGGGCAGGATGACCTTGCCTGGGTTTCCAGGAGGCTGCAGTTGTGGGAAAACCCAGACCAGCCTTTCTGGATCCAGTCCAACCTCCCGATGAACAAAATGGCTAGCAGAATGTTTTCCCTTGTGTACCAAAAGACATGTTTTCATTGAAACTAAGGTTCTTCTTGTGTGAATTGCTGATACCACAAAGTAGGGGGAAAGCAGAAACAGGAAGAGATGCCTTTGCCTAAACCAGCTTTCCTGAACAATTCAATTTCGGTAATGAACTTGCAACCTGGGAGCCCTGGGCCTTTCTTTTAAGGGCAGGAGCAGAGCACATAAAAGCCCACCCAAAATTCAGCTGCAGGTTGCTTTGCCGATTTACCCCTGAAGCTCTTTGGGGAGAAGGCAGATCTTGGCTTCAAATCTTCCTTTCTGCTGGGAGAGGAATATCTCCTGGGAGGAGTCTTTTGGTCTTTTGGCTGTATCCTGCAGCCATTCCCTCCCTTGCTGTCCCGCTTGGAGACCCAGGGCTTGTCCCATGCCTCTGCCAAACGGACACAGCCGACACGCATGTGACAGAGTTCCAGACGCAGGCGAGGCAAGCCCCCCACTCACCCAAAGCAGCTTCTTGCAAGTCATACGGTGCAGTGGCAGTTACTCCTGTAAATTCTCCTAGACCCTGATCTGGTCAGAACAGACAAACAGCCAATTCTGCACAACAAAATGCTTGGTGCTGCAACAAGTCTGAACTTTCTTCTTGAAACTTAGGTCTTCAAAAAGGAACCTTGGAGCACCCAGAGTCACTTCAAACTGCAAGATGAGTGGATAAATAATAACAATAATAATATACTCAGACTTTACCTTAATAGCGATTAGGATTTGAACTGTTTTTACCAGTCCCAGACTGTGAATCAAATTGAAGATTAAATCTATAATGATGATGATGCCTGGATAATGGATGTGGCAGTTCCTGGAGACAACAGAAGAGAAGAGAAATAACTGCACAAGATAATAAAATGCAAAGACCTGCAAATAGAAATAGAACAATTGTGGCAAAAGAAAGCAAAGGTAGCACCAATGGGGTAGTAATAGGTGCCTTTGGTACAATCCCAAAGCAAATGGAGCCCCACTGGAAAACCTTTTGAGGAAAACATTGACAAATTTGCCATCAGTCAATTGCAAAAGGTGGCTTTGATGGAACAGCTTCCATCCTGTGATGGTACCTCTAACATCAGACATCAACATCTGCCCATCCCAGGTTCTTGGGAAGAACTTGGATAAAAATGCCAAATCCAAATCTGAACATCTGACTGACTCTGCAGTTAACTATAATAATAATCTTGGACTCTTAGATTTCAGCCATTAGCAAGCTCTGGGGGAGGGCTGTGGATTTAATTTCTATGTTATACTACAATGCACTCCTTATACCCATATCCTGCACAGAAGCTGGAGTGTTTCCTAGGAAGGAAGATCCGAGTAGAAGATCCGAGTAGACATGGCTGGATGTTGAGATCAATCCTCGAACTCCTCTTGCAGCTTCTCTGAACACCCACAAATTGAAGCCCCGTCTGCCCTCTGCAGAGTAGTTGGGCCACTGAGCCCAGGGCAATGCCCAGCTGTTTCCTCAAATCTCCTAGCCTTACTGGGTGCAATTCCTGCATTATATTTGTTGGCACCCAGAGGTGCTTAGTCTGCCAAGGATCTTGGTGACCCAGGAACCCCACACGACCAGGAGCAACGCTTCAGCAGGAGCCCCAGGGCCACCATGGTGACCACCAGAAGAGGATCTCTATTGGGAAGTATCGCCTCAGCCCTTTACTCAAATTAATTCTGCCTTTGTCATCTCTCCAGGTAAGCTGTTCATTTATTTAAAACATCTCTATAGCTGCCCAGCTCTAGGCAGTTCCGAAATGCTACACACTTCTTAGACATACGCAAAATACTCACAGCCCATCTCTCCCAATCAGTCCCCAGTCCCATGGGTAGCAAAAAACCCTGCCAGTGGGGCCACATAGGGGGCAAGCAATAACCCCTTCCCCAAGTTGGCTTGGTTACCAGATGAAGCCAGCCTATGGTGAATCAGATTCAGAGAAGTCACTTGTTGTTAATGCAGAACAGCCTGAACTCATTTCTATGGCCAGGAGAGTGGAAATTAGAGACGATCCAAAGGGAGGGTTATTATGCTGGCCACCCTCCGTCATGACAAAACTCATTTTGGAGTTGTTGCTTTCCCTACTGCGACTGACAGACAAAGAAAGGCTTTCTACTCGCAGAGGCCGATTGCTGACAGTCATCACACAGCAACAGCCTCTGTGCCCTTACAGCAGGAAGTTGCAAGCAAAGGTTCCACTTCTTTTATTCCAGCGAGGGACATCATGACAGACTGATGGCCCTTGGGAAGCAGACAGCAGTTGCTGCCAGACGCTACCTTCTCCCTGCATGATTTCATTCTGTTTGGATTCGGAGCCAGGACAGTGCAAGAGAAGGTGGGAAGCATCTAGGAGAAAAGTGCTGGGGAGGGGAGAGATGCAGAGAAGATGGGCAGGACTCCCCAGTGGCTTAGTGGTCAGGGGAAGAAACTGAGGAAGGAGCTGCCTTAATGGGTCAAGCAGTTAGAAGTGGCACTAAGTTTGAACCTTCAGACCTGCAAGATGCTGTGAACACAACAATAAATCTACCCCATCTAGTTGTGCCTGGTTTGCCCGGGAGGATTGGCCGAGAGCCTGGAGCCTGTGTGCAGGGCGCCCCAGGGGAGAGTCTTGTCCAGGCACCTGAAGGGAATCCGAAGTGGGGGGGCCTTCCAGCCACAGTCACCCCGTCACTGGCAGAAGGCGAGTAGGGTAGTGGGCAGAGGTCATTGCATCCCTGTTGCCGGGAGGGTCACGCGAAGATGGCTTGCTGCCAGAACTTTGCCTTGCCTCTTGCGGCTGGGGGGGGGGAAACTGTTGTCCATCTGAAAGCCCCCCAGCACCTCAGGGCTGTGCTTGTGGGCCCCCAGCTTGGGACGCTGTCCCCTCCTGCAAAGGAAGAGCTGTTGCTCGTGGCACAAAGAGCTTTTTGTGGCTGGTCGTTCTGTTGCTTGGCTCCAGCTGCCCTCTGGATATTTATCATGAAATATTTCCTCTACAGGGAGGGGGTTGAGAGAAGGAGAAATAATTGAGACAGGGCAGGGAAGAGCCTTTAGAAACAGATTTTACTGTCCCAGGGAGAGCATGACAGCAGCAATTTACCATTTTCTGCCCTCCAATTCTCTGAGCCCGCCTGCCGCCTTCTCAGCCCTCCCTCCTCGTGTGTGCGCTGTGCCTGCGCCCCTCCCTGCCTTTGCCCACATCATCCTCCATTTCCTGATAACTTCACATCAGGCTAGTTCATGCTTCATATAAAATGGTGGCGGTTGGAAAAGAAATGGCAGAAAAGGATGATGTGGTTGGTGTTTTGAGGGGTGGGCAACTGAGAAACAGGGAGAGGGGCTGCATGGCTCCAAGCCCTCCTTTGCCTGCTTAAATTCAATCAGGCGCCCAGAGATGGCTTCTACTGTGAATTTCAGAGAAGGGACATATTCCCACCAAGGGATGGAAGGCTGCAGCCTCTCCCCACCGGAGCCAGCATTTCTGCCCCCTTTTTCCCCCAACCCAAATGAGGCCACGACAAACACAGGCTGAGGATTTCATGGACCGGCTCTCTGCCCTTGCAAACCGAGCCAGCAGCCAAGAGAATTTGGCTTCTTTCAGTTGCCCCGTGCCTGCCTGCCTTTCTCCCCCACCTGCCCCTGCACTCTGGGAAAGGGGGAGCCGAGCGAGGGGCTTCTGGGTGGCAGGGCACCCTCTCCCTCAGCCTTCCCTTGGCAGGCTGCAATCTCTTCTCTTTCTGGGTCTGCTAAAAGCAATTTTCAGAATTTCTGCATAACGCAGAAAGAAAAGCCCAATTATACTCATTTTTGTGTATGCTCAAACCACGCTGTCTTTGTTTCTGTCATCCCAATGGTAATTGTGATACCCCTCAAGGTTTTCATCCTTACCCCCTATTGACAATGTCAGTTTGTTCATAATAAGAGTGCTTGGATTTTGCTTCTAGACGACAAGACTGTTTAGGATGATGGGAGCTCTTCTCCCCTTGAGCTCCCCGGGGGCGGGGGAGAGTGAGAGTCAGAAACATTAACACTCGGCCAGATTTGTGATTTGAGGACAAGAATATGAAGCCCATTTTCAGCCCAGGAGGAAAGCCGGCCCTAAGGAGGCGTGGGGCTGATTCCAGAGGAGCCCTGGCAGAGGCCACCCTCAGTATCCGAGGGCCGGTTTCCTGGGCCTCCTGGCCATCCGGCCTTCAGTTTCATGCTGAGTGGCCGGCAGCCAGGCTGGGCTGGTGCTCAGCGAAAGGAGGAGGCCGGGGCAGCTGTGGGAGCTCCTGGAAAGACCGAGTCGCATCCGCAGCAGCCAATGGCACCCATAGCTTGGTCCCTTGGGGCCTCAACTGGAGAGCTGCGGTCATTTCCAGGGCCCAGATGGCTGAGGTGCCCTGCCAAGAAATTATTTCCTGTCTGATCAGGGCACGGCTGAGCCCAGCATTGGACAGTTACATTGACTGACTGCAAGAAGATGCTCAGCCTGCACATCAGGAGGCTTCCCCAGGTGCCCCTCAGCCAGTGCACCCCTCGGTGTGGCAGTTGGCTGCTGCCAGGGCTGTGTTTATGGGCAGGGGCTTGTTCCTCCACGGCAGTTTCTCATCTCTGAAAAAATAAAAAAAGTAGTTCAAGTCCAACATTCTTCCTGCATAAAACAGTTTACATACACAATGCAGAAAAGGGGTGTGTGGGAATTATCATTTTGTGTTCAGAATGAAGGGTTTGAGCAATTGTTTTGCCACACAACTCTGTGGAAATAGTGCCACCCCCCTGCCTAGGAAGGAAACTGCACAACGTATTCTGACTCTCCATGCAACAAAAAGCGGAGCAAAGAGAAACAAGGCAGCAGCGGCTGCCTTGCAGAAGGGCGGGCTCCCCCTTTCCTTGCTCTCCATAATATCCTCAGGGGAGGGGCGGAAGAATAACTAGCAGAGGTGGGGTGGAGAACTCCTGATGACCACTAGGCGGCAGAGAAGAGCTCCTTGCTGCTGCCATGAACTGGTTGCCTAAGCTTTTGAAGTCCAGACCCGGGAGCCTTAAGGAGACTTGATCTCTATTCTGCGGGAGATTCTGAAAAACAGATGCTGCACCTGCTGGGCTTGTGGGAAAGAGGAAGGAGGCTGTCCTGCCTGGCTGCAAACCCTCCAGGATTTGCCCTGACCACATCTTCCCCCCCCACCCCCGCCCCTGATGCTTTTTCCTCTGGAGAGGCTTTTCCCTTCTTCCTCAGTCAAAGGGCAGGCGGGCTTCTCTGATGCAGCCTCTTAGGAGAGGCCAGCATTTTAACCTGGGTGACTCCATTTGGATCCATGGGCCTTCCCAGCCCCTCTCCTCTGCAAGTCCCCCCCTCCTTGTTTTGCTCTCTGAGCTCTGACGGAGAGAGGGTCCCCAATTGGAGGTCTTTGTGCTCCCAGGCCGGAGCTGCCGAATGGGAGAAAGCATTCTTCGTGCAGGGTTGTTTTTATTCCAGCTAAGCAGGCAGATGAGCAGCCCAGCAGGTTCGGTTTCTTTCTAAACTTGCATTCAACACGGTTTCATCTGTTTGGAGGCAAGCCTGATTGTCCCATCTCCAGGGCCCACTTTACCTGCAGCTCAATAGGAAATAAAATGATTTGATAATTGAGAGCCTCTGTATCAGTCATCATACAGCAACTGCACTGCAATCAGAGAATTACCCAAAGTGTGTGCGTGTGTGTGAGAGAGAGAGAGAGGGGGGAGGGAGAGAGAGAGAGAGGACGGCTTGAAGCAGATCCTTTGTCTCAAGCTTTTCTTTCCTTTCTCCTGCTTTCCTGGAGCCCTCCAGAAACCCTGAGAACAGCTCTTCTTTCTTCTTCCTGTTTGGTTTTAACCCAGTTACCGTACTGGGGCTACATGCCACTCAGAGCCAGTTGTGACAATGGTTCCGATGCCACCTTTGGATGACAATGGCCGGGGTGCGGGGTGGAGGTCAAGCACTGGTTGCTTTTGATTCTGGCTACAGCTCTATGTTTTCTTTTGCTAGTTTGAATTCCTGGAAGATGAGAGAGTTTTTAGGAAAGCCTGTTCTACTCCTTATAAGGCTGCAGAGAGGACCGGCCCAGCCTTCTCCTTGGGGTCTCCTGAGAATCCTCTCAGAGCAGCACCGAGGAAGAAAGAGCTGCTCTGTTTCGGCCCCTCAGCAAAGTTCTTCTTGCAAGGGAGGCCTCCCTCAGCAAGTCAAACTGCTCTCCGCTCTCTCTGGAGCCCTTCCCTGGCTCAGTCGCCCAGGTTACTCCCTCCCCCAAGCACCCTTGTGCTGGACGTGCCCTGGAAGAGCCGAAGAGCCGTTCCCCCAGGTGGCAGCAGCGGTGGCGGAAGATTCAGCCACGAGCCCCAGACAAAGGAAGGTGGCTGCTCCCTGGGCTGCAGCTTCAGAAATCAGGAGGGTGGGAGGGAGGGAGGGAGGGAGCTGCTGGCTTCAGAAGGGGAGCCCTTCCCCGCCTGGGCAGAGGTCGCACCAGCCAGGGTTGTCAACCAACCAACCGCCTTTGTTCTTTGCAATGCGGCTAAATACCTGCCCCCCGCCCGCCATCCTTTGAGGGCTCTGTACTTTGAGAGGAAATTCTGCACAGAGCTCAACTGTGGTGGGGGTGGGGGGAGGTCAGTCCGAGTCTGGGCTTTGGCCTCTTGCACAAGGGAGGCCGAGGAGGGTTCAGACTCAGGGGTCCTTTAAGGGAAACCCCTCCCCCCAAAGAACCCTTCCTGGTGCTATGCATGCCAAGGGGACAGAGGACCTCTGCTCCCCATCGTGATCATTTCTCCAAAGAGGCATAAACTACACAAGGCTTCCTAAGTGCAGAAAAACAATTATATAATTATAAAATTATGCAGATATGGTGCCATTTTTCTTTTATGTTAGCCTTCATTTCCCTAAAAATCAACAGGACCAAATTGTGCTGGAAAACAATGAAGCACGGTAATTAAATATCAAATTACAGCCATATTGAAAAGTTTACATGAAGTTGAGAGCAGACAGAGGTCAGGTTTTCAACAGGACTGTCTTTAATTGTGGCCATCAGCTTTCTCAATCCAGATCTTTGGGATCAAAGACAGATGTAATGGGCTCTCTCAATAGGCCCGGCTGGAAAGGGGTCTGCAGAAGCCAAGATCCTTTGCCACACAGCCACCCCTCACTCCTGGGAGAGGAATTCTACTGCTCCCTTCACAACTTAAGGCTTCTCTGTTGGTTACCCTTAAAAGGGACCACCCCTTTCCAGGCCAGTGGCCATTGACTTGTGTGCAGGCCACATGTGGAAGGAGAGTGTAGCTTTGCAGTGGCTACTTCTGTGAAAAACTCCCTTCCTTCCTTCTCTGTCCTACCTAGCTACTTGAGATTTTGAGTTTCTCCATATTCATATTCATCAAAGAAGACATCTGTTATCTGCAAATCTAACCAAGGCTGATTTTTCCAGATCTGCCAATAAACTTCAGAGATGAGACTATTTTGGCTTGGCCAAGGCTGGAGAAGGGTCGGGATCAGGAAGGCTTACTGGGCTTGGGAGAAAAAGCTCCTCCACTTTGCTGACTTTTTTGGTGCAAGAAGCCACCTTTTTCACACAGCCAAGGCTAAATGAGAACACATTTTGCCTCTCCTGCAGAATGAAGGCTTCCTGGCAAGTAAAAGAAAGGCCGGGGTGGGGGCTTTGGGGATTTCCCAGGGGCAAAGGCAGAGATGAGGGACTGAGAGCAGTGGGTCTTCTCTTTGGAAGCTGCACTTAGCTAACTCACAAAGAAGGTCTCCTTGCCCTCCCCTTAGGGCCTAGAACTGCCCGAGGCTGATGGAAGGAAGGAAGCTGCAGCAGCCCTGAGGGACGGGAGCCTCTGCTGGACGGTGAGCATGGCAGGCTGTGCTGGCAGAAGCCGCCCAGATGAATGGCTTCCCACCTGCTATGTCTTTGATCCTAAGAGCCAGTCTTCCCAAGGAGGCCAGAGTTTCCACAATGCACTGAGGACAGGACTGGCCCCTCAGTCACATCTGTGGAAGACCCTTTTTGTTCTGGCCCCCATCCTGGCTCTGGCCCAGCAGGAAAGGAAATGTTATTAAGGCTTCAGCTGGTTTTCTCTTCAAAAGCTGCCTTTATATCTCAAATTAAATTCTTCAGCAATATTCATCATTCCTTTTGAAGAATGCTAAGCTGCAACATCATATCTCTAGTTATTTATTACCTGTCTTCTGGCTTGAACAAATATGATTTTGTTATTCCACTCTGTTAAAAGTAAAGCACATCTGGTTCTGGTTGGCAAAATTATGACAAAATCCACTGTACCTACAATGCTGATTAAAAAGTTTGCAGATGATTTCTGAGATGGTGGAGGGGGAGGGATGGATTTCCACCCAGCCCTGCAAAGTATTTCTCGCCCTGCCTCCCCCCTCACCCCCCCAAGCTGCTGGCCCTCCTTGCTCTTCCCTAGGCATTTGCCTCCTTCTGATAAAATGCTGCAGCAGTGGGGGGTGGGTTTAGGCAAGAGCATATAGTTCTCCTCAGTGTGTGTGTGTGTGGGGGGGGGGTCTGTTCTAC
Organism: Vipera ursinii; assembly: GCF_947247035.1. Classification (NCBI taxonomy): domain Eukaryota; kingdom Metazoa; phylum Chordata; class Lepidosauria; order Squamata; family Viperidae; genus Vipera; species Vipera ursinii. Next base: position 22,843,491 of record NC_139520.1, on the reverse strand, counting down.
CCCTGCAGCAGGCTGGCCTGGCTCTGTGAGTGATGCAATGGGGCTGGACCCAAGTGGGGCAACACAAAGCGATCCTCCAAGCCAGGAGGACTTTGCAATTTTGCTGAAAGCCCATCTTTCTTTCCCCCTCTGTGTTTCCTCAGTTCCCCCCTGCCCTTCTGGAGGAGGGGGCCAGGACAGCTCAGGATTGGCCACAGCTTCACAAGGGCACTCAGGGTTCAGCCTCCCTGGCCACAAGCCCTGGATGTCCAGGCTTCTCTTTGAATTCCTCAGACTGGCCTGCTGTTCCTGGAGCAGATCTGCGTGCCACGGAGGCTGGATGGAGGCTCCAGGATGGGGGGGAACAGCGGCTACTTGGGGACATCTGGAAAACATCCCTGGTGCACCTTGTAGTGCTCTGCGCCTCTTGATCAATTTTCCAGCCCCCACTTTGGTAACAGAAAGCACATGGAAGCAGCGCTTGAGACCTGGTCAAGGGGCCTCCCTTTTATCTTCAAGAAGATTTGCAACCTGTAGCCTGAGCTACTGTACCATGATTTATTCCAGTCTGCCTGTGACAAGCGCCCTCCCCCAGCCCACCGCTTCCCAGGACGCAGCCTCTCCTTCCCCCTCCCTGTTAATGGGAGCCAGACTCGGGCTGTCTTAAGCCGAGCCGCCTGGCCCTTGGACCCCACAGGCCAGCGGATCCTCAGGACCTGCCTTTTAGGGAGCACAGAGGATTAAGCCATCCTGCCTTTCCCTGTTTTCACATTCCTCCAGGGAAGAGTCTCTCCTGATGCAAGTAGAAGCCAAAGATGGGGGGGCACGGAGGGAAGCCCCCAGTAGGTCCAGAGAGATGAGGGGGGCAGAAGAGCCCCCTCTCCCTGCGGAGGCTCTGGGCCGCTCCTTTCCCTTCCAGCCTAATACCGGCACTCCTCTTCCACCAAGTGGATTCAAGGCAGGAAAAGTGACATCATAAACCAAACAGAAAGAAGCCTAGTCTGAGAAGGGGCTTTCCTGAGGACCTGCCAGCTGTTGGGACCATGAAGGCCTTACACGCTGCAGTGCAAAACCCAGCAGTTCATTTCAGAAACAAACAAATATTTTGAACACGCCTGCGGTGAGCTCCCTGGGCTCCAAGTGCTGAGTGAGAGGGAGAGGGGGGGTGTCCCAGGAAACCCCACAGAGGGACAGCCACTGCTGGCCCTCTCCCCCTCCCAAGCAATGTCCATGGTCCACCTGCCGGTGCCAGCCCTCTTGAAAGTCTCCAGTCCCCACCCCAGCCCTTTGGCCCTCCCTGGAAGCAGACAGGCGCTTTCTGGCACCTGTCCGGGCTGATGGATGGAGGGACAGGAGGACTGCCCTTTCCAGCTGTCCTGGGCCTCCTCCCCTCCTAGGAAATGGGAGGCCCAGACAGCCCGCACAGCCGGAAGCCAAGTTCCGTTCAATCTTCAGACAGGAGACAAACCGCTTATTTCATCTAAGACTGGATGGGTGGACTTCTTAGGTGGCTCCATTCACATCCTTTTATCTGTTATTCTCAAGTTCGCTTTGTTTTTTATAGTTTTTAATCTTTATACTGTATACCGGTAACTAATGACGATGGGACTTTAGAAATATATTTGTTCTTAGTTTTGTTGTCCACAGCTGGGGTCGCTTTGGGTGAGATGGGTGGCTATATAAATTAGATAAGTAAACCAATGTCAGGTAAGGGACAGAGGGATAAACCAGTTCAAAAAGCAGCACTAGTGGCCGCTTCCTGCCCAGGTGCTGCCCTTTCTCCTATGGGAGGCTTGGCTGAGGCAGGAACATCTGCAGGCCTGTTGTGGGGGGGATCTGGGGCTGGCTGCCATATCTCCGGAAAGAGGGCTCACCTCAGTTCTTCTTCCAAAGGAAGAGTTGCTTGTGCCCACCAGGTCAATAGGCCTCTCTTCCCAGAAGCCCCCCCACCCCCATGCGATGAGCTCCTGGGGGGCTGTGAGCCCCCCCCCCTTGGCTGGCGCAGGATGCTCTGGCTATGGGCTGCTCAGGAGGCGGTTGCGGCCACTGGGCCTCTCTTGCCCCACAGGGATGGCCGGGCTGCCTAGGAGATCCCAGGTGGCTCTGCCCAAAACCATCCCTGCTTCCTTTCTAGGTGGCCCTATTGCTTGATTAGGCCCTTTCCCAGCTCAAATTTCAACCTGTCAGGAAGCTCCAATTCTCCGTTCAGTTTTGTAATGCCTCAGACTCAGTTTCACTCACAGAAAGAAAATATAGGGGAGTTTTCCAAACTGCCTATAAGCAACGGAAAGCAGGTTGGCAGGGCTACTTTTCGAATTCCTCCCGGGGAAAGAGGCCCAGAGCCAGCCGGTCATTACCTGGGGGGGGGGCACCCCTGGGCTTCCCCAGTGAAGTGCCTGGATTCATCCACAGCAGGGCCTCTCCTAGTCAGCTCTGGGTGTTAATTCCCCCACACACACAACACACACACACACACCATCTAATTGACAGGCTTAATCCCTCCCAAATGGTGATCCCAGGAGGTGGAGGTGCAGATCTACCAGGCGCCAGAAGGACATGCAAACGGGCTAGGGGGCTCGAGGGGGAGGCAGAAGCACCTGGTTGAGCTGCACTCCAAGGGAGAATTAAGGCACCAAGACCCCCATGGTGTCTTCCAAGCGGGTGCTCCAGAAGCCAGGCTTGGGCTGCTGCTGCTGCTGCCGCCCTCTGGATGGGACTGTGGGCCCTTTGCTGGGCACCCAGTCAAGTCTGCCACTGCAAGAGGCACTGCTCAAGTGGAGCCCCTGAACAGCTTTTCACGAGGGTGCAAGGAAGGCATTTCCGAGGAGGAGGAGGAGGATTATTTCCTTCCCCATCCGGCCAAGCTCCTTCCTTTCTCCTGATTCTCATCCAAAATGGCTGGATGCAGCTCCTCTGAAACTCACACACAGGCACGGGCTGGGGATGGGGAGAAGGGAACACATGGCAAATTGAACTGGGAACCCTCCAGGACAATTCTCATGGCCTATGGGCTACTAGCCATTGGGGCAGGGGTTACTTTGCTACCAGCTCTTGGGCAGAACTCCATTTCAGGCTTGGGTGGACCCCCAATCTAAAGCCTGAACAGAACACTGGGGAGCAGCAGAAACCCCACTGTTGGCAAGGCATCCCCCCAACCCACCAGGGTCTGAATTGCATGGTCCCCAGAGGGCAGCAACTGTTAAGCAGCCCCCCTCCTTTGTTACGCCTTCCCTTGCTTCATCCAGGAACTGAATTAGAGGTATAAAGGGGGGGTCTCAGGCAGGAATATATTTCCTGCGCCTGGAAGGGGGGAAGGACTGGAGGTAATTGCTTGCTTCTCCATTGTTCTCAGCTGCCATCCAGAGATTCATAGAGCAGTTGTGAAGATCGCTCCCACCTCCCCCCCCCTTCCTCTCTAATTCTTCACTCCCCTTCCAAATCATCAGTCACACACACACACACCCCATCCCCATCGCCCCCATCCCGCTCTTATTCCACCCTAGGAAGAAAAAGTAATTTGTCTGTTTTATTTATGACGGCATGAAGGTCTGCTGAGCCGCACATCAGATGACCTGACAGCGGTCAACCCTCGCTCTACCGGCATGAATTCGGGGCAGTTTAGAAGTTAACTCTTCCTCTGCCACAGGGCAGCACAAAGATCCACGTAGTGAGGAGCAGGCACCCAAGCAGCTCTTGGCAATTCCTTTTCACCACAGCAGCAGAGAGTCCTTTGGGCTCCATTGGGCAAGAGCCTGGATCTGTAGTGGCAACACAGCACAGATGCCACAACCCACTGTGTTCCCACCTCACACACACACACATACACAGTCAATTTTTTCCCCCAGCCAGCCCAGAAATAATTTCAGGATTGAGGACGGAGGATTCCTGCAGAAAGCAGCTAACCTGACAACAGCACAGCTTGTTTTCAATACCAGAAGGGCCCCCCTCCCCTAATGGCAACTCTTGAGCAACTGCCATTCATTTCCAGGGAAGGTCTGGAGAAGAACCTCCTAGAGAAGGAAGGGGACAGGAAGGCAGGCAGCAGGGGCCGTCTGTCTGGAATCAAACACAGTAAAACATTTAGGAGGAGAATGAGGTTGCACAGTTTTCCAGTTTCTGACAGCCGGGCTTCTGGGTGGCATCCCTGAGAAGCCAATGGAGGACACCTAAGGCCAATTGCCCTCTGGGCTCAAATCCTGCTGAGCCTGGGGTGGGTGGGAGGGAGCAGGGCGGTCCCCAGCCAGCCTCCCGGGGCTTGGGAGGGAGTTTGGGGCCTTCAGTCTCCTGGTGAGCGTTGGCACTTCTGGCCCTTTGGCCACCAGCCATGGTCATTGCAGCAATCTAGGAACATAGCTGGGGCATTTCACTGGCATCCTTTGATTTAGCAGTCAGAACATTCTTGGATTGTAGGCTCAGGAAACCTTTATTTGCCTCAGAAGACACTATGGGGCAGAGTTTTCTACACAAATATGATTTCTAGCCATTTGGAAACATCACATCTTACCAAACTGGAGATTTACAAATAAGAAACAGCAAGAGACAGAAGGGTGCCTATAAAATGCACCAAAAAGAAGTAGGCATGAAAATAAAGAGTCTAAGAATGTAACAAATGTACTTTCTTCCAGTTTATAGATTTTTCATACATTTCAACATTTGCCTAATCTCCAAACGAAAGGAGGGGAGGCAAGAGGGTTTTTAAGAACTGTATTCCCACCCCCCTGAACTGAACTGGGGAGAAGATCTAGATTTTCTGCAGCATTGGTGGGGGGGAAGAGTGCACAGCTGGACATGCAATCCTGAGCAGCCATTTGTGTGTCTGAATTCCAGCCAAAGGCTGAGAAGAAGGGGATAGAAGGGGATGTGGAAAAGACGCCTTGTTCATTCTGAAAACAGCTCTTGGAGAGCCAGGGGGCTGACTCTGAAAGGAAGAGGCTGTCTAGAATTCTTGCACAGCTGTTCAATTATTAGCACATTTGTCACATTATTCACAGGAACAATGAAACAAATAACAGCAACGTTGGCAGAGGGAAAAATAACAAGAGTTCTATTTACAAACTCTTTTTAACACTCAAAACAAAAACACTTATTAACCACAACGAAAGCCTTCATTAACTCCGGCCACTATATTATTTCGCAAAAACAGACCAAAAAGCCTGTTGATATTAAAACAAGCTTTCATATTTTGAGATTAAAGTATATTTTGTGCAGAACCTGATTCTGGGGGGGCTATTAGAAAAAGCACTGCTGTATTTTAAAACAAAAATTTGGCATGACTGTATCAACGTAGTTATTAAACAGAATGTTCATAACTCTGTTGCCCACTTCATGGACTCCCAAGAAAAGAAGGTGTTGTATTACTAATCTGCCAATAAGGCATTAATAATGGAAACAGGTTAAGTCCCACATAATGATCCCACCAATGTATTAATTGGAGTAATTGGCCAAGCTGCTAGTTTTTCTAGGCCCAAGCAAAGCACCAGATGACAGAAATATTTTTGCTGTATTAGCTCCATCTTGAGAAGCCTTGAAATACAGACCATGTCTGCAAGTTTAGCGCTTTATTTCAAACCAGAAACTCAGCCGAAGACTTTCTTGGGCCGGGCTGCTCTTTGCCCTGAAAAATGCAGCAAAAGCATCGCCTCTTCTTCTGAACCGCTGCTGGGAGTGGGAGATTTATCCCAATCTGCAGATATCTGTAACGAATTGCTGAAATGATATTAAAATTTCAAAACAAAATGAAAAATGCCAAGAAAATACCTTGATGCTAGGGTTAAAAGCGCCGGGCAGTAATTTAACGCCCCCAGACCAAAGCATCGATTGCCAGTCTGAATACCCGCAAAGAACCCCCAAACCGGGCAGTAGCTAACTCAGCTATTGGGGTGATGAGGGGAGGGGGAGTCGCGCAGGTTTCTTTAAAGAGAGATGGGGGGCGCCTTCCAGAAAACCTGCCGGGGGGGGCGGAAAAGCTCTTCCTTCCGCGGAAGCGCCTCGTCCGCCCGACCGCGGGAACAGGCAGGCCCTTCCTCGGCAGCGCAAAAGCGACGGGTCCGTCGGAAGCCGCAGCCGAGGGAGGAGTGCTCGCCGCCCGGCCGGCCTGTCCCGAACGGCGGTCGGGCCCGGGTCCTTCAGAGCCCAGCCGCCCCCTTTGGGCGCCTGCCTTGCGAGCCGGGCGGGTCCCGCGGTGGCCGAGGAGCTCCGCAGCGTCCGCGCCCGAGACCGGCCCCGCTTCCCGACCCCCCCCCGCACCGCCACCTGGCCTTTCCCGCCGCGGGGGGGGCGTGCGCTCCTCGGCGCCTTTGCTAGGGAGAGGCTGCCCCCTGCCGGCCAACCATTCCTGCCGGCGCGCCGCGGCAGAGCGGAGGGTCGTTCCCGCCCTTCTGCGCGCCCCGCGCCGCCCCATTTGGGGGGCTGGGAAGGCGGCCGGGAGCGGGGCCGCCTCGCCGAGTCCTCCTTCCCTCGTCGCGGCTCCTTTCCCCAAATCGGTGGCCGGGGGCTGAGCGGGGGACGCGCCGCCCCTCCCGCCCGCCCGCCTCTGACTCTGCTGGCCCGCGGGGACCCCTCTCAGGCCGAGCCGGCGGCGGCGGGGGGGCTCCCGGTGAGGACCAGAGGCGGCCGAGGACCGCGCTGCCCCCGCACCGGGGGGGGCTCTTCTGGGTTGGAAGGAGCCGGAGCCGATACGGCGCACTCCCCCCTTTGTGGCTTCGGCCTCAGCCCCGACGGCGCAAGGGCGGCCTTCGCGGCGGGGGGGGGCGCGGGGATCCGCAGCCGGAGACACCCCTTCCCGCCTCCGGCAGCCGCGAAGTTGGGGCTCGCGGGAAGCTGCGCTGCAAGTCGGAGAGAAGCGCGTCAGGATCGGCCGCAAAGCTTCCGCGAGATTCACTGCGCTTCTTTCGCCGGTTCTTCGGCGCGACCCCCCTCGGCTGCTCCGCCCGACAGAGGCCGGTCCTCGGCTCTTTCCCTGGCGCTCGATTCGCCTGCGGAGCGGCGGGAGAACGCGCCTCTCCCTCGGCCGGGGGGGAGGCAGCGCAGCCGCTCGGGGCCCGGCCCGGCCCGGGGCTCAGGCTCGCTGCTCCTGCTCGCTGCGCCTGCCTGCCTTCTGGCAGGGCCTGTCCGGACAAGAGCTCTGGAGCGAGCAGGCGAGGCAGGGCGGATTTCCGCCCCCCCCTCCCCGCCTTTAAGGGAGCCTTAAGAGGGGCGCGGGAGGCGTGCTGGAGCCCGCGGCGGACCGGGCTGAGAGGGGCCGAGGCGCTCAGCCGCTGCGTCGTTGAGGCGGTTATGTGCGATTCATCCCGGGGATGCTTCACACGTGCTAAGCAGCCGCGCGCGCCTCGGAGAGTTTTTGCTCCGGAGACGGTGCCGCGCTAGCCGCCTGCGCCAGGAACGAGGATGCTGTGACCGCGGAACGCAACCCCGACACACTTATTTATTCCCTTCCTTAGCACAAAGGCTACAGCTGCTGAGCTGGCTCGCTGAAGCCTGCACGAACCGCTGTCGCCCGCGGTGGGAATCCTTTTTTCACATCATGTGCCAAATAAAAGCAGTCTGGTTTTGAAAACGGAAAGAAACTGCTGGGGGGAAAAACCCATGCAAACGTGTTATCCTATCAACCACCTTATTTTCTAGTATCTTAAATGTACTGTTAGTTAAATTACAACCTGCAGGTGGGTTTTACACAGTAACATTTCAGCAAAATCCCTTCCCTACATCACTGGAGAAGAGCCCCCCCCAGAAGGTGGGAAGGCGATTAGCCCACGAAAGGGCTGTGACCTCTGGCTGGCACAGCCGCACTGGAGGTTGGCACTTCCATCAGAACCCTGATTCTTGGGCTGCCTCTTCTGGCTGAACCATCTCCCACAACCGGGCCTGAAACAAAGCCCTGGAGAGCCCAAACCGACCACAGCGTCCAGAAGGCCACCCTTGCAGGGCTCTCAGCTGGCGGGAGCGGGGGGGGGGGGCTTGGCCTTCAATTGGGATGGGAGCCCCAGGCCAGGCCAGGCAAGGTGGCTGGCCTCTCTCGGGCAGTTTTTGCCACAGCCATCCAGTTCGGGCAAGGGCCCCTTTATCCTGCTCCAGCCAATCAAAGGACCAAGCATGCCCTCAGCTTCTGCCCTGCAGAGATCCACACCAAGGGCGGAGCAGTCGGCGGGGGCGGGCAGCACTTCTTGGGGCCAGGTCTGCCTGCTTTCATGGTCTTTCTTTATGCAGTGGCTGAAGCTGAGCACCAGGGAGAAAAAGCAGCAGGGAAAACAGTATAGCATCTACACTGACACTGCTACTAAATTGATAAGTATTGAATAAACTATACTATACCAATCAAAAAACAAAAACATTATTTATATTGGGCCCCTCCAGGTACCACAATAAAAATCAACAGACAAAAAAAACTAGCAATTAAAATTACATAAAACTAATGGTCAATGTAAACGATATCGTGTTTACTGTCACAATAAAATACACTTTATAATATTACGAAATCCTAAGCCTCCAGCATCTAGCAAGGTTTACAGCAGAACCATCCCACCCCCAGAAGCTCTCGCGAAGCAAGACCAAACGCCCCAGCGGGGGCTGTTCCTCGGCATCCCTGCCAGGGAAGGGAGCACCCTTGTTCCCTGTTCATTTCACTTGGCTCAGCGGACCAGTGGGGACCTGCTGGGGTGAAGATCGCTTCTGGGCGGAGGAGGGCCCCGGAAGGGCTCTGGGAGGGCAAACCCAGCGCTTTTCGGGGCCCTCCAGACTCCTGGAGAGCAGAGCGGGCTTCCTTTCAGCTACTTGCAGAGAGCGACACTCGGAAGCCCTGAGTCCAGCTGGGCCCACAAGGAGGGTCTCCGGGAGGCCTTTTGCGAAGTTCCCCACAGAGCCTCCAGGGACCGAGCGAGACAGCCTGGCAGTGCCCACCTTCAAGCCGAGCGTCTGGAGGCTCCCCTCAACTCACATCATTGGCTGGAAGGCCAGCCATGAGTGCGTGTGTCTGTGAAGACCCACCCCCAGTGCAGACACCCCGCCCGGCCTCTTCCCTGCGGACATGGAGCGTGGCGAGCAACCGGCTGCCTGTTGAAGCAGGGGGCCAGCCTGAGCCGGGAAGGGGGGCAGCCGCCCTTCTTCCGCTTGGTTTCTCCGACTTCCACCTCTGATCGTTTGTCATGCAAATGAAAAGCTGTAATGGGAAATGTAAAGAAAACAAATTTAGCAATATATTGAAACCTCTATCTGGCAAGAGATAAGATTGAATATTAGAAGGAAGGGTGCAGAAAATTAGCTGTCTGTACAATAACTGGGAGGGGAAGCTGTTTTATTTAGCCTGGAGGGATTTTGGTTGCAAACTGACTAAATTAAAATCCAGTCTATTAAATCCTGGATCATATGAGAAAATGTCTTCTCCTTGCACTTTTAGATAAATTTTCATTGATCTCATTTTACGCATGATTACATTTTTAATGAGTTGTGCAATATTTCCAAGCTAATGTTAAATCTGCTTTCTCTGTCTTACACCTCTGCCCCCCCTCCCCACACACTTCCTGCCCCATTGGATTAACACTTCTGATAAACTGTTGGACCAGAAAGAAGGCACATTACTGAGATGAAATAAATGACTTCTAGCTCTGCAATGAAGGAGTGATAATGTGTGAATACAAATATCCAGAGCTTGCCCAAAACAATACTTTTGGTTTACCTCATGTTGTCCATTCAACATAACTCTCAGAATAGGCATGAGGAATCCCATGGGCCTAATCTTTTTTTCTTTTAAATCCCTTAACTAAAGGACTCAAATAACCAGTTTTCAGGAACATTTTCCTCCCAATATCCCAATCAGTTCCTAACACTGCATTTTGTGGCCATTGCCCCAAATCCTGTGGAATTAATGATCCCCCCTTTTTTTATGCTCACTTTGAGCAGGGACCAAATCTGTTCTCAGATTTAGGGATTCTGATTTGCAAGGAGGAGCCCCCTTGAAGAAGGCCTTCTCCCAGAAGCAGCGGGGGTGGGTGGGGAGGCCTCCTAAAACTCTCACTTGGGCCATCTATGGGGATGGGGATACCCGCCCTCCTGGCACCCAGCAGCTTCAGGGGTGGCCGTATCTCCCAGCCAGCAAATCTCAGCCTCTCCCCATCTCTGGCATCCTTGGGCTGGGGGCCACTGGGTAGGGCAGATTTAATGCCACTTTGGCCCAGAAGAGTTCACAGGAAAGCAAATGCTGATTTTCCCCTCTTTCTCCAAATGCTGAAGGCATTTGTCTCTCTCTCAAAGTGGTTTAGCATCCATACCAGGCCACAGCCTAAAGAATGCTTTGCTTGGCCCACTGAGGAACAGAAATCCAACCGAGAAGGAGAGCTGTCTGTTACACATATGGGGTTTATAACCGTATTCCTGATCGTGATTGCAAGTCAGCTTCTCGGATCTCAGTCATGGCTTTTCTATATTCCTGTGGGAGACCTGAGAATTCACCAAATTGCAAAACAGTTTGTGTTGCTGTGTTGCTTTTCTGGTTAAACTGCAAACAGACCTGGCTGCATTCCAGCATTCAGCAAAGTCAGGGCTCAATCACTGGAGTCAACTAAGGGGCAATTCAGAGGTACCTGGCCGAGAGGTGAATCCTCAGCTAATGAGAGAAGGAGCCACAACAGGTGGAGGTTCTTTTCTGAACCACCCTGCAGAAGGTTAAATTCCTTGCCCAGGAAAGCAAAGTTAATTCATACCCACAAAAAAGTGCATACATTTTTTTGATCCACATATTTTATTCTGTTGTGTTCAAACAAATTAAGTGCTTAATTATAATGAAATGTATCCGTCAAGATCTCAAGCCAAAAAAGCAGGGCTCCATATGGCATCCATGCAAGCTTGAGAAAAGAGCAACGCATATGCTCCCGGGGTGAGATGTGGCTGACCTGAGATTTGGCCAGACACTTCCCGTTGAGGAAGATGGACAGGCGGCCCAGGCCCCACCTCCTGCCCTGCAGGGAACAGGGCCTCAGGGCCAGCCTTCCCAAGTTTCTTCAGTCAAGGGTTGTCCTAGGGCAGAGGTCCCCAACCTTGACCACTTTATGACTTTATTCCTTAGTCATGCTGGCTGAGGAATTCTGGGAGTTGAAGTCCACAAGTCATAAAGTGGCCAAGGTTGGGGGGCCCTGTCCTAGGGGACGGGGAGGACTTCTGCAGCGCTCCCCTCTCAGGGCAGGAAGGGAAGATCTCTGGAACAAGGCAGCGGGTGGCTCAACTGACCTGAGCCAGGGAGCTCAAGCATTGGGTCAGCCTCGCTGGACTGGGGCCACAGCAGACCGTTGTGCCTTCTTTCTGCTGCTGCTGCTGCTGCTGCTCTTTTATTCAAATGTAAAATGCAGCCAGAAAGGAGAGACACCAATCAATTTTTTGGTAAAAGCAGAAATGTTGTTGACCAAATTGCTCCCCAAACACTAATCATGCCAGCTCTCTTATGCATACTTGACTCTAGTTAACCTTTTTCTGGTGCTTTTTAACATCGCCAAATAAGGCACTAATATGGAACTAATGTGGGGATTATATTCCCGGTAGGAATAGCAGAAAGCCCGCAAGCTGTGCATTATCAGACTCCTGGAAATGGCAGGATTTTAGATCAGAATCTCCATCTTGGCCCAGGAAGAGCCCAGAATGACACGCATCTCCCTGGGTCTGCACGGCTTTTTTCCCTTTAAGCTTCTTTTAAGACCACTAATCCTGAAACTGCTGCTAGCCAGTGTCCTGCATGCTTTCTCTTCTGGGGGCTCCCAAGAAGGAGTCTAGGTCCCGGATCCCCCACCCCCTTGCAGCTCTGCTGTGCCGTGCAGGCTGCTGCTCCATCCACCTCTCCTGGCTCCGATTAGGGCCAGCAGCCCCCCAGATGCTCCCTGTCTATTTTGAAGCACTCTTGGGCTAATGAGAGGAACGGCTGCCAATGCTGGCCCTGCTTTGTCTTTCCCGGCGGCCCTTGCATGCAGCCCCCAAAGGCCTGCCCAGGAGACCCTGGCCCAGGAGAGCCTTGTCACAAGCCAGCCAGCTAGAGGTGGGCTCATCTCTGTCCAAAAGGAGATGTCCACTGCTGGCACTAGCAGCTCAAAGTCAAAGGGCAAATAAGGGTGGAGGGGCACGGTTGTCTAAAGGAGCCACGTCAGTTGGGAAGAATGTAGCAGTGACCCGCCCCCCTGAGGTCAAGAGGGCTCAGCCAAGGACAGAGCTGCCCGGCCAAGCATGTGGCACGTCTTGCCCCGCTTACCAGGGGCTGCCAACCCCACCATCTCCAGGGGCTTTCCCATGGAGCATGTGGGCCCCTGCAAGAAGAACACATGGGGGCGGGGTGCCATTGAGACCCAGATATGCAGGCCAGGGTGCCAACTTCATCTTAATCAAAACTCTTTGCCAGGTGGAACTGATTATCGCCATCTGCTATGGTGACCCTGCTTCTCTTCTCGCAAAGCAGCTCGTTCTTCAGAAATGCAGTAGCTTCCTCCCTTTACATTTGTAAATGCTGTTGACTATGGATAACATCCATGTTTGCTTTGTAGTCATGGCCTGACTTAATCAGGAGCAGATGTTCCACTCTGCTCTGCTTTGCTTGGCACTCAACCTCAGAGGGGAAAAAAATCTTTATTTTAAATTTAAAATGTAGATTGTTGCAGACTAAATAAAATGCCAAATTTTTATTGGAAGCAACACAGCTGCTGCAATAAGTGGAGCTGACATTTGCTTTTCTTTCAATAATAATTTTGTTTTCTGGTGTTGTTTAACACAAGACGGTTTCCTCGCCAAAGGAAGTTTTCTTTTTCCCCTTCTCCAGAATGATTTGCAATGAGGCCACAGACATTTGGAATTTATTTTTATTTAATACTTTCCTGAGTTTATGAAATACTGGATTATGCTGTATGCAGGGGAGAGTTTTCTGAAAGTCTGCCATCCCTGTGGATTCATATTTCAGTGCACATTATCCTCTTGAATGCATGAGGAAGCCTCCTTTATTATCCTGGGATGGCCTTCTGGAAACGTGCAACATCTCTGCGGTCGGAGGTGGCCTTTTTCTTGCTGGATTCTTTCATATTTATGGTTACTTTTGATGTCAAGGAAATTCTCCACCCCACCCGGCTCAGGGTCCATTATTGCACCGGGGGTAGCACAGGACATATCTCTCTCTCTCTCTCTCTCTCTCTCTCTCTCTCTCTCTCTCTCTCTCTCTCTCTCTCTCTCTCTCTCTCTCTCTCTCTCTCTCTCTCTCTCTCTCTCTCCCCCCCACAAAAGTTGGCTGAGTAATTTTGGGCCAATCACTCTCTCACACAAGGTTGTTTGGGGTGGGGGGGGGAAGCAAGATAAAGGAGTATTAGATCTCTTACCTGCCTCAGGTTATTGATCAAAATAAAAAAGGTGGCAGACAAGTCATCTGGAGGGAGGCCAGGTTCTGACAGGCCCATCTTCCCAGGCTGATCTGCCCAGTGGTGCCCCTGAGCGCCTTCTCTGCCTGGTCCCCTGGCTTGGGTAAAGATGGAAAGTCAGCCCAGGTTGGGAGGACTTGAGCTTCCCTCCCCCCTCAGTCAGGGGGCTGTTTGTAAGGAGAGGGGAAGGATCGAAAAGCCTCCAGGAGCTACCACAATGCACCCACAGGACGGAAGATGGATGTGGGGCAGTGCTTTTGTTCAACTGAAGGATCTACAAAATGGGAGACCGCCTGGGGCTAAGGACCTGTCCTGGGCTAGAATCACCACAGCCCCTCCCTGGCGACTTGAGCTGGGTCTGTGCTAAAGGGGGGGGCCTATCACAGACCATTATTTGTTACAGTACTGCATTAACTTTTTTTTGGGGGGGGAAATTCCCACTTCAAACAAAAATTTCATTCTGTACTATACCCAAAGTACAGGTCTTTAGAGGTGTTGAGCAAAACAAATTTAAAAAGCATAAAAGAAGGAAGGAATATTTAAAAGTAAGGAGAATTGAGAGCACCGATAGAAAAGGGTCCAAAGGAAAACTACCCTCGGTGAGCAGTGATTTATGTTTGCCCATCTCCCTTTATCCAGGGACTGTTTAATATCTGCTCTACTCACTGGTGATTTTTAAAATAGCATTCGCTCACATGCTACCGGTTGTGGGCACCAGTGGAGCAAGATGCTTGGGTCAAATCTCTTCCTCCATCAAGGCTGCATCTGAAGGGCCTTCCACCATTTTACCTGAATGTTCAATGGAAGGTGCCCTATGTTTGTTGTGGAGAGAGGGAGGGAAGGGGGGAAGGAGAGAGAGAGAGAGGAAAGTTCTGTATAAAGAAAATACTTAATTAGAAGGAATTCTGCATGATCACGTGCTCCTAAATCCAGTGAATAGATCTGCATACCCCGGACACCAGTCAGGGAGCTTCTCCTGAGCAGTTCTGGGTTTCTCCGTTGGATTTCTCATTGGTCTTCTCTCCTTTTCAGACTTCAGCCACTTCCTCTCTGGCCAGTGCTCAGGAGCCCCTGTCCAGGAAAGGGCCCCGTTGGGGCTGAGTGCCCAAGGGGCAGCTGAAGAGCAGCCAGCTCAAGAGCTGAACGCTTCACAGCGATGGTCCTGCCTGGAAAGTGAAATGCTTTCACACACTGAAATCAACTTTCCAGAAATGTTGGTGCTGTTTGGGGAAATAATTTTAATGACCTAACAATTATAATGACCTCTACACACTATGGTTACAATCACCACTGCTGTTGCCCGCTGTCATCCACTCATCCAGAAGAGAAAAGGGAGGAGGGTTGGGGTGGTAGTGGGCCGATGCAAGGAAGCTCCATGCCTGGCACTAAGACCATCCACACTGGAAGTCAGAAAGACCTCACCAGACCCTGTCAGGATTCTAGAGGATCCCCCGCCATCCCTGAGCCCACCCGTACATCCATCAAGGTCTGCAGAAGACGGGCTGACAGCCTGGTTGGCCCCTCTTGACTACCAACCAGGCACCGCAGGATGCAGCAAATCGCTCCTGGCCAAGGAAGAAAAGAAGGGCTGCCCCCCCCTCGTTTGCTTCATCTGGCCCAATAATGGCCCCTCCTTGACTGAGAGGGGGAGGATGAACTTGGAGAGACCCCTGGCAACAGTGGCCGTCCACCCTCTCAAAAGGTGGGGAGCCCGGTTCCTTGGGAGGTTACTTTCCTGTAAGCGTGCCCATCGGAGTCGGCTGCGCTGGGCTTGTTCCAGCTAAACATGTGTACAAATTACTATAACATGGTTGACATTATATCTTGCTTAAGCAATTTAATTGTCCATGTAATTTGGTAATTTTATAATGACATATTGTTTGTTATGCCAGTCAAGAATGCTTTAATTTGCTTCTCACTAGGGAGAAGTTTACATACGTTTTTCTGGATAAAGAAAAATATTTAATTTAAAAGTCATAAATTGGCAGGCACATGCATACATTTAACTATTCCTGTTAATAATTATAATTTGTTTCCCACTTTATTTCAGGGCCAGTTTGTTTTTTAAAAAATAATGTTTTACAGACCGTGCTAAACCTCTTTGTAATGATAATAAAACAAACAAATGCAAAGCTTAATCAATTTCATGTTACTAAAACTGCCAGATCTGAATTTAAACCAGGATGAAGAAACTTTTGTTCAAGCTTTTTCAGTTGAGATTCTAGAACCAGAATTCATATTTCCTATTTCCAAAAGTGGAGTTTCCCTTCCAAGTAATCCCCAGACAACATTTAAAACCAGAGTATCTCGCATCAAAGGCATTTTCTTTTCTTTTTCTTTTTTCTTTGCAAAAGTTGCCTCTGCTGTTTTCAAAGTAAATTTCTTTTTCAGCATGCTGTTTCATTCCTGAAAATAATATTGTTCATGTCAACACTACTGTAGGCAGAGGAGAGCACCAGGAATGACTGTCTGCTCCATTTACAAGTCAGCTTTTAAAAGATTTTTTATCCCATCTTTATTATTTTTATAAATAACTCAAGGCAGTGAATATACTTAATATTCCCTCATCCTATATTCCACACCACCACCACAACTCTGTGAAGTGGCTTGGACTACTAGAAAGTGACTGGGCCAGCCAGCTTTCAAGCCCAAGGCAGGACTAGAACTCACCGTCTCCTGGCATCTAGTCTGGTGCCTTCACCAGAACACCAGATTGACTGTTCTTTCTTTTCTGAGTGTGGATGAAAAAGGAGCGGCCAGACCTCCTCTTTCCCCAGAGATAACTGATCGCAACTGAGAGGTGGTGCAAACTGGGAGTACACATTGCAAGAGCTGGGCTAATGGACAGGTACACACCAGATAATACAGGATGTAAGTAGCCAAATGCAGCTGCCGGAGGCTATTGGAGTGTAGGAGGGTTTCTGCAGCATTGGAGTCAGGAGACACCTCTTTACTGAGGCATATTTCCTTCCATGTTTAAAGGCATTTAGATCCAAAATGTCCACTAATATTTGGCTAGAATTTAATATTAAAGCTGAGATGCTCTACCAATATAGTCAACATGCGTGGCCTTAACTGAGATTTTCAATTAATTATACCAGTGGAGCTGGGAATTCTGGCTTACATTGTGGTGGAGCTCTTGAACCGGCTGCCTTAAGTGGGTGCTTCCCCCTCCCACCCCTCCGCCAGCCCCTTTTCGTAAAAACCAGCCCTTTGGGGAAATGCCTGTGATCCAATCTGGAGCTCTGTTCTGTGTTCCTGGACCTTTTCTCAGCCTCTGTGGCATCTACAAATTCTTCTTCCTGGGGCAAAAAGAAGAGGCGCCCCCAACACGTGAGGCCTCTAACAAGAAACCCTTTGCGTCTTTCTCTTAGAAATACGAATCAGCAAAGTTCTTTTGGAAAGGTGGCAAAAAGTCAGAGCAATCCCCTTCTTCCCTTCTTTGAATTCATGGCTCATTACCTGGCTGAGGTAATAAATTGTCCTGCCTAGGTCAGGAGATGACTATTTCAAACTACGTATTTATCTTTCATTCTGAGTCAGGCACTTTCTTTCTTTTTCATAGAATATCCTCCATATCTCCAAGCTAAGGAATCAAATTTTTAGTCGCACCCTGCAATAAATAATCAGAAATGCTTTTTGTTGATTTGCTTGTTTGTTGTGAATGTCAACAGCAGCAGCAGCTAACAAAAGCAGCCCGTTGACATTTTCTGTTTTCTTCATAATGTCTCATTCTTGTAAAAGAAAGCAAGATAAATAGGATGGAAGAAAACATCTGTGTTTTTTTTCCAATTCTTGTTTAGCATTCTGCTGGTTCTTTCTGCAAGTCTGTGTATCTGTTTAGGGTTTGGTTTGTTTAGGGTTTGAGCCAACTGAAAAGCACACATTTATATTAAAAAAAAAACCCAAACTGCTGCAGAATGTCACAGGTTTTTAGGGATTTAGAAACTGGCATCTAAAATATGCCTCGGAGTATAAAGAAACTGTAACTTTCAACTTAAAATGTCAGGGACAAAAGATCGACCAAGACAGTAAGCGTAAGAAATAGCATCCAATTCCCTCTGCAGCAGTATCCAGAGGGGCCGGCCTCTGCCTGGTCAAACTCTGCCTGGCTCTGTTTTTAAGCACCACCATAAAATTAGAGCAAACAGACTGAAGATGTTACCCAGGACCAATCAGCGGAGCTTACACAATCCAGATGTGGACTCCACTGGCTAGAAGAGTGTCCCAGGTTTGCTATAGTAACTGCTTCCACCAGGGACAACATTCCCCAGTCAGGTGCTCCCCAGATGTGTTGGCTTCAGACTCGTAACTCAGAGCTAGCAGGACCAACGCACGCTGCCACAAAGTGGTCCTCCAGGGGCCTCCTCCGTTGCAAGCAGATGTTCCTTCTCTCCGTGGACCACTTTAAGTTGGATGCTTTAAAAACACATGGAAAACTAGGCATTCATTGTGATGTACTCTAATGAGAAATATGAAGAGTGTGTTGAATAACTGACACTTTTTCTTTTTTAACAATTAGGTAGGTATGCAATTTTGTTTTAAAGAAAATGTACACATAGATTTTGAAAACTGGTTCCATGAGCCAATTAACTTACAATTCCACTAATTTAACTATCAATTAATAGTGCGTTGAGTATGATTCTCCAGGGAGCAAAGCAAAAGTGTGCTACCTCTTTGTTACAAAAGATAGTTAGCATTCCCTATGCAAGAATGAATGAATGCCAGAATAACTGAATTTTGTTTCCCAACACTGCATTACAAAGTGGAATAACAATTCTTTGTTATAAATGTATCCTAAGTCAGCATTATTCGAGTTTTCCTAAGAAGGGAAGATAGGAGTTTCTCCCACCCAATCTCAAAAGTGTCATGCAAATAAAATAAAAATTAAGAGTAGGGGAATAAATAATCCTGGTAACTAATAGAAGTATGCTTGTTTCACTCAGGGCATCTGCTACTCCAGACCTATAATCAGCCATCCATCTTCTCAGGCAGATGGGGGCTGCAGAAGGAGAGCCCTGCTACAGAAAGCCCCCCCCCCAACACACGTCTTAAGAAGGTTAGAAAAGAAAAGAACTCATCTGATCATTTGGCTTTACTGCTGCAGAAAAATGGCTCCTGGTGTGCTGCGCTCTATGATAAATGCCCCCCCCTCCAGATTGTTATTGCCCTTGTAAATCACAGGACTGACAGCAGTTTAATAAGAAAGGTTTTGAAGTTTGGCTTGGTACAAATAAAGCTTCATATTAAAGAATTTGCTAGTCCTCAAGGTCTGCAAAATAAATACAGGTAATTAGAAGTTAGGCAATGAGATAAACCGTCCTCTTCATCTGATTTCAGATGACCACCCAAGATGTTTGCCTTGTGCTGCTGGACCTGAAGCAGAAAACTCTCCCTCCATTGAGGAGCTGCCCTGCTGTGCTCACTAGGCAGCTTTTGGCTGCTCCCTTTTAATAACAAGCACGCTTAGCCGATGCGGCTTTTGACAGAAGGGATGCCCTTGCCAGCAGAGCCTGGCACCCCTCCTGACTAGGGCAACATCACCCATGAACCCAGCTGTCCTAAAGGGACAACCCACATTCGGGATTGGAGGAGCCGTCTGTCTTTTCCTAGAGCCCTCACCTCACCCTACCTAACCTTAACCCTTGGCAAGAAAATGGCATTTCAGTTCTAAAGGTGTGTGCTCCGGTGGGAAATGCAATCTCCATGCGGAAATAGATTTTCAGGTATAAATCTCTGGCACGCTAATGTAATATTCTCGCGATGTGATGCCAGCCTGTGGCCTGTATGTGCCCTTTGCCAGGTGCTCCTCAGCTAATGCTCAGGTTACCGGAGGCATCTCTGGCTGTTGCTGGGCCTACTTGGAAAGAGCAGCACAGCAGCTGTTCTTGCTTGCTCCAGCGGGATCCATACCAACACCCCCTTCACCTGGGGAATTGGTCTTGTTATGGGCCAGACATCATGTGCTTCCCAGGTGGGAAACTGAGTTTAACCCACTGGGCTTTCTCTCTTTCTGGCAAGTCTCTAATGCCACCTTGCAGTGCCCTGCTTGTTAAGCACTCGCCCTAGATCACCCAGCCATGTCGGGCCAGTTTGTGACAAAATGTCACAAAATTCCACAAATCTGCAGCCTGTGCCAAAAGCCTGCATGTTTATCCTCTTCGTGCCTACTTCAGAGCAATTTCATTTATTTGGCAGGGGGTGGGGGTGGGGGTGGTTGTATTAGGAAGCTGGGTGAATTATTCCTATTGCAAGCAAATGCAGCTTCCTTTTGGCTAAGGCTGGAACCTGGGGAGCCTTCAAAATCTCCTTTCCCTCTCCTTGGCTCACAGCTGACGTCCTCCACCAATGAAGTGTTTGGACAAATTAATGCACTTTCTGTGGGAGCCCCCAATGCCTTTAGAGTTTCCCATCAATGGTGCTCAAGTGTCTCTATGTGATTTAATGTCAGGGTGGGTTTCTGTCCAGGGAGTGTCTGGAGTATCCAGTGCCCAGCCCTAAGCGCCCTTCCGCAACATCTATTTTCCCAGTTTGCCCTCCCCTTTAAATCTGCTGTCAGCCAATTAACTGATGAAGTCCTGGGAGGGGGCGATCCTGGGGGGGGCTCGAGGCAAGGGGTCCAAGACCCTTTTCTCCTGTCCCAACAGCAGGGTGCACAGCAGCAACCGCTTAGTTAACAATGTCAACGGTTTTTAGGAACTTGACTGTATTTCACACCAACAATATATTTCTTCTTGATTACTCAGTAGTCAAAATGATTTTAAACCAAGGCAGCAAAATAAAAGAGTTATAAAATCAATAGAAGGTGCTTAAAACATGCCTTCTATTAGGTAATAGCATTTAAAATATCCGTAGTTTGTAATGGCACTTAAGAGATGCCCAGAAATCAATGCGCTAAATTACTTATTGAGCTCCTTAATTTGAACTTCGGGTTTTATATGTACATTGGTAAAAGGAGCTCCCTTCGCCTGGCTGGCCCAACGGCTCCTCCTGCTGGAAAGCGGCAAAAATCCTCCCAGGGGAAAAATAACTAAATCCAAAAGAAAAAAAACATAAAATAAAATAATAAAACAAGACACGATATACACGGTTACGGACCTCCGACGTAGACCTAACAGGAGGTCTTTGATTTGTTTTCTGTCAAAATTTTTTTGGGGGTTAGGGAGGAGGGAGGGTTCTTTTCTTGGTTGTTTGGACGAGGGGGGCAGTCCATCTACCGTTGTTCAGGCTAGTGCTGAGGCTGATCGCGATGGGGAGGAGCGGGGGTCGGCTGCTTCTGGGGCTCCAGGGCCAGTCGTGGGATTGCCCATTCCCACGACGATAGGGAATGGCAGCAGGTGTAGGAACAGAGGGCCGTATCGGTCTCAGGGAAGGCCTCTCCGCTGCTTACAAGCGGTGAGGCACTCCGACCCTCTGGTTCCGCCCCGAGGTCCCGGGAGTGAGGATGTGCAGCCTCCTGAGCTCCGGCTGGTGTATTTGAATGCCAGGTCGGTCGTTAATAAGGCTCCTCTCGTTCGAGACTTGGTCGAGGGTGAGCAGGCTGACCTGGCTTGCATCTCGGAGACCTGGTTGGGCCCAGAGGGCGGTGTTCCTCTGGTTGATCTTTGCCCACCAGGTTTCCGAGTGCTGCACCGGCCTCGGGCTCAGGGTAGGGGTGGGGGAGTGGCTGTTGTTGTGAGGGAGACCTTGTGTCCGCGGGAGGCCACCGTTCCCCAGACAGTCGGGTGTGAGTCTCTCTTTCTGAGATGCGGCCCTGGTGCGCAGTTGGGCTTGCTGCTGGTGTACCTTTCGCCTAGTCACGCAGCAGCAGCCCTGCCTGAGCTGCTTGATGTCCTCTCGGGGCTGGTGGTTGAGTTCCCGAAACTTATAGTTTTGGGGGACTTCAACCTACCATCGCTGGGAGGATCATCTGAGTTAGCTCGGGAGTTCATGGCCTCCATGACGGCCATGGACCTGACGCAAGTAATTACGGGACCGACTCATGAAGGAGGCCACACCCTTGACCTTGTTTTCTTGTCTGGACGGTGGTTAGATGATCTTGGTGGGGGCTCTCCAATTATTATGCCCCTGTCATGGACCGATCATCATCTCCTGCGGCTGGTCTTCCGTTTTGCCACCCCCCGCCGTGGGTGTTTGGAACCACTCAAATGGTACCGCCCCAGACGCTTAATGGATCCCCAAAGGTTCCAGGCGGCGCTGGGGTCCCCACCTGCCTCCCTCACTCACAGCTCGGCCGAGGCCCTAGTGGAGGCCTGGGAAAGGACGGCCACTGAGGCCCTTGACCGAGTTGTACCCTTGCGGCCCCTGACCCGGTGCAGATCCCGTCGGGCTCCATGGTTTTCTGCGGAGCTCCGGGAGATGAAGCGTCGGAGACGGGGCCTAGAGAGCGGTTGGAGGTCCAGCCGATCCGAACCCGACCGATTGCGACTAAGAGCCTATATTAGGTCTTATCTCGCTGCAATTAGGGAGGCGAGGTCTAACCACTTCGCCACCCTTATTGCGTCCGCAGATAATCGCCCGGCCGCCCTGTTTAGGGTGACTCGCTCCCTCCTAAATCAGGAGGTGAGGGAGGATCCCTTGCAGGGACGTGCCGAGGAGTTTAACCAACATCTGTCGGACAAAATCGCTCGGATTCGGACCGGTTTGGACTCTGACTGGGCAGAGTCTGACGATCAGGACGCGGGTGGTCTTGTCGATACCATCTGGGAGGAGTTTGATTCTGTAACTCCGGAGGAAGTGGACAGGATCATGGGGAGGCTGAGCACCACCACATGTTTACTGGACCCGTGCCCTTCCTGGCTGGTTTATGCAGCCCGGGAGAGGACACGCAGCTGGTTCCAGGCAGTTATATCGGCCTCTTTGAGTGAGGGTATCTTCCCCGCCGTCTTGAAGGAGGCGGTGGTGAGGCCTCTCCTCAAGAAGCCTGTCCTGGACCCGGCTGTATTGAACAACTTTCGTCCTGTCTCCAACCTTCGCTTTCTTGCGAAGGTTGTTGAGAGTGTGGTGGCGCATCAGCTCCCTTTGGTCCTGGATGAAGCGGATTATCTAGACCCGTACCAATCGGGTTTCAGGCCCGGGTACAGCATGGAGACGGCATTGGTCGCGCTGGTGAATGATCTCTGGAGGGCTCGGGACAGGGGGCATTCCTCTGTCCTAGTCCTATTAGACCTCTCGGCGGCTTTCGATACCATCGACCATGGTATCTTGCTGCGGCGTCTCAGGGGATTGGGAGTGGGAGGCACAGTTTTACAGTGGTTCTCCTCCTATCTCTTGGGACGTTCGCAGTCGGTGTTGGCAGGGGGGCAGAGGTCGACCGCGAGGTCTCTCATTTGTGGAGTTCCTCAGGGGTCGGTCCTCTCGCCTCTCCTGTTCAACATCTACATGAAGCCGCTGGGTGAGATCATTCGTGGCTTTGGAGTTGGGTATCATCAGTACGCTGATGATACCCAACTTTTCTTTTCGACCCCAAACCACCCCAGTGATGCCCTCAACGTGATGTCCCGTTGCCTGGAGGCGGTTCGGGTCTGGATGGGGAGGAACAGACTCCAGCTCAACCCCGACAAGACTGAGTGGCTTTGCATACCTTCGTCCCGGGTTTATTCGGACATTCCACCTCTAGTTATGGGGGGTGAACTATTACCCCCCGTAGATAGGGCTCGCAACTTGGGGGTCCTCCTAGATTCACGGCTCACTTTGGAAGACCATATAGGAGCCGTGACTAGGGGGGCCTTCGCACAGGTTCGCCTGGTGCGTCAGTTGCGGCCCTATCTTAGCCGGGACGATTTATGCACGGTCACTCATGCGCTCGTGTCCTCTCGTCTGGACTACTGCAACGCTCTCTACATGGGGCTGCCCTTGAGGACTACTCGGAAGCTCCAACTGGTACAGAATGCAGCCGCGAGAGTGGTGTTGGGAGTCTCCCGATACTCCCACGTTACGCCTCTGCTCCGTGAGCTGCATTGGTTGCCAGTTGTCTTCCGGGTGAGATTCAAGGTACTGGTAACGGTATTTAAAGCACTCCATGGCATGGGGCCGGAGTACCTCAGGGAACATCTGCTGCCGGCATCAAGCTCCCTGCGCCCTGTGCGTTCCCACAGAGAGGGCCTCCTCAGGGTGCCACCGATCAGAGAATGTCGATTGGCGGCCCCCAGGGGGAGATCCTTCTCTGTGGGTGCTCCGGAGCTGTGGAATCAGCTACCGGTTGAGCTCCGGATGGCGCCCGATCTTCGCTCCTTTCGTCGCGATCTTAAGACATTTCTGTTTGTACAAGCCGGCCTAGCCTGAGGGGGAGTGTTGGGGTTATTTTATTTTTTGTGTTTTAACTTTTCTGGGGGTTTTTAGTGTTGTATTTATATTGTTTTTAACTAGGGCAATTTGTTTAATCTTTTTTAATGTTTGTATTCACTATTTTATTCTGCCCTGTGAACCGCCCTGAGTCCTCAGGGAGAAGGGCGGTATATAAATGTTATTAAATTAAATTAAATTAAAAATTAAAGTAGAATAAACGCAACCCGCGAACGGCTATCGACGGACCCAGGAGCAGCACTGCAAAAGCAGGCACAGCGCCCCCGCCCGGCCGGGTCCAGCACGACAGGCGTCCGCTCGGGGCCGCTCTTTCCGGCCCGCTCTTCTGCCCGAGGAGGGAGGGCGGAAGTGCTCCTGAAGCCGTTTCTCGCGCCGGAAGCTCCCGGGAGGCCCGCCCCGGATGGCGCCGTGACTTGGCCGCGGAGCACGCCGGGAGCCGTAGCCCCCGCCGCCGCCGCCGCCGCCGCCGTCGCGATGCCGGAGCTGGCCGTGGAGCGCGTGGTGGTGCACCCGCTGGTGCTGTTGAGCGTGGTGGACCACTTTAACCGGTGAGGAGCCGCCCGCCGGCCCTCCCCCGCCCGCCCCGCCCGGGCTGCTGAGTCACGGGCGCGGCCTGACCTCCTCCCCGCTTGTCTCGGCAGGATCGGGAAGGTGGGCAACCAGAAGCGCGTGGTGGGCGTCTTGCTGGGCTCGTGGCAGAAGAAGGTGCTGGACGTCTCCAACAGCTTCGCCGGTGAGTGCTCCCCCGCCCCTCGCGACCCCCCCGCTCAAGCCCCCCCGCTCAAGCCCCCCCCCCGCTCTACCCCCGCAGTGCCCTTCGACGAGGACGACAAGGACGACTCGGTCTGGTTCCTGGACCACGACTACCTGGAGAACATGTACGGGATGTTCAAGAAGGTCAACGGTGAGTCTCCCCCCCCCCTGGATGGGCCCCGCAGGGACCCTTCCCAGGCTCCCGATTGACCTCCCACCCCCACTTCCCCAGCCCGCGAGCGGATCGTCGGCTGGTACCACACCGGCCCAAAGCTGCACAAGAACGACATCGCCATCAACGAGCTCATGAAGCGCTACTGCTCCAACTCGGTAAGGGAGGCACCCGCCCAGATGACCGGGGGGGGGGGGGCTCCACTCTGCCTGGGGCAATGGGCCTGACGAGGGTCTCCCACTCAGGTGCTGGTGATCATCGACGTGAAGCCCAAGGACCTTGGCCTGCCCACCGAAGGCTACATCTCTGTGGAAGAGGTCCACGATGTGAGTCTCCCAGCAGGGCAGGGGCCGGGCCTTCCCCCAAGCCCCCCCCCCCCCCCGCTCCCCTGCTGGGAGGTTTGGCTTCCCTTTTCCCTTCGGGGAGGAGCAGGAGTGCGGCTGTGGCCTTCATGCAGACCTTCGGTTCCCGCTGTTTAAACGCCTCGCTTGCAAAGACGCCCTTCCTGCCCAGAAGCAGATTCCTTGGCCGTGACGTGCTTGTCTTCTCTTGGCCCTAAAGGATGGAACCCCAACGTCCAAGACTTTCGAGCACGTGACCAGTGAAATTGGAGCGGAGGAAGCTGAAGAAGTTGGTGTGGAGCACTTGCTGCGGTAAACACTTGGGAGGTGGCGGTTTGTGCTTTGTTCTTCCAGCCACCCCAGAGGCCGGGGGGTGGGTGGGCAAAAGACAAGCGGGGCCACCTTCTGGGTCCTGATTACCCAGAAGAGTCACCTGGAGGACGATCGTGAGAATGGCTTGTTTTGTTGACGTGACTTGCTTCCTCCTCCCTCACTCTTCCAGTGACATTAAGGACACCACAGTGGGCACACTTTCCCAGCGCATCACCAACCAGGTCCATGGTTTGAAGGGACTGAATTCCAAGCTCTTGGATATCAGGAGCTACTTAGAAAAAGTGGCAGTTGGCAAGCTTCCCATCAACCACCAGATCATTTACCAGCTCCAGGATGTCTTCAACCTATTGCCAGATGTCAATCTGCAAGAATTCGTCAAAGCCTTTTACCTAAAGACCAACGACCAGATGGTGGTGGTCTACCTGGCCTCTCTAATCCGTTCGGTGGTAGCGCTGCACAACCTCATCAACAACAAGATTGCCAACAGGGATGCCGAGAAGAAAGAGGGTCAGGAGAAGGAGGAGAGTAAGAAAGAGAGGAAAGATGACAAGGAAAAGGAGAAGGAAAAAAGCGAAGTCAAGAAAGAAGAGAAGAAGGAAAAGAAATAGTAGTAATCAGGTTTTGTATTTGTAAATTAAAAGCATTAAATTGCACCAGGCTGCTCTGGTTGAAGGTTCTTCTCTATCTGTGGCTTGGGGGGCACTGAGAGTCAGATGAGTCCACGGCTGCCTGAAATATGCTTGCAGCGGTTGCTGGACAGGCCAAAATGTAAGCAGGCCCTCATTCCACCTTATGGGGGAAAGAAGCCTGGATCCTTTGCGGTCCAAATGCCACACAGGTATCCTTGGGAGGCTGTGGGCTTCAAAGCAGGTGGGATCATCACCCACGGGGGCAGTTTGTGGGGGTTAGGGTTTTTAAGCCAGGGTCTAGCTAAATTCAAGCTTCCGTTACGTTCTTCACATCTTCCTGCCTGGAACGTCTTCCTAGTTATCCACGCAGGAGGGAGGGCTGCTGTGGGAAGGCAGCCCCTCTGCATTCTTGCTAAGAAGCTGAATGTTCCCTGGGCGCTGCCATCCTGCCAACTCAGCAGGGTCGATCTGGTGTCTGCTTCCTTTGGGGGCAAACGGGGCAGGGAAGACTGGTCTCTTGTGCTGGAGCTGAGATTTTTGCACTTCTGATTTCCACCACCAGGTGTCAGCTCTTGCACAACTTGCTGTGGGAAACAGGAGGCCTGGCACTGTTTACACTTCTTTATTTGGGAAGCATGTAAGGGTCTTGCCAGATATTTTTTTTTCTGAGCAGAGAGCCTAAAAATTGTGATTTTTCTCTGCATTTCCATCTTCCAGCTAGATGAAAAACAAGCAGAACTGAAGCTGCCAGGAAGGCAAGACTCCTTGATTTCTGTCGAAGACGGTTCGTCTCCTTCAGGGCCGCTGTCGTGCTCGGCAGATGAAGGGAAGGCCCCAAATGAATAACTTGTTAAGCTCTAAAAGTTTATTAATGGACCATGGTGGTCACATTCACAAAATGCTTAGCCAGAAGAGCCGTATTTTGGCCTAAACTCCTGGTTCCATACAGAAGTTCGTTGGTTTTAACTTTTTAACTGCTACAGTTTGTAAACTTAAGCTTGTCCTAGATTTCTGGCCTAGATTTCAGATTTTTGGTAGTGAACAAAGCAATAAATGCTGGGGTTGGCCACTCCCACTATCTGAGTATATTCAAAAAGTGTAAGCCTCCTTAAAAGAGTATCCCAATTCGAATCAGTTTTTCCCGCTGTGCCATTGCATGATCTTGTCCCAGCCCATCGCCGTCTTGCCAATCCAAATGAAGCTGGAGATCCACCACTTCATTTCTTCCCCAGAGAATAGACTCTTTCTGGCCAGGGACTAGGAGGGACCGATCCAGAGCTCTGGAACCTCACAAAGGGTTGGGGCTGCTTTGAGCCAGCAGTTCAGACTAAGCCCCTCTATCTAGGGGGCAGGCCAAAAGGCCACATCCTTGTGCAAAGGGGGAGGCCCACTTCCAGGGCTCCTGCTGAGCCTGAGGTGTTCCTGGGGCTTCCCTGCTCAAGTGGCTGTGAGGGTGGAAGCTCCGTTGGCTTTGGAGAAAGGGAGCAGCCAGACGGCCCACCCCAGGGGCTTCCTCCATGGGAGGGGTGGCAGGTGGCACAGTTGAAGGACGCCCTGGTGCCCGGGCTTCTCCAATCACTGGGCTTCACAGCCAGAAAGGGCACAGGGGCAGGGAAGGTGGCAGCACCACCGTAGGCAGTTTGAAGTTGGTGGGGAGCAAAAGCTACAACTGGAATGCATGTTCACGGGCTAGCAAAGGGCCCTCTGCTGGCCTCCTGACTTCCCACTGGGTGCTGTAGAGCCCTTCCCTCTGTTCTCCCAGGGAAGAGCAGGATCCTGCCTTTGCAACAGTCCGCTTTGGGCCAAGCAAAATCTGGCTGCTCCTTCGCCAGGCACCTGGAGCCAAGGCCAGGGGAGCAGAGCCCTTTGTGCCAGGCCAGGTTCTTTTCCACCCTCGGAGTGCATACATGGACACCTGGATCGTGCCAAGAGCTGCCTCCGACACCGCCACCCCCTCCAGCTTCCCTCTCTTCCTTCGGCTCCTGGTCTCCCTGGGCCTCTTGTTGCCTTTCTGCACTTGGTGGGCAAGCACCCACTGTCCAGAAGGCTTCACCAGGCGCCTGCCTTGGAGCAGGGTCTCTGGCGACGCAAAGAACCCGCTCACCACTTCCAGCCAGAGGAAACACACAAGCCCCTTTTTGCACCAGGAGCATCCGGCTGCAGGTTTTGCCTGAAGAGGCTAGCTGGTCTGCAGCTTCAGCGCCTGGACCGATTCAGCAGAGAGGCAGGCGCAGAGGCTGCCCACACCATAAACACTGTACAGTCCCCAGCAAGCAGAATGCAATGCAGGCAATGGGCCAGTAGTCGGCTCCCTTGAGCTCAACCTCTTCTCTTCCACCGTAGCTGCTCCCCCCCCTCCCTTTTCACTTGGAAATGAGCCACCTGCCAATTAGGTCCTTCCCCCCCCCCCCCAGCACAGAGACGCACGAGCAGCTGCGGATAGTTTATTGCACAAGAGGTGGCATCACTGAGGCAGATGGTGCAGTACAAAACTAAAGAACCCATCAAAAGCTATTGCAATTCTCTGTCCAGAGACATTTATATACAAATTTATATATTCACATACGTTTTATACACATTCATACACATATTCTCCATGGAGGAAAAGGGCCCCCAAGAGTGCAGGGTGTACAAGCCCACCCTTCCTGGGACTGGAGCGGCCTGCTTCTCTGCCACAAACTCGAGCTGGGGCAATCGGTCACAGAATTCAAATGTTCACACGCAGATCGACCGCAAGGGAGTCCTTCGACTGTCCCTCGTGCTGCCTGCTTTGGGGGACATGCAAGACCTGGAGATTCCCACGGATGCTTCCCAGGGCCCTTCTATGGCCAGGCTCCAGGCCTGCCTCTTGGCTGTGGCTCTCCAGAGACCAGGGGCTGCGCCTTGACAGCCAGAGCCGGTCTGCAAAGGAGCCGAGGCTGCCGGGCACCATCTGGGAACAGGCAGGATTGCCCTGAGTCACATCTTCCAGGCTGGAGAGCAGCCAGTGGAAGCTGCCCCAACTGAGGTCTCGGGGCCAGCCAATCTGTAGCAGTCCCACCCCAGCTGGTAATATTAAGGCAGGGGTGGGGGGGGGAGGATTGCTGAAGTGCTTTGTGGGTGAGGAAAGGGCCTGGCCGGAGCAGCTGGACAGGAGGTGGGGAGAGGTGTGTCTGCAGGAGACCCAAAGTGCCCTTGATAGGAGCTGAGAGGCCAGGGAAATGCAGCTCCCCCCCCCAACCTTGCAGGGGGAGCTTCCGCTACAAGATCTCGCCCCAGCGGTCCCCAAGAGGGTCACTCCATGCCGTGCCCCCAGGATTCTGTTCTTCCTGGCAGGCTCTTCTCAGGCTCCTTCCAGACACCCCTCACTCCTGCCCGAATCCTTCGGTCTCCTCGATGGCGTAAAGCAGCTTCTCCTTCAGCTGCTCGTAACTCTTGTAGGGAGGCAGATCCAGACGGTTGAAGCTGAAAGAGGCAAGGGCTGGTTGGCAGGGGCAGCTCTGTTCCCTTTTGGGGGTGGGGTGGGAGGTCTTGCAGGTCCTGCCACGCTGACTCACCACGTGTGGCTGCGGGGCAGCCAGGTCTCCTTGCCAACTTTGTCAATGCAGAATTTCTGGGGTCCGTTGCTGCCTGATGGAGAAGAGCCATGAAGGAAATACACTCTGCGCATCTGGGGAACAGGTGCCTGACATCCCAAATGCGCCCTCCTTCCCCACTTCATTCCATGGGGGGGCAGACTTACCAATGAGCTCTGCGAATCCTCCGACAGGCAGGCGGCACGTCCCTGTCACAAACTGGAGAAGCCGAATTCTCTTCTCGTTATCCATCTCCTTGACCACCTGCAACCGCCAGATGGCGAGGAGATGGTAGATCTCTTGACCAGTCCTGGGTTCATTTCCCCCCCCCCCCCGTCCATGGACTCTTCCAAAGGATCCAAGGGCTGAGGGGCTGCAGAGCCCTCCTGGTCTCTCTGGCTCCTCACCTGCCAGAACCACTGGATCTGCTTGCTGCTCTTGGTGTAATGCCTGTAGATGGTGTTCTTCTGCCAGTCGCTCATGTCAATTTCCTGCATGCCACACAGCATCAGCTGGAGAAGAAGCAGGAGGAGACCCGGTCGGTGCCACCTGTCCAAGAGGCTTCCGGGAGGGAGCTGAGGCAAGCTCTCTCGGCAGGCCAGCTTAGCTGCCAAAGGAAACTCGCTGGCCGATGAAACGGAGGCCATGAATCAAAGATGCTTCCATATGTGCATTTGCAGAGGAATAAAGCAAGACCACCTGCAGTAGCCTTCCTGGATGGTGCACCGGCCCTGCCAGGAGCTGCCAGCCTGGCCCTGGAAGGGAGGTTTGGAAGGCAACCCTCTCGTCCACCCAGAACGCCCTTCTCATCTGACTGACTGGCTAGAGAGCCGGTTTGGTGTTGCGTTTAAAGCACCAGGCTAGAAATGGGCAGAGCTCTGTACGCACGAAAGCCAGCCACTCCCTCTCAGCCCCAGGGGGAAGACAACGACAAACCACTTCTGGAAAGCCTGCCAAGAAAGCCTCAGGGACCTGTGCAAGCAGCCTCAAGGAGTCAAAAACTGACTCCGGGGCCAAAACCCCAAACTGACCCTGAACAAATAGCAGCCTCCCTCAGCCGGATGAGGCTGTGAGGCTTCTGGCTCTCAGGGCCGGGACCGGCAGCTTCCTGAGAAAAGAGCGGTGGTCCCTGCTCCCACGTGGCGGCCTGCTCACCTCCAGCTCTTTCTCGTCGAAGTAGCGCAGCCACTCCAGAGGGGCCACCTCGTTGAAGCCGTCCAGGAAGGCCTTGGTCTGCTCCTCAACACCCCGTGTGAACCGCCAGTCAGTCAGCAGCCTGCAAGGGGAGAAGGCCGCTCAGCCACCCCCGGATCCTGCCCTCCTCCCCCTCGGTAAAACCCGGTGGCCCAACTGCTCGACCCTGCAGGGGTCCCAAGCACCCCCAGGGCCACCAGCAGGAAGGTCCAGGGGACTCAGCTCACATGATGTACTCTTCCTTGTTCTCCTCAGTGACCCGGAGTTCCTCCCCGCCCTCTTTCAGCTCGTGGGTGGTCACCTTGCCAAGGACTTCCATGTCCTGCATGAAGTAGAGCTCCAGGGCGCACTCCTCCAGGCTGTTCTCCCTGCAAGGGTCAGAGAGAAGCTGGGGTGGCCCCCGGGGTAGGGGCCTGGGGCCTCAAAGCGCCTTCCACAAGGCCAAGCAGAACTCTGGCCGGCAAGCCCTCCAGGACCACTCCCCGTGTCGACTTCTAAACTGCCCCGACACCTAAAGCTGTATCCCAAGGAACCACAGCGTAAGGGGCTTGGCAGCTAGAAACCCACCCCCCTTGCCCCCCTCCCTCCAGGAGAGCAAACCTAGAGGGCGGTTCTGCTCTCCTGCAGACACCGAGGGGGCTCCCTGTGCAGGAGCCCAGACGGGCCTCGGGAGAACTGACTTGATCCAGAGGATGGAGTTGTAGAATTCGGGGTCGATGGACTCCAGGTCCTTCAGGGTGGGGCGCTTGTTCAGCATCCGCTTGTAGAAGGGCAGGGTGAAGCCCGTGTCGATAAACTTGCCGTGGTAGAGCGCCTGCAAAGAAAGGGGTCCTCTCAAGGCGCCAGTCCTGTCCCCAAGACCCCGAAGGGCGGCCCAGCATTTCAGCAGCTGAACTGGGCTCTAAGCAACAGCTGCGCCGTCCACCTCGGCGTGACACAGAAGCCCAGCAGCGTCCCCAGAGCAGCCTGCCACAGGCCTGCCTGCCCAGAACTGCCCAAAGCTTCGGCCACCACCGGGGCTGGTGAAGAGGGCACTGCCCCCTCCCTCTCTGCTAAGAAAAAGCAAGGCTGCGATTGGAGAGGGAACACCAAGGCCACTGCCTGTGCCCCTTTGCATCAGCCATTAGGCCAGCCTCAGTTCTGCCTGATTTGTAGGCTAAGTCTTAAGCGGAGACAGAATACTGATTTTTTTTTAAGAAAAGGAAATATTTTCATTCCTATAAAATGCACTGTCTTATTTTCCCCATATTTTTTTCTTTCCCTCCTTTCCAAAGCACCCAGGTCTTGTAAGCCCCTGCTCCCTCCCTCCCTTGCTGGCAGCCAGGCCCCATAACCTGACAACGCCCGCCCCCAGGCCTGCCTTTTCCCCAAAGGCCTCCCAAAGGAGGCCCCAGGAGAGAGCAGGCGGTGCTGGAAAGGGCCTGGAAACCTCCCCTTGGCCCAGGGGGGAAGCGTCCACGCCACCCTCCCTGACTAATAAAGGGCATTCAAAGGCATCAGTCGAGCTCACAAAATCATCTGTCTTTTACCAGATTCTGCCTGACCTGGCTACTCTAAACTAAGGTGGCTCTCCTCCTCCAACGTTACCAAGTCGGGGAGCCCTTTTGCTCCAAATGAAGTACCCCCCCCATTGCAAACAAGTTGCCCCTGGAGGGGGTGCTGCGGGCCAGCCAGGCTGCTGCCTATCCCCACCAGCCCACCTTTGCCAAAAGCACTGAAGGTGGGCGGACACCTGGACTTTGACCCCAGCCAGCCAGGGGAAGTAGCTTGGGTCCCCCTGGGGTTAGAAGGGAGGGACTGGCTCACCATGGCGATGAAGCGGCCAATGAAGCGGAAGTAGGTGAGGTGGTCGGGGTTGATGGAGGAGGCAGGGTTGATCTGCAGGCAGTAGTTGTTCTTGGCGGCATACTCGAAGAGGCAGTACATGGGGTTCAGCACCTCGTGGGACAGGAGGAAGAACCACTCGCTGGGGAGGGAGGAGTGGCTGGTGAAGCTCCTTTGCCCCCTGGCAGGCGCCCCCCCAGCCTCTCTCCCCGAGCCCCGGCTGCCTTGCGCGGTGTAGAGCCCGGCATCCCGTCCGTGGTTCTACCCTGTGGTAGAACAGCACCAGGTCACCTACCATAGGGTAAAACCACTGGCGGGACACCGAGAGAACTCCCGGCGGCCCTTGGCAGGCAGGAGTGCATGGCTGCCCTGCTCCTTTCTGCCTGCTTCTTCCACACCTTCCAGGAGGACGGGATAAAGTTTCGTGTGTGTGTTAGAACATCATGCCCTGCCGACACTCACCGGGCAATGCCCCCGTAGTCCAGTCCCTCCTCCCCACGCATAATGATGTACAGCCGGCGCCGCAGGTCGTAGGGCTTCATGTTCATGATCTGGAAAGAGAAGCCGCAGTGAGGGTCAGCCTGGGGGGGGGACGGAGAGGGGGTCCCCCGCAAAGGCTCAGGCTCACCTGCTGGAAAGAATCCTCAAAGAGCGTCTGCCGCGAGACGCTGATCTTGACGTGGCTGGGGAGGGCATTGGACTGTGGAGGAGAAAGGGCCATGAGGGTCCTACCGGCTGCGCTGCCAGCCCCCCTCCCCCAGCCGTACCTTGGCACTGCCCGCCCTGCCCCCCAAGGACTCACATGGCAAAGGAAGCGGAACTGGTGAAACTTCCAACGGAAGCTCCGGTCGTAAGCGCCCGGGGAGCCCCCCTGCTTGCTCCTAGGAGGGGAGACAGAGATGAAGGCTCCCACGGCACTTGGGGCGCCCAGAGGCCCAGCTGGCCCCGTTCGCAAGGCAGGGAGGGACATACCCAGACTCAAATCCAGGGCGGGGGTCTTTGAAGGTGGTGGTGCGGGTGTTGTGATCCACAAAGTACCGTACCCGCTCGCTTGTGTACTTCATCTCCCAGCCGGGGGGCAGTGCCGGCTCCTGGATCATCCTGGCCACAGGAGGGAAGGGTGCCCAGCTGGTGATTCGGCCACATCCCCTCCCTCCCTGCTGGGCCCGTCCTGTCCTGCCTCGAGGCCCCTCTGGGAGCAGGCAGGACATTGGGGGGAAGCACCCTAGCCCGGCCCTCCAGCCAGCAGACTAAGAGGGGCGCTGGGACAAAAGGCAGTTCAGGCGTGCTGGTGTGCTACCCACCCCTGCGTGCGAGGGTCTTCCCATTGTGTGGTGCGGGTGTTGTGGTTCACATAGTACACTCGCCCATTGTCCTGCCGCTTCTCTGTAAGGGAAGGAGAGATGTGGAGACGCTTCTGGACAGCAGCACAGAGCCCCAAGCAGAGCTCTGAGAAGCTCTGGCAAAGCTGCCCCACAACAGCCTAACCAGGAGGGAAGCCGGGAGCACGCCCCACCCGAAGCCGGGGTTTGCTGATCCTGAAGGGCTCTGGTTCAGCCCCCCCCTTCTTTGGGCCCCCAGGACCGGATGGGCCCCAAAGGACTGCCTTCTCTAACCCACGGGATGGACAGACGCCCCACTGGAGAAGGGCAGGACCGGCCCAGGGATGGCCGCTGAACTGCTCAGTCTCGGCCCCAGAGAAAGGCCAGGGGGCCGGCTGGTCAAGGTCAAGCGGACAGCAGGGGCACCTGGAAGGCACCAGGGCCCCCCGCTCGTCCCATCGGGCTCAGGCTGCCTCCTGCTGGGCCCTCTGCACACGGTCTGTGCCTCTTGGGACCGTCTTGGCCACCAGAGCCTCGGGGCCCAAGGAGCAGGACTGGGAGTCCTGCTGAAGGGCCTCGTGGCGGACCCCCTCCCCTCTCCCCCCTGCCATTCTGCTCTGCCCCCAGCCTCGCACCCCCCTCCCCTGCCCAGCTGAGAATGCTCCCAGCACCCCAGAAAAACCATTTGGCTCTTCTGCCCTAAGAACGGGGGACTCGCGACCCTTGGAAAGGCAGGGAGAAAAGCTGTTTGGAGCATTATTGATAACCCAGCTGTATTTTGGACGACTCCAGGCAACGTACAGAATGCTGCTGCTTCCCATCTTCCCCACAACCCTGCGAGATGGGCTGGGCTGAAAGAGAACGGCTGCCCAAGGGAGGACTCGCACTGAGAGCTTCCTGGACCCTGGTGCAGCTGCAAGCCATCTCTCACTAGGCTTCACTACCACAGAACTGTGTGGATCACTCCTGAGCAGGTGGGCTCCTGGCCCCCTGGCTTGTGCTGCAGTGCAAGGGCCACAAAGCTGCCATGAGGCCGTTTCATCACCCACCCACCCCTCAAGATTCTCGTCACAGACTTTGGGGCTCCCTCGGTCTCTCAGGGATCTCCCAGGGAAACTGGGCTCACCAGCAACGAAGTTTCCCCCTCCCCACGTGAAAAGAGATGAATGCAGAAACTCCAACAGAGGCCCCTCAGTGCAGGAGACAAGAAAGTAGGCAGATTTACAAAGGCAGGATTTGAATTCAGAGCCCAGAACAGGCTGCACTGGAGTTCAAAGTACTTACCCCAGCCAGAAGGAAGTGGGCCCAAGGGGTCATTGTCAGCAGCCGTGCCGGAGGACTGGAAGGAGCAAAGGCAGTAGTGCCAGGCTGGTCAGGCTTGGAGGCAGCAACCGCTGGCTCCTCTCCCACCCCTGGCGCTGCCCACTTTGCCCAGGGGCTGCAAGGGGAGCCGAGCGGCATCTGGCGTGTCCTGCTCAGGGCAAGAGCAGGAGCGCCTCTGGCCCCGTGCTGGCTGAGGCGATGAGCCCCACCACAGCCCCACAGCCAGCTCCTCCAGCCACACGCAACAGGGGAAAAATATCGCAGGCCTTTCCAATGAAATCATTCCCACCAGCCCGCCACGCCCAGAGCTTCCTGGCTCGGCCTGACGCCCACCATCGCCTCCTCCCCCTTGCACGGGGCCATGAAACCAACGCCTGGGCGCGAGGCAGGCTCGGCCTGAGAGGGCACATTCATGCCACCCAGACAGGCGTCTCCCCAGCACCCCCCTCCGCCCAGGCCGGTACAAAGCACCTTTATGTAACTCCGGGCCAAGGGGGGCGGGCCGGGAGGTGCGGCACAGCCGGTTGTTTAGATAGCCCCCTCCCCAGCTCTCAGCAGGGTCTCCGGAGAGAGCAGCCAGCCGGAGTAGTCAGAGCTAGGAGGCTGAAAAAGCAGTTATTGTGCCCTAAAGGTGCGTAGGGCTAATTCCCACCCAATAAAAGGCGGGGGGGGGAGTCGAATCCTAGCCTACACTGTGAAGTTGCACAGAGCAGCTTGTTAGGGACTTTGCTCCCCGAACGCCTAGCCGCTCCAGCCCAGGACGGTGCTGCCAATGAAGGGCACAGGAGGTGCCTTTTCAGAGCGACCTGCCCCCCGGCGTCCTTGGCCCCGTCACGCCAGAGAATGGAGCCCTTCTTCTCTTCCTTTCCCTCCCCTTCCCTCCCCTTCCTCCCTCCCCACCTACCTAGCTACCTGCCCTGCCCTGCATGGCTGCCCCTGCTGCCGCCTGAGCCAACTGCCAGGGACTGCCCGGCCCTCGGGTCTTCAGAGCTGGGCAGCTGAGAGTCCTAACAAGGGAGGCTGAGCAACGCAGCCCAGGGCAAAAGGGCTTTCGCTTCCTGCTCTGCTTGCCTTCGTCTGACTACTGTCTGGATTAAAGATGGCCGCTTCCCACCTAGGGGCCCTGTTCTCCAGGTTTCTTGGAAGATTCAGTGAAGCCAGAAAGATCCTCCAATTTCAAGAATGCTTGAGAAGAAACCCCCCCAAAGGGGGGTCTGCCTGAACTGCGGGACCCAACCGCCCTTCCTTCTGTCAGCTTCCAGCCGGGTCTTTTGCCTCTGAGGCGCCGCAGCGGGATCCCCTGGGGGGGGGTGGCAGCCCCTACCTGGTAGAGGAACCTCTGGCTGAACTGCTGCATGGCGCCTTGGAGCTGATTGCGCTGACTCTGCCACTGCTCGTAGGTGCGCACGTACTCAGCTGTGGGGCGCTGCCACGTGGTGGTGCGTGTATTGTGGTCCACAAAGTAGTACCTGCCACGGGGGTCCACACGTTTCTCCCAGCTACACAGGAAAGGGAGGCGGCCTTGTCAGGGTCCCCCATGTCTGGCCAGGGTCAAGGGGCGTTTGGAGGGGGGGCACCGCCCTCTAACTGCTGGCCTGAAGCCGGAATCTGCTGCCTTGGGGGCCGCCTGGGCATCCCCCAGGCCAAGCCCTGCAACTTGCAGTACCTACCCTGGTGGAAGGGGGCGCTCCCAGGTGGTGCTCTTGGTGTTGTGGTCCACATAGTAGACCCTCCCGTTAGGCAGCTCCCGCTGCTCCCACCTGAAGGAAAGGAGGAAAAAATAAGGGGAACTGTGGGGGCCGTTCCCATAGTCCCCCCCCCCGGGCTTCCCTCTGTGGGTTTGGGAATCTCTTGGAAAATCAAGCTGGGCCTTGTGGGGACTCACAGCAAGTGCCTGAATGCAATCTCTGCCGTCTCAAATAGGATCCCCCTCCCATTTTTGTCTGGCCAGGGAGAACAACTTCAGCCCCTGACAGGCATCTCCCTGGTCAAGGACCTCCTGCTCTCAAAGTCCTGAGGACCAGACTCTTAAATACAGCAAAGACAGCTGCTGCTGTACCCCCCTCCAGCACCTGCAAGCAAGCCGCGGGCCAAGCACAGCAACCTGGGCTGCTCGTCTCTGGCGGCTGAGGCTGATGTGCCTTGCTGGGAGCAGGACAGCCAGGCTGAGCAAGAGGCCCGGCCTCGCGCCTGTGCTGTGCTTGTGGCAGGCAGCATAATGCACCTTTGTGTGCAGCAGAGACAGGCGAATGGGGAGCGGGCGCACACCCTGGGTTAATGGGGACGGGACGGACCAGACGCACTGCTGATAGGAACCAGATGCTGGGCTGGAGGACAGGAAGTGGGGGCAGCCAGTAAGTCCACTGGGGAGGGGGCTTCTGAATGGGTCCCCAGGAAACCGTCTCCTCTGCAGAGCCCAACTCCAGCACTTTGAAGCCCGCACCGAGGCCAACTGGGCTTAGCAAAGCAGGGTTCTGGGTCACTGGAGGAGAACGGAGGGCCAACACAAGTCGGGGTGTGAAGCCACCAGGGACCCCCCTCCCCACCTTCTGGGGGAAAGAGGATTCAGGGACTGCATGCAGGAGTCTTGCCCCCAGACCACAGGGACTCTCTGCTCACCGCAGCCGATCCCCGGACGAGGCAGGGGATGAAAGAGCTTCTGAGAGGCTGGGATTTTTCCAACAGCCGCTGAGCCAAACACAACAGGGCTCCACACAACTACACAAGGATGCACTGAGTACCCAGCGGTGACACACCCACCCAGGAGACACCGTACTAAGAGTGCTTCCATTGGAAAATGCGGGAGACTGCTGGGCTCTGGAGGGGGGGTTGTCGGCACGCAAAGAGCCTTCTGTGAAGGGAGGCCAGAGCTGTGTGCCAGACTGCCGGCCTCTCCTTCCAAGGCCTGCCCCAAAGCCCCCCCCCCCCCCGTCTGCTGAACAAACCCAAAGACGCCCCCTCCTTCCTGGCTCTCTAGGTGGAGGGCTCCTTGCCCCTTACCCAGATGGCAGAGTCTCCAGCGCCTGGACTGCCCCGTGGGAGGACTGGCTGCCCGAGCCTGGCTCCTCTGCCTCTGCAGGGGGGTGAGCCGCATTGGGTTGGGGGGATCCCTCTGGGGGCGCAGCCCCCTCTTCCTCAGCTGCAGAGCTCTCGGACTCTCCATTCACTGCAAAGAGAGAATCCCCTACTTTGGCTCAAAAGTGCTTCGTCCCACAGTGGCACAGAGGCCCCAGGCACCTCTGGGGGCTGCTGAACCACAATTCCCAACAGCTCCAGCCTGAGTGCAGCACCTGGAGCCTCATCACCACCACAATGCAACTGTCAACCTAGGGGCTGCTAGACAGGCATCTCCCCTCTTCCCAGGCCAACCTGCCCTGCTCTGGCTGCCCTCCAGGCCTCTGCCCAGCTGCTGAGGCTCGGTCTTCAGGATCGGGCTGTGATGCAGGGTGGCCACATTCTGCCTCGGGGCTTCCGCTGCTGACCTGGGTGCTCTGGGGAGGAAAGAAAAGAGGAGATCACCACTGATGCCTGCCCCCCCCCAGGCCTCTTCACAAAGAGGGACTGGGGTTGCCACTGCACCGTTTGTTCAGTTCCTGTAACTCCTGGGCAAGAGGGGAGCTGGGCAGAATGCCCAGGAGGCCTCCGCGCCATCTGGGGGTCTGGAGGGTTAGCAGCCCCAGGAGAGGCTTGGCACAGACGGCCACCAATTCTCCTACTGGGCGCCAGCATCTCCCCGGGCCTCGGATGAGCCCAGCTGGTTGACGTGAAGAGGGTGGGCCCCGGTGCCTGGCCTGGGATGCACCGTGTGAGCCACACACGGGCCGGGCGGGCCTGGCTCAGAGCTGGAAAGCTGGCCGCCTCTGCCCTGGGCCGGCCTGTCCCTGCTCAGCACCCTCACGCTGCGGGACCCCAAGGGCCACTCAAGCGTTCAGGGCAGAACTAGGGAGGCCTCTCAAGCAAACTGCAATTCCCAGAAGCCTCAGCTAGGCTGTCCCCTTTCCTGAGGCACTAAAGACCCATGTTATAAGATTGATGACAAAGATCAACCAATACAATTATAACCAACTCACTGAGTCACCCGATGGGGTGGTATGATCCCACACATCAAAAATGCCATGGAACTAACACCAGGTCGGGCACAGGCGAAGGGGAGAGAAAACAGCAGAAGCAAGCCTGGGGGCAGTGGGTGCAAGGCTGTCCCTGGCATGCGGTACGAGGCAGGGAGGCACCCCCCCCCCACACACAGAGGCTTCCAGAAACCCAGTGGCTGCTTCTGAAGAACGACTAGCAGTGGCTGAGAGGGCTGAATGTACCTTCCTATGGGCTCCTAACCTGGGCTCCTAAAAGCCAATTATCTTTTAACAGCTTGTGGAAGTGAACCAAGGAAGTCACGTGGCAAAGCTTATGGAGCTTAATATAGGACCAGGGAAATGACAGGGGTGGGCACCGGGCCCACAGAGCCAGGAGGCGGGGGAGGGCAACCACAGGCCAGGAGAGCAAGCCAGGGCCTCAGCTCCCCCATCCAAGAGCCTGTGCGAGACACAGAGCCACCATGCCAGAGGCCCAGCATGGGCAGAACAGCAGAGGAGACTTTTGGGGGGGCAAAGGAGCAGCAGAGGCTGGGTGACGCATCTCCAGCTCTCCTCCCTGATGCCGGTTCCTCACTCAGGAAAGGCGCAGCCAATGTGGCAGTCGGACCCCCCAAGCACACACACAAGGGAGTGGCCCGAGATGCAGCCCCTGAGCCCCCTCTGAGGGAGCATTTGCTGCAGCCAACTGACCCACAGGGCGTCTGGCCAGGGGCTCTGCAAGGGCCCCACAGGACGACCTCAGCTAGGAGGAGGGAAGGGCAGCACGCTTTGGGGGGAGCAGTCGGGCTGGCTCTCTTCCCCCTGCAGCCCAAGGAGCCTTTGGGCAACTTCTCCACCCTTGTGGGGCACTCCCACCCGGAGCCTTACCTGGACCAACCGCCAAGGCAGTTTGTGCCGGAGGCCTGGGGCCTGTTCTCCGGGGATGCAGCTGGGTCCCCAGACTCCCTCCCGGCTCCCTGGGGCCCTGAAAGTGCAAGAAGTGGGGAATGCAGAAAGCCAAGCCTGGAGAGCATCCTGCCCCGTCCTCCCCCCCCCCCAGGACTGAGGGCTTACAATAGAAGAAAGGCCTGGAGAAAAGTTTCGGGGTTCTGTGGGGCGCCCAGAGGTATCTCCCTTTGTGCCTCAGGCGATTTTGCCCAGGGTGGCTCCCTGGGTCGGTGCTTCCCAGCAGACCCCAGAGCCCATTCCCAGAAAGCCCCCGGAAGGTGCCAGCCTCGCTTACTTGCCGCAGAGCAGGAGCCTCTGCCCAGAGGGCTCAGCTGGTGGGGCACGAGGCTCCTGCAGGCTCCCCAGGGCACAGCCCCACCACTGGAAAGGCAGACGGGGACAGGAAGGGCCAGCCATCCTGGGCAGCGCCTCCTCGCTCACCTTCGCCTGTTGCCACAGGGCCATTAGGCAGGCTGCCCACCTCAATGCCAGGCCCATCCAGGAAGACCATCAGCTCACCACCCGAGAGGAGGCCGCCTTTGTTCTCTGCCTGCAGGTTCAAGGTCATCGGCTTGTTCTCCACTGCGAGGGTGAAAGCCATCGCCCATCAGCGCCCACAATGCCCGAGCCTGCTTCACCCAGGGCTCTGCTCTCCTCCTCACGGGCAGCCTGAGCAGAGCTGCCAGCTCGACCCCCTGCAGGATCCATTGCCTCCCCATCAGCCCCTGTTCCCACCTGCTCTCCGGGGCCCAACTCCAACTGCACAGAACTGAGGGCAGCCTGGCATGAAATACCCCAAAGATGGCAGCCTTGCTCAGGACACCCTGCAGAGACACCCCACCCCCCACCCCCACTAGCCTGGTTTCCAGAAGGGAGCCCAGCAGGCTGCCCGGAGATGTCTCTTTTCATGCTGGGGGAGACATCCCATAAAGACCTTTGACTTCTGTTCTGCCCCATCGCAACCGTCCACTTCCCCACTGCTGCTACCCGGATCCTCTTTGGCCCCCAGAAAGATGAGAGGCCCCCTCCAAGGGGAGGACTCAGCACATCCCCACATAAGGAAAGCCCCACTTGTGGGCCCCATCAAGGCCAGGCCCCCTTCAGTTGTTCAGTGGGGGTCCCCAGAGAGGGGCACAAAGGCACACTGAGCCTTGAATGGGCTTCCAAGCAGCAGAGCTTCCCGTGGCTGGGACCCCCACTGGGGGGGCAGGAAGAGGGAGTCTCGGGCAGTAGCCCCAGCAGGGGGGGGGAGCAGGCCAGTCGCCTCCCAAAAAAGGGTCCCTGATGCACCTCCCAAGGCTGAATGAGGAGTCTGGGGGAGGGAAAGGAACGGAATTGGGCTTGGGAAGAATAGCCCTTACAGGAAGGATATTTGGTTTAGAGAGAAAGGAAAAGTCTTAATTTTGGGCTGGGTGGAGAAGTGTTTGAAAAGGGTACATAAAAGTACTCCAGAATTGCAACTAGTCACAAATTAGTACATTAAACTTGCCAATAAAGGGGGAAAAAGAATTTTAAAACTACAATATGGCATTCTCTCTTTTTTAAATAGCGCCCAGATTCTCTTCTGGAAAACTGTTTTCAGTGTTGATTCCATATTTTAAGATCTGGAAATCCAGAGGCGCTCCGTGGAAAAAGCTGGAAGTAACAGGTTGCACCGAAGTTGAGAAGCAGCAGCCCCCTCCCAAGTCTTGAAAGGCTGCTGAACAGCTCTGTGTGTGCAGGGAGAGAGAGAAGGGGCCCCAATACCCAGTTTCCCATGGGGTGAGTCCTGCTGGAGGGGCTGCCCTCCCTGGCCCAGGAGAGCCCCCACGCCAAGCAGCAGCCTGTATGGCTGTTGTCTGCAGAGATAAGCCAGCCTTTGCTCCTTCCTCGCATGCCACCATTGGCACCGGCTGGAGCTGCAAAAATGGGGGGGGGACCAGAAGGGGGCAGGGAGGGCTCTGTTTCGGCTCTTCAGTAGAGTCCACCCATAGAACTGACTGGTTTTCTGTTAACACCCCCTCCCCCCACACACACTCTCTCCTCCAGGTACAACCGTGATCAGGAAAACAACTACCCACCCAGCCCTCCAGCTTTGGCACAGGGCCTCCTCCCAGCCCAGCTGCAAGACAGCGCTGGGGTTGGGCTCATCAGGCCAGCCAGGAAAGGGAGACCCCTCCCCACTAAGAGTGGAGAGCAAAGAGGCCCTTGCAAGGAGGTGCTGGAGGGGTCTGGATGTGTTTCATTCCTCCTGCAAAGGGCTGCCTGCCTCCCCATTCCCACCCCCCACCTCTGACAGGCCATTGAGGAGCAGAAGGGGCCAACAAGCAGCCTCAAACTCAAGGAGGGGGGCAATTGGCAGGGCACAGGAAGACCAGCTGGACCCCACAAAGCGGTTGAAGGCAGCTCCTGGGGACTCTGTTGCCTCAGTGTTTGGCCAGAATGGGTCATTGCTTAAAGAAGGATGGCCAAGCAGGAGAGCCACCAGGTCAGTCCACCCACGTCTGCTCTTCCCATCAAGTGGCACCTCTTGGGCAGAGCCTGGCAAGAGGGAGCCAAGCCAAGGGCCAGGCACTCTTTCAGA
Source organism: Vipera ursinii (assembly GCF_947247035.1). Taxonomy (NCBI): domain Eukaryota; kingdom Metazoa; phylum Chordata; class Lepidosauria; order Squamata; family Viperidae; genus Vipera; species Vipera ursinii. Next base: position 22,800,811 of record NC_139520.1, on the reverse strand, counting down.
GAGGCGAGTTGGCCTCCCCCTCCTCACTCTCCCTCAGTGGTGCCTTCCAAAGACTTTGGGATGTGAAATCCATCGGTTGTCCCGTTCCTGGGGAAAGCCAGGCAGAAATGCCAGCTCTTCCCTTGGGAAATGCAGGCGACGGAGCAGCCAGGCCTCCCCATCGCCCCAAATCTCTCTGACTCTGGGTTATGACAGCTGGAGAAGTGTCCACCACGGAGCCCTGGGGCCCAGCTGGTGTTCAAAGCCTTTCCTCGCAGTTGAGGCCAGGCAAATTCCATTCTGTATCCAGCAGAACCGTCTCCATTTGCTTCCCCAAACTGCCTTTTGCCTTATGAAAGGAGCATTGTATGCACAGAGGACGGCGATGGCTCCCGTGAGCAAGCAGATGGGAAAAGGGGAGGCTCACCCCAGTATTGCCCTCTGGCCCCAGCCACTAAGTGCACTTCAGGGCCCAGGCAGCCCCCAAAGGCCCCAGTGCTTCCAAGGGCAGCTATGGCTCCCAGAACCTCACACGAGGGTCCTGACTCAATCTGGCACTCTTGTGCCAAGTGGTAGAGATCTCCAAGGTAGCAGGACCAACACTGCCAGACCAGAAGACTGGAGCCCCCACTCCTGGCTCTCCTCATTTTCTTTCAGCCCAGCCCCACTCAGGAGGCGAGAGCTTCCTCTGCATGGGACCCGGGGGGGGGGGGAGGAGCTGGGCTGAACAGACTGAGTGCTGTGCTGCCCCTGAATGGAGACCTTTATGCAGCACAGCTGCCGAGGGCCACCTCAAGTAGCTGCCAAGGGGGGCAGCAGATGGCCAGCAGCCAGAGGAGGGATGACCTCCTTCCTGGCAGCTGCTGCTGCCGCCATCGCCCCACTGCGGGCCTAGGAGGCCGCCCAGCTGCTGACAAGGTGGCCTTGTTCCTTTCCTGTTTCTGCTGCCAGGAGGCCCAGTGAGGCCAGGAAGGCAGGGCTGAGTGGAGCAGAGAGATACCTTTCCCCTTGCTCTGCTTCAGCATGCTGGAGAGGTTGACAGACGCCACTCCAAGCAGCTCATTGCGCAGGGTGTGACAGCTCCAGAGCTTCAGATCCAGGTGGCTTTGAGAAGTGACGTTCCTGGGAGAGAGAAGGATGGGCTGTTGAGCCCCTGGAACCAGGCTGACAGGCAAACCATTAAAAAATTGGGGGGAAACCTAAGCAGGACCCAAGAGCAGAAGACAGAAGCACCCAGCGTTCTGCTCTCTCTTTCTTTCACACTCTTAAGAGCAGACCAACCTGGAGGCAGTGGTGGCAGAGGAATCAGCAACCCACCAACCCAGCCCTGGGTCAGCAAGAGGCTGCTTCTATGGTAGGCAGCCCAGCTGATGCAGGAATGTATGGCTGAAGGAACAATACTGTCCCTCCCCCCACCCCCAAATGCTCAGGGCCTCGGTCCTTACAGCACCAGGCTCTCATTCCAGAGCAGCTCGGAGCTCCCGGTCTGCTTCCCTGTTTTCTTGGCCTCATTGGCGAGTCCATCTACTACTATCTCCACAAAGGAGGTGATCCGTGACTGGCGGCCCTGGGCCTTGGGCTTTGCTGAAACAACTGTGGAAGGAAGAAGGGACAGATGTGACCGCCTGCACTCATCCCAACTTCTACCCCCCTCCTCCCCTCTCCCCCTCCTCATCCAGTCCACTCTGCACAGAAGCATTTGTCCTTTGAGGCCCTGGGGCAAAAATGCACACCAACTTTTGTTTCAATCAATTGGAAGCATTTAGACAAAGTTTCATAGGTGCAAAGCAGCCATTGTCTCGATGGGCCAACTGAGGGAGCACCCTCTAGGCATCCCCACATCTGGAGCCAAATCTCCCTGGAAACCTCCCAGGTGGCAAAGTTGGGAGGGAATCAGGGCAGCGCCAGCGGCCGAGCAGACTGTGGGAGAAGCTGCTGAGCTTTGGGAGCCCCCTAGTGGCACTCAGGGGGCATAGCAAGCAGCTGGCATCCTGAAGGGGCCACCCAAGCAAGCACTTCCTTGGGCAAGGGGCGTGCCGAGGGCCTCCCCCCATCTATGCTGCATCTGTACCAGGCTGAGTTACTGGTTCCAAAGGACACAGAGTTAGGGGCAAGCAGGGAGTGACCATGTTTTTCAGGGTCACTAAACAGGAAGAACAAACGCTACGCAGACAGCTTTCCAGATAGTGTGTGTGAGCTTTAAAGAAAGGGGTGTATGTAAGAGAAGAGAGAGACATTCTCTCACATACCCCAGTAAGACCTAGGCTGAGCAACCCGAGCTGCAGTGAATGGTTCGAGGAAATGTCACCCTGCACACGGAAGCCATGAGAGGGCTGGTTTCCTGCTAAGATACCCAAGAACAGTTCAGAAACTGCATCTGCTCTTATGAAAGCTGCCAGGAGACGATTCTTGGGATGACAGGAAGAGCTCCAGTCTCCCCTCACCCCCAAGAGAGCGCCATGGGTTCCTCCACCAGAAAAAAAACAAAACAGCATTTCACCCTTCCCTTACGGCAGAGGAGGAGGAAGGCCGAGAAAAGCTGATGCTGGCCGTGAACCTTGGCCAGACGGGAGGGGAGCGCTTCCTCCCCTGGCAGGAGGGGCCCCAGCCAAATACGGGGCTGGGGGCAGTCAGAAGGGCAGGCTAAAGGTAAAGCGGGACCCACCTTTCACAGTCAGTGGAGATTTCTCCCCGGCAAGCCCCTCGGAGGCCATCTGGTCATCAGGACCTGCAAGAGGCGGGGGACAGAGCCTCAGCTGCAGGCTGGGCCGTCCGCAGAGCATCCCCGACGCGACGGGCTCTCGGCCCAGCCCCGCAAAGAGACCGGCCTGCTGCCGAGGCCCCTCCCCACTGAGGGGCTTCCCGTGGGCCGCCCGAGAGCGCGGCGACCACCGCGGGACGAGCCCGGAGCCCCAGCTCCGCCGCAGCTCGGGGAAAGGGGCAGCCTCGGCGAGGTCCCGTCGCGGCGCGGCCAGCCAGAGGAAGCCGGGAGGGGCCAAAGGGGCGGCTCGGCGGGGTTCGGAGGGCGCCGCCGCTCCGGGGGAGGCCTGAGGCGACCCTCCCGCCGCGGTGGCGGGGAGCGCGGCCCAGAGCGGGCCGAGGAGAATGGGCTCGAGCTCTGGCCGGCGCTCCCTCAACCCACCTGCGGAGCGACGCGGCGACTGCGACCTCCGGGGCCCCGCCGGCCTCTGACTGGGGATTCCCGGCGCGGCCGCGGAGCGCTTCCGCCTCTGGAGCCGTCACGTGACGACGGGTCACCCGGGCACGGCCGGACCAGCGAGCGGAGCGCGGGGAGCAGAGCGGCCGCATGAGTCGTGGGGGGGGGAGCCAGCGGACACGCGGTACTTCCCCTGGCGTCAGTGCCGCTCTAGCGCGTCGCTACTCTCTGGCCGGGCTCCGCATGGCGCCCGTGGAGCATCTGGTGGCCGACGCCAGCGCGCTCCTTCGGGCGGCGCCGCTCCAGGTACCGAGAACGGGGCGGCGGGGCGGCGGCGGGCGGGGGGGCGGGCCGGGCTAACCCGCTCTTCCCGCAGGAGATCGGCAGGCGCGTCTACACCACCCGGGAGGTGCTGGCGGAGATCCGGGACCGGGCGGCGCGGCGGCGGCTGGCGGGGCTGCCCTTCCAGCTGCTTCTCCGGCAGCCCTTCCCCGAGCACGTGCGTCTAGGTGAGTGCCTCCCCCGCCCCGTCCGTCGACCCCCTCCCGCCGCCGCCTCCCGCAGCCCCCAGGAAAGCCTCTTGTGCCCGCAGTGACCGAGTTCTCCCAGCAGACGGGCGACTTCCGCAGCCTCTCCGCCGCCGACATCCAGGTCCTGGCCCTGACGCTGCAGCTGGAGGCCGAGCACGGCGGGGGGCGCCCCCTGCGGACGGAGCCGCGGCCCCAGGTACCCCCCTTGCGGCGAGGGCGATGCGGGCAGCCGATCTGCTCGTGTGAGGAAGAGGGATCGGTGGGGAAGGGGGTGCCGGGCTGGACCCGGTGCTGCGGCTGCTGCCCACTCAAGACTCCCCGTGGCCTGAACGTTGCAGGTACAGCTCAGCTCTACAAACCGCCACCCTGAAGCACCGGTTGATGTTCCTGGCTTCCATGTCCCCCCTAAGGTAATTGTGGGAGTTAGCCACTCCGAGCCTCAAGTCTGTCCTGTCCCCGTGGTGGCAGGAGAACGCTTTTCCTTCTGCTGATGCTGTGAGAAGCCCTGGTGCTAAGCCCTGACGGGAGCCTCTGCAAAAGCTCTGCCCTCCCATTAACCCTCCCCAAAGGCAAGAGGCTGGAGGATGTTTCTTTGCCAGTTACTGGGGACAGCAGCTGCCTTGACTGACAGGTGCTGCACAGGACCGGCATAGATTGAGATTCATTTTGCTTTGCACTTTCATCCCCAAGACAAAATGCCCAGGGAATAAGACGATCCCTTTGGTAGCGGAAACAGATCCAGGAGATCCTGTAGCACTTGCAGAGACTGAGTTTTCTTCTTTCCTGTTCTGGAGGAATCCTCTGCCAAACATAGAGGAGGACCTGGAAGGCCTGTTGGTGAGAGATCCACTGCCTCCCTTCTCACACCGCTGGGGTGGCTGCATGACTGGCACAGACAGGATTCCTTGACTCCGTGAACTGGGCAGGTACCATGTGCATAGATGCTGCCCAATCCTTCTGTCCTTCACAGGAAGCGGACCCTCTTCTGTTAGAGGCAGGGGACCCTGAAGGCCAGGAGAGTAGTGAGGAGAGCAGCAAGGAAGATGGCTGGATCACGCCAAGGAACATTGAGCAGATCCAGCAGAGCACTTGCTGGGGCAGTCAGCCTGCCAAGGTGCAAGTTGGCTGCGTCACCACTGACTTTGCTATGCAGGCAAGCAGGCGCTCTGTGAAACCCGCCAGCCCCCTGTTCATCCCTGTTGGGCCTTGCCGTGATCTGGCTCCTCCTGACTTGCCTTTTCCCTGTCTCCCCCAGAATGTTCTGCTGCAGATGGGGCTACATGTGCTGGCATTTAACGGCCTGCTGATCCAGCAGGCCCGCAGCTACATCCTGCGTTGCCATGGTTGTTTCAGGTATGTGGGTTACAGGTGCACAAGCTGGCTACTGGCTGGGAAGCCGTGGGGGATTCACGGGGCTTATGTGCTGCTCTCTAGGACAACCTCAACAATGACCCGGCTCTTCTGCCCCCACTGTGGGAACAAGACGCTGAAGAAAGTGGCCGTGACAGTGAAAGACGATGGCAGCTTCCACCTGCATTTTTCCCAGAACCCCAAAGTCCTGAACCCACGTGGCCTCCGGGTGAGTGCCCCATCCTGGTGGTCTGCTTTTGCCTCCCCTTTCCCCTCTAGTGGAGGCTGCTTCTCCTCTACTGCCCCCTCCCCATGAGAAGTGCTGGGCTGGGAGCAGCTGAGCTATCTTAGATGACCACTCCCTGCTTGCTAGCCCCAGGCCAGAGAACCAGTTGGGCAGAGCAAGGCTGCTCAGGGCTCTTGCAGCCCAAGTAAGGCCATTGCTTCCAGCGGGGTAATGGCCTGCTGGGCTTGTCTCCACAGCACTCTCTGCCGGCTCCTCAAGGAGGCAAGCACGCCAGTAATCCCCGTCTGACGGAGGACCAGCGCTTCCCCCAGCAGCGGCTCTCCCGCAAGGCCAGGCAGAAGACCAATGCCTTTGACCCTGATTACGTGGCTGGAGTTTCTCCTTTTGCTGAACATGACATTCATAGCCGGGCAGCCAATCTGCAGATCCGGGATGCAGCACTGGGTGCAGGCAGAAGGCGCCTGAACCCAAACATGAGTCGCAAAAAGTTTCTGAAAAAGAAATGAGGGAGCGAGGCCAGACTCAGACCTCTGGCCATAGGTGAAAGGGCTGTTGTGAGGCAATCCAGAAAGGGCTGCAGGGAAAGTGGCTTTTGGACAGTTGACTTGGACTCTTGAGAAGCAGAGCAACAGTATTTGAAATAAACCCTGGCTTTTCTTCAGTTTTGGCTGTTTTTTAGATATGGAGAAAATAAACTTGGCTTCTTTCAAGTGATGCTTGGTGTAGCTGATGGAAACTTCCCTACAGAGACCCTTCTCTGGTTTCTGCTGTGGTTAGACAGCCCAAGCAGCAGAGAGGACCATCATTCGCCTTCCTTTTTTTCATCAACAATCCAGAATGGATTTAGATGGCTGGAGATGGGCCAGTTTGGTGTTACTGTTCTTCCGAGATGCTCGAGGTACACTCCAAGATGCTTCAGTGTAGCAATTTATCTGTCAAATGTGCATCTTGGCTTTCCTAACATTAGCAGATGCTAGAAACCTCCCTTGGGGTTCTGGCTCTAGAGGTATATATGATGAAACAATCCTTCTGGGAAACTCAGCAAATTTGTTTGTCCTACATTGTTTGATTTTTGTCCCTTGAGAGATCACTTGCAGACTGAAGAAAGGAATTAAGCTTTCTTCTTCTTCCAGCAGTTTCCTGTGAAAAAGAATTTTTGCAGGCTTGCTGTGTTTCAGCAGTTACAGGTGGTTAAATGCACAGAATCTGGAAAATGCCCAGTTGCCTGGGTTGGTGTGCTGGACTTTGGACTCCGTAACCGCTTCAGCCTAAAAAACAAAACTTTTCCCGTTGCTTTTGTTCTGACGGGTCTTGTGTGAGCTCAGGCCACAGAAGCCCACCAGAGTTGGGTGCAAAACTAGTAAGGCTTTGCAGGGGCCACTCCAGCTTCCTGGCCATCTGGAAAGGACACACCCTCACCAGACAAGTCTCATAGGATTTCCTGCCTGGCTCTCTTCCCTTCCTCCTGATCTTTGTCCTGCAATGAGTAAGGAAGGTGACCTTGAGGGAAATAGGCCAGGAACGTGTAGAAGGCAAACGCCTATCTGGTCCTCTGGACTGTAAGGAGGACAGGACAGAAAGCCTGATCAGAGTCTCTTACATCTCCTCTTAATGAAGTGTAGTTCTAGTCTTCCTCTGGAGTTGGCTTTCTCGCCTGGCCTACCTAGTGGGACTGAACAGTGAGTGGCTTTTGTAGTACAATTTGGGCTTGAATATTTGAACTACCAGCTCTAACCAATTCAGCTGATATGGGTGTTTATGTTATGATTTTTATCTCTGAAGGAGAAGCTGCAGATGTGTAACAGTAGTCCTTGACTTCTGACTGTAATTGAGCCTGGAGGTTATGGTCATAGGTTGTGGCTGTCGTAAAGTGGGTCATCACATGGCAGGACCCTTTTGTATGACCTATTTTGTGGTGATTAAGCAAATGCAGTTGTTAAGCAAACCTATTTGTTATAGATCCTTTTTTTTGCTGAAAACCAGAAGTATTTCTGGCAAAAAAGTAAATGGTGACTGCAGGGCCATATGGGCCATTGCAGGCATAAGCCTGAAGGCTTGGAAGAGGAAACCTTTGGTCCTGGGGACTGTCTCAGAGGGATGGGGAGGTGTTTCTATCTTCACTTTGAAGTGAGACTGGCTGGGCTGTTGTAGCCTCCGGTGTGCAGGTTGCTCTGGCCTGTGTTCGATTCCAAGTTGCAGGGCCAAAAGCCGCCGGCGTCCCCTTTGCCTCTCAGCTGACGGGAAGGGGTTTTGCCGCACACTGAGATGCCTGTTGCACTCTTTACCTTCCCACCTATATGGAAATCTGGCAGCAGAAATCTGTTGTCACTGAAGCTGCTCCTGCGTAACCTGGTGGGATGTTTCAGTGGGTTGAGGGCAGTGGGGGCCAGTGGGTGGAGCACCCAGAGTAGGGCAGGAAGCCACCAGTTTATGGTGGACAAAGGCCGTCTGGGGCCCAGGTTCTCCTGTTGTGGATACCAGCATGGTTGCCAGCCAGGGCCTGTGATCCTGGAGTCCCAGGGGAGCCGGTGCCTCCTTGTTTTAGTGCACCCGGAGCGGTTCCTTCCAGGTTCTATCCCAGCTGTCCCCCTTTGAAGGAGACGGAGTTAGTGGGACCCCAGCTGGGAGCCAGCCATCGAGGCCGAGTGGCAGCCGCATTCGAGCTGCCGGTCCCGGGGCTAATCGGCCACTTCCGTCCTCGGGGACAGGCGTCCTAAGCACGGGAGAGCGGCACCCTTAGCGGGGAAAGGGCGGCCGAAGGGCAGAGGGTCTGCTAAGGTACCCTTGACTCGCCGCGGCCGGCCTGAGAGCGAGAGCCAAGGCTGGGGAAGGCGCCGCCCCCAAAGGCCGGCGATCGTAGCCGAGGCGGGCTCTGCCGGGCCGTTTCGGAGCGAGCGCCCTCTGGACCTCGACGCGCTGCTGCTCTCCGCCGCCGGCCGCTGCTAAAGGCGCCTCCGCGCTCGCTCGCTCGTCCTGCCGCCGCGGCGCCCTCGATCCCGGTCCATGGCTGGTAAGTCTCCCTCGCGGCGGGCTCTGTCGCCCAGCCGCCGCCCCTCCGGAGCTAGGCCGCGCAGGGAGCGCTGGAGCGGCCGGCGGGCTGCGGCTCTGCCCGGGGCGCCGCTCCTCTGGCTGCTGGCGGCGGCTGTGTGCGTGCGCGAGCGAGCCCGCCGGCGCCTTCCTCTCCCTCCTCCTCTTCCTCTCCCGGCAGCGAGACGGGCGCTGATCGTGCTGGCCCACCAGGAACCAGCCTCCTTCAACCACGCCATGCAGCGGGCGGCCGTCCAGGCGCTGGAGGGCGCCGGCTGGAGCGTCGCCGTCTCCGACCTCTACGCGCAGCGCTTCGACCCGGTCCTGTCGCGCGCGGACTTCGCCGGTACCGACCCCCCCGCCCCGCCCCGCCCCGCCCCTGCCCGGCGCGCTCGCCGCCGCCGCCTAACTTGCCGCTCGCCCCGCCGCAGGAGACCCCGACGACCCGCGCAACCTCAACTACTCGAAGGAGGCCGGGCTGGCCTGGAAGGCAGGCCGCCTTCGCGGCGACATCCTGAGCGAGGTGGAGAAGCTGGAAGCCGCCGACCTCGTCCTGTTCCAGGTGGGCTCCCCTTGCCGCGCCTGGCGCCCGCCCAGCCCCGATCCCTTCTCCGCGCGGCCGGCGCACCTGGCGCCCGACCCTCCGGCGTCGTCCGGGCTTAGGCGGGGCTCCGCAGAGCGGGTCAGAACCCGGCCAGCCCAGGTGCCGGATCGGGGGCTCCGCGCGCCCGGCCCTGCTTGCCTGACGCCGCCCGGCCCTGCTTGCCTTCCAGTTTCCTCTCCATTGGTTTGGCCTCCCGGCCATTCTGAAAGGCTGGTTCGACCGGGTCCTCGTCCAGGGCTTCGCCTACTCCTATGACGCTATGTACGACCAGGGGCCCTTCCAGGTAGGCGGCTGCGGGCAGAGGGGGCAGCTGGCCCGCCTTTGCTGGGCAGGCTTCCAGGAAGGAGCTGCAGTCCCCACCCCAGACGGAAAGGAGGGGGGCGGCAGGCAGTCGCCAGCCCAACTGGCATCTTGCTGCTGCCGTTTTCTGGCCCTCAGCCAGAAAACCAGAAGAGTCTGGCAGCAGTGGTGGCGACAGGACCCTGCTGGTTCCTCTCCCTCCAGGGGGAGCTGGGCTGGCTGCCGGGCCTGACTGTGCTTTGCTGGCCTGCAGAAAAAGAAGGCCGTGCTGTCTTTCACCACTGGCGGGATGGGTTCCATGTACACCCCAGCAGGCATCAACGGAGACATTAACATCCTGCTCTGGCCAATACAGGTGAGGAAAGAAGACAAGGGAGCCAATCTTAGGAACAGCTCACTTCCTGAGGAGGGGGATGGGGATGTCGCTTAGCCTCTTCTTGAAATACAGGCCTCAGGGGCATCTCAGGGGTTTCCAAAGGGAAGAAAAGTTTTGTGTGCATAGGGCGGAATGTAGTCCGAAGTCTCAGGAGGGAGGGGCTCTTCCCAAGAAGAAAGAGAATTTCTGGTATGCAGGAAAAGGGCAAAGGTGGACACACACACACAAACATTTCACAGGTTATTATCTACTAGTTATGCAGCCAGTTGATTTAGTCTCTGGCGACATTTCTGTCTATAGTTAAACAACAATAACTACTCTGAAGTTAACTGCTCTTGGTTCTGTGAACCTGGCAAGATGTTCAGGGTATGGGTGGTTCTTTCAAGACAAAATGCTAAGATGGTGCATTCGCCTGACTCCCAGCAAGCTTTATGGCACTTATGGTTCTCACCCATGCAGAGTGGCACCCTTCATTTCTGCGGCTTCCAAGTCTTGGCTCCCCAGATTGCTTTCAGCATTGGCCAGCACACTCCGGAGAATGCCCGCTCCCAAATCCTGGAGGATTGGAAGAGGAGACTGACAGCCATTTGGGAAGAGGAGCCTCTCAGCTTTGCCCCAAACAGCCTTTTTGAGCTGAATTTTGCTAAGGGCTTTGTGCTGAAGAAAGATGTCCAGGAAGAGCAGGAAAAGGAGAAATACGGGCTGACTGTTGGCCAGCACCTGGGGAAGCCATTCCCACCAGACCAACAGACCAAGGCCCAGGAGAAGTATTTGTCCCATGGGGAAGCTGTGTAGGATTGCAGTGACCGTGAACCCCCCTCACCCCCCTCCTAGAAATTAGCAGGTGCAGGGAAGGGGGCCTCTCAGCTGGGCCTTCCTGAGCGACTGCTCAGCCAAGGCAGTGCTGGATCATTCAGGTAGGTTTTCCACCCAGCTCTGTCCTTCCTCTTGGTGGTGTAATTGTGGGGTTTGATTGCCTTTAAGGGCTGCCTGCCAATGGGATTAGAGGTCTGCTAGCACTGCTTCAGCATTCACGTTGCCTAAAACCTGGGAGTCTTTTCTCTTTGCATATTAGAAAAAATAAAGTTAACACAACTCAGGTGGCTAGAAAGGCCCAACAGAGGCTTCACTTTCTTAGGGTCTTGCGGAAGAACAGGGTAGAACAACAGCTTATGACCCTCTTTTACCGGTCTACTATAGAGAGCGTCCTCTCGTATGGTATTGTGGTTTGGTATGCTGGTCTGACAGCCGTGGATAGGAAAGTATTACAGAGGGTGGTGAGCACAGCACAAGACATTGTGGGCTGTCCCCTGACACCACTGGATGACCTCGCCAGGGCTCGTTGCCTTGGAAGAGTGAGGAAGATTCTCAGGGATGACTCACACCCTGGACGGTATCTCTTTACTCTCCTACCATCTGGTAGGAGATATAGGAATATAGCCAGCCGTACCAACAGGCTGAAAAATAGCTTTTATCCGTGGGCTGTTAGGCTTTTAAATGGGACATAATCTTATGCAGAATTGATTTGGGAGGCCGGTGTGTGGAGTAGTTGGTTCACATAGTGTGGTGGGATGGAGGGTTTGTTGTCACTGTGTGTTGGGGGGAGAGAGCACGGGGGGGGGGGGAGGCTCAGCTAATCTCAATGTACACATGTTGTACTTTGACAATAAAGGTTTATTATTATTTAGGATGCCATCAATGCCTGCTTTTTAAGCTCCAGGTCTAGCTGCTGAGACTAATCTGTCACATGCTAGGTATGAAGTGATAATTGCCCATCCTTTTCTGTCTGTAAATGTTCTTAATGAAATAAAAGCCCTGAATATGTACGTTGCCAATGTTCTGTGATTAATTTGCCAGGTAATTTGATTCTTTTATACATTCTTTCAGTGAGGTCTTGTAGATTGCTTTAGAAATGGCCATTGGCCTTGCAGAAGAGACATGCACAACCAAAAAAGCAGAGAAAAGCCAAGTCCCCTTAGTTGTGTGAGACACAGATTGACTGACTCAAGTTTCAGAATGCAGAATAGAAGACATTAATACAGAGGTGAGACTTTGTATGGCCTTCGATCACATCTAAAATCTCAGTGCCCAAACTGCATCTTGGGGTATTCCCATTTCTATTTAAACACACTATGGGTTATCAGGAACATTTTTCAGTCTTCACTCCATAAAGCAGAACAGAGAGTTCCATCTCTGTTCGCACCTGCCATGTTGAAAGGCAAATCACAGGCCATGTTCAGAAGATCATCAAGCCTAAAGACTTTATTCCCACATAAAGGTCTCCCTCCCCCACCCCATTTGCCAAGATCTGCACTTCTCCCAATGCTGTTCCCAGGGTAAGCATCCCCAGACAACCCCAAAGCTTGTTGAAGAATAGGAATAGAATAGAATAGAACAAAACAGAATAACAGAGTTGGAAGGGATCTTGTAGGTCATCCAGTCCAACTCCCCACCCAAGCAGGAGTCCCTATACCATTTCTGACATGACAATCCCGGAATACCAAGCACGCAGCCCAAAAGTGGCCGTCAGCTGGAGAAAATGAATGCAACAGAAAAAATAAGGCTCTGGAATGAGTAACATGGTGAGCCTCTTCCTGCAGTCTCAGTGTTCTTCAGCTTCTGAGCCTGAGAAGAAGGCACTTTGCAAAACTCAAATGGAAGATGTTGGAAAGAACAGCACGCCAGTTATACATTATGAAATGAAAACTTTCAAAGTTTTATTCTGGACTGCAGGACTGTACAGAAATATAGTTGCAAGTATACAAATGTCCCAATAGAAGCAAAATATCTCTTTAATATTCAACAAGTTATCACAGAAGAGCTAAAAAACAAATGCAAACCAAGTACCCCACCCAGCCCCTTCGATAGAATAAATTGAAAATTGGTTATCAGTGCTCTGAGAAACCCACCGACACAAGCCAGGGATACACAAATGCACAATGGGCCAAATCAGGCTACATTCACATTGCAGGGTCTGGAAGGGGCTGCTCAATGGCTGCTTCATTTCTGTCCTGCTCAAAGCAAAGCAGGAACACAGGAAATAAGAGGAAGGAAAGCCGGGGGGGGGGGGGCACTGGCGGCCTGTTTCCCATGATCCAAGCAGCTTCCCTTGTAAGGTGACCAACACTTGGGAAGCTGGGACTGAGAGATGCAGGGAGAGCATCTCTGGCATTCACAAAGCTTCTGGCTCCAAAGAGATTCCATTTCCAAGCCAACAGAACCAATTCTGAGCAGCTGGAACAGCCCAAGCCAGCTGCTGCATTTAGGGCAGAGAGGAAGGGACGATCAGCCTGCTTATTGCTTCAGGGCACGCAGAAGTGTAGCTGAAAAAGAATTTGTTGCTTTGAGAAACCGCCTGCTTACTATGACTGAATCAGGAGCTGCCTGCAATGACTGGGGGCCACTCCCACCTCGTGGTTTTCAAACTGAGAAAGAAATAGCTCTCTCTCTCTCTCTCTCTCTCTCTCTGTGTGTGTGTGTGTGTGTGTACATTTTTGAGTCAGTATTGACTTCTGGCACCTGCTTGGACAAGTCCCTGCAGTTTTCTTAGCAAGATTTCGTTCATGGTTTGTCTCTGCCTTCTTATGAGGACGGAGAGTGACCAGCCCAAAGTCATCTGGCCAGCTCTGTGTCTATGGTGGAACTAGAACTCAAAACCTCCAGGTTTCTAGCCTGAACTCTTAACCACCCGAGCAAACGGCTTTCTAGTGAGACATCACCATGTCTAATATGACTTGCATGTTATTTCAAGGCAATTAAGGTATAGAATAAAACTAAGAAAGATTTATTAAGAAAGGAGAAGTTGCAACTCTCACAGCTTGGAAGAATTTCTGTGACAACAATAAATAACTAGAATAATGTTATTTATTTCAAAGTATTTTGAAAAATACTTCTTTTAAATAGTGGCAAATAATTTTATCTAGATTTGTATGGCATAGCAAGAAATCAAGGGTTAAATACAAAATTCTGTAGGATGCAAGAGATAGGAAGCATTAGGATTGCTCGATTTTAAATTGTACTTTGTACTCTTAATTTGGATGAAAGGATTGGTCTTGCTGAGAAAAAAAGAATGAAATGAAGGGTCATGATTTGAGGTTTGTTTGCTATAGATTCTTATTGTAGCATAACATTGTGGATTTTAATTATGTGAAAAATAATGTATTGAGAATATGGAATAAATACGAACACTGGTTGGGTCTGAAGATACATTTACTGACCTTAGCAAAGAAGCATTCTATAGAACACAAACAGCCAATATGGAGAAATAGACCTATTCATACAGGAGGACGGAGAAATTAAGATGAAGAGAGCAACTGAACTCAAAGGGATATAGCTTTCAATGGTCTAGATACGTGGAGTTAAAAAAAAGATAAATGGAACTGAAAAATATAAATTGGAATTTGAATTGTACACAAATGATGAATATATAATAGGAAAAATGTATAAACTTTTGTTAAGATTTGAAATGGAAGATGAACAAGTTTGAAGATAGCATGACAAAATGGTTCATTAATTTTGGATATAATATAGAGATTGATATTGGGATAAAATCTGGGTAATTGGTGTTAAATTTACATTATGTTATAAATATAAGAGAATTTTTTTATAAAATGATGTATTATTGGTATACGACACCAGAAAAGTTATCAAAAATATAAAGGTATTTCAAAGTAGCGTTAGAAATTTATAAACATGAGGGGATATTTTATCACGCATGATGGACTTGTGAAAAAGCCAATACACTTTGGATACAAATTCACACGATGCAAAGAATCTTAAAAGATTAATATTTCAAAACAACTAGAACTCTCTTTATTCAGTCTTATGGAAAATGAATTAAGAAAAACTCACGGCAGACCGATCTTATATATGGTAATTGCAGCAAGTTTATCATATGCACAACTATGCAATGGAAGATTAATGAAATCCCCACAGTGGAAGAATGGATTGTGCAAATGTCAGAATTTGCAGAAATGAAAAACTTGTCCTACACACTGTTTAGTCATTTTAAAAAAACTTTTTGAATGACTGGAAACCTTATGGACTTTTCACTGAATAAAGAAATGAAATTATGGCTTATGGGTTTGAAGATTAAGCCAGGCTTGGACTAAATAAGGGACTGAGGGATTATACATTTTATTATACTTCTAAGGAGGGATTATTAAATAAACCACCTGTTGAAAAGAAAATTGGAAGTCTTTAAATTTTTTTCATTTCCTTCACTTTCTTTTTTCTTTCAATTTGCCTTTTATTCTACATGTAGTCCTCAACTTTCCATTGCTAAGGATGACAACTGTTAAGTGAATCATGCTCAATTTTCAACCTTTTCTGCTATGGTCGTTAAGCCAATCACTAAAGTTGCTGAATGAATTTCAAGGTTGTTACCTGAATCTGGCTTTCCCCATTGACTTTGCTTGTCAGATGATGGCTGCAAAGATCTCAAAGGGGATCTACTTGACCCCTCAAAGGGGATCTACTTGACCCCAGGACACTGTAACTACCAGACCTACATGCCAGTTGCAAGTGCTGGAATTTTGATCATGTGACCATGGGAATACTGTGACGATGACTGTAAGTGTGAGGATCTGTTGTAAATCATTTTTTTCAGCGCTCCTGTAACTTTGGTCATTAAATGAAAGGATGTAAGTCAAGGACTACCTGTATGGCAAAATTCTTACTATAAACTTTAAAAGGGCAATGTACTTCTTACTATAAACCTTAAAAGGGCAATGTACTTTATTTTAAAAGACTACACTTTCTTTTGAACTTTAATCTTCCTGGGTCTTGTAACCACAAAGACCTACTTAATTCTACAAATGAGTTCCATAATCCCTCCTTCAGTGAGTGAGAGGCAGGGACTATCTCCTTCCACAACAAAAGATTGATCCTTCTTCCCGCTGGGCTTTCTCATTCTTCAGTGTCCCTCACATTTCTTGCCCTGAAAATAGCGAGATGGGGAATGCAGCCTTTGTGCAGAAACACAGCAAGTTCCAGCAACCAGGCTGGGTTGCTGAAGCAGCTAAATGCAGAGCTTGCCAAGGGAAACTGAGTCTCTCGTGGCCTTGGCAGGCTCTGCTTCCTCCGTTCCCTTTGCCCATAGAAAGCAGGAGCAAAGATGCAGGACCAGCCTCTGCCAGCTACTGAGCAGCCCCTTTGCTCCAAAGAGATACATTTGGTAACCAAATCACATATTCAAAATGTTACACATTTAAACATTGACCTAAACTGGACCAAGGAAAAGTAAAGACCAGCCAACAAAGTATCAATTCCACCATTTTGCACAAGCAGCACATGCTGACGTTACAAGAAGTGGCCAGGAGAACCAGCAGCTTCCTGGGGATCTGGGCAGAATCTTGGTTCAATGAAGGATTGGTCCCAGGTGTCTTGGCATTGGCCCCGAGCAGCTCACCAGACTGCCCCTGCTCATTCCCCTCCCTGGCACCTTCAGAGAGGACAGGAGAACCTCTTAACAAGGAGCTGACCTCAGACTGTGACACATCCACCCCCCCAAAAAGCAAACTGACTTGGGGCCTTTTGCACTCTCCTCACCGCCTCCCCATAATTCCCTCAGCATGTATGTACCTCTCTTTCTCAGCATCGGAATTAGGTTCAAGGTATCTATAGCATTTACAAAAGAGGGAAAGCAGAGGGTATTAGTGTTATAAATTAAAAAGCCTGCAAAAACATTAGACATTAACAGAGAATAAAAGCAGAATCAAATCCCAGCTCTTAAGAAGTCACCCCAAGGGGCTCCCCCGCCAAGTCCCCCTGCAGCAGGAGATCCGTCCCTCAGGCACGAAGCTGCCTTCACGGCCAGCCAGCACTGACAGAATGGCCAGAGACAAAGAAGGAACACCTGCAGCAAAAATACTCCATGAAGATTTAACAAACCCGTCCTCCTTCCCCCGTTACCAGACGCCGCCATGTGGTGGGAGAAGAGGCTATAAACTCACACATTTGCCACAGAAATCTGTAGCAAGAATATAAGTGTGTGAACATATGTGAGATTATTTATTTATATATATATATATATATATATATATATATATATATATATATATATATATATATATACATACATATATATATATACATATATATATACACACACACACACACACACACACACACATATATACACGCCAATGTACTCATCTAGTACAAATAGCAAAATAGTTTATCATTTACTAAATACAAAATAGCGCTTTCCAAAAAATGAAACACACATTAGATATAAACCATCCAAAACTTGAACGACTGAAAACTGTATTCAAAATTAAATCACCCCGAGTAAGTCTCTCTCCTAAAAGTTCCCTTCATATTGGAAAAAGAGCCTGTACTACTGAAAACGTAACCCAAACTCCTTGGGACAGAACGCACGGACCACTAACAGAAGAGACAGACTGGCACAGCATGAGGAAGAAGCCCCACGCAGGGGCGCACGAGGGAGACAAGCAACATTCTTCTCAACACAGAAGACAGACAGCCAGGATGTCCCCGGAACGCCCCCCCCCCCAGGTCAGCAAGAGCTGCACAGGAACCTTCTGGAGCGGCAGAGACCCCACGCAGCGGTCGATGCACGAGAGCCCTGGAGGCAGCTGCAGGAGGTGAGCCCCAGGAGAGCCTGCTAGGGTGACACAGTCTGGACCGCACTAGCTTTTTACCAAAGGCCTTTGGCAGGGCCAAGGCTACTCCTCCGCCCTGGAGTCCAAAGTGGAGCTTAGAGAAGGTCCCGGGTTCCCACCATGGAGCCTCCATCTCCCAGCAAAGGCAATGGTATCAGAAGCAGAATATTTAAATAGGAGGGTGGGAAACTAGTGAGAAGCTTTAAGAAGAGTCAGACACCGTTTGATCCAAGCAGGCTCCAAAAAGAGCCTGTTCCTTAGACCAGCAACTGGTTCCTTCCGAGAAGGGAGAAGAGCCATCTGTGCCCAACTCTCAGCAAGCCACAGCCCCGATCTGAGGCTGCCTCCCCTGCAAGGCCCTCTTGGTGCTCCTCAAACCACCACAGGAGCCTCTCCTTCACCACTCTGATGGGAGCAGCTGCTGCTTCAGAGCCCAATCCACTACCTGACATGTGCAGCATCAAGCCATGACCCTGGGTGGGATTCACAGCAGACACAGAAGACTTGTGCTATACTACTCAAGCCACATTTTTCAATGGAAACCATTCCCATACTTAGCCACAAATCATGGGAACCCATCAAATGAAATGCGCTCAAGGAATCGTGAAAACCAGAAAAAGACAGGAGAGGAAGAGAGAGCCCATGTCCTTGCCCTGTGCTGACACATGACAGCCATGCGCTGCATTCCTCACAGAATTGGGGATGGAGGTAACAGTCCAGCCCATGCCTGAATAACACAAAACCTGGCTCCCCCACACACACACACTTCAGCAGCACTTCCAGAGTGGTGTTCTTCCAAAGCAAGGATGAAGATGTTGCTTTAGGCCATCTTTCAACAGAGAAGAGTTAACGCTACTTTGCTAAACTCCAGAATCACTAGAGCTAAAGGAGTCTTTCAAATCGGTCTGTCCAGTGCAGGATTTCTGAATGAAAGAAAGAAAACAAAAAGACATTTATAAATAACACAAAGACTCACCCTTCCTCACTTGCGTTCAGCAGCCTTCAACAGCTGGGTTTTCTCCATGAAAAGATACTCAGCGAAAAGCTGCCTCAGTTTAAAAATGGGTACAACCCAGCAATCTTAAGGGCTCATGTTAAATCCCCTATGATGGCAGTCACCCCATTCTTCTCTAGGCTTATTGCTTTCACAGAAACCCATGAGAACGTACACAGGTTAGAGTCATGATCCTCCTGACTCTTCAGGCTGCTAAGCAGGCTAGATGGATTTATTTATTTGTAAAATTTATTAGCCAGCCATCTTACCACAAGGCAACTCTGAGTGGCTTACAATATTAAAACTATATAAAACTATATACATACAATACTATAACAAAATCCAGATAATCAATCCAGTTATACGATGGAGGGAGGGAGGAAGATAGTAGGACGAGAAGGGGGTGCGAGCTGTTGTTAATCTATCAACTACCCCAACACTGAAGCCCCTCCCCCCCTTTGGAACACCAAGCCAGTCTTTAGGCCCTTGCAGAAGGTCAGGAGGGTTGGAACCAACCTCACTTCAGGGGGCAAGATG
Organism: Vipera ursinii; assembly: GCF_947247035.1. Taxonomy (NCBI): domain Eukaryota; kingdom Metazoa; phylum Chordata; class Lepidosauria; order Squamata; family Viperidae; genus Vipera; species Vipera ursinii. The sequence goes on along the minus strand of NC_139520.1, from coordinate 22,782,085 downwards.
TTCCAAAGGGTAGGCGCAACGGCAGAGAAGGCTCTTCTCCTGGACCCCAATAGCCAGAATGCCCTGGCTGATGGACCCAAAGCATGCCTCCTCTGCCAGCACAGGTGGGGTGGGCCAATCAAGCAGCAGTCATTGGTTCTCTGAAGGGGCTCACGCTGTGGCTCTGAAAGAGGCAGCAGTGCATCCTTCCTGAAGAAGCATTTTTGCATGATTTCCAATCTTCATTTTTGGGGAGGGGGAAATGGAATCAATGACAGAAGAGGGTGCAGTTTATCTGGGTCCCCTTCACTCTGGATTGGGGCCCAATTCAAAGATGGAACACTGCAACTCCAACAGATTCTCTCTTCTGGGCGTCCACTAGGAAGCACCTCAAGGAAGAAGGTTGCTAGAAGTTTGTCCAGGGCCTTCCTTAAACAGTTTTAAATAATATGTTTTTACCCTAGAGTATTAAAGATGCTTCCCTGAAATCTGGTGCAGCTTTTGTTTCTTGAGCTCATTGTACAGGGCTTGCAAGTGTGCCTTGTTCTGATTGAGGGCGACCATGATAACTAGGTGTATTTCTGGGGGTTCTGTTCTTGTTTCTATTATTCCTTGCTCTAAAGTGCCCAGACTTAATTAGCCAGAGCTGATGTGGCTAATAAATCATGCTAAATAAATAAAAAAAAAGTGCTGAAGTTAATCCGGCAGTGCCAGAGAGTGCCTTTTTTATAATTGCATTCAGCTTGGCAGAATTTCAACTCTGCCTGAGTTTTTCAAGGACAAGTGTCTAGCATTAATGACTAAGATGATGTATTATGGTCAACACACACTGTTTTCTAAAACAGCAAAATCATTCGGTGGTAACCAGCACCTTTGGATATAAAGCTGCCTTTCTCTCCAAAAAACAAGTGACTGATTCAAGAATTAGGCCTGTGATAAATCGGCTCACAAGGTGAGCACTAATCCAGTCTCCTTTCCAGGCAAAATAACAGCACAGAGAATGCTACCTGTTCTCCAATTTCATTAATTAAACAAAATACATCTGCAGCTCAAAAAAAAAGTTCCTGACTTGCCTCACTTGTTAGAAGGAGCCAGCCATAGCATTGTTCCCCTCATTTTGTAAGGATACAAGCAAGTCATCAATCTTCTTCATATTCTGATTGGTGGTCATTGCAGAAGAAATCTGAGGACTCTCTGACATTTCCTGGGACAGGAGAGCCGTGATGGATGGCTGTGCCTCATTCTGGGCTTGCCTGAGGGTCATCATCTGCTCTGACATGGAACCTGGTCCAGATGTTAAGAGCTGGCCACAACCTGCAGAAGAAACAAGATTCCAACAACACATCCAGATCAAGGCTGATGACCATCATGGTCTTGCAAGTATCACTCAGAGCCAAGTGTAAACTTGCTGAGCATGGAGTACTAAGCAGGATCATGAATCTGAATGCCAATTTCAACCCAAGTAGCGACAATGCCCATAAGGCCCCACAGCACCCTGATTTAATTCTGTATTTGTGTTTTCATAGCTCAGGTACGTAAAATGGAATACCAAAATTAGAGACAGACAAGCAAGGAAAATCTAGTGCTCTGAACATCAGTCTTTACACTCAGACTTACCGTCTTGGATGCCAAAGAGGAATATCCCGGAGGCCTGTGGGGATGAGGTGGAGGAGTTCTGCAGCTGGTTGATAGAACTTCCAGCAGAGGCATTGTGAAACAAAGTGGCTGCCTGCTGCTGCTGCTGCTGCTGCTGCTGCTGCTGCTGCTGCTGCTGCTGCTGGGTGGGTGATGAAGTATCCTGGATATTTGGCAGATTGCTCTGTGGGGAGTAGAGAGGGGGTTGTTGCAACTCCTGCTGGGTCATGTTGCCCTGCAAGGCAGACATGGAAGCTGATGATAGGAAGAGGGTGACGGGCTCCGAGGCGTGGAATAAGCTTGGCGGCGGCTGTGGTGGCTCAGCTTGGGTGGAGCCTGAACTCCGGCTCTGGAACTGCATGGGCTGCTGCTCTTGGCTCCTCGGAACCAGGCTACTCTGGGGGTGGAAGAGAGGCTGGCTCTGCTGTTGTTCCTGACTGGTCATCGTGCTGGGATTGGAGCTGAACAGCAGTGTTGGCTCCTGAGAGGTCACGGAGCCCATGGTGTTCTGGCTGCTGAACCGCATATTTTGCTGCTGCTGCTGCTGCTGCTCTTGGGTGGAGGCACTATTCTGAAGAGCCGCAAGCGAATGCTGAGCTTGGAAAATGCCCCCCTGCTGGTTGGGAGGCACCCCAGAGGGAGGGAGGGGAGCCAGGGTTACTTGGGCCTGGAAAAGGCCCCGATGCGTCGTCTGGGGCTGCTCCTGGGTAAGCAGAGGGCCTTGGAGGTGGGGCTGTTGGAAGGAGGGTTGCTGCTCAGTCCTGGCTGGGCCTTGCAAGGGAGAGAGAGAGCTTTGTGTGGCGAAAAACGGCATCTGCTCCTCCTGCGCAACAGAGGAGCCCATTGCATTTTGGGAGAGAAACAGGCTGCCTGCCTGCTGGTCTGGAACCACTCCTAGGCTCCCCTGGGAATGAAACATTGGCTGCTGCTGCAGCTGCTCAGAAGAAGAGGCTGCATTCTGGCTGTGGAAAAGAGAATTGGGTGTCTCCTGAGAGATGCTCTGGGTTTCCCCAATGGGGCTCTGAGAGTGGAACAGCTGAGGCTGGGAGTGGGCAGCTGGGGGCAAGAAAGTGCCCGTCTGGAGAGAGAGCATCTCTCCACTCTGCTGGAAGAGCCCCCCACCCTGCTGCTGGCCTCCGGCACCTTGAACAGCAGCCATCATGTCCTCCGAGGAAGGAAAGAGGGCAACCTGAGCCTGGCTTTCCCCACTGTGTTGTATTTGGACCATCGCCTGAAAGACGCTGCTCTGCATCTGTTTGGCTTGTCCTGAAGCTTCTTTGCCTTCCACAGAGCTCGAAGCCGGGAACATGGCAGGGCCGCTGGTGGGCACTTGCTCCTGCTGCGGCTGCCCTGGAGTGCCTGCATCGTTGCTTGAGACACTGCTGGGAGAGAACAGCTCACACTGTATTTGCATGTCTTCGCTCGCTGACAGCCCACCTATCAAATGGGAAGTTGGCGGGTACACCGGGGACTGCTGGATGCTTCCATTTCCCGAGGAGGAGGAGGAAGAGGAGGAGGAAGAGGAGGAGGAGGAGAACAAGTCAGACGGCATGCAGCTAGGGGCCTGGCAAAGGCCTTGCTGCATGTCAATCACCATCGCAGCAGACGTCTCCATCGCTTGTGGATGCTGCTGCGGATGCTGCTGGCCAGCCAACGAAGTCTCCGGTTGTGGGCGCATGGTCTCGTTTTCTGCCCTCGAGTGAACGGTGTCCGATGAAGAAAACATGCCCTGGTTGACTCCATTCTGGATTTGGCTAACCTGCTGGAAAATGTCTACATTGAGCTGCTCTTGAACGTCCTCGCTCTCAGAGCCTGAAAAGAGGACAGACGACAGCTGCTGCTGAGCTTCCAGGACTTGCTGAACCAGGTCAACATTTCTGCTGCTGTTGCCGCTGCCACCAGGGCCAGGCTGAAAACTCCCCGTCTGCAGCTGCTGGATTGTGCTCTGAAGCTGGCTCACCCCACCGGCCGAGGAGAACATGCTTGAGGAGATCTGCTGCTGCAGTGCCTGGCTGGACTCCTGAAGGGGCGGAGGCTGTTGGGGGGTCTCCGTCAGCTGGGACAAAGCCACGGCTGTGCTGTCTGACTGCAAAGCCTCTCTGGAGGAGAACTGGGAGGCCTGCTGCAGGAGGGTGTCGCTGTTCTGCAGCTGGCTCGGAGCAGAGGCGGCTGGAAAGCTGCCAGACTGCACCATGTCCGGAGCCTGAAGGGCCGGCACGGTCTCAGGAGGATACTTTGGTTGCAGGGGCTGCTTTTCACTCTCTGGAGCCAAATGAGAAGCAGAAGAGGAGAAGGTGCCGTTCCCCAACATGCTGGATAGGGTGGTCTCCAAAGTTGTTTGGGACTGCCCAATGGTGCTGGTTGTCTGAAGAGAAACATGCACACACAGCAGTAAGATTTAGAATTTTTACTTTTCTCTGCCTAACCATAATTCAGGGAGAAAAATAAACTATCCTGAATTCTACAAGGTATTCCTTCATTGTATACTTTCCATTGAAATTTTTTCCAATTTTTAGAAATCCATTCCTTACACCCTTAATTTGCATGGTTATGAACACCACGGCAGAGGTTATATTGTTTTATCAGAATGGATTATAATGTGTTAAAACTACAGTCAGAAGACATAAAACCTTTTTCCCCAGGTGTTTTTGCTAGAACGCCAACGGTTCTTCTGGTGAGCTTTTTTATGCCACTTCAGTTTTAAAAGAATGGTATACTATTGTGTTATCACATCTTTCCCTTGCTTATTTACAAGCAAGAGGGAAAAAGGTATTTTCCAGTTAAAACTTCTCCTGTCTATTGTAAAAAGTGAAAGAAATATTTGTAGTCCTACCAAACATGTTTGATGTCAAACAAATGTTCTAAATAAAATTTTCATAATTTTCTTTTCTTATAAAAGACACATGCCCAGAACCATTTTTTCAACTGCTGCTTACATTAAAGGCAGGAAGAGACATTTTCTCGGCCACGAGTTCCATTGGAGCAGCCTCTTCATTCTTAATGATACCGTTTGGCCTGAGAGGAGTTACCAAGGCACTGGGGAGAAGATTTACTTGGTCCAGCTGGCAGCCATTGGGATTTGCTGCAGAAGACAAAGAGCAGAATTCACTCCCTAAGTCAACCCCAGGAGGATGAAACTCAAAAATACAGCGCCTGTTAGAAGGGAAGAGAGATAACCTTTCCTGGCAAGTCCTGGCTACGCAGTCTGTCATTGCAGTAAAAGACACTCCTGGAGGCCAGTGCCAACCCAAATGGCTGCTACACACAAAAAAACCATGGCACCTTGAGGACTGATACGTCTATTATGGTTGAGCTTACCAGCACAAACACCTTAGCCTGTTTGACCAGTAGTCTTGCTTATTACATTTATTACATGTATATCCCCCCACAAAAAAATCATTCTGAGAGTTAAGTAATTAGACTTTAGTGAATTTTTGGAAGTCAGCCAGGAAGCAGACCGAAGGAGAAACAACACACATTAACAGAACACATCTGTGGCCTGAAAGTTCCCAAATAAGCCAATTATGATGGCCATTTTTCAATGTGATGTCCTCAGCAGTTTTATGAGGTGATAAGGAAGGCTGCCGTCCAGAATTACCTTTGGCTGCATCATCAAAAGAGCAGGGCTGGGTTGGGCTGGATATTTCCTGCTTCACATTCACATTCAGAGTGTGAGCTGCTGATAAAGAAACAGTATGTTCAGGACAGATGTAAGCAGGGAAATTATACGCCAAGTTTCCCAATTTTTCAGATCACCAATAAGCACAAGTTACACATTTCAAGAACCAAAGGCCAATGACTGAAGCATTCAGCACAGCTCCTTGAAATACATGGTAGTTGCGCATACCCTCTTTCCCAAACTGCAAGCGCTGCCCAAGATGTCCTCAGGCCAATGATTCATGTTCCCTAAGCAGCTCCCTGGCCAAGCAGGGCAAACTTTGACCAAGACACCACACCTTGAAAATATTGTGCTTTTTACATACGTGTATTTGGAGTGTATGTAAATTGTTGCATGTCATGTGATCTCCCAGCATTGGTTACAACAAAAATCCCAACAGAAACAGGTGTAGTTATTTGCTGGTCATGGTAAGGTGGCACCTTCACAATTAGATGATTCTGGAAGGAAAAAAAAGTGGCTAGGTATTAAAGACCTCCACTCTGTGACATTTGACATAAGCAACTCTAGATTTTTATCAATAAGGGCCCAGACATGTAAGCCGGCTGTTGCTGTTCCTACCTCTCCTTCATTCCATAAATCTGGCATACAAAGAAAAACTTTTTGGTGACTTTCTTTGCCGGAGTTTATTCAAGGGGGCGGGGAGCAGGGGAAAAGGTGGAGGACTCAGAACAAAGTCAGTTAAATGGAGTGGTTAAACTACAGTTACCTCTACTGAGCTCTTAAAAGGCAAGTAAGTACACTGGCATTCAATCACACAAACTTTGAACATGGAGAAATTTGACTTTCCAAGCTGAGCAAAAGTTCCACCAAAGAGTCCCAATCCTAACAACCAATAAGGAGGAGGAATGGTGGCTCCCTATCAAAGATCTGCCCTGTTCTTTGGACTCAGAGAACGACTAGTTGGTTAACAGCCTTGGTGGAGCAGTGGGCTAGTGTCTCCTTAAGTAACACCAGCTGCCTGCAATTAGTGCAGGTTCGCATCCCACCAGGCTCAAGGTTGACTCAGCCTTCCATCCTTCCGAGGTAGGTAAAATGAGGACCCAGATTGTTGGGGGCAATTAAGCTGACTTTGTAATAATGCCGCTGGGGTGTGTGTGAAAGCCCTAACAAGCAGGCATATACATAGAATGAAGGCTACTGCTAAGCTTGTAAGCCGCCCTGAGTCTTCGGAGAAGGGCGGGATATAAATGGAATTAAAAATAAAAAAATAAAAATAAATAAACAGCTGTTTCTGTGAGGACATCAGAACCCAATCCCTCTCTTCCACCACAGAAGTGAAGATGATTTCACTGAGGTATGTATGACGATGTTCAAACCTATAGCTTTTCAGCTGTTGCTCCCTAGAGCAGTCTTGAGGAGTCACAGTGGCGAGAATGCAGTACTGCAGGCTGACTCTGCTCACTGCCAGTTCGATTCTGATTGGCACAAGGCTGACTCAGCCTTCCATCCTTCCAAGGTCAGTAAATGAGGACCCAGATTGTGGGGGCAATATGCAAACTGCTTACAAACTGCTTAGAGAGGGCTGTAAAGCACTATGAAATGGTATAAGTGCTATTGCTGGCCTTCCTCTAGCAGAAAACAAGTGCTACAAAATAATTTTACATTTGGATCTTAGGATCTCTGCTCTGAATGCAGATTTACTGTAAGATTTGTTTACATTACAGATTTGCATTCAGCCATAAAGGTTCCACAGATTTCAGAAAATTTATCCTTCCCATTAAGGGTCTTCTCAGGGTGCCACCGGTAAGAGATTGCCGGCGGACGACACCCAGGGATAGGGCCTTCTCAGTGGGGGCGCCTGCCCTTTGGAACCAGCTGCCAGTGGAGCTGAGGACTGCCCCCGACCTCCGTTCATTCCGCCGGGACCTGAAGACCTGGCTCTTCGAGCTCTCTGGCCCAGGCTGAGGATTAATTTTATTTTAACTGGGGTTTTACTTATACAGGGACAAATTTAATTTTTTTAAACTTGTTTTTAACTTTTGTATTTTGGTTTTTAATTACCCTGTAAACCGCCCTGAATCCTCCGGGAAAGGGCGGTATATAAATGTAATAAAATAAATAAATAAATAAATAAGTACAGGAATAAAATGAATGTGCCTCACTTTCAAAACCTCACTTTCAACACATACCATAAAATGGGATTGTTTTAATAGTAATGCCTAAATTAATGTTCTTAAGATCAAATGGTTAATTACATCCCTAAGGAAGCAAATACCTGATGAAACAGCTCCATGTCAATTTCTGCCTCGGCTTTCCAGGAGCTTTCATCTGTTTGAAAGCAAGGCAGGAAAATTATACAAAGGTACCAGTAAGCTCATCGAGGAAGTCACACTGACCAACAACTCTCACGCTGGCCATTCCCATCCCCCTGGAACTTCATTTGCCCAATCTAGGCACACACGCCTTTATACCCACCAGAGATATTCTCTTGGAAGATCACTTTGGTTCCCTTCAGAAAATTCTTGCCGATCAAAAATACCTCTTCTTCTCCTTTCACTGAACAGCTATGCAGGCTTTTCTTGAGGATTTCTGGCACACCTGCAGGTTGAGCTATACCAAGAAGAAAAGGAAATTTAACTGAAAACATCCACACACAATCAGCTATAAACCCAAGGCCTCTAACAGCCTATATGTGGAAAGGACAAATGCTGTGAAAAGCTTAAGCAAACGTCAAGATTCAAAAATTAATACTCCCTTTTCCTTTTACAGGGGAAAGTACAGCACAGTTCCCCTGGGAACTCATGGCCAGCTGTTGCCATTTTAGGAACACACTTATGAGGCAAGGTCCTAATGTAATATTCAAATTCTGTTTGTCCCCATGTTTTATTCTTCATGTCACTAAAATAGATCATTTTATGCAGATTCTCTCAAGTTCTGTTTCTGTAAATACTAAAAATAATTAAAAAATTTTTGTAAAGTTTAATCCTCTGTAGAGAAGCAGGATAGCTCAACAAGTAAGGGAGCTTTGGTCATTAGGGGCCCTGCCTCACAATTTGGCTTTCTCACTTACTGCACAGAATGGGCGAGGACGGAGTCTGTAGCGTTAGAATAGAACCATCTTTCCGCGGGATGTTGACACGGAAAACCAGTCTGGCTCGGGTGCTTTTTTTCTTAGAACCAGCAATGCCTATTCGGGCTTCGACATCTGCATTCCTCAACTTCAGAATTCCAACACAGTCCACCCTAGCAACATAGGATTAATTTTTGCATTATTTTAGTCCTGCCAATACATGGGAAGTGGCAAGCTTTTCAAAAGATGCAGTAGGTCTGCAGTGACAACAGAAGCAACCACCAAATCATCTAATTTCAATGTCCTGGAGCTGTGATGGTAAAAAACCTGGGATGTCTAGAGGATCAAGCATTCAACCTGACTTTGGAAAATATGGTACTATGTAATATAGACCATCACTAGATATTGCTGGATAATTCTTTTTTCCACCAATAAAAGGTGAAAATAGAAGAGACACTTATGAGATGAAAACGTATCATTGCATGCAATGGACATAAAGGACAGCTAAATGATGGAAACAGTTCATTCAAAAGAGGCTAGTTTTTGTAAAAGTATTGGAATCACCTAACAATGTTTTTAAATCTGGAAAATAGTATAATAATAATAATAATAATAATAATAATAATAATAATAATAATAACAACAACAACAACAACAACAACAACAGTAGTAGTAGTAGTAATAGTAATAGTAATAATAATAAAAAACATGAAACTCAGTCATCTGAACACTCAAATTGACTGGCACTAATGGTTGACACAGGTTGCTGCCAACATCCTAGGTATCAACCAGGTATCTCCTTAAAATGTAAGATGTTCCGAGTAGCACAGTTTTTTGTAACTTTGCTGGAGTTATTGCAGGAAGCTGCAATTTCTTGATGTATTTTGCAAAGTTTTTGGACATAATTCCCAGTGCCCCGATGACAATGGGTATCACTGTTACACGTTTCATCCATAATCGCGCAGTTTCGATGGCCAGGTCGCGGTATTTCGTAATTTTTTCCAGTTCTTTTTCTTAAGACTCTGGCATCTCCTGGTACAGCGATATCAATCAACTGTACGCTTCGGTTCTCTACGACTGCGATATCTGGCACGTGTTGTGTTCCAAATGGAAATATGTCTGTATTCGAAAGTCCCACAAGATCTTCACCCTCTCATTCTCGACAACTTTTTCCACCCTATGTTCCCATGACTTTTCAGACACAGGCAAGTCATATTATTATTATTATTATTATTATTATTATTATTATTATTGTTGTTGTTGTTGTTGTTGTTGTTGTTGTTGTTGTTGTTGTTGTTTATTAAATTTATATGCCACCAAACTCCCAGGCTTCTAAAATAATGTGTGCAATCTGATTTCTTTGTTATAAACAAAAGGTCCAAAGAGCTTTAACTTGCCACACAATATGCAATTATATAGAATGAGATACCGACAATGCAGCTCAGATGATCTGGAGAAGTTTGCTATCTCAAGCCCCGTACCCAGCTGTCAGTCTTTGCCTTGGAGAGGTCCCCACAGTGCAGAGACAGGTTAGTCCACCATGTTTCCTGACAGTCAGAACCATTAACCAGTGGAACAACCTGCCTCCAGAAGTGGTGAATGCTCCAACACCAGAAGATTTTAAGAAGAGACTGGACAACCACTTGTCTGAAATGGTAACAGGTTTTCTGCCTGAGCAGGGCAGAGAAGACCTCCAAGGTCCCTTCCAATTCTGTTATTCTGTTTCCATCCAGAATCCAAGAGCTTCCCTCCCCACTTTTCAAGCAACACTAAGATTAATCCTCTCTCTACAGATATATGCAGATAGATTTAAACGTAGAAAGGAACAATATTCCAAAACAAGGAAACAGAAATGGCATTACTGATTCACTTCAGGGTACAGATCTGTTTTTACTGTGTGGAATTTTGTCAACTGGCTGAATGCTCATCAATGGACCAACCAATCACCATTTTGAAACTATTTTGTTTCTCCCTCTTGTAAGAATGAACAATTTGTAAATAAATACACTGAAGCATTGGAAAACAGGCTTTCCTCAAGCAAGTTTTACATTTCCCAAATGAAGGAGAATTTAGGGCCCAGCTAAAAGCTCCTTCACCTAAATCCATCATCCCAGGGAAAACGTAGCATTTAACTCAGTATAAGATGTCAAATGGGACCAACTTACAAACACGGACTTGCAGTGTTCTAGGTGACAGCCACTATGCCTGGGAATGTAGAGCTCGCTGAAGGACTTCAAAAGAGTGGCTATTTTCAGAGCCAGCACTAAGTTTGCCTATCCCGTTCTGTTAGGTTCAGAGAGGCCCTGAGTGAAAGGCTTGTGTGGAAAAACAGAGACAGAGACAGACAGACTGCTCTTGTGGAGTTCAAGTAGTTTCAGAAGAGATCATGGGAAGGCATTTTCGTCAAGAGCAATCAGAATACAGATTACCCAAAGCCTGCCCCCCCCTCTCTGTGTGTGTGTGTGTGTGTGTGTGTGTGTGTGTGTGTGTGTGTGTAATAATCATCATCATCATCAGAAGAGTTGTTCACTTTTGCTGATAAAGTGGAAAGCTATTAATCATAACCAGAAAGCAAGGAAGCCTCTGCAGGTTGACGATGAGAGACCAGACGCTTTCCTTCTGATTCCCATGGCAGCCTGAGAGGGGACAGAAATCCTCCCAAAGAACAGCCATACTCCAATGTACTACAAATAAATGTAGTTTTAGCCAAAAATGGGTTTAACACCACCCAGAGAAATATTGTTTGTGTTGGGCGGCCTTATAAATCTTATTAGTAAATAAATAAAAATCCCAATGTCAGATCTGCTCTCACAAAGACATTCTTCACCCGGAAACTGTTCCCAGAGAAGAGGCAGGACAGAGGTCTAACAAGCGAAAGAAAAGCAACAGCGGGGCAATGAAAAGGGACTCACGCCAGGGTCATGCTGTTACTCGGATCCAGGCCCACTTCGATGACCGTGGTGCCCTCGATGTCCACCTCTTTGCAGGGCGTGGTGTTCCGCCCTGTGACCCTGCAGGCCTGATAGAATCCATGGGGCTTCACCCGGCCAGAGTCATTGCCCACAAATATCTGTAACGTCACAGGATCATTGTGACCTTCCAGCTGGAATCACAAATCAAGACTTAATGGACCATGTGAAGCACTATTAATCTGCCAACAATGCAAGCACAAACATTTTTTGAATACCGAACACTGGCTGGTACTAACAGTCCTCCTCTACTGAGCAGAACAGATGAATTCTTTGGATTTTAAACATCTTGATATTTTTAGTTATATTCTATCAAGCCCTCAAGTTGATTTTATTGTATTCCTATTTTGATCATATATAAAAATGTTCTTTCTGAAAAGGAAGCATTTTCAAGTCGACTTTTTATATATTATACTTTCTTGTAGAAAAATGCTTATGGTGAAGTCAGAAACCACAAGAATTTAATATTATTCTTTAGAAACTGCATATATCCAGGGGAGCTAAATATTAGCTTGTAATTAAATGAAACACATCTTCATTTTGCAGAGAAAAAACTACTAGACAACTAACTTGTTTAAGTGTCTATTTTTCACTTTCTGCTCTATTCTTTGTGCAAAGTCAATGAATACGTAGAACCAACTAAGGGACATCACTTTTTTTTCCATCTCTGTATGCGATTTTCTCTAGGAGACTGAGGTGAAAAATCAGCAACAGTAACCCTCTTTCATTCAGGAGAGGCCACACAGATGGTGCTCTGTGCAGTCATTTAAATCTGAAGAGCCAAGAGCAGCCCCTGCTCTATATTTACAAACCTTCCATCCAGCTAGAAAGGCTTCCCTGTCTTAAATCAAGAAACATCCATTCCTTTGCCTGGAACAACAACGTAACCACAAACCTGAGGATCGGAGGAGGGCTGTCTACCTAAGTTCTAGTGACATCTGACTCGCCTGCTCTCAGGAACTCAGTAAGGCCAGGGAGAAGGGCAGCCCCCAGACCTTCTAGCTACTCACCCCGATTCTGGCATACCTTGATGGTGGGGAATCCCTGCTGGGTTCTGTCTTTCACTGAGCCTCGGCTGCCCTCAGTGAGGTAGCGAGCTCTGTGTTGAGTCTCCGGCTGTACCAGGATCTTCAGCTCTTTGCCTTCACTTTTACTCAGGTACTGACCACACAACATAGGGCACTTCTTCCCTCCAGTCGCCTTGGGGACTTCTGAGGTTCTGAGGTGTTAAAGCAGATTAGTACACAGGTTACCAAAAACTTTCCTTCCAAACAAGCAAAGTGGCTAGGAAACCAGGAGACACAGAGCATACATGCAGACCTGCACCATTCCTCTTCCTCCCTTTCACTAAAATTGTGTCATTTCATTAAAAGAACGTAGCCAGAAACCTAAAAACCTGTATTTTAACTAGTAATCAGAGGACAAAATTTATAGTTATATTTTAACCATAAGCAATTTAAACAATCTGCCTGAATTCACCAGCTTGTGTGAAATGCCAGTTCCTGGAACATTTTACATAGCATATGTTCAACCTGGTTAAAACAAATCCTTACCATCTCTAGACCAAAGGCTTCCTAGGCCCTATTGCTATATACTTCAGGAAAGTATATGTTTAAATAAATTTCCAAACCAATGTTGTTAGATTAAAATATAATTAATTTCAGCACTGCACTGACTGTGACACAGCTATCTAGGCTGTGGACGTTTAGGATGCTGAATTTTTTTAATATATCAGGTTGACCCATTCACATGGCACTTTCCATGTATTTTAAAATGAAACTGACACTGTGGTATTTACGTAAGCTGGATTGCAATTATTTCTTTCTTTCCTTGAGAACAAATATATTAATGGGAAGAGTTCATGCCACCAGGCTGAAAAAACTATATTTGATGCACTTCACCAGAGCTATTTGAAGACATGCCTACTTTTCTACTGGCAACATAAATAAGACTTTTCAGAAGTAAATGAGTCAAAATAGCAATTAGTTCCCATTGGTAACACCATGCATTCAAAGTGAAAAGCTGCATTTCTGCATTATCTAGAATGAAGCTTCAGGCTTGCTTTGCTCCTGATTGTGCAAGTTTGCAAAGGCAATATGGCAACAGATCAGAGTGGTTTATTTGCTTTAGAGCCTCTGCCCTGTCTCCCCATGGGAAGAAATAAATAAATGCAAAATGATCCGGCTAAAGTTACACCACAAGGGGAGTTCCATAAGTAAAACCTGTTTGAATAAACCCTGGAGGAACCCATGAAAATAACTATTCAGCCTGACTTTGGATGTCACAAACAAGTCTGACCCGTTATTTCCCTAACTTCTAGGACAGTAAAAATGAGGGAACAGCTTCTGTCAACTAGGTTTCGGGTCCAGGTATCCCAGCCACCCGAATGCAGAAATGTTTTATCACGACACTTCTAGCTTCAAGATCAGGAACAGTTACAGTAATTGCTAGCCTGTAAGTGGGCCATAGATTGTGCAGGACCCTTCCAAGACCAAGTGGATGATAGTGGTTTGTTATTTTATACCATTTGGTCCCCTGCCTTTTTTTCCTCTAAGCATCCTACCAGGCCTGAAAATCTAAGCTGGCTTTTTGTGCAAAGTTTTATTAAATTAGAGTAGGACCCTAGCATCTCATTTTGTTGTTCTTTACTGCCTGATACCTTTGGTCTATCAGGCATCCAAAATACAAGAAACTGATGTTCCTATTTCTGTTCCAGAGACAACCAGCACTGGGCGAGGTATGTTACAAAACATGTGTGCAATGTGTTCCTGTTACATGCTGTTAAGCCTCCTAGCTAGTCTTTCATGAACAATATGTGTATTATGAAGTAAATTATATTTTACAAGTCAACTTCCAGGTTTCAAGCACAGCATGCAATATTGTTAAACTCGAAATTCTGCCTTATTTTGTTTGGGCACTTATGAATAAAACTCATATTGTCTCCAATAAGAATGCTCAACAAATATATTCAATGTTTACTACAGGCTACATAGTAGCAGTTGCACAGGGTTCTAATTTCTAAAAGTGGTTTAGACAATAATTGCATTTTGAAAACAACAAACTTTCCCATTTTATGAAAATATCTGCAAATATATAAGAGCAGGCTACAGGATATAGGCAGCACTTTTCCATTGGCTTTTATTGCTTTAGAAGTGGGTAACAAATAAATTCCCGCCATCCTTCTTTAGAGAACGTAAAACTGCATTATTCAAAATCTGACTTCCAGAAGGCCTTGTTGTGCAAACAGCCCCTCCGCTGCAGACCCCAACCTCTTGATGCCTCCAGCCAGGGTTCAGGGACCTGTCATCTGAAGTAGGAACTCTGACACAAGTAGAAGCCCAAATGTGCATGAAAGGAGCATTCTTTGAAGCTCAGCATTAGGGCTCCAGAATCTGCTCTACAGAATTGTATTGCACATTTTTGCCTTCTGAGATAATAACATTGATAAATTGATCGTGATTATGAATAGCTTATCATCCCCATCTCTGCAATCAGTAAAGAATCGGCCCCACTCCCCAATTAGGTTTCATTTACCAGAGATTTCATATGCACTATAGATTCTTGATACCAGGATTCATTCTGCTGCTTGACCACAAAACTCACTAGATAACCCTTGAAAAAAGCACCAATTCCTAATTCCCCTAGGCAAGGGGTTCTTGGAAAATACCAGGGCTGTGCAACACTTTGAATCCAAGTGACACTCGTGATTCGGAGTGTGCACACCAGAATACAGTCCTGGGGAAAGGCACATTTAAAGCGATTAGTGCATGCCCAACCACATTTCCCCTTTCAAATACGGAAGCGTTGCACAACTTGACATAGTATAAAGCAGCCTCTGAATCTCTATGATAGGAAGGCATTTTGTTTTAATTAACCCAGTACTATATTTTAGTAGTTATTTAGCAGTTGAAGTGCATTGAGTTCTGGAAAAAAAAATAAAAACACTGACTCCTTGTATTTATTCTACAAAAATAGTCAACAGCATCAATTCAATGGGCTGATTTCTAAGTTGACATTCATAGGACTATGGTGTTAATTTTCAGAATATGAACTTATTTCTTGAAGAATCATCCCTTCTAGTGGCCTCTTTTAATATACTCAGAAGACTTTTGATAATGTGGATATCTGCAGAACCAGCAGTTTTCACTTTAATGTTGTCCTTGCAGGGCTTTTATAAATTTTGTGTGAGGTCATATAAGACTATGGGCCACATTGTATAATAAGGCCTCCACAATAATATCCTGGAAAGCTGTTTAGTAGCAAACCTCACTCTGGAAAGTCTCTTATGATCTATCTCCTCCAAGTGGTATTTCAAGTATGGAACCAGACAACAGGGAAGGCAAAGCAAGGTGGCTTTTCCTTTACATGGCAAATCCTTTTCCTCCATAAATCAATATTTTGTGACTCAAGGATAACATGAAATAGACTTTTCTGTAAGAAACAAGAGAGGTCCTTCAAAGAAAGAGGCAAGAAACTCAAAAGATTTCTCTGCATGACTTTGTGTCCACATTTGCATGCAGTAAGCCAGAGTGGTAAAAATTCTGATGTATGAGGAAGCATATACCACCCCATGGCCCAACTGCTTCTATTGCCACCAGCACAGGTAACAAGCCCTGACCATCCAGCCAATGGCTTCCGTCTTCTTAAATTCAAATCTATGCTTGTCCACCTTGTTAAAATTCAGAGCAAGAAGCCATGATTTGACCTAAGCATGTAACACTGGCTTGTAAAGAACTGAACAAGCTAGATTCCTGAATACACATAACGTATAACCAGAGCTTTCCACGTTTATTGGCCGACATGAGGCACCAAACAAAATATTTATATTTATATTTATTTGATTTATATACCGCCCTTCTCCCGAAGGACTCAGGGCGGTGTACAGGGCAATAAATATCGAAAATACAAGGTACAAGTTAAAAGAAAATTAAATAATTATGCCCAATGCAATAGATATGGCGCCCCAGGGTGCTGCCTGTTCCCAGGAAACTAGAATTCTTTACTAGTGTCACTTAGACTTCTACGCAATGCAATAGGCTACAACAGGGGCCACTGATTTCTCAGGCAAATGCACCTCATATTGCCCATGGCCAACATTGAGGATCTTGTGATCCTCTGGATTCCAAAGGAAGGTGACAACTGCCACTGGGTAGAAAATCAACAATTCCCTGCCATAATACACATGTGCACTTTCCACTCATGAAGTGGGATGCAAACCAGAGTTTCTAAATCAAGATGCAATTAAATGAAGAGATGAGAAACCACCACCCAAGCAGGCTGCAGGCAACATTTATGCATACACATACACACAACTGAGAAGCACAGAGCAAAACAGGATAGAGATTTATTTCTGAAAGATCAATTACAGAACTGAGATGACACAAACACAAATTTGGTTCTTCTTAACATTTTAGAAAGAATAGCTGCCTTTAATTGAGGCAGAGTGAAACAGAAGCAAGTGAAGTATGGACTTAAGTCCCCAAAATTATCTCTGTTGCAGAAAATATGCAGGAGCTGATTCCAACTTTAAGGACTCTGTTTTAAACCTGTTTCTTACTGAAAAACTTCCCACACACTAATCAAGTTCCACAAGGAAAAGCTGTCAACTGTTCCTGTTCAATGATTGCTAAACTGGCCAAAACATTTAGCATAAGAAACCATTTAAATGTGATTCAAAATATCAGCTCTCCCATCGTTCTCAGTGAAAATATGAGCTGAACTCTAGAGAAAAATCAAAGTTATATTTTTACTTTATTTGTCTGCTTTAACATATGTTGATAGAACATAAAGGCAGATACCAACCCATTTCCTGCTTTCAAGTTGCTTTTGCTCTCCGTGCCGAGTTGAGAAAGGACATAATGAGGCGCTTTGGCACTGTCAGCATCAAAGATATCCATGGTCGATTCTTCACAATCTCGTGGTTTGATCCCTGGCCTCTGCTTTGGATTTCGTTTACGAGATTTACGTGGCACCTCAGTGTTATCATTGTAGGAACTGGTACTCATGTTACTGAAGTTAGAGGGGGAGTCTTCCATCCACATACTGCAGCTTTGCTCAGACTCCAATCCGCACCCCTCATCCTGGCAGGACATCTGGCTGTTATCCAGCAAATCCTCTGGTGGTGGCGAGATGTACAGGACTGTGTGCCTCTTCGGGGTGGACTGTGGTGGCTGCTGGACTGTGTTATTGGTTAACTGCTTGTCACTTACCCCACGGTTACTTACCCCCATGGCTGAGGAGCAGCCCTCCACTTGCATAGCTTTGCTGTCAGTGACTGAGGTAGAGTAAATGGTGGGGCCGGAAGAGGTGGTAAAGGAGCTGCAAGCACCGCCCACGGAGGAAGAGGGAGCTGAAGAAGCATCTGTGGTGCATAATCCACAAGTCAATACAGGGTCCCTAATCCCAACTCTGCTGGCTATAGCAGTCCCTTTGAAGTAGCACGATTTGGTGAAGCGATTCTTTTCCCAAATTAACATTTTAGAATTTGGCTTGTTTTGGAATTTAAGTGCTTCAAGTAATATAAGGCTTAAGCAACACAGAAGTATTCAGAAAAGATAGCCAAATTATATTTCTCATTTTAATGCATAGTAGCAATCAGACTTTTCAGAAAATCTGTAAGTCACAAAATGGTTGCAAGCAAACAAAGGTGCTTTCATTGCCTAATCTGGACTATGAATTTAAGCCATTTTATCAAAAATGACAGAAACCCCCAGGAATGTGCATTTTAGGCCAATTGCTCAGCATCTGAAATGTTCAAAAACTTGGGACTGTGCTTAGCCGTGAAGTATTAAAATAAGTTTCTAACCTATGAAGCAGAGAACTACAGGTCATTTTTAATGCAGACACTCCCTGCTTCAGAGGCAAATCCTGGAATAAAAATATGAGAAAAAAATGAGAATAGAGCTGCTGATTATTCCAGATATCAATTACCAAATGAGAAATGAAATATAAAATAACTGAACAGCAATAAATGGAACTGGTACCAACTGTCATTTATGAATTTTCAAAAAAAAAAGCACTGGCTAAGGTTTTAGCTTGGAGGGTGAGAGAAGCTGGTTCAGCTCCCTCAGCTGAAAGACCCAATGCTCTTGGGGGGGAGGGGTAGGCAGAGCTCTCTACCACAGCCGAGATAACTGCTGAAGTTAAATGGGCTCCGGAACACCTCTGGAGATGCTCCAGAATGCTGTGAAATCAAGAACCAAAACAAAGCTTAACTTTGGACGTGAACTTGTCTCACAAAATCAAATAAATTGCAGAAACATTGAATTTGAGAGCAGTATTTTCTCTAGGGCAATATTTTTCTTAATGCAAAAGAATACTTTTTTAAGTGCCACTGGCCTCAAATGGAATAAGTGTGGTGTGTATACTCAGCTTTTAGTCTGATTATTTAAAAGTATTACAATCTTTTTTAAAAAGAAAATCATTCAGAAAATCATTATCTTGGTTATCTATCTTTGTGGTTAGTTTGGGCTAAGTAAAAATACTAGTACATCATCAAAAAACTGAATACGGGTTAAGAGTAAATCGTAATCAATCTTCTACTTTAGCTATAATTCAGAGAGGAACCTTTATCTGTGAGGTAATCCCTCAGAATTCCTCATTCCGTTGCCAGACAATTGCTGAAATAATCTAGAGCACTGATTGATACCAGTTCCATTTTCCAGCTTGTGCCTCAACAAATGCAGTGGTTGAAATTGATAAATTCAGTCATTCAACACTGCATTTTAATTATAAAAAATCCTTTTATATCATGCATTAATACAGTGCTTTCCTTAAAAAATTTTAAAAATTTGTTTCAGTGACTATAATTGCTGATTTGCAGCCACTTTTGAGTTAGAGTAAGTTGACATTTCTAAAGTGAACTTTGTTAAAACAGAGCAAATGTATATTTTAAATATTCACTCACTCAGCTATGCAGCTTGCTTTGATTAGACATTCTGTGTGAATTATAAAATATATGCAGAAAGAATGCTTTAAACTTACATTGGCATAAACAATACTTTCTACAAGTTGTAAAACCCATGCAAAATGTGACGATCTTTGAATTTTTACATAAGAGTCAGTAGGAAAACCAACTCATCTCTGATGTAAACTGTTCAAAACACTGACTGAGGTGTTTTGACCAGTCTGTTAGCTTAGCATCCATTTTTATCTGTGAGATAAAGACTGTCACCTCTGGAAAAGAATGACCCATTTCCCTACTTAAAAAGGGAATTAGCACAATCACCCAAATTCACACTGGCACTATTATGCCAGATTAATCCCCTGCAGAGGGAATCCACGTGAAAATAAAATTCTTTTCAAGAAA
The DNA here is from genome assembly GCF_947247035.1 of Vipera ursinii. Classification (NCBI taxonomy): domain Eukaryota; kingdom Metazoa; phylum Chordata; class Lepidosauria; order Squamata; family Viperidae; genus Vipera; species Vipera ursinii. The sequence goes on along the minus strand of NC_139520.1, from coordinate 22,762,505 downwards.
CACAATGATTATTAGATTTTATTAAACAATATTAACACAAAATGAGAAGCATATTTACAAATAAATAGTAACTCCTCCAAAATATTAGTTTACATGATATTTGAAAAGGAAAAAAATGACTTTGCTTATACACAAAGAAATCAAGAGAGCCAGCTTTGCTTTTGTAAAATGTTGTTAGCCCTGTGCTTCAGGCTGCAATTTGGGTAGATCAGGGCAAATAAAGCAAACTGCTTGATTTTCATAATAAACTAGGTCAAGATATAAATTAGAGGCTTTCAAAGCTTAAAAAAATGAGCAAGTTTAGTTGCTTCAATTAAGCACAGTAATTATAATATTCAAGTAGTCCTCAGCTTATAACCATTTGTGTAATGACCATCTGAAGTTACAAAAGCTATGAAGAAATGACTTATGACCGGTCCTTACACTTACAATTATTGCGGCATCTCTGCGGTCACATGATCAAAATTTAGCTGCTTGGCAATTGGCATGTATTTATAAGAGTTGCAAAGTCCCGGAACCACATGTTTGCCATTTAAAACCTTTCAAGGTTTTAAGCAAATTCAATGGGGGAAATCAGATTCACTTAATGCAAAAAAGGTTGCAAAATCAGGATGACTCACACAATGACTACACTGTGGCTGTAAGTCAAGGACTACCTGTACAGGGACTAAGCAGAAAAGAGCGTAACCCAGGACGGAGACTTCATTTTAAGGTACTGGATACAACCCAGCAAAGAATGAATGGTCACTTTTCATATGGCAGAAATTTAGGATGTTATGTGAATTCATGTTTAATATGTAATAGCAAAACCTTGATTGATCAGTTGAGGCTGAAGTAGCTTCACAAACAAATTAATCCCAAATCAGGATAATCAAAATGTCTTTTCAAAACTGACATTCATGAAGAATTATGACCAAAAACTGTCTATTTCTAGGACATAAGTTAATTTCTAGTATCAAAACTGCATTATTAATAAAACTGAAGCTGGACAGGCTAATTTTATGCATTCTGTGAAATGTGAGATTATGTATCAACAAAGATAACTCTTTTTTACAATTATAATCATGTGCCAAATATTTTTATGAGCATCACCATAATGTGGCAATGAAATGGTTAACTTTTTATAATTAAATCCTCCAATTATCTTACTGAAATATTTTGGTACTCTCATACTATCCATTCTGTAATTGAAACAACCTTATCGTTTAAAAAGGCACAGTAAACGTCTGCAATTTTAGTAGCATTGTTCAGATTATTATTTTGCAGACAGAAAAACAAAACAGCACAGTACCATACAAAAAGCATCTTCTCTGTTCTGTGTTACAATTATGGAACCAGAGCGACTTCCAAACAGTATTGAGCCTTGTCCACAGATACACTCACTGCCTTCCAAAAATGCCCAGTGCATTTTTATAGCAATGAAACTGAGATCTTAAGAACACAAGAAGCAGAAGCAGAGAAACTGGCCCGATCAAATATGCTACTGCTGTTCAAGTTGCTAGATAAAGTGAAATAGTCTTCTTCCCTCTCGGAAGGCTTACGTTTATAAAAACCTTCTCTCCTTCATAGGCTGTTTGGTAGGCACAGAGAAAAATGGCTACCTTTAGGCAAAGCTTAAAGTATTGGTTTACCGCATTAGCACTCTGAGAGGGAGGCCTTCGGAGGCACAAGGTTTTCAAGAAGCTAAGCCCAAGCCTAGCCATAAGAAGATATTGTCACCGCTTTTTACCAGAGTAGAAGGATGGTAGGGCCCAGTGTCTCAGGTGTCCTTCTGAGCATTCCCATGCAAAACAATAGGTGCACAAGCAGCCAATGAATGAAGCACGGTAGACATTGGCCACATACTCTTCACTGTTCAGGAGACCGAAGAGAAAATGTGAGCATCCCCTAAGACAGGGGTTAGGGCAGATTCATTCCATACAAGTAACCTTTAAGAATCTTGATTGATTTATTTTTGACGGCTACAATTTCCCCCCATTACTGGGCGAGTGGACTTTCCAGAGTCAGTAAAGAAAAAGTTAGAAGTTCTGAAGTAAAGACAGAGGGACACCAGACCTTGTACTGTCAAAGTCACAGACAAAGTGGCTGCAAATCTGCTTCCATACCTTCATGCCAACTTTGGCTTACTAATCTTCTCCAGCTTCATTTACGGATACAATGTCAAAAGCTTTATTAGAGGTTAACTTAAGGCAATCCACTATTTATAAAACAAAATAAAAAGGAGAGGAGAGAAACTGATGAAGAAGTCTGAAACGAGACCGACCTAGACACCCTGGGTGAGATTGGATGGGTTAAGGGTCTCTGGTACTATCTGTCTTCACTACTGAGAGCACACAACCCACCACCGATGCCTGTCTCTGAATGGCGGAGCTAGAATGCAAGTTAAGGGTATTAATAGAGAAAACAACTAGCATCCCAGCAATAGCAAAAAGCAACCCCATTGACTTTAAACATTCAATGCAGATTCAGAATAGATTGGTCAGTTACATTATAGCCCAATAGTTTAAAATTTCCCATTACATTTACATGCCTCAGCAGCATTTTTAAATAATCAGAATCCAATCTGTTTGACACACAGAATAACTTAATATTTGTACTGACAGATGCACAAGTTGTTATGTCTTACCTGCAACTTTAACTGGATGTTCATGTTCATCAATTCAGACTAGAAAGTCTGACAATCAAAAATGATAATTAGATGCAGTCAACCAGCAGACTAGTATTCAGCCCTGTTTGAAGCAGAGCTCTGGGAAGCTGCCATTGTGCCTTGCGGATATTGAGAGGGCAAGTACCTGCCTTCTCCCCCCCCCCCGAACCCCCCCACCCCATGCTATTCTTAGTTTACTGAATTTTACCTCAGGAACAGAAACACTTATCCCCCCCCCCCGTTTTTCTGATGTTTGTAAAGGCAGCTTTATCCTTAGCATACTTATTGTAAGCATTAGTAAAACAATGCAACTGCTACTCAAGCCACTGCAGCCTGATAGCTAATATATTTATCCAAATATCAGTTCCTATAGCAACAAAAATGTTTAGTTCAGGAGCTCAGGGAAATCATTCCTGAGGGACAGAACCCCCTTCTCTAACTCTCTCCAGGAAGAGCCCTGGCAACTGGTTTTCGCCATCAGGCATTGGGGAGAGGAGCAGGCCTGATAGCTCTTTATCCATCATGGGCTCTTATTTCCAACACAAACTAAATCACTTAGAGGAAGTTGTGCTTGATCTTTTGTTTTTCTATTTATTCATTATTTAATTAGTGTACCACCTATCTCACCATCAAGCGATTCACTTACTTTCTCCTCTTTCAAACCGTGCTTTTCCAATTTTTGAAACACTATTAGAATGAGAAATTTGTAGGACTCATTCTGGATATTACTTGGCATCAATGTAAAAAACATACTTCAATTCAATATTTATTATTAAATAAATGCACAACCCCAGCAACTTTGGGAAGATATTTTTTAAAAATTACAATTATACCCGCGTACTTCTTGTCACAGACATGCTAACCTGGCCTATGCTAAGAAGAAGCAGAATACTATATTGCATCCTGGTTTAGGCTTGCTTAGAGTTTGAGGGGTAAAATCCATGGGACTGAAGCGAATATAATCTACATGATATTCCCCTGCCTAGAGCAATCTCATGGTGAGATAGGTGGCAAATAAATGTAACAAATAAATCATTGTGATTTCAATGGCTACACTCTGGCCACTTGAGCTCAAAAGTAAGCAAAGCTAAGCCTGGTTAATATTTAGACATAGGATGCCAGAAAACATCAGAGTTGCAAGTTAAACTGAGAAGTTAAAACAACCCAAGATTGCAATTTTTTCATATTCACGTCAGGTAAACTATCTAGATGTGTCCGTGGAATCTTCCTGAATCAAAATTAACTCAAAGGCATCTACTTTTTAATTTGCATTTTATATAAGCACTGAAAAGCAGTCTAGAAAGCAGAATCTGTGGTACCACAGTTTTTTCAAGATACAATTTTAGAGGAGTTTATCAGGAAGCCCATCTTGCATCTTCAACCCAGTGATGGATCTTCCCTTTCTTTAATGAATACTCCAGCCACCTATCTCTTTATGGGCTCAAGAATGATTTTTTTCTGTTTAGCCAGGGATTATTCCTGTTTTACATTTCTTTCATATATTTTGATTAGCTAGTAGAGATTTATTTGGATTATTTTTATACATACTAGAAGCTGAACTGGTGCGCCAGTTCTTCACACACTGGCAAAATGAAAGAAGAATTGGCCAGGGCCATGGCTGCCACATGATATCCAAGCATTTCTTCCTGGCTTTTAGGCAAACTAACACGGGTTCCTCCTCTTCTCCTTCTGTTTCTCAGAGATGGAGGGTAGGGATCATTCTCTAGTTTCACACTGGTCCCATATCGTGTAGTGCATCCAATATCAATGTATGCTCCTTTACGGTTATTGATGGATCTCTGCCTTTGAGACAGAGGCATCTCTTTAGAGCTTAACATGTAAAGACAGCTGTCAACTGATAGTTGATCGTTGATAAAGGAGCCACCTTACATCTGGAATGATGAACATGAAGCATTCCTCTTATGCTAAAACAATTAAATGTGCTCTTGACAGATTAATTTCCATGTCTTAGCTTTAAACTGGTTTAGATGGATTTGCAAATTAAAAGCCAATCAATAGTAGCAGAACTAGCAGTCTGTTCTTGTAGGGCCTCATGCCTGAGCTCAGCCAATCCTGTTCCTCAAGAAATCAGAAGTTTACTGATGCAGATTTTTATGTAACCTGTTAATGTGTTCCAGAACCCCTGATTGAAGTAATGAAAGAGACTTGGGGCCACCAGATTTGCAACCAGATATTGGCTTACCTTAAGGCTAGGGAAGCAGAGAACAAAAGAAGCTAAGTCTTAAATAAAGAAATAGTTCTCATCATCCCTCATTGTTTCATCTGTCAATGACGACAGTAAAACTGATTCAGGGTGGAGGACTCAGGATGTAACCAAAATGAAATGTAAAGACTGTCATTAGTATAGACAGTATTCAAATGTTAGTTGAAAGTTTAAAGATATGCTTTATTGGTCCTGCTCCTATCACACACAAGATACAGTTTATTCTTTGTTTTTAAATGATTGTAACACTCCCCACTTTTTTAAAAAAGTCTTGGTATGCATGTAGGAGATTTCTCTTGTTCTCCAGTTTTCATCCGTTATCATCTGTACTCATTCTTCTTTGCAGGACAAGGTTGCAATTTTTAAGCCAGCCTTGTGGGCAAGTTAATTTTCCACTGCATAAAACATTTGGAATTAAACCTTCCTATATTTAGCCCTGCTATATAAATATATGATCTTTCTTTAAAAAGCATACCAAGATTATTACTACTACATCCCATATTTTAGGGAGCATAATAAATACAAGCTACCACTTAGTCAAATAATTTAACCAATATATACTGAATAACATTCCTTCTCTGCCAACTATCTGGAAAATAGTACTGAAAAATCTCTCTATTACATACACAACTATGTTCTACTCTGCTACTACAATACATATCTTTAGAAAGACTTTGCTGTTCAATGTGAGGAGAAACGCAAGAGAATCTACCACCGCATATTGGTTTTCTTTAGAACAAACTCACATGTTCAGTTTTTGAAAGGAATTGGACTGACTCAGACAACCAAAGCTGACAAGTAACAGACAACTAGTTCTCCTAAGCCAATTTTTCAAATGCTTGAAGATGAGCTCAAACATGAAAAACATTAAAGATCTGTGGGTTTAAAATGCTAGCATTTTCCAAAGTTCTTAAAGCTGTTTTTCTGTTTAACTAATTAACTTTATAGATCAAAGGAAAGTATGCTTCAGGACTTTTTTAGCTTAAATTTTCTTTGAATTTAATGACTAGTTTTCCTGATCTACACTTAAATCCACAGATTTCATGAGGAAAAAAATTCAAATACATTAATAGTGAGCAATGCTGCAAAGTGTTTACCCTAACTCAACTCCTATCCTTTCAAAAATCAAGCAGCCTGTTTCCAAATCCTGGCAATCTGGAATAGAACTATGAAAAAGAGTCTACTCCAAATATATATGATTCCAAGATAAAGACTATCCAAGACAGCCTTGCACCAGGTAACTCCCTCCAACAGTCTCTCATATAATATAAAATAAAGACAAAAATAGGAGAAAAGACTTTAAAACCTACATTAGGAGACTCTTTCAAATTATTTCTCAGTTTATTTAAATTTATGGTAATTTTAAATTCTATTTAGCTGATGTCCCTTCATATTCCTCCTAAATAATTAAACGTTCAAATTATAAGGAATATGATTTAATTAAAGCTAGTACTTTGATTCTCTGTAATTCTTCTCTAACAAAAATAGTGTGTTGGAGGTATATTTAACACTCCATCTCAATTATAATTTAGCAATTACCACGTTTTTAAAAAGGCATGCAAGGATTGAAGTAGAAGATATAGTGGCCAACAACATCTCCAGTGCTGCTTCTATTTTTTTTTTTATATCTGCAAACTTTTCCAGCACTGCTCATGTGTTCAACAATATTCATAGGTATTAAAATCTTATTCTAAGCCAAAAGAAGTACTTACCAGCAGCAACTATGCCTGGGGGGGGCGAACCCACTTCTCCCCCACTGGTTTGACTCATGGATGCTATTGAGAGTTCTCTGGAAGGTGGCAGCTGCAGCTCCTTAGGGAGGAGATCATAGACTGATTCTGCAAACAAGAAATAGACGCATTTATGATCCAAACAAAATCCTCACTACTATTTAATAACAAAACATAAATAAAGGTAATGATGTCAGAGGTCATTAGTCTCCCATATGAAAAACCAGAATTGTTATCAGACATGCATATTTTAAGCCTAGAAGAACAAAGATACATATTTTTGTATCACAAATAAAAGCAAAAAATGCTAACAGTTAAAAGCATTACCGAATACCTTTGATTCAGTCTTTCATTTATTTATTTACTCCCCAATGTTAGAGAGCTAATTATGCTTTGTGCCAGAAAAATAGAAGTTTATGGGAAACAATTCTTTTTTTTGTTGAAAAGTTTTACAGTACATTTTATTTTTAACAAAACAAAACAAAACCCCTCCCAACCCCCTCCCCTCTTCCCAACCCTCCCCAACACCTCCCTCCCTCCCCCTCCCCCCTCCCCCCTTCCCAGAGCTAAATACAAGGTATAAAAGTACAATCATAATCTACCATATGCAAACAACAATAAACTATTAAATCTATCGCACTTTAACTCTTATAAAATAACTACAAGCAATATAAATATCACATCAATACTTATTCAAATGCTAAATGAAACTTTTTAGTCCCATATTTATTCTGGATATAATCAATCCATTTTTTCCACTCCACAATATATCTCTGTTGCGAATGGTCTTTCAAGTACGCTGAGATCTTTGCCATTTCCGCCAGGTTGGAAACTTTTAAAGTCCATTCTTCTATGGGAAATAATTCTGTTCTACTCTATCATATTCTCTTTTGTACAATCTGATTCTCATGAAAGGTTCTCTCAATATGTGTATTAATTTATAACCAATTTCCTGTAGCACACACAAAAAAATTCTGATTTAGGAAATGTGCACTATAATTTTGATCCCATCTAAACAAGCAATTTTTAGGACATTGTTTAACATTTATGTATATAGTATAATGTTCTACCTATTTTAATGAGCTTTGTTTAATTAGATCATTAGTATGATCATACAGGGCTATTTTAATTTATCCCATCAATCTGTCCTAGTTTCAATTTTAAAAAAATAACCATTAATTTAATATAACAACCATCACTGTTGTTATTATGTTCCTACAGACTCCACTGAGGCCAAAACAATTTGCACATGCATGGATTACTTTCTAGGTCCTCTCTCAAACAGAAATGCCAGGAGTTTTTTGAGTCTGACTCAGAAGCAAAGCCTTGAGTTAATTTGTAGTTCAAATCAAAATGAACAAGTTTAGCTTTACTTACTTTCTCCATGCAATATTATTAAATAAACCCTTGTACAAGACTTCAGTATATGGAAAAAAATGTGGGCTGGTGCCCTGCATGCTGACCAAGGACAGAGAATTAAGCTCAGCCACAGAACAGCAGGATGGATCCTCTTCCACCTCACCTACTCTGCACAAGATGAAAGATTACTCTTTAAAGAGAAAAATGAAACAATCACTACCATAATCACAAACAACATTTTCCTTGTTTCCTTCAGGGTCACAGTCCCATGAGACAATCACATAAGGCCTAGAAATGTTCAACCAATTTTTCAGTTTGGGTAGCTTGGCAGAGTGAAGACTTTGAGAAATTTAACATGTATTTTAAGCCACATCCAATGGGGGGGGGGGAAGAATTGACTTAAATCATTCTGAAACTTGGGTCCTCAAATAGTAAATTAATAACTGAATTTTCTTTTGAAAAAGGCCTGTGATATTCTGAATAGCAGTACTTCAAATTAAAACATTATACCATTTGGAAAATAAAACTGAAGGGAAGAATGCAACATTTCTCATAAAATCTATTTTTCCACTTGACAGATCAGATTAGTATAACTATCCCACTGTAAGTCGTATCAGAAAAAGTTTCAACTAAACATGAATGTTAGCAATCCCACATGAAAAAGTTTCACACTTCAACGTTTTGTCCTAGATCCACTTTATACCATTATAGTACATTCTTTTAAGGAATATACAGAGATACTCATGCGAATCTCAATTCTACTCTCATCACTAGATGAATCACGAACCACACAGGTTGAACAACAAGAATCCACAAATGCATTCACCAGCTCCTCGGGATGGGTGCATTAAATTTTCTGTTTTTATGTTCTAATTCCATGATCATTACCAAACAAGAAACAAACTGGAAGAATGGCAGCAGGGCTAGCTTTTAATCTTATCTTCTTAAAGCCCTGCATAAATGAAAGATGATCGTGCCTTTTTCCAAAGTCCACTGTGCATGACTGAGGACACAAGAGAAAAGAGGATTGGTGACAATCACAAAGAATGCTGTTAGCGAGCCAAGCCAATATTTATAAGCTTCTGCTGGCCAATAACTATTCCTTTTAAGATTAGTATAAGAAAGGCCTTCCCCCAACTTGGTGACTTAATTAAACTCAGAAGCAATTATTAGAGAATATTTATTCTGTCAATTAGCAAATCAATATTCTTTTTTTCTGTTGTGCTTCAAGTGTAGATCTCACCATGTTTGGAAAAATTACAGGAAAACATACTGGTTGTATATTAACCTTTGGAAGGATTGCAGCAGCCAAGAATAAGGGGGGGGAGGGAGAGACACATTCTAGATGTAAACTAGAAAGCAAGGATGGTTTTAAAAGCAGGCATTAAAACTTTGGCAGAAGAGAAAGTAAACTGAGAATCAACCATATTCTAATCATGATCTACTGCTAGCCTTCTTTCATATAAAAAACACACCATGTGATGAACGGCATATAAATTTGATAAACAAACTCTCTTTTGAGTTGAGCTCAGTTTATGGTGACTTTATAAATTTTCATTGCTAATTTTCTTGGCAGGTATTTTTCTCAACTTCCCAGACTGAAGTCCTGAAGTGTCCTCGGGGTCTCCTATCCAATCAGCAGAGAAATGCAACCCTTTTTATTTTGGGCCTTCAATATCAGTCAAGGTCAGCTAGGCTCCCCACTTGCTAAGGGCCATGCCAAATCTCTCTCATGTCTCTGGACTAAGTTGGGGGGGGGATTAAGAAGAGCGAGAGACTCTCTAATCATGGTTCTACCTTGCTAGGGCAAACCACCAGGTGCATATGCCTAAAGCTGAATCATTCAGATCCTGTCCAAGCCCCCTTTCTGTTTGTTCTCCAATAATGCCCATACTCAGAAAGTCCTTGCCAAATTCTCAGTAGAGATGACTATAAATAGATTTGCTATTACTGAAGTGTTTCTCAGTTTATAGTCTGTTCAGTAGTAAACACAGTCTACTTCAGAAAGTCCATCAATGCTATTTCTCTGCCGTGCCACAGTTCTTGGTTAGACAGGAATGCTTCTGTATTTGGCTTTCATATTTATCTTTTAAAAATTTGAAAGCTACAGTTATGAGCAATTGAATCAGGGATCAATTATTCATATAAATTGCCAAATTAAACTTCAATTTTCTGAAACAGGTATGTCAAACTCGCGATGTCACGTGACGTTGCGCATATTGCAACTTTTTCCCCATTGCTGGCAATAGGGTGGGCGCAGTTTTGGCATGACGTATCTGGTCCACGGGCCGGCAGTTTGACATGCCTGGTCTAAAACAAGAATATTTTATCATTATGTTTCCCAGTAATTACTGAATGCAGCAGGCCACTGAATAAATAAATTGTACATTCCTATAAATGTTATTACACAAGGAGTTTTTAAATCCATATGGCTGCCATGATTATAAGTTATAAATGATAATAGATCCAGTGCAAAATGAGGAGGAGGAAATACAATAGTTTTGTATCTATTGCGGCAGCCAAGATGAATAAATTTCCACCACTACCATTTATTTGTCTGGTTTCCTGCCACATCTTTGACTTGCAATCTTCCTTCTATAATAAGAACCACATCAATGCCACAAAATAAATTTGCAGTCTAAACCATATTAATCATTTTTGTGCATTATTTAGTTTGTTATATTAATTCTAGCAACTGACCAAAGTGGTCTAAGTACAAATCTAGGACCATACAAATTAAACTCCATTCAGCCAGTAAGCTCACTGAGAGCCATCACTGTCTCTTACCATAATCTACTTTATAAGGTTATTGCAAGAACGAAGAGTATTACACTATACATTGCCTTAAGCACATGACAATGAAGATGAAGCATGTATTACAGTAAGTACTTAGATAAGCATTACATTATTCCTTTAGTCTATTTTTAAATTGTGTTGACTTCTAGATGAAAGACAGGCATGCTTTAAAGTCCTGCATTGTTTTATTGTTGTCTTTTGGGTGAAATAATGTTACGCTAAATATATACAAATGTTATAGCCACTCACACATACAGAATGAGATCAACCAGAGGAACTGCCATGACAAAAGAGATCCTGATGAGATGTACTATCGACAGACAGCTGAGTTGCCAGACTCTGGGAAATCCTACCAGTGGCAGAAGAGGGCTGAATTAAAACACATCACTGAAGAACTGATCATAGCAGCAGAACAGGCATTAACCATCAGATCCACAAAAACAGAGGCCTACCACTCTAGACAGAACCCAAGGGGCACACTATGCAGAGAGGCCTCAGAGACAGTCCAATACATGGTGGCAGCAGGCAGGAACAGCATACACCTACAGTACAACCAGGTAATTGATATTGTGTACAGGAACATCTGCACAAGGTATGGGCTAGGCCTTCACAAATACAGATGGAAGATTCCATAGAAAGTTGGGGACAGTATGAGAGCTAAGATCCTGCGGGATTTCCAGATCCAGATAGACAGGCAGGTACTAGTAAATCAATCAGGCATCATGGTAGTAGACGAGGACCAGAACACAGTGATGGTGAGAGATGTAGCAGTCTCAAGTGACAGCAATATCAGGAAGGAGTATGAGAAGATGGAGAAGTACCAGGGCCTGAAGGAACAACTAAAGAGGATGTGGAAAGGAAGACCAAAGCAATCCCAGCAATGATAGAATTTGGGGCTGTGGCTCCTAAGATGGGAGAGGCTCCAATCTATCCCAGAAGCAACCTCAGGGCTTTCTCTCCAGAGGAGTGTGGTGTTAAGAACAGTTAAGGTACTGCACAGGATCCTCAAATTCCCAGGTCTCTGGTGGAGTATCCAAGATTGAGGAAGACCCAGAGCACCCACCAAGGTGAGAAGGGAATTTAGACTGCATACATTGTATATAAAATGTTACATATTGGTGTCTGTGTGCATGCACACACATATGAATTTGTTACATAAACTTTCAAATCCCACTTGTTCCTAGATAATTTATGTATTCTTTCTAGTTTTGTTACCTTTCATATGATAACAAAGCACCTATTTTATGAGAAACTTGAGAAGAATGTTATAGAAGCTGTTATGTGTTTAGAAATACTTACCTAGATCTTCTATGAAAATTATTGAAATTTATTTACAAAATGATAATACTTCAACATACAACATTCAATATATTTGCAACAATCGGCATTTTGATTTAGGTTAGGATGTCTTAATAATATTTACTATCATTCTTTCATAATTATTTTTGAAAGCAAATACATCGTAAGATTATATTTGCTTGGTTATCACAACCACACGCTCTTATCACCATAATTGGTATCACCGATCTAAATTAAATAAAAGGTTATTTGTGGTTGTCAGAGTAACTTTTGCTAAAGAGTTAACAACTAGCGGTATTTGTAATAACAGACTTTTAAAGAACATTCCATACAAAAGGGAACGAAGAAAAGGATCTATGACAAAATATTCTTAGAAAGTCAGTCAACCTATCAGTTCACAAGCTGGCCACAGCGCTCTTCCTCGGGTATTGCTGCCGCTTTCCGGCGCTGGAGCCGAAGGAAGCCAAGGCCAGCCCGGCCTCCTTCAGCAGCGGCCCAATTCAGCCGAGCTCGGGGCGACCAGCCTCCCGGACCCCGTTCCCCCGCCCTCGGGAAGCGCCTCCGGCCCGCAGGCGGATCCGCGGGGCTCGAAGGCGCTGGCCTGCCGCGAGGCTCCAACCGCTCGGGCCGCCCGCAATCCGGCCCGGCTCGCCCGCTTGCTCGCCGAGAAGGCCCAGCGCGGCCCCGGCGGCCGACTCACCCTTGGAATAGAGGGACTTGGGCGACTCGAGGTCGAGGTCGGCGCTGAGCAGAGAGATGAAGTCCGAGGGCATCGCCGCTCCGGGGCCGCGCTGCGGGGGCCGACGGGGAAGCGGCTCCTGTCGGGAATCCGGTGGCTGCCGCCCAGCGGGACCGCCCCCTCGTTCCTAGCGCTGCGCATGCGCCACCCGGCCCCGCGCGCCAGCGGCGGCCGGAGGGAGACCGAAAGCAACGACAACTGCAAGGCGCATGCGCTGCGCTCGAGAACGCGGGGAAATCCTCGGCCTTCGGGATCCTTCGACCTCTGCGCACCGAGAAGGAAATGGAGCGCGCGCGCGCTCAGGTCTGCCGTGCCTAGGGAGGAGGAGGAGGAGGAGGGCGGGATCGAAGCAGGAAGGAGCGCTTCTGCGCTTGCGCCCCTAGAACCGTTCGGGGGGGCGGCGCGGAAATCAGCCTGCTCGATGCCCCGCCCCGCAGGCGGAGGTAGGCGGGCGCAGCGGTGGGAGGACTGCCCCCTCGCTGAAGGGGCGGGGCCTGCGCAGGGAGGTGTGGCACCCAGGTGGGAATGCGCCATCGAGGCCGACTCGTTCAGTGGCGCGCAGCGGGACGTCGGCCAAAGCTGCATCCCGGGCTGGTCCTTGCGGGGCGGGGGATCATGGGAGCGCGGGACCGAAGGAGAGGGGAGCGGCCCGGACCCCGGCCCGCTCGGAGCCAGCGTAGCGCCCGGCAGCGGGAGGGCCCCGCTGGGGGAAAATTGCTTCCCTTTGTCAGCCCCCCCTTTCTGCCACGGCGGGATGCCTCGAATGCCCTTACTGGCTTTTCCCGACGCTCCCCGAGTCCCGGGTGCCCTTCCTGAAAGACCCCTCGCCCGCTCTGCCCACCAGCTTTTCCTTCTCGGGTGGCTTCCTCGGCGCCTTCGCTTTGTCTCCCTGGGCTGCCTTTCTCAACTTTGCTCCACTTCTCAAAAGCGAGACCAAAACAAGCCTGTTTTCACGACTGGAGCAGACTGGAGCAGCCACAGATCGTGCGGGCTGTCCGCACAATCCTGCTTAGCCAGGTGAATGGAGGCAAGCCTGCATTTCCACATCTTGTCACTAACTTGGTGCCTGTTGCCTTGGCTGGACTGTGATATTTTGGCTTGGTTGTGAAACTCCTTTTTGTTAATTTACAGTTCTGCATACTATTTGAACCAGGAACCTGGGTTAATTCGGTAATCGGGTTAAGAATGTCATTTGTTCAATAAAATATTTGGCACCATTCTGCTGCCATTGGAACCATTTACTTTTGCAGGCTGTGGAAACTTTATTTTTTCTCCAGTAGTATATTGTTAAATATATAATATTTTGATAATGCTATGAATGGTATTTCCACAAAGGACAACCGTTTGTTAACTAAAAAAGCCAACACAGTGCTAGGCTGCATTAACAGAGGGATAGAATCAAGATCACGTGAAGTGTTAAAACCACTTTACAATGCCTTGGTAAGGCCACACTTGGAATACTGCATCCAGTTTTGGTCACCACGATGTAAAAAAGATGTTGAGAGTCTAGAAAGAGTACAGAGAAGAGCAACAAAAATGATTGGAGGACTGGAGGCTAAAACATATAAGGAACAGTTGATGGAATTGGGTATGGACGCGGTGGCTCAGTGGGTTAGGACACTGAGCTTGTCAATCAGAAGGTCGGCAGTTTGGCGGGTTGAATCCCAAGTGCTGCATAACAGAGTGAGCGCCTGTTACTCGTCCCAGCTTCTGCCAACCTAGCAGTTCGAAAGCACGTAAAAATGCAAGTAGAAAAAAGGGACCACTACGGTAACAGCGTTCCGTGCGCCTTTGGCGTCTAGTCATGTCGGCCACATGACCACGGAGACGTCCTCGGACAAGTGCTGGCTCTTCAGCTTTGAAACGGAGATGAGCACCGGCCCCTAGAAACGACTAGCACGCATGTGCAGGGGAACCTTTAAAGGTAAAAGGACCTTTAGTTTAATGAAGAGAAGGACGAGGGGGGACATGATAGTAGTGTTCCAATATCTCAGGGGCTACCACAAAGAAGAGGGAGTCAAGCTATTCTCCAAAGCACCTGAAAGCAGGACAAGAAGCAATGGATGGAAACTAGTCAAGGAGTGAAGCAACCTAGAACTAAGGAGAAACTTCCTGACAGTTAGAACAATTAACCAGTGGAACAACCTGCCTCCAGAAGCTGTGAATGCTGCAACACTGGAGGTTTTCAAGAAGAGACTGGATAGCCATTTGTCCGAAATGGTATAGGGTTTCCTGCCTGAGCAGGGGGTTGGACTAGATGACCTCCAAGGTCCCTTCCAACTTTTTTATTATCCCTGACTTAAAAATACATACAGAACATAGTTCTATACATACATACATACATACATACATACACACACACACACGTTAATCCAGCTAGATGGGAATTGTGATCCAACACATCTGGAGAGCAGGTTGAGAATAGCCACTCTAAAGCTAGACTGGCCAAACCCAGCTGAACCAAAATGCACTCATCAGCAACACTACAAGCCAAAGTGGCCTGCTTCACACAAGCTTCAGCCATAAACCATGGTTTACTACCATAAGGGCTTAGGGCAGACATGTCAAACGTGCAATGTCACATGACGTCACGCAATGTATCTGAGCTTTTTCTCCATGGGCAGCAATGGGGTGGGCGCGGTTTCCTGATGACGCATCCGGCCCGCGGGCCAGCAGTTTGACACCCCTGGAGCCTTAGGGAGATGCAGGAACCTCAGTCACACATAAAAGAAATGCAGAAGTGATGGCTCCTTTACAGGGCCAGTCCCTTTTGCTCAGCCCTGGGAAGCCATTTCTGAAAAACCTTGTCAAGAAAACTGCCGTCACTTGTCAGTTGCTAAGAGTCAACACTGACTTGAAGGCACACACACTACTGTATGCAAGAGGTAGATGGGAGGATTCAGATGTATTGGTTTAGATCAGACATGTCAAACTCACAATGTCACGTGACATCGTGCAACATAACGGGGCAGTTTTGCCATTGCCGGCAATGAGGTGGGCATGGCTTCCGTGTGATGCGTCCGGCCCATGGGCCGGCAATTTAACACCCCTGGTTTAGATTAAAACGTTCATTTATAAAATACTTATTTTATTTAGGGGCTGGGAGAGATTAGCAGGTGTTTCCTAATAGGCGGCAATCATGAGTCAGGAGGTAAATTATTTTCCAACAATCGTGTGGAAAAATAAGGCAGAAGAGAATGCAAATCTGTCAGCAGCCCAGGAGATTCAGGGCCAGCCAGCCGGCATTTCCTGAGATGCTTCTCCCAGCAGGATCCTAGCAAAAGGACAGGGTGGACACAGAGGCTGAGGCTACCATGGCAGCCCAGGGAGAAGCTCAACTCCAGCCTCACGCTCACCTTTCACTTTTCCGCTGCTCTTGGCCAGGTGAAGGTAAAGTGACAAGGTAGGTCTTTTGGAATCCCTGCCATCATGCATGGAGTCTAACTCTGTCTTGGCAGTAAGTGACAGGGAGGGTTGATATCTGGCCAGATAGGAGAGCAAATTCAGTGGAGAGTGAGAAGACCAGCAGACATCTCTGCCTGTTGCACTGGATCTGACAAGCAGCTCCAGGTCCCGTTGGTGCAGCCTTACGGGATCGAGAAGGTGTACCTCAACCTTCTTAGCCACCCAGAAAACTGCTGTAACCTGGCCTATCTCCCATCCTTAGGATGAGGATACTCACACTAGTATATAGTGCCTTGATTTTTCTTCTTTATATTGGGATATTTTTAATTATGGTTATGGTTTTTTTGTTTCCTGTACTGATTATTTTCCACCTAGACATATGCATATAAGAGAAACAAACATACAAAAATTCTAAACAACACAGCCTTCCCTGCTGGCTCAGGAAAAGTGGGGCAACAGGCCAAGATGCTTCATCAAGGCACCAGACAGCGATGGTTCCCCTTCCGCACTCTCCCCCTCCCTTCTCACACTCTGTCTTCCTTAGGTTCAGGGCTGTTAGGGCTAAACTTTCCCTGCCTCCAGCTGCAGACGTGCCCATGCTATTCCACAGCCAGGAAGACCTGCGTGATGACCCCCTTCGCCTTTCTGATGCTCACCCGTCTTTTACTGAAGCCCAGTTGGAAGGCTTGTGGCAGATTGAAGCAACCTCTGCCCCCCAGTGCAGCCATCTTTAAAGGACGTGTTTGCTGCTTGTTACACCCCAGCTGCGCCTCCTGATCTCTGTTCTAACATATAAAGCAAACAATAAAAACCCAGAGCATGGGGCAACTGCCAGAAATAAAAACTGGCAGTAAACAAACTGCTCCTCCCCTCCCCCCCCCAAACTCTTGCCTAGGAACAGGGTTTCCACTGCTGGACAGGTGTGACAGAAACAGGGCCATCCTTTTTATGGTGGAAAGGAGGGAGGGTGTGGCCAGGGGGCACTGATCTCCCACCTCTGGGCTCCACTTTGCATCCACAGCAAGCTCTTTATTCTGTCCCAGTTGCCTCGCGTGGCATCTTTGGACCTGTTTCACCTCTGAAGCAGTGATTGAATGGGAGGGACTCGGGAGCTGCTGGTGTGTCTTTGGGATTCAGCCTGTGCGATTCCACACACCCAACATCCTCTTGGTGTGGTGAAAGGAATAGGCGGGCAGTTGCCTCAGCAGTGGAACTGGCCCTGCACCAATTGCCCTCTTGGCAGATTAGGCCAAGCACAAGTTACTCAGATGAGGCCAGGTGGGAGCCATCCTCCCAGCCACAAGTATCAGCTCCAAACAGGTTGTCTTTGAAAAGGTCAGTGGCAGCTTTCACTTTGTGCATTGGCTCCAACCCTCTTCCTTCACACTTCCAGGTGTTCTGGATGTTAGCCCAGGCAAAGGGAACCTTGCTCAGGTGGGAAAATGCTGAGAGCCCTGATGGGTGGAAGGCCACGTTTCTTTTGAAAGAATCAAAGAACATTCAAGCTCATCGGGCAGGGCAGGGAAAACAGGAGGAAGAAGTATTATGAATAGCAACCTCACCATCATCCTATCGTTTAAATCCTACATAAATAAATATGTTGACAATTCCATTGCCCCTTTTCAATAATTCATACTGAGTATAAATACATGCACAAGATGGGCACATTGCCTTTATTTAAGAAAAAAACCAACTGATGGATGCAAATAACCCACTGAACGGAGAGGGGGGCTGGTCTCTACTTCACATGGAAAGTCTTTGATTTGGCTGAGTATATTCCAGTATCGTATAATAAGACAGCATGGTTTTAATTATTTCTTACGTTTATCTTTAAGGTCAGTTTTTAATTTTGCTATTATGTCACAGAGGGAATATTTAAATACATGACATTTAGCACAATCCAAAAAGAAAGTAAAAATGACACCCATTAGGAGAATCTGGTTTCCTGTGAGGTGTTCAATCACAGCATCAAAGCCTCCCAGGTGCAAAAGTCACTTAATTTTACCCAGCCAAGACCAAAATATATATGTATAAAAATTTGCCCTTCAATTGTTCGTACTGAGCAATACTGATTGTACGTAGCCAGGTAATGGAGCCTTTCTTCCTGTCCATAAGGAGCACCTTTGATTTCCCAACGTCAGGCTTGTCAAAGGAGTCCATAAGGAAGGAGGTGAACGATCAGGCCCCTTCCTCCACGAATTATTTATCTTTGTGCTGGAATCAAAGGATCTAATTCAAGCACAGGTGCCTAAATTCTTCCTCTAATGATGACGTTACCTAGTTTGGTACCGAAACATCTGCAAGAAAATAGCCAAGCTCGGAGAGCTCCAAGGACCCCCCAGTTCAACCCTGACCAGGAATTCTCTTCTACCTCTCTCCAAGGCAGAGCCCAGCTGGCACCGAGAACCCAGCAAAGCTGAAGGTTGCCCTATCCCCGAATTCGAGGAATTTGGCCCCAGCGATCAGCCCTCCTCCTCTGCCAGCAACGAACGGCGGGGCGGCATGTTTTGGGGGAGGCAGCCCCTTCTGCGGGCGGAGGAAGGTAGGCTGAGCATCCCTATCCCCAACCCCGCTGCGCTGCCGCTCAAGCCGGGCGCAGTCGGGGCGCAGGCTGGGACCTCTGCAGCGCCCCGGGGCGACGGCTGGCGGCGGTCTAGTTCGGGAGCGAAGCCGTCGGGGGACTCCGCTGTCCGGTTGGGCGCCTTCTTCCCGCGCTCCTTTCGCGCGAGGCAGATTCCCCGCCGCCGCCCCGACCGACTCTGCCGCCCCGGCGCCCAGACCGCCTGGCCCCGCGGGGCTGCCGAGCCCCCCCCCCGCCCCGCCCTCGCTGGAGCGCCAGGGGAGCCGGCGGCGGCGGCGCCCCCTCCTCCTCCCCTGACTGGAGCGTCGCTGCGAAGGCGCGGTCTTACCTGGGCCGACGGCAGAGACCGCGCTCCCTCCGACGGCGCCCCACGGCCAGGCGTGCAGCGGCCCCGCGCCCAGGGCGCTCTCGGGGGCCAAGGTGGAGCGCATGACAGGCGCTGCCGCCGCGCGGAGCCTAATCGGCTGGGGCCCCGTCGGGGTCGGGCTCGGGCTCTCTTCGACGCCGAGCGGCAACAGCGCGCCGCCTCTGCCCGGCCCCGCTATTTATGGCGCCGCCCGCGAAGCCGGCATCGGCGGCCAGTCGGCGCGGCGCAAGCGGACGGCCAGGGGGCGGAAGTGAGCAGGCCTCTCCCCCGCCCGCCGGGCCGGGGACCCCGCCACCCCTGCCCCCTCGAGGGCGGCCGGCCGGGGCCGGAGCTGCGCCCGCCGGGTGCCTCGCCGCGTCCTGGCCGGCGTGGGGCAAGGGCCGAGCGGCCAGCTTTGCCCTCGGATGCGGCGCGCGCAGCCCTCTCCCGGCTTCCAACCTGGCCTGTTGCTCGGTGGCCAAGAGCTCAGGCCTGCCTCGCCCACAGAGCGCCTGGCCCGGGGTTCCAGCGCCGCCTCCCTGGGCCTCGCTTGGCGTCTGCCCTTTCCCAGCGGAGAAAGAGGAGGCCTGACCGCTCCGCCCGAACCCCGACCCGGGGAGCCAAACTCTGAAATACCTCGTCCGCAGGCCTGCTCATCTCCCCCACCTCGGTGGACCAAGCTGGCCTTAAAAGCAGGGCTTGCATTAGACCGAGACCCTCCAGTATCCATTACACCTTAGGCTAAATTGGTTTGTTTGGGTTACAAAAATCTGCCCGTTAAAATTGTTCAAATCACTTGTTTAAAACCCTTCCAGGCAGAGTGCAAGCATATGGAAGTGTATGGATACGTATGGAAGTGTATGGATACGGGAGCCTTCAAGAAGTGGTTAGAGAAGGAGTGAAGAGGAGGAAGGGGGTGGAATCTTGCTCCTCAGCCGGCAGATCAGAAAGCAAAGCACGGAAGGTCTGGCAGGTGGATCCTACTTAGGCTTTTTTGGCTTACTCTGTAAATCCCTCAGGGCAGGTATGCAGATCTACCCAGAAGAACTAAAGGCCTGGACACTTGGCACGTTGGTTGCACAAGAGGCCATACTTGATACAGCAGGACTCACTTCTGAGTAAACATCCTTGTTTCCCACAGCAGTTTTACACCTGTTAGACCAGTGCTGGGATGGGGAGGGGGGGAATCCAAAACAAAACACCAGAGGCCCTGTAACCTCTAGCTGGACAGTGCAGACGGTCACATGCTGCTTTGGGCTTTGCCCCAAAAGGACCGCTCCGAAAGGTGTCAGGCCTTTGACCCAGTCTTCCTCCTTGTGGGGTTCTTCTCCCTTTCCCTTGCAGGAGGGTTTACTACTGAGTACCCAAAGGGGGCAAGATTAAGCCTCCGGGTAGGGGTCCCTGTGTCTACCAGCTTCCCCCGTGGCACTCTGATTCAGTTCTGTTCCTCTTCGCAACCTCTCGTCTCGCTTACTGACTCCAAAGAACTCACTACACAACCCTTTTGCTTAGAACTTCCTTTGGCACAGACCCGGGAATAGGGCTCCCAGGAATCATGAGCCTCATCAAAGCCACTCAGATGGTCAGCTTAATTTCGCTGCTGAGCTCAGTGGGTTGCCTCCTCTTTGTCCCTGTTCATCTCCCTTTCTGTCCCTGACTAATTTAATTCGCCTCAACTTGAGGTTTGGCCTTGCCCGGCTTGCACTTTCCTATCTAGCCTGCAGCCTTTCTTGGAGATTTCTTACCCAGGGTTACCTGGAGGTAAGACAGGCAGCCTATAAATTGCATCAATCTATAAATAAGGTAAGTAAATAAATTTCCCATCCTGGCTCATATTAGTTTTCAGAGATCAGCCAAGTTTGTGGCTCTGAGAAGGGGCCATCCAAACTGCACCCCAAGTGCTGCATGGCCCCTTTGCTTTGAACCTCTTCTTGTGCAAGACTGACCAGTGCAAAATCATGGGAGACCCCAGGTTGGTCCATTATGGAGGCCAGTCAAGAGTCCATTGGCCACGGCTGCTCAGCATTCGAGGAAGAGAAGGTTCGTCTCCAGTTTGATCTTTCCCTACCCAACAGCAGATGCCAGCGACTGAACCTGGAGGTACCCAAAAATGGATGTTCCTTACTGGGGACTATTGGTGGAAGGAGTGGGGGGGAGGGGGGAAAGAGACACAAGTGCAGACATCTATGGAGGGGGAGGTCTTTCCAGAAACGGAGGGTTTGGCAGGCTTAGCATAAAGGTGGTCTGTCCTAATTCCGAAAGCCACTCAGTCAAGGCCAGAGCATCCATCCTCAAGCCTGGCAGAGGGCACTGAAGACCAATGCAGAGAGCTCAGGAACCAGCTGGCAAGGGGAGAATGGATCCGTTACTGAATTGCTGCCAAACCCACTTGCTTAATTGACTCCTATTGGTCTATATTTTGACTCTCAACCAACCAGCTCGGCCCCTTATCTGATTATTAAGAGTGCCAAGAGCAGGGGTCTGCTGAGGAAGCTTACGCGGCACCCTTCTGCGGGAGGCTTAAGTCTCAGCAGGTTTTGCTCCCTGTGTGGCTTTTCTCCAGACTGATAAGCCTGCTGAAGCCCATCCTTTTCTCAGAAGCAGACAGCTGCTGCCTGTTTCCCATCATAACCCTTATTCCAGTAGGATCAGCTTCCAAGACAAGATTTGAACCCTGGATTTAGGGAAAGAGACAGACATGCATGGGTCTTGTTTTCTTATCAGCCAATTTCAACAAAGCCACAAGAGCAGATGCAGCCTCTGAGCAGGACCCCAGTCACCCCTAGGGCCAATCTGGCGGTTGGGTGCATTTTTTTGCACTGACGTTACCAAATCCTTCAGGCTCTCATGTATGTGTGACTGACGGGTCTTGGCTGTTAGAAAGCCAGTTTCAAAGAAGCTGGAATCATTGCAAAACAATCCAGAGCCAGGGGCTCAGGAAAGACAACTTGAGTCCATTAAAATCCTAACCTACCAAGACCAGATAACCTGGCTAGCAGCCATAGATGCCGAAAACGTTTGTTCAAAGCGGCCAGCCGTCTCACCAGTACTTAAGTTACAGAAGGACTAGTTTCAGTGCAAGAACGCAGAGGTGCAGCTCAGTGGCTTTCAGCAAACATTCCATGGTTTTTCTGGGAAGTGTTGCCCTCACGAGAAAGACCTTCTTTTCACAAAACATACTGCAAATTGCTGTATTTTTTGACCTCATATTGTGCACCAACAACTCAGTATCTACTCTTAGCAGCCACAGAGATGTTTTCTGTAATTATCTGTCACCAATCTGGTCCTTCTGCCAAGATTCCAGCTGAGCCACACAAGGCCTAATGAGGCTGGCCTAGAACTCACAGGGTCCCATCCGCAGCTGGGCTTGGTGCTTTGGGCTGGCCTAGCTGGAATCTGGCCCAAGCCCCGCCGTGCCCCTGCTGTATTGAGCTCAGGGCTCTAGTCCTACACTGATGGAGAAGCCAACAGCTCGCTCGCTCGCTCTCTTCCCCCCCTCCCGTAACAATACACCAACAGCAGAACCACCACCTGGTCAGCTGGGCATGTGAAGGAAATTAATCTGGCTGGCCTAGAGAAACTTTTATTACAGAACAGGCCAATTCAGAAGGCATACAATGAAACCGGTATGTAAACCAAACCACAATTAAAAATACAGTGAATTAACAGTTGGAAATCCAAGTACAAGAGAAGCCTACAGAAAATCCTCCCAAGCAAGCCCTGTTGGCAGATGCTGGTGGGATCATTTTTCATAGGAAACGTGGCTGCCTACCAGCTGCTAACAGTGCTTGATAGGACAAGCTGGCAAAGGCGGAGACTGCCACTCTACATCAGAACCAGTTAAATAAAAATGACTTGTAGCCGATGCCTGAAAAAGCACATCATAGTGGAATGTCAGTTCCTGGAGTTTACAGCAAAGATGGTGGTTTTCCTAGATCCTTGGTTGGCTTTGCAGGTAGCAGAGGCACTAAACTGATGGATAGAAGTGAAAGACATCTGGAAGCCATCAGAAGTTAGAAAACATCTACAGCTGTCAATGGAGTGACGTGGGTGCAGATAACTCTTGCAGACTCAGGTCAGGAGGATTTCCCATCCGTTATGTAGTAACGATACATCAAGCCCAGAACCAAGGCTCCCAGGATAGGGATCAGCCAGACCGTCCAGATGCTGAGGAACAAGCAATAAAGAAAAGGTAAGCCATGCTTCCGTGAATGGAAAGATGATTCCTGCTTTCAGAACTTCTGACTATTACATGCAAGACGGAATGTTGGTGACAGAGGTAAAATGCCCCCCGCGGCCCCTGCATACAGGAACATCTTGTGCATAATTATCATAAGCAAGAAGGCTGACATGTCCAGCCCAGCACTTCCGTTCCTCTTCACAGTTGCAACTGCTGTATTTCTGGAACTCTTCAGATTCTTAGCATAAATACATTCTGGGGCAACATGGTCTCTTCTACACAGTTCAGCCAATCGATGTGGCCACATGTTGCTGACACTGACACTCGCTACAGAATTTTCCATTTCATGGCACAGTATTATGATGGCCACCAGTTAATGATTGCTAAGGAAAATTCTCTTAAACTTATCGGAGAAATGTAAAACATGTTTACACTTGCATTATACTTATTGTAAGGGTCTAATGTAAGTACCAGCTGTAAAATGCCAACTGTAACATTCTTCTCTTTGCCACCACCAGGGAGGTAGATTTCACTAGCTACACAATGCCTGTAAGTCTTCCATTTGAGACAGGAGGACACACATTTCCAGAGGCTGCTTTTAAAGACAAAGGGAGCGCATTTCTTTGATTTACAATATTGTAAGGATACTGTACCTTGACTCATGGAATGTGCTTGGAACCTGGAGAGATAAAAAGGCACATCCTTGTGTTAAGCTGATAATTGCTCAGAGAGCCAGATAACTCTTCCCATCTTTCTCACACCTTGGGGAGAAGGGGGGGTGTCTTAAGTTTCCCTCCCCTGATCCACCTCCCCATTTATTCTGTAGATCACCACGTCCCATCACTCTCCCCAACAGGCAAAGGGGGCCTTTCTAAAGGATAACATCAACATTCCCCAGCCCATCATAAGAACCAGATGCCCATCCTGTTCTTTCCTTCCACTTTGCTGGCTGAGGTCTGTGCCACTGTGCTCCCCCCCACACACACCCATCTTCTGCTAGGAGCAACCTTGCATTCGGCATCAGCCTGGTTCTAAGAGCTTGACCATGTTCAGAATCTAAGAGAGAAGAAGATCAAGGGGGTTAACAGACCTCATCCACAGAGGACTGAAGGAAGGCGTGGCCTGAGCAACAAAGAGAAGCTCCAACCTGTTAATGAGTCCCTTACTGGCCCTCCTGGAAAGGTTTAGACACGGTGCCTTCTGAGAAGGCCTGCCCAGAACAGCCCGGCTGTTCCCAGGCAAAATCCTTCAGTCAGGTGTGAAGAAAAACTAAGGTTACATCAAACTCCCTAATGGGACTCCATTTAGCATGACTTTAACCTTTTCTTTGGCTCACGGCCCTGTTTGTCCTACCAGCTCCAAGGAGTTTACGGGAGGATCTTCTCCTTGCACAAAGACAGAAGGCAGCAAGTTACCCAAACAGGAAGCTAACCGCCTGTACTGCTGCCGTCCTTGCCAGGCCCTTACAAGCAGATGGCGAGAGAAGCCGCTCTGATGGACAGCAGAGTGATGCAAAGGATATCCCAGGATGGGGATGGGGAAGGAGACGTTGGAGGGGCAGGCAGGACCCAAGAGATGTTTCTCAATGCAAGAATTGTATCAATTGTTAGTATCTACAGCAGTCTACAGCTCATGACTTTATTTGCTCCGGACCTGAGTGGAGAAGAAATGTTTCCAGTTTGTCCTGTGTGTAGATGATACAGTGAATCACGTCTGTTATTTGCAGAAAAATAAAAGGGACCATTTTTTAGCTGTAGAAGTGGGGCTGTGCCAATAAAAAACAGGCAGTTTTTTCAAAGGAAAACAAAGGAGCCTTTAGGAAGAATTTATTGGGGGGGGGTGTTACAACATGAGAGACCAACACAAACCCCAGGATGAGAGAATGGCAGCTCAGACAAAACTCCTTTACTTTTCAGCCCAAATAATAGCTGTTTTTCTGAAAAGCTATATGGCTTGGATCAGGACGTGTCACTCTGCTGACCCCCACCTCCATAAATGCTAGAGAAAAAGAACAAAGTAAGGAGCAACAGTCTGCATTCGCCTTGTGAGTCAACAGCCTTTCATTTTAGGAAAAACTATCAGGTCGGTAGGAAGAATGGGACCAGGAGATGAGGCCCCATGCAAAGAGGAGACATTTCCAGAGAAGAGCCAGTCCTGAAATCCAAGCCATGGCCTTGAGAAGGAGGAAAGGCTGATCTTCACTGGCTTCAGAAAGGGAGGTGCAGGAGACCTTCCCACACAAGTGGCCGAAAAGGCCCCAGCCGAACAAACAGAAACTCACTGTGTCAACAGATAATCCCAGTGCAAGAGCAGTAAGACAATTAAGTCAGAGACACATTTTTGGGCTGCTATTCATCACAGATAATGGACGTGAACAGGAGGGGAGAGAGAGTGTAAATGTAGAAGCCTTCGTGAGAAGCCTAGGTTTGTATCAAAATTGGTTTGATAACAGTTTTCACAACAAAAGAATCCTGCTGCTCAAAACTGGAGCAGAAAGCACTCCAACTCTTTTATAGTCTGAGCTTTACCTTGTGCTGCAAACCAGGCCTAAGTCTGTACTTTAGATTCCATATATGGCGCAGTCAGAAAACAAGCCAATTAGGTAACCAATTTAAGCAAGTTGTGCAAACACAACCATTGTTTCCTTGATCTCCTGCCTTGTTCCCTTCTCCTGCCTTTATCCCTTGGGCCTGGCACACCGAGTTGCTCTGAGGTTTGGCACTTTGCAGTCATAGGCATTGCTTTGGACCCTTTTTCTGGGCCCAGGTTTTCCCCAAAGCGGAAGGCAGCTCCCCTGGGCCTGACGGAGCACTTGTCAGACCCAACATTTTCAGAAGGTGAGAAAAGCCACTTCAGAGCGCACTGCAGACAGCCCTTCCAACTTCCCAGCCATCTCTGCCATCTTCCCCAGAGGCAATGAAGCAAAGACACAGCAACAGGAAGATTTATGCTGTAGTTTTCAGACAGGGAAACTGCGAGGGCAGTTCAAGAGTGGAGCTGACCACGTCCAAGAGATGTTCTGCACCAGCTGGAGGAGAGAACTGGCTTCCAGGCAAGAGGTGGGAGGGGCTGCCATTCAGAGGCTGGCTGTGTGGGCAGTCCCCTTGGGAAGGGCAGGTCATCAGGAAAGGCAGCAGGTTCAGGAATTGGGTGAAGCCAAGCTGAGATTCCTGCCTTGCTCCCAGAAGAAAAGACTTGTCCCCACATTTCCCTGGCAGGCGTTACTGGGAAGAAACATCAATGGCAGAACTGGAAGTATGTTGACTTTCAGTTCCATTCCTTGTTGCTAGTCCAGGAGGACAGACAGACAAAGCGCCTCTGGGTGGAAAAAAAGCAGAATCGCTACCATGCTTTGCTTCCCGTGACAGGACATGTCCACCTCGTAACCAGCAGGCCATCAACCCAAAGTTAGCCTCAATTCCAACCAAATCCCACCTAAGAGATCTCAAAGAGATTGGCCACCTACAGTCATGTCAAAGGTAACCTTTAAAGCAATTCTGGCCTCCAATTAAAGCTGGTTCATCATACCATAAGCCCCCTCCGTAGGACTGGCAGATGCATCTATTTGGATCTCAACCTCTTTACGTTCCCGTTCCCACTGCGGGAGGACGAATCTCAGGACTTTTCCCCTGGTTTCAGCTAAAGCATTTCTCAAAAAGCCCAAGACAGGATTTGGCACCTCTGATCATATTACTGGCCCTGCTGGTAAATGTCGCTGGTTCCTGAAACTCACAGGCATTAGCTGAGCACACAGAAAGGGAGCAAGCAGGGAGGAAGGAAGGGAACACGCAAGAGCAGCCCTTCGATTAGGCCTGGCAAAAGAAGGAAACAAAACACACACAGAGGATAGGTTTCAAAGGGGGTTTCCTGGCCTGCGAAGAGTCTCCAAAGAATCCACCATGGCTGCTACCTGGATCCCAAAGTGAAGACAGGATTTGTTCAGGGAAATTGCTGGCTGTTACCTAAAAGGTTGCCACAAGTGAGGGTTGTAAAAAGGGGCAGCTGGACAGCCTTGCAGAAGAGGAAAAAGAAAGACAGCCAACGGTCAGTTCATCCTCCAGCCGCCTGAACGCAGCAGACCTGATTCGAAGGAGTGAGCAGCAGAGCCCACAGCAGGGTTTTGACAGGGCCTGGGAGCCTTTTCTCAAGAGGCAGGTATCAGGGCGCTGTGTTTCCCCACACAGCCCAGGGTCTCCCCACAGGTAAAACCCCTCCTGTGCCTCTGGAAAAGCAGGTAGAGAAGCGGGGAAACCCTGCAAAGCTTCTGGACCACTTGAGCTGCCAAGCCAGAATGAGGCAGGCATATTTACCCCAGTGCCTCTCTTCCCATTAAATTTCCAGCCTGGGAGACTTTATCCTTGCAGGAGCAATGCCACCAAGCCTCTGTTCTCCCCCAGAATCATAAGCTACAGAAAGGCCCACAGAAAGGTTTACAGCCTCCAATATCACTCATGGGGAGGGGCTCTTGTACAAGGTTGTTTTCAGCTCTGGCCGCACCTTAGGCCCCTTAGGAGAAATCAAGGCCACCCACAGCAGCTGAAAGTTTGATGACTCTCTCAGGACAAGTTCAGTGAGCTATAAGCTGGGACATCTTGCTCATCCCAAGCCTTTGTTGACACAAGACGGGGAGGGAGAGTCCTCAGGGAAAGGGCGGTATATAAATGTAATAAAATAAATAAATAAATAAATAAATAAATAAATAAATAAATAAATAAATAAAATAGGGCAATTACAGACTGGGCTGCAAGCTAAGCTGCAGAAAGCTTTTATTCCCTTGCTGCAAAAGGCTGCATTCCGCTCACCACATGGTACTCTACCCAAAGGGAAGAGGTCCCTCAGCTGCCTCCAGCAAGAGGGCTACCCTGCAGCGCAGTGACTGTATCGGAGCACGCCACAAGACCTCCTCATACTCCCTCTGCTGCAAGACAGAGCAGTGAAGAGGAAACAGGAAGTCCCGGCTCCTCCAGCAAATGCCAAGTGCCTTACCCAAGGATCTCTGCCCCAGAGGACTTTCTCCTATTCAGCCAAGGATCCGTCTATCCCCTCAGGAGGCCCACAAAAAGGACAAAAAGATAAAAGTCCTTTTCTCTTGGAGGCCCCCCCAAGAGCTGGCAGTCAGAACTCTGCTGTCTCTAGACACACGTCCAGTCACAGCAGGTCCCCAAGTACCTGAACAGTTTTTCTTCCAAGGTGGAAGACCGACAAGCAGCATCCCTTGCAGGGCAGAAAGATGCTACCTGCAGAAAAGAGGAGCGGCTGACAACTCATGAATCAGTAGCCTTGTGGTCAGGAGGATCTGTGCTTCTGGAAACAAAGCCACTGCCTTGATCTGAAGCATTCTGGCCAGCGGTACAAGGGTAATCCCCCCCCCAGGGCACCTCTGCCGCGTGAAACAACTCACTCAGCTGAACACGTTTCTGTTCTTACAGCATCTGTTCAGGTACTGAAGGATGAGTATTTTCCTGTGAGACCGGTATATCAGAGCCACCTGGTCTACCCAAATATGGGACAGACCATACTGCTTCTGCTTTCGCCTTTCAGCCCCAATCTGGGAGTCTTCACAGGCAGTCGTTTCTGCGACCAACTATTTCTGTGTAAAATTTAAATTTACCGACAAAGATGCTGCCTTTAATTCTTTGATGTCTCCCTTTAATTCCTTGTCAGTAAATTTTAATTTAGTACTGAAGGATGCTTCCCTGCTAGAATAAAACAGAAAATATATTACCAGAACTGGCCTTACCTTGGAGGCATCAGGTTTGCGATCATCCTGTTGGGAAAAGGGGAAAGAAGGGGGAGACTCGTTACACATCTGAGAAAAACCGCCTCCTCTAAAGGAATGATGACTTCCCTGGTAACCACCGAAGACCCTAAAGAGGGGTATGGGCTGATGATAGGTGGGTCAGCAGGGAGCTTGGTGGCAACTAATATTTTGCTGGGTAGAACTGAATGACTTTAAAATACAGGAAATGAATGCAATATTAAGTCTGAATAGAATAAATCTACCTATATATACTTAGAAGCATCAATTCTGCATAGAAAATCTAAAAAAATACATTGAATTGAAATCACAGCTCCCCTTCCATCTATGGTGATAACCACTGTTAAGGCCTTCGCTGCCCTGAAGGAAAAATACCATCCAGAAAATGAAACATCTTTTGATAAAGGAAAAGACCAAAGGCATCTTCCCTTCATTTTTATATCCATTTCTATTGATCATTTATTTCAGGATCCCTCTGGAGAGATGTGGGTAAGACATCAAACCCGGCGAGTGAGACCATCCATCTCTCCTTGCTAAGCCTCACTTCACTTGAATAACCTGCACGTAACTCAAGGGGGAGACTCTGTGGAGAAGGCCTGGCCTGCTAAACAGGCATCCTCAGAGATAAGCCAAGCAAAGGAAGAAGAGCTCCCAGGGCCACTGAGGCACGGGGACTCAAAAAAGGAGCTGCTTCCCAAGGAGAAACCTTTCAACACAAATATCACAAGGACCCAAAATTTATTTTATGAATTAAACTTTACCGGATGGATCTCTCCTATGAGATACTGCTTGAGCATTTGTTTAGCATCTGTGGAATGCCCAACATCTTCAAAACTCTCTGTGGCATCTCTACCAGCTTGTTCAAGCAGAACCTTATCTCCACCTGGATGCTAAAAAGGACAGAAAGTTTGAGAAAGAGGAGCAAACAGAGAATGACCACTCTATCTTACGGTATAGGAAACTGCAAGCATTCAAGATTTTTCTCACTGAGGAAAAATTTATTTTTCACTTTACCATAAAGTAAAATCCATTAAATGGAAGCAACAGGACCTATTTCCTAGTAGACTTTTAAAGGCCTGCATTCTATTAATGTAACCCTATTGAAGTCTATTCAGAAAAAAGCCCTTTGAATTCCACAGAAACTCTCTGAAGTAAATTAACATGTATGTCATGTCCTTTATGGGAACTAGCTTAAGGAAACACAGCCTTCGTCAACCAAGTACCTAGATTGATACTGTCAATATTGCAATTATAGACGTGTGGTCTCCTCCAAGCATCTAAATTTAAAACCCATCTGTCCACAGAAATATGGCCAGAACAAAGGATTGTGGGAGCTGCAATTCAGCCACATTGACATGCCTTCCCATGCTGTTCCTAGTTACTCAGGAAGGAGTTTGTTTTTCTTATCTCTGGACAGATTAATGCTGGTATGTTGAACACACTTCTCTATTTCAGGAAATTTGCAAGACTTCTATGGCCTATTCTTGTCCCTAATATTTTGAGGGTGACAGCAGCTCTTTATTCTGCTTGAGGCTTAGCTGCTCAAAATTCTTTGTGCTCCTAAGGTGCTGGATGCAGGCAGGAGCTTTGGCAAGCAGGTTGTCAGGCTGCCTGCTGTGAACCACCAAGCAAGGCATGCAAAGGAAGGTCTTCTCTTCTGCTGGCTGAATGCCCAGAATTAATCCTAGCTGGTTCCCTCAGGAAGATGGCAGAGATGGCCTCCCTCTGGCTGAACTGCTGCCCACTGAGGTGGATAATGGCAGGGCAGCAGGACAAATGACCCAGCGTGCTGAGAAGGCTACTTATATGATCTTTCCAACTGATGTCTGACTTCCTCCTTCACCCCTCCCCCGCCCCCAGGGAGCAGATACCATCAGCTGACAGCAGCACAGGAGCCAGACAGCTTGTCGGGTCAGTGAGTGCAAAGTGGGCAAAACATGCCCAGACACACCCACAGCACACTGCAAAGAACCCTGCGGTGGATTTTACTCCCAGGGTAAAACTCCTCCAAGGGTGAGGTGGGGAGCAGAGGTTAAGGGAATAATCTCTGATTGACGTCATTAGTTTCCCCTTGTGGCAAATTTCACATTTTTACCCAGAGAAATACAGAAAGCAATGTGGACATAGGGGGAAGTAAGGAGACATGAACAACAGACAATAAGGGCTCCATTTGCACCCTTAGCAACTGAGTTCCCTTCTTCCCTTTGCTTCTGTGGCCTCTAAAGTGAAGGGTACTTATCCCAAGACATTCAACAGACTTCTCTGCATAGCTCAGACTTCTCTGCAAGCTCTCGGGCTAATTTATTTATTTACATGATTCAATTTTGGTGCCACCAAACTCTGGGCAGTTCACAATGTAAGTTGACCTTAAATTTCTTAAATTAACTTTCAGTTCACTGGAGGAGGCCAGGATGTCACAAGGACTTCTATTCCTGGTACTCCTTACAGGAAGTTGTTTCTGATGCCTTAAATAATCCAGCTCAACAAGAGGCATACCTGGAAGTACAAAAAGATTGAGAAATTGGATTAATCAAGAGCTAAGGGATATTTCAGGCAGCATAATAACATTCCAGTAGCATGCTAAGAGGTGGCAAACAGGTGCCAATTCAGCTTTGCCTCCTAACTTCCCATTCAGTTCTGCCCTCCTGGCTCCGTGGTCTTACAACCGTTTAGGAGCGGCAAAGGCTCCAGAGCCAGCAGCCAGAGGACTACAAGAGGAAGTCAGCCTCTCCCTTCTCTGCCCTGCAAATGTTCTAAACTCTCACTTTGGGTCACAGGCTGCTGAGCTCTTCCCTGGGCACCCTCCCGAGAACAACTACGATGCCCTCTTGGCCGAGAGCTGGCTGGCAGCGGACCTTATGTTATCCTCAGCACTAAACTATTTATTTGCTAAGGTATTTTAAATACACCCCTCAACACATGAAGCAGTAAAAGAGGAAGTGAAGATGATAATTTTAAGTACAGTCGTGGCGATTAGGTGGCTCTACCATTTGAGCAATCTGTGAACTGTTATAATTTTATTATAGTTTCACCTTGTGATTAGTTGTTTTCATGCCTGTAATATATTCAAGCAAGAAGACAGTTGAAGATATTCCTATAAAAAAAGAAATAAAACAAGCTCTTGTGTCATTTAGGATTTCGGTTCTATTGCTCTCCTTCCTTCAAGTGACTGTGCTGCCAGTCCAGCGTTGAACCTTGAACCGCTATACAGAATTTGCTGCGATGCAACAATACGAGTTTAAATATAACAAATCCCCCCCACTACCTCCCCAAGGCCTGGCTTGCATATGCCCTGCAGGAGGGCCGTTCAGCCAGCCAGACCCTTCTGGGGGGCGAGGAAACGGCTCTCCCGGCCTGCCCGCTCCAAGAAGGCGGCGCCGGCGGCCCTCCCGCTGACTGGCGCGTCCCAGGAGCCGCGGGCGACGGGCCCCGATCCAGCCATTCCGACGGCGCCCGCCGCCCTCGCGCCCCCCACCTCGTCGAGGAAGCGGGTGACGTCATAGACGCGATCGCGGATGACCAGCCAGGCCTCCCGGTCGGTGCTGCGCTTCGCCACCTCGGCCAAGGTGAAAAACGGGCCGGCCTCCGGCCTCGCGCCGCCGCGCTCTCCGGGCGTCCCCATCCGCGATTCCCGCCTCACCGGTCTCAGCCCCGCGGGCCGCCGCCGACCCTTCCCCTCGCTCGGCCAATAGCAGCCCCGCGCGCGCCGCGAGGCAGCCAATCAGGCGCGGAGCCATCCGGCCCTTCCGGAAGGAAGTGACATTGAAGCGGCGCGGCCGAGTCCGGAGCGAGCCAAGCCGGGTCGTGGCGCGTCCCTCCTGCGGCAGGCTAGCGGGCGAGCACCGAGGGGAGACCCGGATGTCACGGAGCCCGGCCCTCCGCGCGCCCTGGCGGACCTCCGCCTGAGGCACGCGGGCGCTGGAGCCCGGAGAGCTGCCTTGGCGAAAACCGTTTCCTGGCTCACCGTTCAGGAAACGGGGACATCGAATTGAGCCTCCCGCTTCCAAATGTCTTAATTCTGGCGGTCACGAGCTTTCTCTGTAACCTGCCAGGTTTTTGGAGCCGCTGCCCAGGGTTGCCTCCAGTGAGATTGGGGAGCTATGTAAATTAATAAATATCTAAATTACATTGGGCAGCAGGGAATATGAATTAGCCTGCCAAATGATCCTTATTTCTGAAAATGTACCGATGATCTAAAAGCCTGGATCTCAACGTTCTGCACGTGGCTGCTCTTTGTTGAGCACGATGGGTAGAAAAGAAAGCAGGCCCAGCAGGCTCATATATGAAAAGTATATGAACCATGCAATATATTCAACTGTAAAATATGATCTGATTATTCCCCAGGGACAGTCTTGCCTTCCTGTTCTTTGTTTTGTCAGTCACGGGAAATATTTTCGGGTGGGGGACAGCCTGTGTGGAAAGCCGTCATTTTCACAGGAAATGTGCACTTCTCTTTGTTTTCCAGTCGAGCAAGTTTGGCCACATGAGCTGGAGGCTAGCCCAGCAGCTTCTTCATTTATTTACCATGAAGTTACAGAGAGTTGGAATGGGGTGGAGATAACGATAGGCCTGAGATACACAATCACAATGCAGACCTATCTGCGTGGTGGCTCCATCTTATCTGAGGTAATAAAAACAAAAAATGTAGGTAGGGTAAATTGGTCACTCCCTTCGTTTGTTGAAAGGTGACACAAGCGTTACCTTGAGCTTCTGGAAAGCTCATTATACATGGATGGAATTTGGAAGAATCCCCTTCTGACTTTCAGACAGATTTGCTTTACAAGTGTCTATGTGTCCTTCATTCAATGGTTCAATGCATAAACCCTTCGGATATGTATTTCAGTTGAGTGTGAATACAGGAGCTTTGATCCCCACTTACACTCCCTCCATGACATCTGCAGTGGTTTCTGGACTCCATAGCAGCATTTCAGAAGAGGATCTCTTAGAGCAAGGGTGCAAAAAAGGGTGGCCAGGGGGTCTTTTTCCTACACTACAGGTTTTACCAACACCCTCAGTGTGATAATGAACTATCATCTGCCATTGCATTTCAGCTACTAAGTCCAATTATGACCTTATAGCAAAGAACTGTGGCTGGTGATATCTGGCCAAAATAATTAACACCTTCATCTGTGGTGAGGTTTACTGGAAAGTAAGCACAGTAAGAACCAGTCAGTATTCAGTGTTGTGGTCAAAGGTGCTGGACTAAGCACAGCCAGACCTCGATTCTAGTCCTCCCTTAGGGACCGATCTGACCCCTCTCTTTTCAGCCTAGTCTCTCGAATTAGAAATCATTCTGAAAAAGAGTACTGGCAGCCCCCTTCCCAAAATGTTATCCAGAAAACTGCATGGACCAGAGCATGTAGTCACCAAGAACCGTGGCTCATAACAGGAAGGAGCATGAAAAGCATGGCTAAGGCTCACAGGTTACCCTAATGCTGTAGGGCTCCTCTGGCAAGTATATTGTGTCATTTGCTGTTACTGCAATGCCTGGAGACATGCTGCTTGCTCCTTGAGCTGGCTGCAGTGCTGCCTTTGGCTCTCGTGCCCCAGCTCCAGCCAAGTTAGTGCCCAGACAAGGCCTGGCTGTGGCATATCTGCATTGGCTGGGGGCGAGGGGGTGCTTGTAATTTTCCTGGCTTTGTGTGTGTGTGTGTGTGTGTGTGTGGCTTCCCTCTCACTTTTACAGTAACATTTGCAAAAGGCCAGGCACAGGAGACTGCTGTAATGTGCAGATCTTTCTCCTGGAATGTTTTCTTTCATCTCTAATCACTGCAGTGAGGCTCATAAATCAGGCAGTCAAGACAAAAAGCCAAACAAGAAGCATAATTTGCTTCTTCCTGGCCCTTGTTGTTTTTGGCACACAGAAAGCAGAGACATTCCCACTAATGACACCATGGGGGACTGTGGATGAGGAAACGTCAGCCTGGTGACTCCCCACCTCTTCTCTTTTAAGGCATGCCAAGAGATCCTTGGAGGCTGATGAACAGAATGGACACGGGCCTTTGTTTCTTGGAGAACAAGCCATGTTCTTCAGGCATTGCTTGCCCAGGACCAACAGGAAAACGAGGTTGGGAAGCAGGTTTAGACAATTCCACTATTTGTCTATTTATCTGTATGTCTTCACACACATATTTAATCTTTCTCTCTTAACATTCATTCACACACACAAAAACAGAGCGAGAACTTGGAGCCAGTGCTCCCTGGTGGGGTCAGAACACCTTGAGCTGTTGAGTCCTGAGAACAATCCACTTCTGAAGGGCTCAGTCATGTACACCAAGATCTTGGTATTGCTGAGCTTCCAGTTAGCTTCCTCTGGACAGCACACTCGGCAGGAGACAAGCAGTCATCTCACAGTTGTCCCTACTCTGGTAGGATGGATAGAACTTTAATAAGAACCCTCTGGATACTTTAACATACATGTATTATTTTCATTTACCTTTTGACGTGATGTATCCCTCATCTCCTCTGAGGGAGGTATGAATGGCAACTCAGATCTAGAGGAAGGAGGGAAATAGGAAGGGAGGCTGCATCAATGGCAGTCTTCGTATTGTAACAT
The DNA here is from genome assembly GCF_947247035.1 of Vipera ursinii. Lineage (NCBI taxonomy): Eukaryota > Metazoa > Chordata > Lepidosauria > Squamata > Viperidae > Vipera > Vipera ursinii. The sequence continues at coordinate 22,726,885 of NC_139520.1, read as the reverse complement.
GGAGAAGAACATTTTTCTCAAACATAAGGGAAATACTTAAATTTGTCATTGTGATCATAAAATCATGCAGCATCTTTTCTACTTTGTGCCCTTTAAAATGCATTGTTCTCTGTTAAAACTGTCATAAACAATTTATCATCCAGTTAAAAATTATTCATAAGCTACATATATTTAGTGGAAGTATTAACTTAGGACCAAAGTTGAGCTGCCTGTGATAATCCCCACAGTGTAAACTCAGCATCTGGTACTTGTAGGGTGAAAGGTGAAAAACCAACTTCCTCTTTTTAAATGCTATTCTTTTTCCTAAATGGCATGAAAGTGCCTTTGCTCACTTTCCCTTAATTTTCCACTTGCTCTCCGAAAGGCTTCCTGGCATTTCCTCCCCCTCCTGCAGTGAGTGACTGAGGAGGGAGTTTCTGTAATGCCCTGGAGACATTGAAGGATTTAACTCCCTTTCCTTGAATAGCTGCTGGGTACAAAGGTGGTGCAAGTGGTGGGAGGGGGTTCGTGCAGAAAGAGAATCAAAGACCCTGCCCAGCACTAAGTTGGTTCTGCTGAAAGTGTAAACAATGGAGGAACAGATATCTGATAGGGGCTTGCCCCATAATTGTCCTGCTTCAGTTTAATATCTTGAAGTTTTAATAGTTTAAAAATGTGATTTTCAATTATCTACTAATTATTGGACTGTATTATTCTATGGAGAATCCCCAGCATATCTGCTTCTTCACCTGGTCTACAAAGAAGAGCTAACAAGAGGGAAGAATGCCTAGCATGAGAGGTAGGAAGGCAATTTGAAGTCCTTGGAGATCCTTCTGAAATTTTGCTGTAGCCAGCCTGAAGTAGAGAAGAAGACGGGGGAAACTAAGCTTATCCTACACTGAGCATTCAGCCTCTCACCAGATCCATGCAGGATAAACGAGACCAGCATCCCACGGAGGATCCAGAGGTCGACAGGGACCTAGGCCTGAAGTCAGTCCCGCCAGTGTTGGCAAGGACAGGCTGGGATAGCAGCAGAGTATGTAGCCAGGGAGGAGAGGGTGAATCGGGAAGCAGGACCCAAGTGGAATGCTGAATTCGGATGGGATCATCCTGCCCCTCTTAGCCTTTGGCCACTGAGAGAAGCATTTCCAGAGAACGGGAAGGAGGGAGAGGAAGACAAGCAGATTGAACCTGGTCTTGAAGTCTAAAAGTCTTGTGTGATTTAAAGAGAAAGGCCATATATGGTATACAGATCAGAATAAGATGGACAAGCTTTCTGGGGGAAGGGTGTGTTGTTATATGTGTCATTTTACTTGCTTAAAGTAGTTATCCCCACACCCTGATACCATAAATATCCCTAAGACTGTATATTAAAGAAAACTGCCTTCATCTGTGCAGTCTTATCTGCAAAAAGAATCTGCTGCCAAAGGGGAAACATCAGAGGCATCAATTAGCTTCCCCCTCCATGATTTAGCGTTAAAGGTAATTGAAAAAGTATTGGCAGTATTGTTTCCATTTTAAAATGGTGAAATCCCTCACAAACACAACTGGTTCACCTTGGGCACAGGAACAGGTTTGCGAAACCAGTTTTATGACACGGATATGACTTGTGCTCCAACTGCAGAACATCCCCTCAGGGGAAGGGGAACATGGAGTCTCTTACTCTGAAGAGATGTTTCCCCAATGGCTGTATGTAGGCAGATCTTGCAGGAAGAACAGAAAATGCTTTTATTAGTGCACCACAAAAGTTCCCTGTGCTGTGGCCAAAGTTGTAGCTATGTCGGGCATGGTAACTGCAGTTACCTCTGTCCAGTACAGAGAACAAAAACCAGGGCTTTCTGTCCTCCTTCAGAGGAATCTGTTTCTACTGCGTGAAAGCCTCTCCCCCCACCTCCACCGTACAGCCCAGGAAGGAGGGGTCCCTGCTGCAGGCAGTTCTGTGATGAGGGCCGCAAATGAGCTGCAGACCACAGAGGCCATCTGGCTCTCCAGAGGTTGACCCAAGGAAACCTGAGGCCTTCACTTTGGGAGGTCTCTCTTTTTAGAACACAGCACAACCAATTCATCTCAACCCGCTTGCCTGCACCCCGAGGCCACGGGATGATTCCTGTGGCACATCTGATTTCAGAGGATTGCTTCCTCTCCCAGGGAGTCCCAAAGCCTTGCCCCTTGAGCTGGGCATCCTACGCTCTTTCCCTGGGCATATTCTGCTACCAAATGTGTTACAGAGGAAGATATAAATGCCAAATGGCAGCCGTGGCAGGGGCACTGCTACCTTTGGACATGGGGCTAAAAAGGTCCCCGGCATAGCATCCCTTGTGGTCAACCATGTTGGTCACAAACGTGAGAACCGCCTGCTTTCCCAGCTATGGAGGGGGCAGTGAGGAATCTCGCCAGGCTGTCGGACCCTCTGCACCGCCCCGCCCCCCTCTGTGCAGCCAGAAGGGCCAGAATTCTGCTCCTGGCGGGGCGCACAGGGAAACCAACGCCTGCCACCGCCTATTGCCAAGCCCAGAGAGGGACCGGGCGCTGTGCCCCGCCAAGGCTGCCTGCCGGCAACTGGAGAATGCAGCCTGTCTGGCGTGAAAGGCCGGGCTGCTCCTCCTGGGCGTTCAAGGGAAGCCGCCGCCCCAGCATCCCGGCTGCCCAGGCGCCTGGGGGGGGGGTGCTTAGCCGCTCACTGCGCCTGCGTCCCAGAGGGTGCCTCGCGGCCCCTTGGGAGATGTGGTCCGGTGGCGGGAGGCGCGCGGAAAAAGGCCTAATTTCCGGCGCGCGTGTGACGTCACGTCGGCGGGAATGGCTGCGGCGGCCGAGCAGGCGGCGGAGGCGCGGAGCATGGAGCTGGAGTCGGCGGTGAACCGCTGGGCCGTCCTCTTCTACGCCCACCAGGCCTTGCGGGCCTTCCGGGCCGGGAACAGCCAGGGCTTTCGGCAGCTGCGCGATGTCCTCACCGGTACGCCGTCGCCTCGGGAGGCCCGTCGCGGCCGGCAGCGGGGGGCGTCGGGGGGCGGGCCGGCCGCGAGGAGAGCCGCGGAGCTCCCGCGACGAAATCCGACCTGGCTCCGGGGGTGCGTGCTCGCAGCCGCCCGGCCCCGCTTGACCGCCTCTGCCTTGTTCCCCCAGCCGTGTTGGCGCGGCCGGTGGCGCTGGAGGAGCCGATCCGGATCCAGCTGCGGATTATCCAGATCCTGTCCAGACTGGAGGAAGGTGAGCGGGGCCCAGCCCCTCTTAGCTCGCTCCCGGGGCCGGCTGGGCCTTGCGGCGAAGGCGCGGTTAGCGTTTAAAATGGGATCGGAGCAGGGGACTAGAAACTTATGCAGAGAGTCTGAAAAATCTGGAAGTGTGTTGTCCAAGGGATGAGGAGAAGGGAAAGCAAAGATCTAGAATCCAAGACATGAAATAATTTTATTAAGCGGGCAGAAAAACTGATTTCAGCCTAATGTTAGGAAAAACCTCTCTGATAAAGGAAAATGTGTGTAGATCAGGATAGAAATAAGGGGCCCTTAGTGCTCTTTGAGCTTGGCTTTCTTTCAGGTGCTGATAGCCCTGATGATGTTACCTAGATTGGGAATGAAATGTCTGCTGCAAGGAGTCGGGGGAGTTGCTTTTCATGAGGGGCAAGGAAAATCTGACCGTGCAGGGGTGCTGACTGCTTGCCAGAAACACATCTAAAGCAGATTGATGACTCCCTACTCCTAATTTGTCTGCAGGTGGAGGTTATGGATTCCTTTGCTGTATGGGAGGAGGAGAGTAGGCAAAGGGGCTGATGGGTGCAGAGGGCAGAGGAAAGTATGGTTTTGATGATTCAATTTTTGATTGGAGCTGCCCTGAGTTTGTTATAAGGTGGGCAGCTACATAAACATTTTCAACAAAGTCTCTGTAACAATAAGAATAGCTTAAAATTAGAACCAGTGTTTGAGGGAGGTAGTGAGTGTATGCAGGCCAAGCTCAGATGAGAATTGAACAGCCACTTTTCATAAATTTTTGTGTTGAGCAGTAGAGTGATTGTGGTGGGTTCAGAGATCCCTGTCAGTTGCAGAATTATATGCTGTATTGCTTAATTGGGTTATTCTACCATTACTCATAAAGTAATTGAAGAACGCATCTGTACTTCTAAAATGTACATTCCATTTATCCAAGTGTATGGGTGGGTATATGTATCCGCACTGAGATACCATAGTTTAAAAAACAACAATCTTTTTTTTACTTTAGATTGGCCCATTGATTCAGCAGCTGAAGTTGCGCCTCTTGAAAATGTGCTTGCCCTTCTGGAGAAGCTCAGAGAGGAATGTCACATCAACATGGAAACAATGGAGGAATTAAAGAGAAGAATAAAGGAGGCTGTAAGGATGACTGTTTCATCTCCTGTTGAGATGAATAATTAGTCATAATAATAATAATTATTAAATGAGGGGTCCTTGGTGCTCTCTGAACCTGGTTGTTTTCTTGCAGATATTTCATTACTTAAACTAGGTATTGATGCTGCAGGAAGGCAGCCAGGCTCAGAGAGCACCAAGGACCCCTCATAGCTTGCCAATCCATTGATGCTGGTTCTGCAAACATGCCAGGCCAGAAATCCCCAACCTTCTGCAGTCAGTAGATGCTCTCATACCACATGGCTCTTGTGAAAGGATTATACAGTCCTCCAGATCTGAAGCCAAAAAGTGTTCTACCATCCAACCTCTTGAATTTAATTTTTGGTACCTTTTCCTCAGTTTCATGAAAAACCTTGCTTTAACATTATGATCTTGCTTATGGTCTGTGTTAAGCCACAATTATTTATTGATGTTCTCTGAATGAATAACACCCCCCCGGGGAACTTTAACTCCCAACCATCTCCCACTGGACATCTCCCAGTGTCTGTTTTCAGAATTGTTTGCATTGTTGTACATCAGAAAGCTGAAAAAGGATTTTGGAGCAGATAGGGCATGTCCTCTGCATTGTTAGCATCTCCTTAAAGAAGATGCCTCTTGCCAAGCTTACCCACTCAGTCCAAGGAAAGTGCTCTGAAGCATCTTGTTGCCCTTAGATATCATTCCTAAAGGTATTTTTCAGGGGGGTCTCAGTGCCCAGGAAAAGAGGTAGCATCAAAACAAAGTTACCTTTTCTTATGATCACGAGCCAGCATTAATGCAACTTTAGATTCTTATACTGCACCAGGCAAAAATGTGGTTATTTTAAGACTCTTTATTGCACATTTGGTGAGGTATGAAATCCTCTGTAGGACAAGTCTAGCCAACAAATTTAATTCAGTAAAGCATGACTTAACACATTTATGAAAACAGCCATAGGGTAATAACTGCGCATGTTACTTGTAGACTAAAGCTTACTTACATATTCCAGTGAGATCTAGCAAGTATACATTGCAGCTTTAAATCTGATTGACAGAAAAGGCCATTCCAAAAAATAAGGCTGACATTTGAATGAATGTGCAATGAATTAAATTAGAGCATTGTTTCTTAACAACCATTTCTCTGAAATGATCTAGGTTTTATTTTACTACCTAAGCAGGGGGTTGGACTGGAAGATCTCTAAGACATCATCATCATCGTCATTTTATGTTGTTGTTGTTATTTAGCAAAAACCACCAAGAAAGCAGGCCTTGGATATTGAGCAAGACTCCAAAAATGGAAGCAAGGGAGCTGCCGTGGGCTCAGTCTCCACTTTCTGTCCATTGAGTTCAGAATTGGAGAAAGGGCTTAACTGGGGGGCCACGTAAAACAGATCCGGAAAACACTTTGTTTAGAAAGCCGCAAAAGGTATGCTTGCATTCTTACTTTTATTTTTTTGCTTCAGGCTGTTATCACCTGTATTAAGAACAAAGAATATGAACATGCCAACAAAATCTTAAAGAAGTACCTGTCTCTGGACCCAAGCAGCAAGGTGAACACTTTGGATACGTCCCAGTGAGGTGTCCTTCCTTCCCTCGCAAAGCCAGTGGCTTTCTTGGATCTCTGTGTTCTCTCAAGGGGGAGAAGAGAGCAGGCATTTGACTGCCATTTGTGTCTCTGGCTGTTTCTGAGCATTGCAGACTGCATGTCAGCTCCCCCTTCTAGGTCCTTGCAAAGATGCTGATTTCTGCTTCTTTTCTTGGCCTAGCAAATGAATGCAATTTTGCATCACATCATCCAAAAGAAAAACTGTTCTCATCCAGCCATCTGTGATTTGACCTACAAAGTTTTCCAGCAACGGATTTTTCTCTTCTTCCAATCTTACTTGGATGATTCTGAGCCATTTCTCTTAGTGGTGAGTGTTGGTTTTGAGGCCAGTCCAGCCTTAATGAGTTTCATTTGACTATTCAATGGCCACAGCAGCTGTTCAGTCTAACTAATGTGATCATAGATACATGTCTAGCATCTAATGCTTAACACAAAAGCATACATGTAAATAGATTCAGCTAAGGAGGTAAAGTCTCCAGGTAAAAGGAAAGATTTAAAGAGCAAAGAAATAGTTACAATAAGAAAACAGTGCTACAAATACAGTACTAGAAATCAATCCTCGGAATAGAAACTTAGGAACTGTAATAATTGTATAGTTATAGCAGTGGCAAGATATTAACATAACACAGGAGTTCAGTTTTTCTCAGTAATAGTTTTGTGTGGGAAAAGCAACTATAGTCTGTCTGGATTCTGCACCTGTGGTGACTCGTGCTTTTTATTTAAGATGGCAAAAAAGTATTGCGATGATCACGTGGAGTCCAAGGAGAGCCCAGCAGCTAGCAGGGAGAGAATGGCTGTGTCAGGGGCTGCACAAGAGGCTCCCGAGACCTCGAGGACAGCAAATGGAGAGAGAGTAGGAAAACTCAGCGAGGCCCCAGAGGCAGGAGGAAGGCCGGAATCTGGAGCAGGAACCGGAGAAACAGCAGCAAAATCTTTGCCAGCACTGGATGAACGTGAAGTCTTGGGTTGTGCGGGGGCTGCCAGTGAGCCCACCAAAGCACCCACACAGGTGGATGGAGCAACAGGGAAAGCAGAGCCCACTGCCACGGCCCCCGTGTCTGCGCCTCCTAACGACACATCGCAGTAAGTCCTCTGGCGTGAGAGTCCATGTACAAAGGCTGCAGATTGCGAAAATTGGGCAGAGGAATGTTAGAGCAACGCTATTTGTTCAGGGATCTCTATAAATATGAGTGGACATTTAAATTGGGGTGGTGTCTTAATTTGGGGGATGACATAAACCATATTCAAAGTAACTTTAAAGCAGTCCATCAAATCTTTACAATTGGAACAGCTGAGCCTTGTCTTTTGTAACAGAGAGGAGAGAGTTGCGTGCTATGTAAGGCCGTTTCCTTAATAGCAGGATCTAAATGAACACTGCCAAACTGCATTTGGCTTTCCTCAGTCTCTGCCCTGCCCTATTGTTGGCAATGACCAGCAGAGTAAAATCCACAGAGATTCCTTTACCTTTTTTCTTTTAGCCTCTTCCCTGCCTATGTTTTGGGGCTCTCATTTGGGGTTGAGTTGGAAGGGTTAGCAGTGCAACGTGCCAGGAGATGCAAGGGAGGGGGATGAATGTGATTGTGGTTACTACATCTGCTTTGGGTCACTGTGATGCAATCATCTGCTGGCTGGTAGGTGTTCCAGGGTGCATGAAATGGCACTTGGGGTGTTACTCTGGCTGATAAGCATCTTTTCCCAAAGAGGATCCTATGACTCCACAAGGAGACGTTTCCTTGATTGGATCTTTGTCTTTGCTCTGTTTGATTTTGATTTTGATTTGATTTGATTTGATTTGATTAAATTTATATGCCGCCCTTCTCCCTGAGGAATCAGGGCAGCTCACAACCATAAAAATTAAAAAACATAAAGTAATTTTTTTAAAAAAGAATTAAACAATAGATGCAATAAATACAAGACAATTTAACCCAGTAAAAAGCCTAATTAAAAACTGTAGTCAGTCCAGGCCCGCTTGTTGGAACAACCAGGACTTCAGGTCACGGCGGAAGGACCGAAGGTCGGGGGCCGTCCGCAGCTCCGGGGGTAGTTCATTCCAGAGGGTCGGCGTGCCCACAGAGAAGGCTCCCCCCCTGGGGGTTGCCAGCCGGCATTGTCTGGCCAATGGCACCCTGAGGAGGCTGACTGTGGGAACGAACCAGACGATGGGAGGTTGGCAATGACAGCAGGTGGTCTTGCAAGTACCCCGGGCCTAAGCCATGTAGGGCTTTAAAGGTTATAACCAGCACCTTGAATCGCACTCGGAGGGTAACCGGAAGCCAATGCAGCTCACGCAGGAGTGGTGTGACATGAGAGTACCGAGATACTCCCATAAGCACCTGCGCGGCCGCATTTTGCACCAGTTGAAGCCTCCGGGTGCTCTTCAAGGGCAGCCCCATGTAAAGAGCATTGCAGTAATCCAGGTGAGAAGTGATGAGGGTGTGGGTAACTGCATAGGGCATCTCAGTCCAAAAAGGGGTGCAACTGGCGCACTAGGCGAACCTGTGCGAAGGCCCCCCTGGTCACGGCCGTTAGATGATCTTCCAAATTAAGCCATGAAACCAGGAGGACACCCAAGTTGCGAGCCCTTTCTGAGGGGGGCAATACCTCCCCCCCATCAAAAGAGATGGAACTTGGACATTCACATCCACAGCCATTCGGTCTTGGAGGGGTTCAGCCTGAGCCTGTTCTTTCCCATCCAGACCCGCACCGCCTCCAGGCACCGGGACATCACGTCAAGGGCATCACGGTTGGCTCGGGGTGGAGATAAACAACTGGGTATCATCTGCATATTGGTGATACCTCACCCCAAAGCCACGGATGATCTCACCCAGCGGCTTCATATAGATGTTAAACAGGAGGGGGGAGAGAACCGACTCCTGAGGCACCCCACAAGTGAGGGGCTCGGGGTAGATCTCTGTCCCCCTGCCGAGAGGTAGGAGGAGAACCACCGTAAAACAGTGCCTCCCACTCCCAACCCCTCAAGCCGTCGCAGCAGGATACCATGGTTGATGGTATCAAAAGCCGCTGAGAGGTCAAGTAGGACCAGGACAGAGGAACAGCCCCTGTCCCGGGCCCACCAGAGATCATCCACCAGTGCAACCATTGCCGTTTCCGTGCTGTAGCCGGGTCTGAAACCGGACTGGTATGGTTACAGATAGTCCGCTTCATCCAGGAATTGTGGGAGCTGACGCACCACCACACTTGACAACCTTCGCTACAAAGTGAAGGTTGGAGACAGGACGGTAGGCCAGGTCCAGAGCAGGCTTCTTGAGGGGCCTCATCACTGCCTCTTTTAAGGCGGAGAGGAAGACACCTTCCATCAAAGAAGCGTTGATAACTGCCTGGAGCCAGCCCCGTTACCTCCCAGGCGGCCGAAACCAACTGGGCATTTTAATTTTCACCTGGTGAAGGAGGCACAGCAGTGGCGAGGCCTCCTTGCCCTTGAGCTGGATAGAAATTGGCAGAGCTCACGGAATATTCGTCTGGGGTTCTTGTGTTTTGTAGGGCCTCAAGCCTGAAGCCGGCTTTCTACGTGTTTTCGGTGCTGAGAGAAGCCTTCAAGATTCTTTCTGGTGCCCCAGACCCTGAGGAGGCCTTCTTGCAACTGGACAAGACTGACTGGACTTATTCCAAGCCACTCTCGCCTTCCGGCTCCCCCAGAGCTAAGCGCCAGAAGATAAATAATGTCACTGTCCAGTGTGATCTTGGTCTGGAGGAGAACAGTTCCCTGCCTTCTGTAAGCAACATACAGATTATGAAAGAGAAGCATTTCAAGCATTCCCCTGAAAGGCATTTGGCTCTGAAGCCACTTGTGACTCTAGAGGTCCAGTCATCAGAGTGCGAAGATAGCCGCCCAAGTGCACCACCCCCAGGTTCCAGGTATGGGATGAGGGCTCCCTTTGGGTCTCTGTTAGGAGAGGTGCCAGTGCTGCAGTCTTGGAAATATTTGCACTGGGTGCCCTTTCTTCTTGCAGATCTCCTCGGGCATTTGCAGGGTTTGGCCATAGCCACTTCCCTAAAGGGGAAGGGCTGTGCCCCAGCAGGGCTATTCCCCTCTGGGTGGGGATCAGGATGATTGAAGGAACTCATTTTTGAACTCCTATTGTGATTTGGGGTAAGAACAACGTCCCCTGGATGTTTGTCAATGTGTGCCTCTGTGGCTGACCGTGGCTGATGCTGTCAGAGCCCAGGAGGGCCTCACCTGTAATTGGGCTTTCTTTTCTGCTTTAGGGGGGCCAAACAAGCGGCTCTTTCCGTTCTTCAGGAAGACAAGGAATCTTGGAGCGATGAGGACGAAATGTTCATGGACCAGCGTGAGTGGAGATTGCTGCAGAAACCTGGGCCCTGTGGGTCTGATGTTTGGTGCCTCAGCCTGATTTCCTCTAAGCCAGCAAAAAGGTCATCTTGGCCACGTGCCTTCTGCTGATTGGGGAGAGCTTGGAGGAACAGGAGTTGCCAAAGTGGGGATAGCTGAAGCCTTGAGAGGCACAAGCTGGCACTTCAAAGGGGAGGGCAGCCTCTGCACCAGGAAGGCTGCACCTGCCTATCTTGCGTTTCTGGTGCAGAGTTGTCCTGGCAAAAACCACCTGATGTCTGACCCAAGAAGGCAGAAGCACTCTGGCTGTGTATGGCAGAAAAAATCCCCAGGCAATATTTGTGCCTGTGAACCTCTTCAGACTTCCAGGTGCTAATTTTGTTTTCTTTTTTTCAGAATTAGAGTGGTCGGTTGGCACCAGCACTTCTGGGGCTAGGAGAAAGGTAATGTAACCTAACCCAAGAAGAGACTTTCTAAATTAATCATTGCCCATTTCTTCTCTAAAAATAATTAGACAATCTGGGTAATTATTGCCACTGATAGGGCAGGAATGTTGGAAATTGCTGCTCAGGGACTGCTCTGCTATGGCTGCTGCTGTTTCTAGCTTTTTCAGCTCCCCTCAGAGTTAGCAAAGTTTGTATCTTCTCAGTGTAGACTAGTTTTGGTTTAGGCCAGGGGCCTTTAAACCTGGCCCTTTTATGACTTGTGGACTTTTAACTCCCAGAATTCCTCAGCCAGCATGGGGGAACTATGGCCCTTTCATGACTTGTGGACTTCAACTCCCAGAATTCCTCAGCCAGCATGCCTGGCTGAGGAATTCTGGGACTTGAAGTCCACAAGTCATAAAAGGGCCAAGTTTGAAGGCCCCTGTTTTAGGCAATATAAAATTAAAAAATATTATGGGCACACAGAGTGCCTGGGAACTTTTTTCTCCATTTTCTACATTTTCATTAATTTTTCTTTAGCAGAAAGAACCTGCAAATGAGTTTTTCCATTCTTGCTTATTCATGAAGGCTTCCATTGCTTCTTTTGCAGTGGTCTTCAGAAGAGACTACATGGATCAAGAAAGGTGTGGAGAAGTTTGGGGAGGGGAACTGGAAAGCCATTTCTAAAAATTATCCTTTTAAGGATCGCACACCAGTGATGATCAAAGACAGGTGGAGAACAATGAAAAGACTTGATTTAATGTAAGGCAGATTCTGCCTTATATGTTTTGAGTTAGCTGTTGCCGTGCCTTGAATATATTGAGTTAGCTGTTGCCTTAAATATGTAATGTAAATTAAAGAATAAAATCTTTGTGTTGAGTAATTCACAGTAGGGGCATATTTTATAGCAATCAGGACATCAGTCAACAGCAAACTAAGCATCAAAAAAGAACTGCACGCCAACATAATCAAAGCAAGATAATAAAAGTCAAAACATTATATAGAATATGCCAGTATCTATGAAATACGGCAGCCACATAAAACGGGGGTTTTCCAGCAAAAGGTGTTTGTGTGGTCCGAGAGACTCAGCCCTGGTTAATGTTCTTCACTCCCACAAGGTGCCCGAGGGCCCAGATGGGAGAAGTGCCTGGAGCGTCATGGGCAGCCCCCTCTTGCCGAGTGGATTTTATCTGGTTGCAGGCAGAGTATCCTCCACTAGTGAAAAGGGGCTTATTCTCTTGTGTTTAATCCAAACATAAACTTAGTCATGTTTTCTTTCTCCCATGATCAAGGAAACACTGGGCTGAATGGAATTTCCAAAGCCGCCAACCATTTAACACTTTTGCTTTTGGTTCTTCTGCCCCTGCCAACATCTCCGGGACAGAATAACCAGGTTATGTTTATGTTCATGTGACAGCTAGACAGCTGCCTTTTGGGGTAATTTGAATTCTTTACTGAACATGCAGCCGGTCTAGCCTGGTTTAAAATAAATATACCAAGGCTGCTCCCAAGGGTGGCGAGCCAGTGGTGGTCACGAATCTCAGAAGTTGGTCACAACCAAGAGGCTCGGCTCCTTTCCCTGCTACGGAAGGGGCACCGGCAGGGAATCCCGCCAGCCTGCGTGCAGGGAGGAGAACAGCCAGCCGGCTCCCCGCCGGAATCCGGCTTCTTGGCAGACTGAATGCGGGGCCGCGCAGGCCTGTCGCCAGAACCCCCGAGCCGTTGGGGGTTGCTCAGCCGCTCACTGCGCCTGCGTCCCAGAGGGTGCCTCGCGGCCCCTTGGGAGATGTGGTCCGGTGGCGGGAGGCGCGCGGAAAAAGGCCTAATTTCCGGCGCGCGTGTGACGTCACGTCGGCGGGAATGGCTGCGGCGGCCGAGCAGGCGCGGAGCATGGAGCTGGAGTCGGCGGTGAACCGCTGGGCCGTCCTCTTCTACGCCCACCAGGCCTTGCGGGCCTTCCGGGCCGGGAACAGCCAGGGCTTTCGGCAGCTGCGCGATGTCCTCACCGGTACGCCGTCGCCTCGGGAGGCCCGTCGCGGCCGGCGTCGGGGGGCGGGCCGGCCGCGAGGAGAGCCGCGGAGCTCCCGCGACGAAATCCGACCTGGCTCCGGGGGTGCGTGCTCGCAGCCGCCCGGCCCCGCTTGACCGCCTCTGCCTTGTTCCCCCAGCCGTGTTGGCGCGGCCGGTGGCGCTGGAGGAGCCGATCCGGATCCAGCTGCGGATTATCCAGATCCTGTCCAGACTGGAGGAAGGTGAGCGGGGCCCAGCCCCTCTTAGCTCGCTCCCGGGGCCGGCTGGGCCCTGCGGCGGAGGCACGGTTGGCTTCGAGGAGCTCTGCACGCTCCGATCTCAGTCTAACGGCCAAAGCGCAGGATGCGGGGTCTCTGAGGGACGGGCTGCCTGCAGGAGGGCGGTCACCTGGGCGGCTGGTGCCCGTTTCCTTCCGCCGGGGCTCTCTCAAGCTGAGCAGGGTCAGCTGGCTGGGGCAGGGTCGGAATTCGGGAGGGGGCTGAGAGGGAAGGCCGCCCGTGTTTGTTTGGGAAATGGAAACAGTCCGAAGCAGCCAAAGGAAAATTTACTGTTACTGTTCTCCAGAAATAGGACTCACAAAGAGAAGTAGTACTGGAGGAACAGAGGTTATAGTAGCTTAGCAGAAGAGTAGTGTAGTAAAGAGGACAAGCCCTTGTGGATGTGTTGCCCTTATTCTGTGGATTACAGGATTTTGCTTAAAAATGAAGCATCTGTACCTCTGAAATGTACATTCCATTTTTCCAAGTGTATGAGTGTGCTATCGTTTAAAAGTAACAAGCCTCTTTTTTTACTTTAGATTGGGCCATTGATTCAGAAACTGGGCTCACGCCTGTTGAAAGTGTGCTTGCCCTTCTGGAGAAGCTCAGAGAGGAATGCCACATCAACATGGAAACAATGGAGGAATTAAAGAGAAGAATAAAGGAGGCTGTAAGGATGACTGTTTCGTCAACAATAATTTCAGTGGGGATGATGGTCACTCTTTTTAAGCAGGACAAGGGGGGCCACACCAGGGAAATTGTTTTAGAAGTAATACAAAACCAACTTTTCCCCTTCCTCTTTTTTCCAGTTCAAAACTGACTGTTAACTATATTTACAAATATCCCTGACATGCTTTGTATAGATTTAATAGCTACGAAACTCTTGTCACTTTGAGAAAAGGATAGGAAGGCCGGCTACTCTCTGATGATGAAAGTCAACTAGCGAAACCACCAAGGGAGCAGGCCTTGGATATTGAGCAAGACTCCGAAAATGGAAGCAAGGGAGCTGCCGTGGGCTCAGTCTCCACTTTCTGTCCATTGAGTTCAGAATTGGAGAAAGGGCTTAACTGGGCGGGGGCACGTAAAACAGATCCGGAAAACACTTTGTTTAGAAAGCCGCAAAAGGTATGCTTGCATTCTTACTTTTATTTTTTTTGCTTCAGGCTGTTATCACCTGTATTAAGAACAAAGAATATGAACATGCCAACAAAATCTTAAAGAAGTACCTGTCTCAGGACCCAAGCAGCAAGGTGAACACTTTGGATACGTCCCAGTGAGGTGTCCTTCCTTCCCTCGCAAAGCCAGTGGCTTTCTTGGATCCCTGTCTTCTCTCAAGGGGGAGAAGAGAGCAGGCATTTGGCTGATAATTATGGCTATTTTAGAGCATTGTGGATTGGCAGTCAGCTCACCCTTCTAGGCCCTTCAAAGATGTGGATCTCTGCTGCTTTTCCTTGGCTAGCAAATTAAGGCTATTTTGCATCACATCATCCAAGAGAAAAACTCTTCTCATCCAGCCATCTGTCAGTTCTCCTACAAAGCTTTCCAGCAGCGGATTCTTCTCTTCTTTGAACCTTACTTGGATGATTCTGAGCCATGTCTCTTTGTGGTGAGTGTTGGTTTGAGGTCACGTTTCGCCTTAATGCTTTGATCATTACTTCAATGGCCGCATAGTGCTACAAATACAATATTAAAAATAGATCCTCGGATAGAAACTTAGGAACTGTAATAATTGTATAGTTATAGCAGTGGCAAGATATTAACATAACACAGGAGTTCAGTTTTTCTCAGTAATACTTTTGTGTGGGAAAAGCAACTACAGTCTGTTTGGAGTCTGCACCTGTGGTGACTCTCGTGCTTTTTATTTAAGATGGCAAAAAAGTATTGCGATGATCACGTGGAGTCCAAGGAGAGCCCAGCAGCTAGCAGGGAGAGAATGGCTGTGTCAGGGGCTGCACAAGAGGCTCCCGAGACCTCGAGGACAGCAAATGGAGAGAGAGTAGGAAAACTCAGCGAGGCCCCAGAGGCAGGAGGAAGGCCGGAATCTGGAGCAGGAACCGGAGAAACAGCAGCAAAATCTTTGCCAGCACTGTATGAACGTGAAGTCTTGGGTTGTGCGGGGGCTGCCAGTGAGCGCACCAAAGCACCCACACAGGTGGATGGAGCGACAGGGACAGCAGAGCCCACTGCCACGGCCCCCGTGTCTGCGCCTTCTAACAACTCATCGCAGTAAGTCCTCTCTGGCGTGAGAGTCCATGTACAAAGGCTGCAGATTGTGAAAATTGGGCAAAGGAATCTTAGAGCAACCCTATTTGTTCAGGGATCTCTATAAATATGAGTGGACATTTTCCCCTAGTGAAGGAGGCACAGCAGTGGCGAGGCCTCCTTGCCCTTAAGCTGGATAGAAATTGGCAGAGCTCACGGAATATTCATCTGGGGTTCTTGTGTTTTGTAGGGCCTCAAGCCTGAAGCCGGCTTTCTACGTGTTTTCGGTGCTGAGAGAAGCCTTCAAGATTCTTTCTGGTGCCCCAGACCCTGAGGAGGCCTTCTTGCAACTGGACAAGACTGACTGGACTTATTCCAAGCCACTCTCGCCTTCCGGCTCCCCCAGAGCTAAGCGCCAGAAGATAAATAATGTCACTGTCCAGTGTGATCTTGGTCTGGAGGAGAACAGTTCCCTGCCTTCTGTAAGCAACATACAGATTATGAAAGAGAAGCATTTCAAGCATTCCCCTGAAAGGCATTTGGCTCTGAAGCCACTTGTGACTCTAGAGGTCCAGTCATCAGAGTGCAAAGATAGCCGCCCATGTGCACCACCCCCAGGTTCCAGGTATGGGATGAGGGCTCCCTTTGGGTCTCTGTTAGGAGAGGTGCCAGTGCTGCAGTCTTGGAAATATTTGCACTGGGTGCCCTTTCTTCTTGCAGATCTCCTCGGGCATTTGCAGGGTTTGGCCATAGCCACTTCCCTAAAGGGGAAGGGCTGTGCCCCAGCAGGGCTATTCCCCTCTGGGTGGGGATCAGGATGATTGAAGGAACTCATTTTTGAACTCCTATTGTGATTTGGGGTAAGAACAACGTCCCCTGGATGTTTGTCAATGTGTGCCTCTGTGGCTGACCGTGGCTGATGCTGTCAGAGCCCAGGAGGGCCTCACCTGTAATTGGGCTTTCTTTTCTGCTTTAGGGGGGCCAAACAAGCGGCTCTTTCCGTTCTTCAGGAAGACAAGGAATCTTGGAGCGATGAGGACGAAATGTTCATGGACCAGCGTGAGTCCATTATTCATGTATTTGCCCTAAACTTTGCCAGTAAGCCTGAAGGGAATGTTTATCCTCTCCACTTGCGTTTCTGGTGCAATGTTGTGTCCTGGAAGGTAGAATCACTCTGGCTGCATATGGCAGGAAAAAATGCCAGGCCATATTTATGCCTGCCAACATCTGCAAGTGGCTTTCTTTTCCTTTTTTCCTTTCAGAATTAGAGTGGTCAGTTGGCACCAACACGTCTGGGGCTAAGAAGAAGGTAATGTAACCTAACCCAGGCAGAGACTCTCTGAAACAGAACAAATTGATCATTGCCTATTTCTTCTCTCTAAAAATAATTTAGACTATCTAGATAATTATTGCCACTGATAGGGCAGGAATGTGGGAAATTGCTGCTCAGGAACTGCTCTGCCGTGGCCACTGCTTATTCATGATGGTTTGCATTGTTCCTTTCGTAGTGGTCTTTAGAAGAGTCTGAATGGATCAAGGAAGGTGTGGAGAAGTTTGGGGAGGGGAACTGGAAAGCCATTTCTCAAACTTATCCTTTTAAGGATCGTACGTCTGTAATGATCAAGGACCGCTGGCGAACAATGAAGAAACGGGGATTAAACTGAATTTGAGGACAGATTGCGCCTTGAAGTTATCACGTTAGGTGTCGCCCTGCCTTAAATATATTATGTAAAATAGGTAATAAAATGTTTGTATTGAATAATTTGCAGTCCAGGAAGCTTCTTTTATAGCAATCAGGACATCAGTCAACAGCAAACTAAGCATCAAAAAAGAACTGCACGCCAACATAATCAAAGCAAGATAATAAAAGTCAAAACATTATATAGAATATGCCAGTATCTATGAAATACGGCAGCCACATAAAACGGGGGTTTTCCAGCAAAAGGTGTTTGTGTGGTCCGAGAGACTCAGCCCTGGTTAATGTTCTTCACTCCCACAAGGTGCCCGAGGGCCCAGATGGGAGAAGTGCCTGGAGCGTCATGGGCAGCCCCCTCTTGCCGAGTGGATTTTATCTGGTTGCAGGCAAGAGTATCGTCCACTAGTGAAAAGGGGTTTATTCTCTTGTGTTTAATCCAAACATAAACTTAAGTCATGTTTTCTTTCTCCCATGATCTGGCCAATTCCTTGGAAACATTGTTCTTGGGGAAGTGACGTGTGCTTCAGGCCAGGGGTACAAGGATGCAAGTTTACATGTGTACACTCGTTTTTCCAAGGGAGGAAAGAAAAGGCATAAATAAGCTGTTAAAAATGGGCTGCATAGAGAAGCATCACATTTCTGCTTCTGCGCCATCCTTTGAAATCAATTAGGAGTCTTGAAGCCCCATCCCCACCTGCTACCCTTCAGCTGAGAGCCACATGAACAGCCCTTCCTCACCCTGCTGCCCTGAGAGCCGGCAGCTGCTCGGTGGTCCCACATCCTGAGGTGCTTGACAGGCTGCAGGAGGGCAAGGTCACCCCCTTGCCTTTGTGGAGCAAAAGGGAGCAAGCAACTTAGCCCAGGAGCTGCTGGAGCTGAAGGTCCCCAGGCAATCGGCACAGCACCCTGAGAAGGGAGGCCTTCTCACTCTGGCCGTGGCACAGCTTCCCAAGGGGTCCCTCAGGCCCCTCCCCTCCCCAGGTTGCTCCGCCTGAACCAGCAAAGTGCTGGCCAGGAGCAGCTCTGTTAATGATTAGCTCAGCCAACTGCCAGGTTGCAGTTCCTCCACAGAGCCCACAGCCAGCTGCCATCCGTTTGCCAACATGCTTGCCCTGTTACAGATGGTGGGGCTCCTGGGTTTGCTTCAGGGGCTGCAACGTGCCCACTGCCAGGAGAGGAAGCAGCCAGGGGGGTCCCACAGGCAGCCTCTCCCCCCCATGAGGGGCTGGTATGACTTTGCCATTGTCATCTCTGCAGGTGGCATCGAATGCCTCTGGCAATTTGCACGCCAAAATGGCTCCTTCTACTTCAGCTATGAGGTGGGTGCTGTGGGGAGGGAGGCAAAGGGGGAAGCCCTCGCCAATTGTTGTGTCTAGCTGCAGGATTAGTCCCTCCTGGCAGCCCCCATTGTGAGCAGTAGAAAAGCTGCCCACAGCTGTACTGCCCAAAATTATTCCAGCAGGATTCTGCCCAGCATCTCAGTGGATCCCAGAGACCTAGTCACCCTGGGAAGGGAAGGTCCCTTGTACACCTGAGTCCACCAGGCAAAGGGGGGAGGGGGGAATCCTGCAGAGATGCCTGCCAAGATATGCCTGGAAGCAGCTGGAGCAGACCTGCTCCAGAACTCCTGGATCTCCACCCTGCCTCTTGTGAGAGGCGAGGATGCCCCCACCGCCCAGCCCAGCCCAGCCTTTGCCCACATGAGGACTCCCTGTTACCAGCACCTGAGTTTCTATGCTGCTTGGAAAGGAGGGGGAGTGCTCTCTCCCTGCCATACAAGTAGCTTGTGTCCCAGTGCAGACCCCTGGAGCTCTTTTGCAGGCAAGAGGCACCTGCAGGGGGAACCTGTGATTTAAAACCAACTCAGCCACTTTCAAGGCACTTGGGCCCAGGAAGCAACAGTCATTGGCTCAGTTGATCCTTTCCAATTTTACTTGGTCGCTCTCGCTTCCAGGTGCAGTGGACTTCAGGCCTTGGCCATGACAGACACATCCTAGCAACTGTGAATGACCCCAGTGGCTTCCACCTTGGCACCTCCCAGGATGTGCGGGGACAGATCAACTTCCCGACTCGGGAGACAGGTGCCCCACTGTTGGCTCTGCCCCAAAGCCCCATCCAGAAAGCTGCTTCAATGACACCATTTTCTGTGCTGCCACCGTCCTTGTTTCAGCATGACCCCTTGCGTGAAGACAACACTTGGGCTTGTTAGTCATAGTTTAGCACAGGCATGTCAAACTTTCGACGTATCGGAACTTTTTCCCATTGCCAAAAATGGGATGGGTGCAGTTTCTCCGTGATGCTCCGGCCCGCAGGCCAGCAGTTTGGCACCCCTGGTTTAGGGAGTCCGATTCATCTACCCCCCTCCCCCAAGTATGTGAAAGCCTCAATTGCTAGAACGCCAGCGAGCAGAGGCTGGCAGAGTGGCATCTGCCACTGTTGCAGATTCTTCCATGAAAATATCCTCCACTTGATGGCCCAAACATACTATTTGAGCCTCTTTTGGGTCCTCCTTATAGCTTTTTTAATGGAGAAATCTTACTTTATATAACCTTTTTTAATTTTAAGGAGAGCTGAATACCAAATCCAATTCCAATCTCACCCCTGCATTGAATTCCTGTTTCAGTATTTTTGTACTTTGGAGATAGAAAACAACTAGGAAATTGCTAGGAAAGGTTGACAGCACACGTATGTTTGGAAGGAAAAGCAGATTTAAGCATGGACACAACTTTCCTTCTTCTGTCCTTTACTGTACATCGCCTACCCAGTGCAGCGGAAGAGGGCGGCATCACAGAAAATGGCCCTGAAACTTGGCCTAATTCTCCCTCTTTACAGGCTTCTACCAGCTATGCCTGAGTAATCGATACAACCATTTTGGAAGCGTGCAAGTGTATCTCGACTTCGGAGTCTTCTATGAAGGCTTTGATCTAGAAACTGCCGAGCTCAAGAGGACGGATCTCAACGGCACCCTGGAAGCAATTGAGGTATCTAGTCTAAAGGCCTGAAAGGAAAGTAGCAGGTAACTGCCTTTATTGGCTAGTTAGGAAGGGGAAGAGGGAGGTGCTCTTCTTCCTCTAAATGCCAGGAGCTGAATCTGATTTTTTTTAATCCAAAATAGAAGAGCACCACCAAGCTGTTGACCAATATCTTCCACATGTGGCGCTACTACAACTTTGCTCGGATGAGGTCAAGGACAGACTTCAACCTTCTCCAGTCCAACTACACCTACGTGAACTGGTGGTCAGCAGCTCAGAGCGTGGCCATTGTGCTCTCTGGCATCCTTCAGCTCTGTTTCCTCAAGCGGCTCTTCGCTATGCAGCCGAGCAACAAGCCCAGATGCTGAAACCTCAGCAGGAGGCGACACCAAGCCCCAAAGCAGGAGGAGGGTCCCACCTCTGACTACAAAGACAAGGAGTGAGTTATTCATACCCTTCTCAAGGCTGGAATTTGCTAATAGGATAATAAACCCAAAGAATTCTGTCAATGTTTGCAATTCTCTTTAGGTGAACTGACTGACTAGGAGCAACATCAGCATACGTGAAAATAAAAATTAATTTTTAAAATACACTATGCTGTAACAAGAGAGTTGAGACAGATGATTATCCAAATAGAACAGGGACATCTTTTATGTGTATGGAACCAGAATTGTCCCCTTCATAATTTTTTCTGTCTTGAGATGCAACTGCCCAGCTAAAAAGGTAAAACAAATGCATTCACTGTGCTAAAAATAACAGAAATGGCATCTTTATCATCTCCTAGAGCTCAACATGTGTAAATCAAAGTAAATAATAACATCAGATAATTTGAGTAAGAGTTATAGCAGGGGTCCCCAACCCCCGGTCCGTGGACCACTACCGGGCTGCGGCACAAAGAAAACCCCATCCAAGGGATGCAGGCAGCACACAAAATCACGCCCCCCCTCCGGTCCACGGAAAAACCTCTCTCCACGGAACTGGTCCCTGGTGCCCAAAAGGTTGGGGACCTGAGCTATAGCTTCATCCCAAAGTTTTACAAGTTGTTTAACTAGCAGGCAGATACTGGTCACGTTACATGTTTCTGACTGGGAAACATTCATATTTCATCAATCAGCAGTCCTTCCAGGTTGCACAAAAAGAGGCATTAAATAATCCAAAGCACAGCACAGTTTTTAAGGTTTCCAGCTGACAGAGAGTGCTAGGAGGAATTCAGCCCTGTATATTAAGTCAGTGTCTCCTCATGCCGTATGTACTCGCCTATGTCTGCTTGGTGAAATACTACAATTGCCATGGGATCCACTTTTCGACACTCCTGGGTGGTTTTGGCTGCCACCCCAAATCCCTGCAGGAAACAAAGAGGGTAAGGTGAATAATACAACTCTTCTTTGTATCAGGACCCACCCAAATCCAAACACCTGCCACAACTTACCAGAGGGACATCAGCCATAGAATACACCACCACTCCTTGGTACTGAGCAGTGCTCTCAGTGATACGCCCCAGACCGGACTTCAAGAGGTGGTTCCCATATAGGAAAGACTGTTCTGCCCCAGGCTTCACCCAGACTTTGTACTGTAGGAGAGAAACAGAATAAGCCACTGAGTTTTAAAGCCTCAAGAAGTGGTTCCTTGCATGATAAAATGACCTCTTACGCCTCTTGCACTGAATTACAGTATTGCTGCTTCATTTCCAGGCCTCGCTGGTCTTTGACCGCTTGCAGTCAAAATGTTACTCACTGTCCCAAGGCAAACCTGTTGACATTCTGGCCCTCTCCCATTCTTCATTTTGGAGCATGACAAACATCTTCTCTCAGATCCTTCAAACCTCACGCTTGGGAAAAGAGAGAAAATGCGTCTGAAATAAAATTGACACCGGCTCATCTTTACCTTGGCATAAGGGGCGAGGTAATCCAGGGCAGTGATATGGAGGCGGAATTTTTGGGTCTTGGTGAATTTTCCAAAGCAGGTGCCCAGGGACACCAGACCGTCCCGTGGAATATTTGTAGCTAGTTTCAGAAGTCTCTCGCTGAAAAACGAAGTGGAGTACAGTCACCAGGGAGTTTAGGAACAGGTTTCAGTGGGCCAATCTCAAAACCTCTGGGGCAAATGGAGGGTCAGCCATTGCTTTGGTCCCTCTTTAAAGCTGGACTGGGCGAGATGGGGAGGACATCGGCTTCCCTCTTGACCAGCCCTCCTCAACCTTTATACCCTGGAGGAGCCACTGAAATCATCGGTATAAAAGTCACAAAACGTACAAAAACTTCCCTTCCAATCCAGGTTCGTCGACTGTTACGCACGGGGGAGTACCCCCGCTCAAAGGCCACCCCCTCCCCTCCTTCGCCTCGCGGCGCTGGCCACCGGCGGCCCCCGCCGACCTGACGTAGTAGACGCGGTCCTTGTGCAGGCGGAAGCAGTAGGTGCCGTCCGGCCGGTCCACCAGCAGCTGGATGTTCTCGCCGACGCTGCGAAGGGAACAGAGAGAGTCGGCCGGGGAGTCCCGCACAGCCTCGGTTAAGCCCTCCGCGCCCGGCCTCCCTTCAGCCCAGCCCAGCCCGCAAGCTACGCGGCACGCACTATCGGGCGAGCTTCTGGAAGAGCACGCGGGTCTCCTCCTCCGTCAGCGGCCGCATCGCCCCTCCGCCCGCAGCGCAAGAGACAGCGCGGCCGCGTGACGACGCCCAAGCCTGGCCGGGCCCGGAAGCTGCTCCCAGGGCCGGAAGCGGCCTCACCGCAGGAACATCCAATCCGCGCTTGCTTCACGGACTATAGAGTGCCAGAGACCTTCGGAATAGAGCGGCCAGAACGGAAGTCGGAAGTGCTATCGAACGGGCCCCAGCGCCCCGGTTGCCATAGCGATCACTTCCTGGTCCACGTAGATTCCGCGATGGCGACCTCGGAGGCGGCGGCACCGGGCAGCGGAACGGACGTGGAGGAGGCGAGCCTGCTGGCCTGGCTGTTTCGCGCGTCGCCCTCAGGGGTGCCGGCGGGAGACGCGGAGCTGCCGACCTACCTAGCGGCGCTGTCGGGGCTGGGCCTGGAGGCGCTGCGGCGGGAGCCCGGGCGGCTGGCGGAGGAGCGGGCGCAGCTGGGGGCGCAGACGCGGGCCTTGGCCTTCGCGCACTACAAGACCTTCATCCGCTCGGCGGAGTGCACCGCCGAGACCCGCCGCGGCTTCGGCGGCATCGAGCAAGGCCTGGGCCGCCTGCTGGACCGCCTGCCGCCCTTCGCCGAGGCTTGCCGGTGAGCCGCCGCGTCCCGGCCGGAGGGAGGCGTGGCGGGTGCCGACCAGGCCCGCCCGCTGACTCGCCGCCTTCTCCCGCAGGGGCTTCACGCGCCACGCCGAGCAGATCGCGCAGAGCCGCCGGATGAACAACGTGACGCTGAACCGCCACACGGAGATCCTGGAGGTGCTGGAGATCCCGCAGCTGATGGACACCTGTGTCCGCAACAGCTACTACGAGGAGGCGCTGGAGCTTGTCTCCTACGTCCGCCGCCTGGAGAAGAAGCACGCTGGCGTCCCTGTAATCCAGGTGCAGGCACCACTGGGGATGGCCCGTGGGTGAACCGCTTTGAACTTCCATCCTCTGCTCGCTGTGAACTTGACCCGAGGGGCTTGGGGTGAAGGCAGGAGAGGACATGGCCTTAGTCTTGAAGCAGGACTCCAGCTCAGAGGAGGGAGAAGGCGAAGCATTTGTGGTTCCTCTGTGGTAAAAAGTGTTGGGGCTTCTACGGCTTTTCTTTCCATCTGTAAAATGCTGGTTGCTTTTACACTGAGAATTTTGGGATGATTTAGGACCAAGTACCTTTTGTTACGTGAGTTGCTCAAATATACCATAAACAACCACGTCTCAGCGTAGACATTTCATGCCGGCTGGCCTTAATGCTGCCAGAGCACACCTATGGCAATATTACAACAGTGAGTCCAAAGGGCCATGTGGCGTTGTGAATTGGAATTGGGGTATGCCTCTTGCATGGTTTTGTGAATTATTTTCAGAGCACCTGTCCCAGTAAGAACGGCTTCTCTTTCCTTCCCAGGGCATAGTGGCTGAGGTGCGTCAGTCCACACAGCTCATGCTTACTCAACTGATCCAGCAGTTACGCACCAACATCCAGCTACCCGCTTGTTTGCGTGTCATTGGCTACCTGCGCTGCATGGATGTGTTCACAGAGGCTGAACTGCGCATCACATTCCTGCAAGCAAGAGACTTCTGGCTGCGCTCCATCCTTGCGGCTGTTCCTGATCATGACCCCTATGTGCACATCACAAAAACGATAGAGGCCTGCCGTGTGCATCTCTTTGACATTGTCACGCAGTATCGTGCCATATTTGCAGATGAAGAGCCGCTGGTACTGCCCCTGGGGAAAGACACCTTCAATGAGAGTGCTATCTTCCATGGGTGGGTGCTGCAGAAAGTCTCCCAGTTTCTGCTCGTTCTTGAGCGAGACTTACAACGTGGTGTGGGCAATCACCTTGACTCTTTGCTGGGCCAGTGCATGTACTTTGGCCTGTCCTTCAGCCGGGTAGGGGCGGACTTCCGGGGCCAGCTTGTTCCCATTTTTCAGCATGTGGTGCTTCTTACCTTCAAGAAAGCTATGCAGGAGGTCACAGACCAGTTCCAAGAAGAGATGAACTCCTACACATTGATCTCTACGCCGGCTCTCCTGGGCAGTGCCATCTCTGTGCCAATGCCTTCTGCCCAGCCAGGCACCTTGCAGCCCCCTCTGGTGCTACTAGACTTTCCCCCCCTTGCGCACTTGCTCAACAACATCCTGATGGCCTTCAATGATTTGCGTCTCTGCTGTCCTGTCGCTCTGGCCTCAGTTGTGGCAGCTCTCCTGGAGGACGTGCTCAGCCAGGTACTGCTCTCTATCTTAGACTGGATAAAATATTCTGCATTTCTCAGTGATGAGAATAATTATTTTAATGGCTATTCCAGAAGCTTGAATGTATTCTTCCCATTTTAAGCTGAGCTCCTTAGAATCTCTCATAGTGTCTTTGCAGCTAGTGGATTTTGTCTAGTAGTGTCATGCACTGCCTGGTTAGATAATTCATGATCTGAATTTTCAGTAGGTAATTTTCATCCAGTTGCTCTGAATTTATAAACCAAAGACTTCTAATGAGTCTTTTCTCTCACCAGGGTGTAAAGATCATTCTGGCTTTCCATCGGGCAGAGGCAGCAGCATTCAGCAGTCAAGAGCAAGAGCTGTTTGTTCAGTTCTGCACAGCGTTCCTGGAAGACCTGGTGCCATACCTCAACCGCTGTCTCCAGCTCCTCTTCCCTCTAGCCCAAATTGCACAGATTCTGGGTATAGTTACTTTTACTTCCTTGCAGAAAGTGGTAGAAGGAAGCTGGTGGAAGTGAGGCCACACTTTATTGCTCTTTGGGGCTAGAACCGGCCCCTTGTCTGTGGAGATTCTCAATCACCCGACTCATGCTTGTCCAAATGGCAGCTGTGCTTTCTTTGTATTTTCTTTGAACACCAAGAACGTCTAATTGCCTTTTGGAAAAAGAAACTTTGGGACGATTGGCCTGTCAGGGATTGATGTGCATAGGTGCCCGGGAGGGATCACAGGCTTGGAAAAGGAACCTCCTCTGGGATTTAGGATTTATGGAAGTGTGTGGCTTCCCATTTTTGTGTTTGTTTCCTGTCCTGCTAGGTGTTCCTGCTGCTCAGGTCCATAAATATGGAGGTCTCGCCTGCGTAAATGAGGAGACGATCCAGGAGCTCCTGGGCTCAGTCCTCCCCGAGAAAGAGACTGCTCTCCCCCTGGCTGAGAAAGGGCTGGCCCAAGAGTGCCTGCAACTTCCCCTGGACTTGGGACTCTCTGGCTCCCAGCAGGAAGAAGCAGATCCCAGCCCCGGCGTCTCTCTTCCTCCAGTTGCAGAGAAGGACACACGGCCGCTCAGTGTGGTTCCCGCCACGGGAGAGCTGGTGGAGGATTTGGGGCTCATCTGCTGAAGGAGCATCTGTGGGCATCCCCCACTCTCCCCTGGCCAGGCGAGGGCAGCGCTTGGCTGCAGGTGCCCTTTCTGGCGGCCTCCTTTGCCAAGCAGGAAGGGAAGGTTGGGGGCTCAGAGGCAAGGGAAGAACTGTGAGAATAAAGTTGGTGTTTCCCTTTCTCCGCTCTAGTACTTGATTGTGGGCGCGAGGCGCTTTCGACCCTCCCGCTGCCCCTCGCCAGGAGGGTGGAGGAGCTTGAGCGCGGCCCGTGGGGCTCCATCTGCGCTTGCGCGATCTGATTCACCTCCCGCCTTTCTTACTGTGCAGCCTCCGTTCAAGGAGCACTTCCGGGCCGGATGGGCGCGCTCGGCGGAGGGGAGGCCTCCTGCCGCTGGGGGCGCTCTTCCGCCTGGCCGATGGCGGCGCGGAGCTGGGATCGCGGGCTGCGGGGCATCCTCCGCGCCGGCCTGGTTCCGTGCCGGCCGCACGGCCTCGCCTTCTCGGATCGGCCCTGGGGGGCGCTGGGCGGCGGCTGGCGCAAGCTGCGCCGGCGGCTGCTGAGCCCGCGCGAGCCGCCTTTCCAGCGCGTCTGCCTGGTGGGCGATCCGGCGCTGCGCGGCGTGGCAGCGCCGGTGGAGCCGGGGCGGGTGGGCAGCGCGGAGGTGCAGCGGCTGATCTCACGGCTAGTGGCGGTGATGCGGCGGGAGGGCTGCGTGGGGCTGAGTGCGCCCCAGCTGGGGGTCCCGCTGCAGGTCTTCGTGGCCGAGTTCCGCGGCCCGCCGCTGCCGGAAGAGCTGCGCGCGCTGGAGGCCGTCCCCTTCCCGCTGCGTGTCTTCGTCAACCCGGCCGTGCGGGTGCTGGACAGCCGGCCCAGCTACTTCACCGAGGGCTGCGCTAGCCTGCCCGGCTTCTCGGCCGTGGTCGCCCGGCACATGGGCGTGGAGGTCTCAGGTGAGGCGGGGGCGAGGACAGGCGGCCGCAGGGGACACGGTGCCCTACTCGCCTCCGGGATCCCAAAGCGGGCCCCGCTGTGGGGCTTTTTCTCCCCCCCCCAGGACTAAACGAGGCTGGAGAGGAGACCACGTGGCAAGCCAGAGGCTTCGCAGCACGCATCATTCAGCACGAAATGGACCACATAAAGGGGATCCTCTACATCGACAAGATGGAGAGCAGGACTTTCACTTGCTTGCATTGGGCCAAGGTCAACCGATAAGCGCATCCTTTTAAGCCAGGGAGGTAGCTGCTTCATGGGTGGGATGCCCACCTGCTACAAGCAGCAGCCTAGCCTTTGCTGCCTTGCAGGATTAGAACTTGCTGTGAACGTTAACTTGCTATTTCTGTGTAAACTCAGTTAAAAAAATAAGTATGTTGTAAGCCTTCATTTCCAGCACTTTATTCTTTCACAAGCCATCTCCGTACAACCCATCACTTTAAAATCTACATGTAGGCTGGGCTGGGGAAAAACGGTCCTTCAGCCCTCTTAAGTACAAGGCAGGCCTAAAGCAGCAGGTGGCAGATTATATTAACCACAGTGCAGTGGGGTACTTGCCTCTCCCTGTGGCACAAATTCACCCTGACCCCAGGCATGGGTGTGTGTGCACCTATCACTCTGCCTGTTCAGCTCTGATTGTAGAAGGCAATTCTCCTTGGCCAGAGGTACAGAGAGAAGCTACCTTGGGACCTGTCCAGGCTTTTCAGGGAATCCCACCTGTGTCCTGTCATTGGGAGCCAAGCCACAATACTTCTCTCCTTTGCAAAGTAATCTGGTAGGCAGGTGGAACTTTCCGGCTGCTCCAGCCCCAGGAGCAAAGCAAAGAAGGCGGAGGACCTTCACCAAAGGCTGAAAGGGAGAATTGTTCTGAGAACAAAAGGGGTTTGGAGTGGACAGAAACTGAACGTTTACAAAACCTACCAGAACCCAGTAAAATAGCATCATACAAGTTTGACGGAATGACACCCTTTTCCCCAAGTGAACTTGAGGTGACGCACAACAGCACTGGAGAAGGAAAGAAGGCTCTTGGTGAAGAACCCCAGGCCTTTCTTTCGGGAGCAAAACTGGACTCACAGCGTGGAGGGCTGAGGAAATGGCTGGGAGCAGAAGGGGTTGGGCTGCTTTTATTTTTGAAACTAAGCATCAGAAATAAAAGGAAAAAAAAACCAAAGATGGGGTATTTGAAGGGAAGAAAAACACAGCAGGCCGAGTCAGGCTTGCTCTTATCCCCTGGTACCCCCAGTGGACTCCCTTCCATCCCCAGCCAGAGATGCCCATGCGGAGACAGGTAGAGAATGAAGCTTCTGCATGGCAGAGTCCACCAGCCACTTCTGGCTTGTTTTGCTCCTGGCCAGGAAAATGGGCCCTTGGCTGCTCCCACTTAACAATGGGGGTCCCACAGGTACAGCATTAACCCTCTTGGCCAAAGTCGTCTGTGAACTTCTTCACCTTCAGGAGATCTTCTGCATTGACCGTGGGGCGAGTGGTGGCCAGCGAGCGCAACATATCTAACTGCAAAGAGAGGGAGTGTTCAGAACCCCCAAGCCTCCAGCATCTTAGCAGTATTTTCTCCAACATAAGGGGGGGGGGGCTGGATTGATGCTTTATACCAGTGGTGTCAAACTGAATTTCAGCATTACCGTTGTCCTGAAATGTTGATATCCCCTTCTCTCCCTCAGGCTTGTCCCTCCGACATCTCCCTATCGGCTCCTCTCTCCCCTCACTCCTCCTCCCCGCCTAAATCCTTATTTTTATATCCTCTCCTCCCTCATGCATTCACTCACTGCCTGGCAGGTTTTTTCACACAGCACTCATCAGCTGAAGCCGAGTGCACTGATTCTGGGGTCCCTGGCAGCTCAGGTTATGGCTGTCGACCATCCCTAAGACCCCTGGAAGCCCCGATCAATTGGAGCCACGTCCGCCAATCCTGGGGCCTCAGCAGAGCCTCAGCAACACCACAGCTCCTGCTGACTCCCCCAGGCTTCTCTAGCACTAGCGCTGCTTCAGGTCACATACACATACCGCACTACATACTCAATCACCTTCTCCTACTAGTCTGCTTGAAGGCCACATCTAAACCCCTCATTGGCCGAATCTGTCTGCTGGCCTTGAATTTGACATCTGTTTTATACCCTCACTTAGCTTGGTGCTCAGTCCCACTTTGTGGACCCACATTCCACACAGAAGAATTGGGTGTGCTGTCGCAGAGTTTTGCCTAAGCCAGGGGCAGGGGAGGAACCACTCACCATGCAGACCAAGGGCTCCAGAAGTTTGTCTCCAGGCACCTCCATCCAGGTCATCTCAAGGGCCCCAGGATCCCCTGGGGAACAAGGAGTCAGCAGGTCATCTACCAGCACACCAGGATTGGTGCGAGACGGTCCATGAACCTGCAGTAAGGATGCAAGCATTAGGCAGATCAGGAGGGTTGTCAGAGTCAGCATCTAACTCACAGGTCTGGGAAAAGAATAGGCTGGCAGGCAAGCCACCTGTCAATCAACCTCTGCTCTCCAGTAACAGCGGTCCAAGATCATGATGAAGACAGCAAAAGGGAGTGAGCCGGTCTTGGAGCTCTCCTGCCAGACCAGAGGCCTTCCTCAGAGGTCATGGCAATGCTCCAGTCTTGGAGTCCAACTCCTCCCATTGAACGATGGGGACAATGCCTGCCGTGTTCAGGTAATCCTCCCCACATAAAGAAATGGATGCAGGTGGGTAGGAAATGGGTGAACCAGCACAAAGAAATGTGGGCAGAGTTCATCCCTTTCATGGCCAAAGAGATCTGCTTTGCGCCAGGGGGCATCAAAATATTGCACAGTAGTTGGCCCCTGATCCCTGCCAGCCTCACCTTTTTAAAGTGTGTGGCTGACTGCACTTTGCGTACTGGCTGCATCAGGGCATCCCGCACAATGATGCTGATGTCAGCCCCCGAGTAGCCGTCTGTCTTTCGGGCCAGCTCATGGATGTCAGCTTCAGTCAGGCTGTGGGGTGTGTTGCCCAGGTGTAGCTTAAACATTTGGGCACGAGCCAGCTCCTCTGGAAGTGGGATGTAAATGCGTTTCTCAAACCTATGTGCAAAGGAGGGAATGCACGGTTCAATCTCCAATGCTGGCTTGTGTGGCATGTGTATGCCCCCGTGCATGTGTGTATCCCACCCTTTTGCCCATCGCTATAAATTAAATTTAAAAAATTAAATTAAATAACTGAGATGTGTGCCGATGTCAACCCCACTCCTCCATCTGCCCCTGATGATTTCAGCTAACTGCATTTGGCCAAGAGGTTAGTAAAAAGGTTAGACTTTGGTCCAAAGTCCACCCAGTTTAGATTATTTTTGTTTCTTTGTAGTAGTAAATAAAACGGACCTCAATTCCTGTTCACTTCAGGACTACATGGACGACGCTTGTCTATGAAGATATTTTTACAGGATGCCTGTTCTGGGCCTCACATGGGGGATGGCCTGCAGCCCAAGTACTTTTCAAGCCAGCCAAAGCTGGGCTATGTGCTGCACCTGGTGCGGCATACATAGCTCAGCATTATAGTCAGAACTATGAAGAGTGGAAATCACACATCATCTAAGGTTGACTTTAAAAGCCACAAAATATATCTGCTATGTGAGGTTGTGGAACTGCCTTATGAAGGGAACATGTTTTTCCCACTTAACTGTTTCTTACTCAGAGAACTACAATTTGTTCCCTGTGGACCTGAATTTCAGCTATTTCCACTTATACAAAATGTGATGGCAACTAACCCACGCACACACTGCTATCACCCACCTCCTCCGAATGGCAGCATCCAGTACCCAGGGGATGTTGGTGGCGCCCAAGACCAAAGTGCCATCGTTATTATTCCCAACACCTGAGGAAAAAGAAAAGTGCCCCATGTCACCCTTTCTGGAGAGAGCAGACCCCGTCTGGCCACTGGCCTGAGAGTAGTGGCCACTCTGGTCAGAGCAAGCAGCTGGACTGCTGCCCCGGCGCCCATCCCCATCACCCACCCTGCATTTGCACCAGGAATTCTGTTTTGATCCTGCGAGCAGCTTCACTCTCGTTCTCATTGCGGGAGCCGCACAGGGAGTCCACCTCATCGATGAAAATGATGGACGGCTTGTGCTGCCTGGCCAACTCAAAGAGGTTTTTCACCAGCCTGAAGAGGAAGCCGGGCAGAATGAGGGGAGGGTCAGGACAGCCTGCAGAGACTGGCCCACATGCAGGATGCCCAAGCAGGTGGAAGCAAACTCCCTATGGAGATCCACCAGGCTGCCTCATTTCACCCCTGGACCCATTTCTCCAAGGGCCAATACCCCACAGAGCGAGCTCTGCCTCCCACACCTACTTTTCACTCTCCCCCAGCCACTTGGACACCAGGTCTGAAGATGAGATGGAGAAGAAGGTGGAATTGCTGGCCTCAGTGGCCACTGCTTTGGCCAGGAAGGACTTCCCAGTTCCCGGGGGGCCGAAGAGGAGGATCCCACGCCAGGGGGTGCGCTTGCCTGGCCGAGAGAAGAGAAGATGGTCTCACTCATCCCAAAACTTCCCAGAGAATGCGGGGAGGGACCCCCAGGCCTCACCTGTAAACAGGTGAGGGAATTTGATGGGTAGGATGACAGCTTCCTTCAGGGCCTCCTTGGCCCCTTCCAGGCCCGCTACGTCGCTCCATCGCACGTTGGGCTTCTCCATCACGATGGCACCTGCAGCCAAGGCAGTTTGCCCCAGAGACCTGAGCCCAGCGCTCACCTCCTCCCTCGCAGGCAGAGCAGCATGGTGTCCGAGGCCCCCAGGGCATCCCCTTCCCCCCCCCCCCCCGCCTTCTGGCTTACCCATCAGCTGCTCTTGCAGCTTCTTCTTCTCCGGGTTGTCACCCTCGCTGTCGCTGTCGCTGCTGCAGAGGAAGACATTCAACGGCCTTGAGCAGAGTAGGCGCTTTCCGGTTGGCTTTGGCCCCCAGGTGACCTCCCGAAGCCTTGGGGGGGGAATCCCCCCAGCCCTTACCCCTTGCTGTCATTCTGGGCCTCCTTGACCGGCTTCTTGCTCTGCTTGCTCTTGTTCCGCAAATAGTCCTTCAGCTTCTCCGCCCGGTCCAGGTACTGGGCGCACTTGGCCCGGATGCTCTCTTTGGCCTTGTCGCTGTGCGTGTCATCTGCGGGAGGGAGGGGGAGGGGAGACCGGCCGGATGGGCGGCGGGCGGGCACACCCGGCGCCCCTTCCGCCCTCGGAGCTGGCCCTGCTGGCGGCGCCCTCCCCGCGCCCCCCACTCACACTTGATGGCGTGCAGGAAGTACTCCACGGCGTGCTGGTACAGGCGCAGCGCCTCCGCGTAGCTGCCCGCCTTGTCCTCCTCCGTGGCTTTCGTGACCAGGTCAATGGCCTTCTGGAAAGACAGCGGCGCTCAGGAGGGCGGCGGGGGCCGGCGGGGGGGAGCCCGGCGGGCCCCCTTCTCTTCTCCCGCCGCGTCTCGGGGCTCGGCACCCGAGACCGCCTTCGAGGGCTTTTCCGCGGCGCCCGTTCCTCGCGGCATCCTCCGCTCTTGCCGGGGAGACCCCGCGGGAGCCACTGCGGGGCGGGAGCGGGCCGGGCTCGCCGGGGGTCCCGGCCCGAAGGGAGGCCGGGCGGGGGCGCACAGGCCCCGCGGCAGCCAAACCGGGCGGGCGCGATTGAGGGGGGGCGCCTCCCGGGGGCGTCTCCGAGCGCCCCGCTGCTTCGCGCAGAAGTTCGCGTCCACCGCGCAAGCTGAGCAGGCGGAGCCCGCGGCCGCCCCGGAGCCGAAGGCCGGGCGGGCCCGTCGCCTGGCGGCTCGGTAGGCCTGGAGCCGGGAGCAGCGCGCGTGGCCCGGGCGGCGGCAACGGAGGCACCTGCAGGGCGGACGTGGTCATCGCATCCCTGTGGCCCGGGCGGCGGCGGCGGCGGCGGGGACTCCGGTGCGGAGGGCGGCGGAGGGTCGGCCTTGGCCCGCAGAGCGCCCCTGCGGGCGGGCGCGGGAACAGCAGCGCGCGGGGGCGGGCTGGCGCGGGGGCCGATGGGAGTCGTAGTCCGCGGCCTGCGCGCTGCTGCTGCCGCTTCGCCGCGGGCGGGCGGCCTTCTCGAAGAACGGCTCGGTCCATCTCGCGGGGTCGTCGTGCCACCCCGACCTACCAAGCGCAGAGAAGGGCCGCCGCTGCAGCTCTTCCCCCCTTCTTCGGGGAGCACACCGAGGGCCCCGGGCTCCGTTCTCCGGGGGGGACCAGGGAGGTCCCCGATTCTTGCGC
This sequence comes from Vipera ursinii, assembly GCF_947247035.1. NCBI lineage: Eukaryota > Metazoa > Chordata > Lepidosauria > Squamata > Viperidae > Vipera > Vipera ursinii. The sequence goes on along the minus strand of NC_139520.1, from coordinate 22,693,906 downwards.
CTCCCGTGCCATCTGCCTCCATCTCCCCCTCTCCATTTTTCTTCCCCCACCTCCAATTCACTGCTGAGGGTTAAAGTTCTTGCTTCCCCGCAAAGACACGAAGCAGTAGAGGCTAAAACTAATAATATTTTATTATACACCTGCCCTTCGTTGCTTTTCATTGTAATGTAAAATGCGATACAGTGAAGAGTGTAACTCGGCCAGGAGCACCCAGGTTTTCTGCAGAGCCCGGCAAGAATTTCTCTGCTGGCGAAGATCTGACATGGTCCAAATGTTGCCGCTTGAGAACCTGGAGACCCCCCAAAATTGCATTTAAAATAATTGGAAAAGCAAGTCCTTGTATAAATACCATGTACAAAGCATAAAAAAATAAAGCTGGTTTAAGATTTGTGATGGCGTATCTCTGTTGCAATACTCCACATTAGATTATAACAGACAGCATACCCACACAGACATACAGCTCTGCACAGCATTAACACAGACACTCGCTTGTAGTGATTCCCGTGCAAAATTTCAAGACCTCTTTGGCACTTTGGGCCTGTAACAGTTGTGTTTGCCCTATCTGTAAACTCCCGATATCTGACAGAAGATGGGAAACCTCAGCGAGTCACTTGTGCCACTGAACAAAGATATCCGCTTGGCAAGAGGCGCCACAGTAATTAATGAATTAAAGTCTTTCCTGGCCCCACAAAACATTAGCAAGAAGAAAACCCTGAAATCGGCTGGTCTCCCACCCCAAATTCTCCCCTGATGGAACTGAGTCTCCTAACCCAGCTCTATGCTCCACATCAATTCAGGGTCTAAACTCTTGGAGCAGCCTCGTGTAGTTGCAACAACATCCTTGGGCTGAAAAACCGAATCTGGCATTGCTAGGAAAAGTGCTGTGTAAAAAAGGGTGAGAATGTGACGGGTCAAGCTGCACTTCCTAACCTGTATTTTTAAACTTTTGTCTCAATTTGGTAATAATAGTTCATCACCGTGATATAAAAGCACCATTTGAAAACCTGCTAATGCCAGCCAGATTTCCTCTTTCAATGCTATACATTCATACCCCCCAGGCAGCAAATGCCCACAGCCTTACATCACCTCCACGTGGGTACCAGGGGCCCTTTTCTGAAACATGTAACGGTGCCCCTGGCAGCAACCCTGAATGGGAGCCTGGTCGCTGGACATGAGCAGCAAATTATCGGCTGCAACTCCTTCAGCCCTGGAAAGAAGGGAAGCTGGTTACACTCAACTGAAGGTGACTGAGAAAAGGTGTTCTCTTCAGAAAGACTCCAGCACCATTAAATATTGGCTTTTAATGCAGAAAAGGGCCTGGAACGGTCCTTACTGGCCTTGAGGTTTCTCTGAACAGGCCCTGCAGTCCAAATTCCAGCCCTAACAGAGCAGCTGGACACCCAGGACGAGTGCCTGAGTGCCAGCCTTCCTCTTCTGCCTAGAGAGCCCAAATCCTTCACAGGAGGGGTCAGGAAGCCTCCTTCAGCTGGGCCAAGAGGTCTAAAACGGATGGAGCCTCAAAGATCAGAGGAGAGGGCTATTCCCTTTCCAACTGATGCCCAAGACCCATCCCAGACTACAGATACCAGAAGCCCTGGAGGCAACAACCTCTAGTTCTATTCCTGGGCCCCATGACAAGATCCCAGCCCAGCCCTCTTTGCAAGTCCCAAGACAGAGGCCTGAACCCCCAATCTTTGGATGGTAGAGGTGGGCTTCTCTCTGGCAAGAAGCACCTCCTTCACGCACCCTCCACTGGAGCCAGAACTGGGGACATCCCATGGACTCCCCCCCCCCCCCGCTGGGCTCCCTGCTTCTTCCGAGACAAGAACCAGGGCACCACTCAAGGTTTAGTTTCATTTCTTTCCTCAGGAGAGCAAGAAACACTGAATGCCACTACTGCTTTTCACTGATGATGTGCCCAAGAGTTTGGGGAGATTACACAACTTTTGTATCAACAGCTTTTGTTGCAGAGGGACAAGAGGGTCCCTCTGGGTTTGAGGGGGAAAGGAGTGTCTATTTTGAGGCTAGTGGTGGCCTCCTTACTGACTGTGCATTAGCTGATGCTGAGTATTTTTATAAGTGACCCCTTAATACATTTGCTTAGCTTGGGATAAGATAAATAGTAAAAAATATGATTCATGCTGCTCTAGTGTAACAGTCAATGTCAAAATGGGGAAGGGAGCCAGTAAACCTGCTTCAAAGAGCATCTCCCTTTGTAATAAGAGGGACAGGCTCTGCATAGCAAGCTGGAGATGCTCAAAGAAAGCTACTCAAACATTTTCCTTGTGCTGGTTTCTGAATCAGACTTTTTCTGATGCTGAAAAGAATCTCTTAAGCTAAGGCCGTGTCTTTTACTGGTTCTGGGATTAAAACTAGAATTGGAGGGGACTCTTGAACAGAGTGAGAGGGCAGCTCCCCAGCCTTTGGGGGGGGGGGCTTCTGATTCGGAACCTGGCAGCAACTGCACAGTAACCCCCAGGCTCTCTCTGACCCTCCCACAGCAGCAGCACACGACTTGGGCACGTCAGGGGCAAGCTGGGCACACAAGGCACCCTTTCCTTGTTCTGGGAGGAGGCTTCCTTTCTCTTCCCAGCCTCCACCGAAAGGCACATCTGGTAAGTGGAACAGAACGATGGCTTCACATGATCCCACCAGAGAATTGCTCCTTCTACGGCTCCTGCTTGCCCTGCCCTGGCAAAGGGTTTATGGCTGCAGCCTCCCCAGAGCCCTTCAGAAGGGGAGAGATGGGACCGTTCTAAGTCCAGTCAAGGCACTGAGGCTGGCATATGGGACCCTTGCAAGGCCAGGAACCAGGTGTGGCGGCTGCAGCGGTGGCGGCGGCTGTGGCTAGGCCAGGAGGCCCAGGCGGGTCACTTTGGCCGACAGGAAGGTGTGCAGGACAAAGACCAGGGGTTTGGGACAGGAGTGCAGCTCCAGGACCTGTGGAGGAGGGAGAGACAGTCATCCCCTGCCATTTCAAAGACCAGCATCGACCCCTTCATCCCACATAAAACTAAAGTCATGGCCCAGGTGTAGCCAAACCTCCAAGCTCAGGTGGCTTTCTAGTTACGGCTGGTGATCATTTCTGTGCTCGTCTCCTCCTCCCTTGGGTGTGAGAGCAAAAGGCCCTCCTCCTTTATTCCTCAACAGAATTGCAGGAAGTTGCCTAAATCCACAGCCCCTCTTCAGGCAAACGTCGCCAGATGATGGGTCTCCCCTTACAACTCACGACCAGCCACTCACCAGTTCCCCCTCCGGGCCGCCAAAGTCCAAATACAGGTTTCGGACCCCATCATCAGCAGACATCTTCAGCTTCTCAAAAGGGTATCGGAGGAGGATACTGGTAGAACCAGCTCCCTCGCTGGACACGGTGAAGCCATTTTCATAGTGGATTGTGAGCCGAATGTCCTGGCTGTTCCAGATGCAGCCTAGGCCAAAAGACAGAAAGCAGACCCTCCGTGGTCAGGAGGGGAGGGCCACCCATGGGTCAACCGGGCTCAGGCTTCCTTTGCCCACCTCCAGCCTGGCTCCTTTTGTCAAGAGCTAGTCCTCATCTTCTGCCCTTCAAGTCCAGGAGAGCAGCAGTTGATTTGGAAGGACCAGGGCAGGCATGGCGGTGTTTGTGTGTGTAAAATGTTTACTTCAACAGGGGATGCCGGCGCTGCCCAGCCTGGGCAATGTGGCCACATGAACGGAGCGGGTTCTCCCTTCCAATGCCTGGGCCAAAGAGCCTTGGAGGCTGGGACTTGCTCAACCCACCTTAGGCTGCCAATTCCTCAAGGCAGGGACTCCCACCCCACCATCTACTCCCATCCTTCTTGCTGTCAACAACGCCAACACTGTAGCTGGTGGGCATAATCTCTCCATCCCGTTTGCTAGACTGACCAGCAGGGCCTCCTCCAGGGGTTCAAGAGAGGAGGGGCCATGGTCCTCAAGGCTGGGCAGCCAGGCCATACCTACGGAGACCTCCTTGACAAGCTCTGCAGCAGCATGGCAGCCTTGCACCAGGGTTCTGGTCCAGGTGGAGAGGTCACGGTGGGTCTCCACACGGAAAACGTGCATCTCGATGCCCTGGCGAGAGCCTGACCGTGTGGCAAAGGTGAGGTCTGATCCCAGGCAGGGCGACCTGCAGCCTGAATGCACCAGCCTGAGGGGGGAGCGAAGGAGCAGCAGTTGCAAACTGGGGGTGACTTGCTCTGAATAACACCACCCCTGTCCCAGAGGGATTGCAGAAATACTTGGGGGGGGTCCTTTCCCTATTGCATAGACTCTCCCTGAAGCCCACCCCCACTGCGCCCTGTTCTCCTCACCAAAGATCATGAAAGAACCCCAGCTGGGGGAGTAGACAGGCCACAGAGCAGCACCCCATTAGCAGATGAATTACTTTGGGGCAGACTTTGGACACCGGAGAGTCAACCTGACAGAGTCTCACCAAGTCTCTGCCAGCCGCCCCAACCCTCCTTGGAGCCTCCTGATAAACCCATGCAGAAGCCTGAGGGGGGAGGCCTGAAAGCCCTCCCCTCTGCCCCCCCCTCGCTCTCCCCTGCACAAGGGAAAGTGCCAGCCTCCTCTTGCACAGGCCAAGTACAAAGGCCAAAGCCAAACAAACGGGAGGAGCAAGTGCAGCCTTTTCCTCTTTGGCAGCATTGAGGCCAGCCCTGGGGGGCAAGGGGGGGGAGGAGGGGGAGGAAGGCAGGCAAGGATCCCCAACAAGGCTTTTCTGCCTGAATTGGCAGCCAATCCCCCCCACACCCCGCAGCTCTGCTTCACCTGGCGCAGGGGAGCAGGGGAAACAGCTGCCTGCTTTTCTGGTTGCAGGAATCAATCTGGGACTTTCCTGTCTCCAGAAGGAAAGTCCCAAAATTAACACTGGTAGAAATTTCCCAGGCAAGGCATTACAGGAGGTGATGGGCAGGGGGCTCCAGAAGGCAAGACCACCCTGGATGCCCTGCCAGATCCGAGCCCCAGACCATTCCAACCACACCCAGAAGCCGGCTGCTCTCCCAGAGGCTGATGGCAGCCGATCCCCAGCATTCCCGGGAGGTGTTCATGCCCCCTCCCCTTCCGGAAGGCCTTCTGCGTGACCTGAGCCTGGAGAATAGTGGTGGCTTCCCCCACCTGGTGGCCACCAGTGGGTAGCTGTGGCAGGGAGAGGCCCAGGCGTCCCTTGTCCAGGGCACGGAGTCAAAGAGCAGCAGGTCCTTCTCTGTCACCGCCAAGAGGATTGGCCGCCAATGCTGCCGCCCGCCGTCAAGTCTGGCCTGCAGGAAGCGGAGACAGATGAAAGGGTGGGCTGAGGTGTTCACTGGGAAGCTGGGGCCTAGGCCTAGCGAGAGACCACATAGAGGGGCCCAGGACAAGACAGCCACCCTTGTGGCAGAGCTGCTTACAATGACCAGGAGCAAATTCAGATAAGCCCCCCCACACACACACCTTGTTGAGTTGCCAGTGGTCAGAGATGCTTCTGCAGCACCTGAAGGTTGCTCGGGGGGGGGGGAGGGATGGTGACTTCCTGGCCAAAGAAGGCTTCAGCAGCCTCCCGGCCAGATCACTTCCCTCCCCTCCCCCGGCTGCCCGCCAGAGAAAACCAAGCCTTACAGAGGTGCCGGGCGAGGGGCTCACCTGCTCAGCCAGCCAGGCGATCTGCTTGACCTCCCTGCTGCTGCCTGCCATGTGGCTGGCCCCCAACATGGCGTTGAGCTCAGCCAGGACCTGTGGGAGGAGGGCCATGATGTTGGTGTGGATTGCCATGAACCACGAATGCGCTGTGGCCGTGTCCTTGCAGCGAAGGATCAGGGTGTTCCGGCTGTCGGGTGAATGCAGCTCAATCAGCCTGCAGAGAAAAGGCAGAGCCACTGAAAGGAGTGGGGGACTCCATCCCTGATCTTCCACGTTCATTTTGACCCCTCCAGCTCTTCTCAGGGGAGGAGTGTGGCCCCCTCCCCCTGTGGTGAGGTGGCAGCAGAGCCACCTGTACAGGACGCTCGACTCGATTCAGGGCCTGGCAAAAGGGGCCTTGAAGGGCCACTGACCCAGGAGAGGGCCAGACTGCTCTGGGGGCAGCCAGGTCTGCAAAAGCCATTTGGGTTTGGGGCTGGCAGGGAGCTTCCCCATCCACAATTCCCACCGACCTTCTGAATTCTCAGGAGCAGCCATGTGTACTGAAACCCAAGACTGCAGGGAGCAGAGGAAGCAGGGATGGCTGGCACTGCCTCCTCCGGTCTGCCTGCCTGGCTGGAGCCCAAACCTCCTCCCCCTGCCCCCCCCCCCTAGGGATCAGGGCTGCATCCTGTGGACGCCCAAAGCCAAGACTGCTCCACACCCATTGGAGAGGAGTCAAGATATCTTGCAGGGCAGAGGAACAGCCTGTGACACTCACACTCTGTCCCTGCCCCCCACTCCAGGAAGCCTTTTGGCTGATGGCCAGGGAAAGAGGGGGGCCCTCCAGTGATGGCACCCAAGTGGGAATCCACCACTCTTGCTCTCCACCAGGCTCTGCTGCCACCCCAAAACAGCCCTGCTTAGCGGGAGGACTCCCAGCTGCAATGCCATAGCTGCCAGGGTTGCCCCGGAGCCTTCTTGTGCAAGAGGCCGGTCTGGGTGCACGGGGCACAACAGGCCCATGTCCAGAGGTTGGGCTGCCTCTGCATAACCAGACCATCCATTCCAAAATAACAACATGTCTTCTGGGTGGAGGGGGCAGACAGGCATCGGATTTTGGGCTCCCGCCCCTCCGTGAGAAGGCTGCAGCGCTGCAACCTTGAAAGGATCTGGGAAGGACCTTTCTAGATGCACCCTGGAAGCCAGCCCAGGTTCCTAGTCCTCATGTAAGGAGACAACTGCTGCCCTGCAAAACATTCTGCTTGCCCACCCCCTGACCTGTTCTCCAGGTCCGGCATGCTCAGGTTCCTGGCAGCATAGCACATCTTCAAGGGGATGATTTTGCGGTCCTGGGGGGTGCTCTGGTGCTTTGGGGAGCCAGACTCCTCGCTGAGGCTGAGGCTGGGAGAGTGCGGAAAGGCCCCATCCCATGGCAGGTCGGACACCAGCGACGGCTTCTTGATGTACGGAGTTGCCTCCCGCAAGTACTTCACTAAGAGCAGGCCGAGAAGGGAGGGGCTGAGCATTTCCCGTCCTGATGCTCAAGGCCCCACAGAATGACCCCCCGGGGGCTCCCCTCGATGGGCTGAACCCAGGGAAGTCGGCTGGGCAGAAAGCAGCCCCATGTCGCCCCGGCACCCAGGTCCAAGATTGACCCGCTCTCCCCCGCTGGATTCACCTTGAAGGAAGGCCAGGCAGTGACCTCAGGGAAGACTCAGAGCGTTTTGCCAAGATGGGCTCTTGCAAGGCCAATCCCGCCTTGCCTCCTGCCTCTCTCACTGCCTGGTGAATGTACCTCTTTCCTCCCCTTCGGCCTCTGCCTGCAGCTACTCCCAGGCTGAGGAGCGGCCATTTCACCACCACCATTGCCTGACAGGACCCGTCATGATGCTCGACGCAAAGGCAACTGGGGGCGGGCGAGACTTCCGGATGCCCCCCTGAAGAGCACAGCAGCCAGCCAAAGACCTGGTGCTCTACTCCAGAGGAAGGGTCTCCCACAGTGCTGCCCAACCTCAGCCCAGCTCCCCACTTCTGAGCTGCTCAATGCGGCCTGCCCTGCCAGGCAGCGGTGGCAGCAGCAAAGAGGATTGGGGAGGCCAGCCGTCCTGCCTGGCAAGGAGAGCAGCCCCACCCAAGGTGGTTCTTCAGGGATCAACTCTGCGCCCTGCTGCTGTCCAGAGAGGATTAGTGCACAGCCTGGCTTCTAATCCCTCTCTGCAAGGGGCAGCTGGCACACGGGAGACATCTTGGCTCCAGCAAGGAAAGGAAAAGCTGCAGGGAAGTTTTACTTGCCCCCAGGGCGAAGGTCCAGAGACAGCAGCAGCAGCAGCAATGGGTGGTTTCTGGGGTAGCAAAAATGCAGTTACTAGAGGAGGCCTTTGATCTGGCTGCAAAACGGCTCACAATCTGGGTTAGCCTTGAAAACATGCTGTTGTTATGTCTGCTTACAAGTTTGGCTAAAGGAGCTCTTGGTCAGAAGCAATGCAAAGAGCCAATGCCAAAAAGAGAATGCAAATGTCGATCAATTATCTGCAAACAGATGCAGTTGATAAACATGAGCCCCAGCTTGCAAAACAAAAACATGCCTGGCAGCCACGTAAAATTCCAGCATGTGCTAAACAAAACCTTAAGAAAACTCTCAAAATTCCACTAATCCTTTAGGAAGATCAGCTAGTGGAACAGCAGTCCTAGAGTGGTGAAGAAGTAACTTCCAAATAAACACAACCACCTCTACTTTTTAGCAGAAAATAAAGTTTTAATGACCTAAGCAAACAATTTTTCTGTTGGGCTGCTCTTCCCAGGAGGATCTCCTGTCCCAGATGGTCATTTGGGGTCTCCTGATGAGGACCGAGCCAAGGTTATGTGCAGAGAGGAAGCAGCTGGCCTGGGGGCACCAGGAAAGGACATCCGGCACCAGCCACTTGCTCTTTCACCCACCTCCGGTTGAAGCAGGGACAGGGGAAATGCCGTCTCTCTTTCCCCATGCAAATCCCTGGCACACAAGGAGAGCTCCGCATTCCTGGGATCAGCTTGCCATCACGGGCTGGCAATGCACATCCAGACGTTGCAGCCCTAAAAGGCAGGGAGGCTCACCAAACGTTTGAAGCTCTTTGTTCAAACTCAACTCTCCTGAGCAACTCTGCCAGGCGGAGGGGCCTCACCATGTCCAGGGAGGTCTGAAGCAAGGGCAGCTTCCAAAGACGAGGGAGCACATTAAAAATAAAGGAGCTGATTTCTGTCTGGAAGGACCAAAGGGCTGGCCCAACATTAAGAGTCCTCCCTCAAGTCACCAATGAGGCAAGAACAGGGCAGGCATTTACAGCTGTTTGTCAACCAGGACAGCTGTATAAGTGGCAGCAGGGCACATCCTTAACAGGGACCAGTGGCGGGGGGGGGGGGCTGCCTGTGCACTCCTGCTGTCCTAGCTCCCAGCCTGTCCAGTGGGGCTCCAGGCCTGTGCAAAGGAGGGCAGGGGGAGGGTCAGAGCTTCACATACAGCTGCCTCAGTGGCCCAGGGGGAGCTTTCCAGCCAAGCAGCTCAGGCTCACACACACACACCCCAGGATGGGAGGCGGAGGGAGCAGGGTGGATGGGAAAGGCCCCTCCTAGGAGGATGGCTCAACAGAAGAGGAGCTCCACAGCTGGCTACCAGATGTGGGCTCTCCAGTATCCCCATCCATAAAACGTCCCTACCCTCCTTTGCCCAGCAGGCCTTTGCACTCCTCCCCAGCCAGTCAATGACTCAGGAGCTGGGAAGGATAAATCAGAGCTAGTCACCCTGTTACAGGTTTGCAAGAGCAAAAGTGTTTTACTCGGCAGCCCAGAAAAGCCCCTTGGACTGAAAGGCAGGAGAGAGGAGGGGCTTAGAGGACCCTGTGGAAGAACGGAAGCATTTAGGCCTCTCAAGAAAACTCTTCTGGCCCATGAGGAGCCAAGATAAATGACTCAAAAAGGCGGCTCAACCCAGACAGAGCCACAATTTGAAAAGGCCCAGAGGATGGTCTGGTCTCAGGGCTTCACCGCCCTAACAGTGACCCCGAAGGCTGTCCAAATTCTTGGTCTCTTGAGGAAGGTTCGAAGGACCTCCACTTGCAACCACAGGAACCTTTCTTTCTCTAAGGAGGCGGCCCTCAGAGGCTGCCCCATTCGCTCCCGTGAAGACGGAGCCCGGCTGACCTCAGCCACCATCATCCGGAGTGGCTGCAACCAAGGAAGAGCCACAGCTCAGCGGGGGGAGGCTTTCCGGCCGTTTTCACAACGTTTGGCATTTTGCATGGGGGGGAGGAAATGCACAGCACAGCCCCCCTTCCCCCCCCAAGAAACGCCCCCTGCTCTCAGTCCACAGCTACCTTTCAGCTGCAAAGACCCTGGAGGTCTCCCAGAGGGCCAAGCAGGGGAAGCCGGAGGGAGGGAGGGCCGGGTGGGACCTCCCGGCTCCCCACAAGGCCCCCCCATCACCCTTCCCACCACCCTCCCTCAAGGGGGTGCTGCATTTCCAGACGTTTTCCCAGCCAGACACGTTTACAGGGCCCAGGAACTAGGAGAAAAAGTGGTGAGCCAAACTGGGGAGAGAGATCCTGAGCAGAGCCCCCCCCCCAGCTGTATGCAGTGCGTGAAGTGGGGAGACTTAGAGAAAAGCCTGGCCCCAAAGCCAGAGCCAACAGAGGGGCCGATGCACAGAAAGGCCCTAAGTGCTTCACCTGTTGACTCCCAAAGGTCAGCAAAGACTAAGGCCAGCCTTCTATCGAAGGACAGTCCTCCTCAAGATTTGGGGTCCCCTTTAAAGTCCCTGCTACTACAAACACTTTTGCAGACTTCCCACAAAGAGCCCCACTTTCCTTTCTGTTCCTGGGCTGATGGGGCAGAAGGGGGGAGGTAATAGTTCTTGTCCAAGAGAGGTGAAGAAAGGCAGGCTGTGTTGCAAAAGGGGAAGCAGCACAGAAAAATGCTGCTTTGGTTACTCCCGAAATCCTGTCTCCAGCATTGCTGTGCTTTGCGTCCACTCCCAAAAGGGTCATCCCTTGGCACCCAAACTTGGATACTCAGAGGCTATGAGTTACAGCAGGGAGCTCACCCTGCCCCTGTGGGACCACTTAGTGGACCCACAAAAGACGCATCTAGGCCAAGGAGCGAAGCCCCAACCAACCAAGCAATGCCCCAACCAAGACTGGAAAGCGACAGCTGTACATGGCAGCAGCCCCGCCAACCCCTTGTGTGGCTTAGACATCTTCCACAGCCTTCGCCCTGCATTCCCAGAGACAGAATCACGCCCCAGATAAAGAGGTGGCTGCCCCACTTCTTAATAGCGGAAGCTGAACGACAGTTAAAGAGAGGCTGAAGAGCATTGCCAGGTGCTAAGACGACCCACCCGTCCAATCTCCTGCAGGGCGATCAGCCCTCCGCTTGCCAGGGGCTTCCAGGAGCTGCAACGTCCCCCCACAGGACACGCCAGACATCTAATACCAAGAGAGAAGATGGGCTTTGGGCCTTCAGAGGCTGCCCTTCCCCTCCGGAGAAAGCATCCTGACAGCCAAGCTGTCCCTGGAGTTTGATCAAAGTTGCTGCCTTCTGCAGCTGGGCGAGGTGACAGCACCCGCTTCTCCCACACCAACAACCGGAGGAGCAGACCGCACCGAGGTCGGTCGGGAATTCCTGAGGCGCCCCACTGACCGTGATCCCATCTCCGGCTCCTAGCCTGTTCTGGGCAAGCTAATCGGGTTGCCTGAGGGGGCTGCAAGGCTGGCCTAAGACGCTCTGCCCTTCCCGGAGCCTGGCCCAAAGCGGAACGAGAAGTGGGAAATTCCGGTTTGAAAGGAAACTCCGCCGTTTCCCGTCGTTGGATTGACTGAGCGACGAGCGGAGGTCCAGCCGCTCCCGACGACGTGTCTTATTAGGGCTTCGAGGGGGGGCTGCGCTCGCCCCCACCCCTCTCCTTCATCAGCCAAGCAGGCGAGAGGCGCCGGTCCCGAAGCTGCTTGCGGAGGGGTGGGGGCAGCGGGGGCCTCGGGCCAAGCCCAAGCGGCAGCCAGGTGTCCGGCTCTGCCTCGGGCGCCGCCTCCCCGCAGCCCCAGACAGGCTGCGCGTGGAGCTCCGGAACTAAGCCGCCGGGGCGGCCGGCCGTCCCCCACCCCATCCCGCGAGCCGCGCGGCCCCTGGGCGCGTGCAGAGCGCCGGCGCTTACCTTCCAGCAGGACCTCCCGGCCGGCTCGCTTGAGCGCCTGCACGGCCTGGTCGTGGGTGGCGTCGCGGAGGTCCACGCCGTTGACGGCCAGGATGGCGTCGCCCAGGCGCAGCGCCCCGCAGCGCTCGGCCGCCAGCCCCGGGAAGATGCGCGAGATGAGCACCGGCATGCGGTTCTCGCGCCCGCCCTTGATGCTGATGCCCAGCCCGCCCGCCTCCGCCTTCACCACCCGCACGCGGCGCACCCCGGCCGGGGGGGAGCCCGGCGCCGGGGAAGGCGGGCCGGGCGAGCCGGACCCCGGCGGCCAGGGGGAGGCGGCGCCCCGCTCGGGGGAGGCGGAGGGCGAGGCGGCGGCGGCGGCGCCGTTGGGCAGACCGTCGCGCGGCTCCGGCTCGGAGCTCAGCGCCAGCGCCTCCCCGCTCAGCTCGGCCACCGCCCGCACCCAGCGCTCGCGCAGCAGCACTTCCACCAGCCCGGCCTTGCGGGCGCGCGTCCACACCGCCATCCCGCACCCGCCGAGGCGCCGCGAGTGGCGCGGGCGGGGCCTCTTGCAGGGCGCGGGAGGCTGGCCCCGCCCCGCCCGCCCGCAGGTTCGTGCCAAGGGCACCGCGTCACGTGAGCCGCAGGGAGGGGGCGGCTGCCGGCCCCCCGCACGCGAGTTGGGGGCCCGCGCCGCCCCCGCGGGACTCTCCGGGGCCCGCAGCCCTTCCGAAGCAGGGAGGCCGGCGGGCTGCCGGGCGGGGGAGGGAGTCGCCCTTATCCGGCCGAGGAAGGCGCGGCTTCTCTGCCCCGAAGAAAGCCTGTCCAGCACGGGGGACGCCGAGCTCGCGCTCCCCGAATTGCTGCTCCGGCAACAGCCTCGCCGGCTCGTCCTCCTCCGCCCGAGCCGTTGGAGGCTTCGGGGTCCCAAAAGGCGGGGCCGCCAGGTGCCTCCGGTCAGGTGTTCGCCCGACGATCAAGCCAGGGGCGGCAGCAGCGGCGGCGGCGGGAGCCGCGATTCTCCCGTTGGCACGCACCCGGGGCTCGCTTCCATTTCCTAACTACCGTCTGGAAGACTTCGAGCAAAAGCAACTTCGGAAACGGTTTGCAAGTATGCCAGGATTACAGCTGTCAACAACAAAAAGCCTCACGCCCCCACGAAGCCCCCACGAAGCCCGAGAAAGAGCCTTGAGCAGCTGGAGGGATTTTTATTTAAGCGTCCCAAAGGAGCGATGTAAACATTTTGTACACCAGGAAGGGAGGCTTCCTTTTACCGAATTGGTCACGGCAGTAGCCAAACTCAGAGCTCCCCATGTTATTACGAGGTTGGACTGGAAAGGGGGGAGGGGCTGTCAGCACTGGCCACCAGGCAGGGAGGGGCAGGGATCTTCTCCAGCCAGCAGAGGACACGGGACCTTCAGGCTCCACTGAGCAGCAGCGAAAGGGCCGTTCGTGGCCTCTGCGGCCCTACTCGCCTTCTGAAAATGCAGGGACCCAGAGGCTCTGCGTGCATACACACACACACACACACACACACACACACACACACACACAAATTCCCTCCCTCCCTTCCTGGAGGAACACAAAACAAAGCAAGGTCAAGGCAGCCTCCTCCCTCACTGCTGACTTTGCTGTTCTGGCTTGATGGGGTGGAAATCAGGGTTCCTGGTCTGGCAGAGGCGGAGCTGGAGGCAGCAGTGAAGTGCCAGGCTGCGCCTGGCGTCAGCAGAGCAAAGGCGTCCCAGGGCGGCCCTGAAGCCATTTACCCAGCAGGAAGGCTGCTGGCCCCTTGGCTGCTGGCCACACGCAGCAGCAGGCTTTCCCCCGAGACGATGCGGCTGCAGGGTCAGCCCAGCCAGGCTGCACTCTTGTGGGCAAGGGATGCGCCCCAACAGGCTGTGCATAAAATGGGAAGTAAGTCTTTTGCAAGTCTTCATGCGGACAGCTCAGAGAAAAGCAACAAGTCTTCTGGTGCTGAGTGAAGAGGCCGAGTGGTCCTGGCTCCCAGGCACAAGAAGTTAATCATTACGAGTGGTTCCTCTCTTTCCCGGCCAGGCCACGGTGGAAAAACAGGTAACCTCCAGGACACAGGATGGCAGTGGCAGGGTCCCCGTCAGCAGCAGCGGCTCCTCTGGCCACGCAACCCCCTGCTTCTGAAGGGAAGGGCACAGGCAGCCTCTCAGTGAAGGATGGCCTCTGCAAAAATCCTTCCAAACCTATGTCCCAAATTTCTTCTGATAGATGGGTGGTGGCAGCTGGGCTTTGATGTCCATCAGCGGCCGCTCCGTCACCACCAAAGAATTGTCATCCAGGAAATCCACAAAGAGGAGAGGCTGGGGAGGGGGAGCACAGATGGGGAGGGCAAGGAGAGAAGAAACAAGCAGTAAAGTTAGAAGGGGCTTTGCTGGCACAGCTGACTGGCCCTTCACCTTGCATGCCTGGCAGGGATAAGAATGCAACCGTGTTGAGCTCCCCGGCGTTGCCAGCCACAAGAGGGCTTCTACCCGCCCCCCTGGACTTTCACAGTGCCTTGCCACCTTGTGACACACACACACAGCAACACAGAAGCCATCAGCTCTCTGCTTCCCACAGGAGCCAAACACCATCTTGTTCCTGCAGCTGCCCAACAGCTGCAGCCCTTTGCTTCCATCTCTCATGCAAAGGCAGAAGGGGCTGCCAGAACACAGTCCCTGTCCTCTGTGGCGGGCGTTTGTGTGAACACAGGCCCCGTCCCTTGCAGAGGCCTGGCCTTCTGATGAAGAAAAGGGCTGTTTTCCACGAGAACTTCCCTGGCTCAGGCACAGGATGGCAACCTCCCTTCTGTTCTACTAATGGGCCAGGGGCTCCTCAGCTCGGGCTTCAGCAGCTGGCACAACACCCCTCTCCCAAACTGTCCAATATGCCCCAAAACCATTGCTGGCAGTGGCCATCCCCGTTCCTGTTTGGCAAGCTGATTACTTGAGAACACTTACCGGATCCGTTGAGGGCCCAACTTCTCCCCTGGAACTACAAAGTAACCTTCCAGGCTGGGTTTGCAGAACTTGGGGGGGGGGGAGATTCCTACTCTGCAGGTGCTGCTTACCCAGCCCCACATAAAAGGCCTCCCCTTCTCTCCTGGCGTAGAAAGCTCGCTGCCCAAAGACCCACCTGGAACTTCTTGCAGATCTTGAAGGGCCGTCCGTGACCGCACTGGATTGTTTTCACATGTGGCGCTGGCTTCTTTGAGGCCGCAGCGTCCTCATGCAGTGGCTGGAGGAGCAAATTAGACCACCACGAGTGCAGTCACTGTCCGAGCTAAAGCACAGCACCCTAAAGGCATGTTTTGCTGAACGGGTCTCAGTGGCCTGGTTCACACTTTGTACTAAGCCGTAACCAAATCAATAACATTCTGGCTGAACCGCCGAATGGTGCTAAACACCAATTTGGATTCCAGAATTAGTCCGCCCCACCCAGTGCGTCTAGATGTGGGATCAGCAGGCCAAGTCCCCACTTTGGGGGAGGCAGGATGTCTGGGCACAAACGGTGCTTTCCCATCTAAGGGAACACCTTGCTTGACCCAGCGGGGGGGGGGGGAGAGAGAGGCATGGGCAACCTTGGCTCAGAGAATGTGAGCCTTTCTGCATCTTGCAGGTCAGAGAGCCACACTCAGTCCCACCCACCATCTACTCACCAGCGACATGTCCAAGATGCAGAACATGTATGTGTCGTGGAGCAAGACATGGGAGGAATGCTTAGGGCGGAACGCGATGTGGGTGATGGGTGTGTCCCGCTCCAGCCAATCCTTGTGCAGGCCCAGCTGCTGCAGCTTCCGGCTCCAGGGTGTGTAGCCTCTTTCCTTGATGCTGAACTCAAACACCTGGAAGCAGGAAAGCCGGTGGGAGAGGGGTGACTCCCCTCTCCTCCCCTCCCCTCCCCCCCCCTAGATCCTGTTCTGAAGCCAGATGGCTCCCATCCCAGCACGAGAACCACCTCCTCCCTTCCCGGTGCTGCATTCAGAGCAGGTTGTCCTCTGGCAAAAGATGCACTTTAATGCAGGGTGTGCCTCTTAACTGCAGCTAATTCCAATGGAAACATTCTGCTCCAACTAGGATTGATGGTGACTGGGCTGCTGACTCCCTAATGCAGGGGTAGGCAACTTTGGCTCTTTTATGACTCATGGACTTCAACTCCCAGAATTCCTCAGTCAGCTGACTCAGGAATTCTGGGAGTTGAAGTCCATGAGTCATAAAAGAGCCGGGGTTGCGTACCCCTGCCCTAATGGAAACCCCCTCCCCCGCTGCCCCTTTCCTGGGTCCAAGAGCAGCAGGTTACTGCCGAAGTCTGCACAAAGGATGGTTGAGTAAGGCTAACACTGCCCTCAACTGGCATTGCCCGGGGCAGTTCTTGGAGGCAGACCTTTGTGTGTGCCAACTCTGCTTTGCCAACCTAGGGAAGAGCAGCCCTTACCTGCTGATCTGAATGTGCAACAATGAGGTTATTGTTCAGCGGATGGATTGCCATTGCGGTCACTGGACACTCATATGCTGGCACAGTGCAGTGAAGCTGGGGAAGGAAGGCGCAGTGGAATAAGGGGGAGAGCCTGCCTTGGCCTTCCCCACTTGCAGGGCTGGTTTCTCCATCAGAGGCCGTTGGACTCGTCAGTGGCTGAGCCGGCTCCCACCAAGCCAACCCAAGGCAGAGTAAACGCAGCACTGAGAGGCCTATTGCCCAGTACTGGCTGCAAGACCCAGACCAGAAAAAGAAGAAGCGGAACGGGACTAAGAGCAGATCTGGTCTGTGGCTGGGCTCACCTTGGTGTTTCCCAAATTATAGATGCAGATTTCCCGGTCTCCCCCTGCTGCAGCCAGCCACTTGCCATCCGCGCTCACCGCCAGCTGCTGCACTGCTTCCAAAGTCTCTGCAGGGAGACACAGATCTGGAGCTGGAGCAGCTTTTCTGATTTCCTCCAGCAAGTCTAACTGCTGCCTATCTTTCTCATCTGGGAGCATCTGCAGAAAACATTTGGCTATTCCTGCAAGAATGTTCAGTATGCCTGCATCTAAAACAAACCGCTGTTACCCGAATTTGGGCGAAGTGTGTGTAGATGCCTGCAGGTCCCTGACTGCAAGAGCGAAAGCACATGCACGCAGCCCCGATCCGATGCCAGAAAAAGGCTGGTGGAGTCGTCGGAAAAAAGGAGGTGGTGGGCTGAGCCGTTCAGCTTGGGAGTCTTGCGAACCTTGAAGAAAACAAACCAGGATTGATGCAAGTGGCTGGGCCCACCAGAGCAAGTCCGGGAACGTTGCCAGCTGGCTGACTACCCACAGCTCCCCCCACACCATGGAGATCCCACTCACTCTGTTGATGGAAATCTGGTCGCTGATGAGCTGAACCCGATGCAGGCAGAACCTGCTAGCTATGGAGTAGGCGATCCATCCGCCACACGGAGAGACGCAGCTGCTGCGGATGTGCTCTGGGCCCTTCGATGAAGTGAGAGGACCAATAATAGTGCAGCAAGGAGAGCCTGCGCAACTGACTCGGCAACAGGAGGGATTCTCCAGACCCACCAACGTGCTGCACAGACCACTCAAGGGGTACTCCTAAGATACCCGTTCCCTTCTTCTTCTGAGCAGAGAAGGCAGCGAAGGATGGAAATGCCAAACCAGGGCTGGACAGAGTTGCCCCAGGTGCAGGATTAGGGCCAGGGTTAGGAAATCACGGCTTCTCACCTTGGCCTTCAGCTGGAGCAGATTCTGGGGGGGGCAGGACACTGGCAGGACCTCACCAGGCCTTCCTGTAACAAGAAACAAGGCAACTTGCAGAAAGCCAGATGCCAGCTGAGGCAGGACATGGCAAAACAGTCCTACTGCGACTGCCAAAGAGGCAGGGAGGTTGTGCTCTTTGCCATGCCCATCATCTGCACGTTGAAGCCATGCGTATACTCACCAAAGGAGTTTGTGGTGCCAAGCCGCCAGAGCTCCAGGTGCTGGGGGTACTGGAAGAGGAGGAGCCGGGCTCTCCTGGCACAGGAGACAAGGCGCTTCTGCAAGAAGAGAAAAGCCACCTGAAGTACCACAAAGGAGACAGCTGGCTCCATCGCTGCAGGATCCCACCCTTCTCTCCAGGGGGAACAGCTCCCCCTCAGCCCAGGAGAAGGGCGCAGTCCGGATACTCACGTGGGGGAAGGTGATTGTGCGGAGGGCAGCATCATAGGACTTCGACTCCACCTTCTCCATTAGGGGTCGGATCACAAGTTGTCCATCCAGCCCTGCCAGAGGAGAATGGCACATGGCTCATAAAGCCACTCTTGACAATTGCCTGACAGCGTGCTTAGTGAGGGCGGGCTCTGTGCATCTCCCCAAAGCACTCTCTGGCCTCTGGCTTCTCATTATCTGAGCCAAGATGTCCAGGCTTCCTGAATAAACCATCACTAGCCTAAGTGGAATTTTCCTCCAATGGGATTTTCCCATGTAGTTTACCAGGAAACAGATAGGGCAGCCTAGAAAAGTAAGTGCCCTCCTAACCATAACGAGTTTGTTGGCGAAGTCCATTTTGCTCTATGAGTTCATGGTGACCTAACCCTAACCCTAAGTGGAATTTTCCTCCAATGGGATTTTCCCATGTATTTTACCAGGAAACATAAAATAGGGCAGCCTAGAAAAATAAGTGCCCTCCTAACCGTAGCCAAGCACTCCGAGTTTGTTGACGATGTCCATTTTGCTCTATGAGTTCATGGTGACATAACCCTAACGCTAAGTCTGTGGTGGCAAACCTATGGCACGCTTGCCACACAGAGCCCTGTGTGGGCACACGCAGTCACCCCAGTCCTAGCCCTTTAGCTGGGTTTTATAAAACCTTTTCGCTTTAGGCCTCCCCCATGTGCAAAAAAAAAAAAGGTTCAATCAATCAATTTCAACTTCTCGCAGGAAAAAAAGATCTCGCAAAGTTGGAATTGATTGAACTTTTTAGTCCCACCCTGTCTGGAGTTAACAGCGCAGCTACGCCCACCCAATGGGCCATGTCCACCTGGCACCCAACGATACATACAAGGGCTTGGGATTGCAGTTTGGGTACTCGATCTCTAAAAGGTTCACCATTACTGGCTTAGAGCAATGCGTAAAGTCATCCCAGCTACCCAAATGCCACCAGACATGGGGAGATAGTCAGGAACACAACTGGTCTCATCTACCTCACTGTGTTCCTTGCCCATCTTCTGCTTATGAAGGACCTTGAGCTACAACCTAGAAGTTAGGCGCCCTACTGTACCTCCAGAGATGAAGGCTGTGGCAGTGTGTACCACCGTTCTCACATCGTGAGTGTGATGCCGAAAGGGTCTCGTCTGCATCCACTGGCGCTCAGAGCTGTCCAGCTTCACCGGTAGCAGCTGGAACTGATACACCATCCCTTCCGATGTGCCAACAACCATGCTGTCTTCTGCCTAAAGAAAACCGGGCAATACCAGGGGTTGAGAAGATGATGCCGTGAACCTCAAAGACCACAAAGGCTCGGATTCCCTCTGGCCAATTATGTCCCCAGCCAGATGCCTGAGAGAAGGCCTTGCTGAGAGACGCAGCTGGCCCTTTGTTTCCTCCTGCTCGATGGTGAGCAACTTCAGCATGTCAAGCTGGACTTGCAGCACAAAATGCCCAAGAATTCCTTTCCAGAAAGAAGCAACCTACAGGGAAAGGCACTTGTGCTAGTCTGGTTGGGTGGAAAGCTATCCTCCAGTTCTATGTGACGAGGCCTTGGGGGGAATCTGGGTTTTGGCAGCTTGTTTGTACTACTGGCCCTACTGCATCAGGATAGAATAAATATTCAATACTCCGATGGGACAAAGACGCTTCTTCCTGTCCTTTTTATCAGGATTTGCAAAACTGCCCACATTTTGCAACTCTCACCCACCTCAGCCACGGCCACGGAAAGCACTGCAGCTTTGCTGATGGGATGCTTGGAGAGCAGAGTGCCCATCACCGAATCCCAGAACTGCACTTTTCCAGCAGAATCCACACTGACCACCGTGCCATCTGAAAGAAAGGCCAGGCCCCACACCAGGCATTTCTGGCTGGGAGGGGCTTCCAGACGCCTTTCTACCAGGATCCGCTGGCTGATGTGCCCTAAGAAAGATGCACGAGGGATGTTCAACGGGGGCAATTAAAAATCAGCCATATTTAAAAGGCAACCGGGAGAAACAGTTGCTCAAACAAAGCCACAGAAAACTCTTTTCTACCACACTAGCCTTTTTTGCTTACCTGGGGGCCCTGATTGACACCAACATCTCCTTTTAGAACACCTACAGAAACTGAACCCAGGACCTTTTGCGCCATGAGACCAGAACAGGCTCCAATGACTAAGAATACCGACACTGCCTCTGCCGGGTGTAACCGGAGCAGTCAAGAAAGCCATCAGAGGGGCTCAAAGACTCCCTTGGCAGCCCAGGCAGGTCCCTCTCAGGTGCTCCTGCTCATTGCTTGCTTCCCTTGGTCCAAACCAGCCGGAGAACTTACCAGTTTCGACGTCAAAGATGTAGAAGCAGTCAATGGAGCCAGCTGCAATCTTGGTCCCAGAAGGATGCCAGGATAGAGAGAGGATTCGCTCTGTGAGAGAAGGGGGGAGGGTCTCAGCCCCAGAGGCTGGAACTGTCCAGGTAATGCTGTTTCCCCACCCCCAGACGGAGAAATCCAGCTGCCCAGGGTGGGATGGCCTTTGGCAGCCACTGAACTCCTGCCTGGAACTTCCAACACTGTACAGTGGAAACAGGCCAGTTGTTGACTTTGGGAACCTAGCCCATAATCACAACTTTGGGCAAAACGCTAAAGAATTAAAGCAGCACAATTATAGTCCTGTTTCAGCTGTTAGTTTTCAACTTGGAGCCCGAAGTTAAACATTTAGCGCCGAAAGCAAACGCTTTTGCTTCTCCCGCCCCTTCCCCTCCCCCGGCAAACGCCTTCTGGACCACCGTCCCCCGACCTTTCTGCCGGTCCAGCTGCCTTTCGAATTGGATTCGATCCGGCCCGACTCGGAGGAGCTTAACGGAGCCGTCCTCGCAGCCCACCTGCGGAAACCAGCCCAGCGTCAGAGCCCCCCGGCCGGGCAGAGCACCCGCGCTCCCTGCCCCGGCCCCTCCGCCCTTCCACGCGCGGACCCTCCCGGCGCCCCCAGGACCCCCGCGCACCGCCAGCTGCGCGCCGCCGGGGCGGGCCGCCATGCTCCAGAGGGGACCCCCGAAGGCGTCGAGCGAGGACTTGACGCGCAGCCGCTCCAGGTCGAACTCCACCACCGCCCCGCCGAGCCCGGCGCCGAAGAGCCGCTCGCCCGCCGCCCAGCACAGCGCCTCCGGGGCGCGCGCCTCGTGGCCCGGGATCACCTGCGGGAGGGAGGGAGGGAGACGGAGCGAGTGGCGGGACCGGCCGGACGGACGGACGGACGCCCCGCCCGCGCCCTCCGCCCCGCCGCCCACCTTCTCCTGGGCGCCGTTGGCCCGCAGGTCGTAGAGCTCCACGGCGCCGTCCAGGCGGGCGGCGGCCAGGCGGCGGGCCGGGCGGGCGGCGGGGGCGGCCAGGCAGCGGACCCCGGCCGGCACGAAGGCGAAGAGCCGCGCGCGGTGCACCTGGAACTCGCCCATGGCCGCCGCCGACTCCACGTGCCTCGCTGGCCCGGAAGCGGAAGCGGCGGAGGGGGCGGCGCCATGGTGCAGCTGGCCGTGCGCCGGTGAGTCCCGGGGCGCCGGGGGGGGCGCCGGGGGGGGGGGCCGCCCCGTCCTGACCGGCTCCGTCTTGCAGGGCGGCGCGCGGGGAGGCGGCGGCGGAGTGGCTGCTGCTGGAGCTGCAGGGGCAGCTGGAGGCGCGGGGCGGCGGCGGCGGCGGCGGCGGCGGCGGGCTGGCCGGGAGGCTGCTGGGGGACCTGCACTTCACCCAGGAGGTCAGTGCGGGGCCGGGGGGGAGGCCGGGGCCGGGGGGCGCCCGCTGACCCTCCTGGCCGTCCCGCGCTCTGCCCCGCAGGGAGTGCCGGTGCTGATCGTGGGCCACCACGTGCTCTACGGGAAGGCGGTGCGGCTGGAGAAGGCCGTGGCCGTCCTGCGCAGGGGAGCCGCCGCGGCCGGCGATCCTCCCGGCCCCGCCGCCTACGAGGTCGCCGCGCTCATCCGTACCAAGATGCTCTTCAAAACGCGCCCCAAGCCCATCGTCCCCAGCGCGCCCAAGAAGGCCTGAGTCCCGCCGGCGGGGCCTCCCCGGTGCTCTTTGGCTGTCAGTCTGGCATTTGGGCGCCCGTCTATTTTCCGCCGAAAGGGGACGGTTTGTTGGGATCCTGTTAACTTGGGGGGGGGGGGGGAGGGACAGAAAAAGGCTCCTCTGTTTACAAAGGTTTATTATTGTTCCAAATTAATAAAAAAAAACTCAAACCTCTTTTTAAAAAGTGAAAATGCAAGTAAAAAATAAATACACTTACAGACAACTTTTAAGTGTTCAACTAGTGTTATTACCAAAGAATACACAGACTTTTAAAATTCATCAGGAGCCCAAAAGGATCAGCCTACAAAAGCTGAAGCTCAGCAGAGCTGGAGAAGAGCGAAAAGGAAGCCCAGCCAAAAGAGGGGCCGGATCCTGGCTCTCCTCCCCAACATGCTTTGGCCTTAGCCAGCCTGGAGAGAGAAGCTTTTCCCTTAGGCAGCTCTTTGTGAAGTATTTTAGCCTCTGCACCTGGCATTTCCTCCTGCTGTGGTCTTCAGGCCTGTGCAAAATGGCAGCATTGGAAGAACCTCCCTCCCTCCCTCTCCTGCCCACCTTTGAGGACCACTGATTGCCCTTCCTCTGCATCAAAATTATCAATTGGCACACTGGGCATAGCAAGAAATGGCCCGGGCAAAGATGCTGAAGCAGGAGTCAGCTTTACTTTGTTGCTCTGTTGAATTGCAAAGAAACCCTGTGAGTGCCTGAAGGCTCTTGGGATGTGTACCAAGGAAAGGGTTGGTCCTCTTGATGGCTTGGCAAATTCGGCATTTCAAGCCAAAAACAAAAAACCACAAACAGACTATTTCCTCATTTCTGGCAAAACCCTCAAACTGCATATCAGAAGCAAAAATTTGTAAATCAAACCTGTTCTGCAAAATATCTAGTTACAGAATGAATTTCTCCACATAAAATGTTCTATAGAAGGCAGGAATACACCTAATTGGAGAAGGGTGTACATAAATACTTTTTTTGGTTCAGAAATTAATGCCCATAGTAGACTAAACGAGAGATGCTGTGATACCCGTTCACCAGTTTGAGTCAATGCAGCTGCCCTCTGAGGACACAAAGAGTTGTGAGGATGCGCCATAAAATGGGGCAGAAGCACAAGAGTCCTCTGTGCAGCACCTGCCTCCCCCCATGCCAGAGAACTGAAGGAGGCTGGAGAGTCTGGGTGTCAGCTACTACCAGGAGCTCCCATTAGCAAGGAACATGTACAGAACCCAGGAGAGCTTTATTCAGCCAGCCTGTGAAGCTTCGCTCGTTCTCCAGCAAAGGGCTCTCCAGATGTGCCAGAGTTTCATTGCTGGCTGGGGATCATGGGCATTGAAGTCCATACTAGATGGTAGCAGATCAGTAAAAGCTGTATTAGTGCATTCAACACCAAAATGTTCAGCAGAATTTGGCATTATAAAAGGTCTTCTCAGTCCATGGAACTTAACTGGCATTCTTTTAAATGTGCAGGCCTTATTTGCAGCTCACCCATATTTCTGATAAGCTAAACGGAGCAGAACATTGTCAGAGTTGGAAGGACCTTGGAGTCCAACCTCCTGCTCAAGCAGGAGACCCGGTACCATTCCAGACAAATGGCTGTCTTGCCATTTGGGGTTTGTTAAAAGGAGAGCACAATTTGGCAATAGATGTACAAAACTCCAGAAAAGTCTAAATTTTTCTGAAACGGTTTAAAAATATTGCTCAAAATGTAGAAACTTGCTCGTCAAAGAAGATGTAAAAACATGCAGAATTCTCAGTTTTAAGAATCCTCTTCAGGCCTGAAACTAGCAAGAGCTGCCTTTCCTCTAAACTCCAGCAGAGGGCAGGCAGGCTCTGCGCAAGGGAGCGGCTGAGCAAACTGGTGTCCACCTGTTCAGATGCTGGCTAAGCAGGAAGCTGGCAAAGGGGGGGGGGGGGTGTCATGTTCCCTCTCAGTGGAGCTGCTGTTTGCAGTAAAAGCTTCCACCAGCCCTGAACTAGAAGCCCTGCGCGTTCCCCCCCAGCCCCTTCTTACTGGAGGAGACAGGCAAGGTGTATGAAGGGCGAGCGGTTTAAGCCCAGAACAGGACGGGAGCCTGTGAAGTATCCCTGCTGCCCCTCAACCCCTCCCAGGTGGAAGTAGCACCAGGGGTGAATTTATAGAAAAGCCCCAGAGAGTTACGAGGACGAGAGGTGTGGACAGAGGTAGAACGTCCTAATAGTGCACACAATATTACAACCGCAGGGTTGCGGACAGGAACAAACCCACCTAAACATTGTTAAATCAAGCGTCATCCATGTGCTCGAAAGCATGTAAATGGTGGGAAACCCGGAGTGGCCATAAGGCAACCGGCTCCTCTCTTTGGCTGCCACGCAGAGGAGGGGGCATTCCCTTTCTGTTGGGCACCTCATTCAGGGCTCTTTCCCCAAAGGGACCTTTCTGGCCTTCCTCCTCCAGCCCCTTCCAACCCACCCCATTACTCCTGCAGTGAAAGGACCGGGAGACGTCCTCCGACTTTTCCTACGGACAGCATTGCCAGAGAGGACCTGGGTAGAGCCACCCTCCCCCCAAGAAGCCTCAACGATGTCTCCCGACAGCGATTCCCCCAAAGCTTTGCCTCTGAAAGCCACCACTGTCACCCACTCAGAAGGTCACCTTCAGCCCCTTCAGGAATGTCTTGTTTGCATAGGAGGGCAGGTGAGCTGCTGCTAAGGTCCTTCAATGAAGTCCAAGAGGGTCTTTCTGCCAGCCCCTTGGGGTGGTTCTGGAGCAGAAACCCTGCTTATCCCCCACCATCACCAACACACACACACACACACACACACACACACACACACACACAAACACACAGAGAGAGAGCAAAGTGTTCCATATTGCTGAGTTTGCCAGCTGCTTCCAGGCGAGCCACATGAAACGCTGTCTCAAGCAAGGTGGGGCCAGCCCTTCCCAAGGCTCAGCCGCACAGGGAAAGTGCTGGTCCATGGAGTTTCTTGCTCGGGTTCCATCCATTGTCTCCCTGCAACATCACACCTCCGCAAAGGCCAAGCCGTACTGCTCCTGCGGCTTGCTGCAGTGCCTGGCCACAATGGCTAGGTAGAGGGTGAGCAGGGCCACCCAGTAGCAGGCGTACAAGATGGCCCCTGAGACGAGGAAGACCAGCTCGGTCTCCGTGAAGAGATCCTGGCGGTAGGCTGTGTACGCCAACCCGCCCAGCAGCACGGCCACCCAGACCGAGACGGGGATGAGACCAATGAAGTTGACCACAATCCTCTTCCTGCCGGAGGTGCCCCAGCCAGACTTGGTGATGGTGGCGATGGCAAACATCTTGGTCGGCAGGAGGCTGGACATGTAGAGTAAGGAGTAGAGAGACATGAAGATCATCTCTGCGTTGCCCCGCAGGAAGCAGGCATAGGTGGCCTTGACGATGCCCACCAGCTGCACCGTCAGGAGAAAAAGGAGGATGTTCCAGACACGGCCACGGTAGAACAGCTGGATGACGGTGGCAATGAGGAAGAACGGGAAGAAGCCAGTTACCACTGACTCGTAGGTCATCCAGAGGTGGTGCTTGTGGAACCAGAGCGCATTATAGAGCCACTCCCGGAAGTAGGACTTGCTCCAGCGGGTTTGCTGGTTGAGCCAGCGCAGGTACCGGGTGGGAGTCTCCGTCAGGCACTTGGAGCGCGCCGTGTACTTCGTGTGGTAGCCCAGGCTGAGGACACGGTTGGTGAGGTGCCGGTCATCCCCAAAGCTGCACTTGCTTCCCAGGAAGGTCTGGTTGTACCAGTCTTCCAGGAACTGCTGCAGCAGGGAGTTGCGGTACATCCCCAGGGGCCCACTGATGCACTGGACGCACCCAAAGTAGGACTGGCAGGCCCGCTCCACGTTGAATGCCATCCAGTACCGCACGCTGCTCAGGAAGGAGATCCAGGAGTCATACTTGTTGAGGATCTAGGAGAGAAGGAGAGGCGTTGGGGCTGTCCTGCTCTTACCGGTCCTTCCTCCAAACTCGGTTTTCCATGAGAGGACTGCTCAAACTTTGCATTTATTTCTGGTTTAATAATTGTTTATTAAATAAATTAGCTAGGATTGCATGCAACACTAAGTCACAACTGTAGTTTGCAATGGCTGAGTAGAGCATGAATAAGCATGTCATAGAATTGCAAAATATCCAGGATTAAATAGAAGGGCCAGATTCTAAAACAACACAGAAATCAGGGCTGGGCAGAAACAGAAGCTTCCTCTCCCTGGGACCCTCCCCCCTCCCCCGTGCTCCCTGAGCTTTCGCACCTTACCTGGACATCTCCACCAACACCACCGACACGAGAGTTCTCCTCCAGGATCCGGAGCATCTCCACAGTGCAGGCAGGATCCAGAACGGTGTCCGAGTCACACACCTGCCCAGGAGAAAGGACCATCGTGGCCCAAGGGAAGACTTACACACAAGGAACTGTTCCCCTTTGGCAAGG
The DNA here is from genome assembly GCF_947247035.1 of Vipera ursinii. NCBI lineage: Eukaryota > Metazoa > Chordata > Lepidosauria > Squamata > Viperidae > Vipera > Vipera ursinii. Next base: position 22,667,500 of record NC_139520.1, on the reverse strand, counting down.
CTTGAAAAGCCACCAGGAGACAAGAGTGCATCAAGGAGAGACAGCAACATGCACAGATTGTCCCTTCAGATGGTGCCTGTCACACAGAGCAAGGGACTGGCATGCAGCAAATCTTCTCCTTGTCGGTCAGCACAAGAGTGTGAACATGCCCGCGTCTTTTACATGTGAATGGGAAAGATGAGCCCAGCCCCAAGGGGCAGGAAGGGGGTCTGAAAGGGCGCCATCTGCTGGCAGTCTCTGGCAAGAAGTCCCTTCCACTTGAGAAATGGGGAAAGTGCCTCTCTTTGCCAGGTCCAATGGGCTGAGGAGACCCAGCTTTTTAACCCGGGCTCCACATTCACAAGACACCTGCTTTCTTCTTCAATGGGTGCCAGGGTGGGGGTGGCAGCAGGACAGAGAGGAGAAAGAACAGGAAGGCCTTGCATGCTGGCACCCACCTGCACATAGTCCACTGAGTCCCCCAGCGCACGGAAAGCTGTGTACATGACCTCCCGCTTCCCCCCCCACTTCTGCATGATACAGGAGTGGGTGTGGTTGCGGACAAGGCTCTGGATGTGCTGCATGGCCTTCCGATGGCCACCCTCTGTCTCATCCACCGCCTGAGCGTGGAAGTTGCTGCTCCAGATGTAGCAACTGGTCTGCTCTGAGCCCATCACCTCCTGGAAGATGTCCAACATGTAGGCGTCCTCCTCCCCATTGCCATCCACCACCATCACCACCTTGAGGCTGGGGAAGGAGATGCGCTGGACGGAGCGCAGGCATTTGCGCAGGTAGTCTGGGTCCTCCTGGTAGGCAGCGATGCAGAGGGCCACCGAGGTTTGCAGCTTCAGAGGTCGCCCCTCCAGGCGCATCTGCCGGTGCTCCAGGAAGGCGAAGAAACTCTGGATGAAGAGGTGGAGGCCCAGGATGGCTCCGTAGAGCCCAAAGGACAGGTAGTGCTGCTCCGTGTGGATGAACTGGTACCCTGTGACATAGGCAGCCAGGATGCCCCCCAGCACCGTCACGGCAAAGAGGGTGGTCCCCGAAACACGCAGGGCTGTGGGGAGGCTCAAGGGCATCTGCATAAAGAGGAGGAGAGGCCCGCTTACAGAGCTGGTAATACCTCTCACCCATGGCGGTGCGCACTCCAACCCCATCCGTGTACCCCGCTTCAGGCAAGAACCCGCACTCTCACCGCTGCTCCTTCCCGGTCCTGACGGAGGCCCGGAGCTGGGTTCTGCATTCCTCCCAGGCGGGCCCTTCCTCCGTGCGGGCGGGCAGGAGAGAGGGGCGCTTGCCCAGTTCTGCTCCTGAGACCCGTGGCAGCCCCCAACACACGCAGCAGCTGCGCCGCGCACAAGCCCGTCCAGCCCAGAAACGGGGAGGGGAGCGATACAGAAGAGCGCCGCCCGCTCCGAGCTGGCTCTCGGGTCCGGACAGAGCAGGGCGGCAAGGCCACGGCCACTGCCCTTTCCTACTCTACTCCATTCCCAGGAAGCCCGACGGAGCCGACTCTGAGGCGGCCCGGTGCAAACGGGGACGGCGAGCAGTTGCAACACGTCTGCCCGCCTGCTCGCTCTTCTCCGGTCCGCGCCGCCCTTCCCTCCCGCCGCCGCCTCCGTCGGCAGCGACATGTCCTTCTTTGTCGCCTATCCTGCCATGCAGCCCGGACATGGTGCCACCCAGGCGCCTCTTCCTGAACCCTGCCCGGAATCGCTCGAGGAAAGGGATGCGTCGCCGCCTGAAGTGCCAAGGAGCTGCAGGCCACCGAGCAGCATGTGTAGAGAGCGCCCTCCCCCCTCCCTCCTCCCTCCAGAATACAAGCGGGGTCCGGCCAGGGATCCTCCCCACCTCTTCCCAGAGCGCGACCCACCGTGCCGTGCCGTTCTCTCTCGGACTCCGAGCAGCGCGGCGTTTTAAAGCGCCCGACCCGGGAGGCTAGAGCCAGCCCAGCCCCGCCCCGCCCCGTCGGGGGAAGCCCCCTCCCAGGACAAGAGGAGGGGCGACAGCGTGACCTGCCTCTCTCTGCAGGTGCTCTCGCCCACCGCCCCGCCCTTCCCCGGGGTCCAGCAGGGGCTGCCATAGGCGCGCTTTCCGTGGGAAAAAGGTTTGGGCAGCGCAAGGGCGACGCAACTCCGGAGATGCGGGATGGGAGGACGGTCCCGGCGGCCAGGTCCAAGGAAGGGTGAAGGCGGCTGGGCTCCGCTGGAGTTCCTGCTCAGCCTCCTTTCTCGTTCCATGAGCCCGCCTGCCTCGAGGCGGCGGAACTGTCCGGGGAAAGCGACCTCTGGGCAGGCGGAGGAAACCGGTCCCGATCCCCTTCCCCGCAGATCGGCTCCGAGGGCCTCTCTCTGGCACCCAGCGGGCTGCGCTTTACTCCCTCGCAGGCTTAGAGCGGCTCTTGTGCAAATCCCAATTTAGCGATCCGTTGATCCAGAGAGACCCCATTCGAGATACGGATCAGAGGCGCCGCCAAGAACACGCAATTTTCCAGCAAAGGGCGATGAAAGCCGTCAGCAACACTCCCCTAGTTGCTTTTCAGTGGTGGGAGGGGGTGGGGAACTAAGGCTGCCGGGGCCTCTGATGGTCCTGTTATGCTGGTTTGAAGGTGCAAATGCTGGGGAGCCTAGGCAGTTGCCCCCAGCCACTGCTTAGACCAACCAAATGCCCTTACAAATTGACACCAGATTCCATAGCCTTCATACATCTCTCTCTCTCTCCCCCCCCCCCCACTTTCCCCAATAGCTTTCAACTAGGGCTGGGATAGAGCAAAGGTCCAGGAAGGTCCCCAAAGGCCCTTTCCCAATTGGATGATTCCTTTTCCAGGTGCTGCTTTTTGTGTGGGAGCCCACAGTCCAGGTGGCCCCATTCCAGAGGCTCTGGGCTCAGATGGGCCCTGCTTGGTTAAAAGAAGCACTTTTGGGGGAAAGCAGCATTTCTCTCACAAAGCAGGAACAGTTAATTGCAATGCTGTTTCTTCACTGGATCTTGTTCTTGCTTGCCTGTCACCTACACGCACAAACACACACATCCCGTTCACACCCCTTGTCTTCAGATGTAGCAGAAATAACCGTGGAGATTAATTTCATATGATAAATTTAGCACAAAGGTCTACCGACTGCAGAAGTTTCCCAGGAAATCACAATGCCCGTAAAATTACAGTGGAAAGATCTGCATCAAGAATAGAGTTCAAAATCCAGTCAGGCAAATCTATTATTAGATTGTGTTTCCCCCCTCCCTGCCTTCTTCCTTTTGCTCTTTGCATAAAAATGAATTTAAGCCAACACCTTGCCTTGATCTGCTCAAGGCAAAGAATTGGCCCAAAGACTCCTTGGCCAAGGTGGATATGGGTTCTCCTGAGAGGATCTACCAGCTCCCCCAAATGGTGCTCTTCTAGACATCCTTCCATGTCCCCAAATGCTAAGCTTGCAGGCATCGTGGACACCTATGCAGCACATCTGGAAGATAAGTGGTTGGGGAAGGCCAAGTCCTGCTAACTTCATAATCAAACTCTGGATTCGAATCCCTTCTGTGTCCTAATCTCACACAAACCATGCACAAATTGTTCCTCTGAAGGAGCAGATTCCTCGTAAGCAAGAGAGTGGTTTGCCCAGATTCAGTTTGGCTTGGCTGATCCCCCATGGCTTCCCTTATCTGGACAGCATAGCAAGCTTCCCATAAGGTGAGAGGCTCTCCTCTTGAGATCAATCATCCCCTGAGAAGCCCTAACACCCCTCAGCTGCAGTTGCTGTGCTTATGAAGTGTCAGCAAAGAAGAGAAACAAGCAGATTGATACTAGAGGAGGAAACGTACAAAGTTTAACCCTGAAGGAAACAAAGTGTAAGAATGCAGAGGAAGGGTTGGTTACCTGGTTTGGCACCCATAGCCAGAATTAGGTCTCACCTCCCTTAGGCAGTCACTAGGCGATGACAGCTCCTTATTTGTAATAAGTCCCTTTTTAAATGCTAGCCTTAACGGGCAACAGACAATGGAATGTGAGTTGAAGGACCCACAGTGGTTCCCACTGAATCTGAAGATTCATTGCCCTCCCTCTCAAGCGTAAGAACCCTGCAGATAATTACAGAACTTAAGTTGATGAGCTCAATGTTCTTCCCAACAGAGCCTCCAGTACTTCTACTTCTGGGCCTTGCACAAGATGAGTGCTGGAACTTCTCTCCCTTTCCTAAAATCACATCTCAGGGCCTCTCAGCTTCCAAAGAAATTGTGGGTGCTTCATTACTGGAGTTTTTTTAAAAGACTGGACAGTTGCTTGTCTGAAATGGTATAGGGCCTCCTGCTTGAGCAGGGGGCTGACTAGAAGACCTCCGAGATCCCTTCCAGCTCTATTCTGATTGTTTGTTTGTTTGAAATTATGAGCTTCCACCTCTCGCTGCAAAGAGACTCCAAGGTCTGATTCACATATCCCGGTTTGATGCCATTTCTTGGTTCTGAGTTAGTACACTGGGGGAATCTGGCTCTTATGGTTTGTTCCATAAACCACAGTTGAAGCATAAATAAGAATCCAGCTATGTTCTGCCAGACAAGCCCTGGACCGTGTTCAAAAAAAGGCCCTTTTGGATTCCCCATTGTCCCACTGCTCAACACCCTTTCCTATAAGAATGCTGTTACCCTACCCCAGAAATTGTCAGAGTATAAACTTTATAATTCCATGAATTATCTAAGTCAAGCCTGCTTCATTCCAAGTCTATTTCTGATTTCTACAATGGCTCCAGAAAGTTAATTTTGTCTTTTTACAACCCAAGTGTTTGAAATACACTCTCCCCACGCTGTTCCAGTTAAGAGCGCACACAGTAACTATACCGACCCACCCCTGCCCCCAGCCCGCCTGCCAGCTGCCCAGTCTCCGGCCCCCTTGGCAGAGAAGGGGAGCCGCTGAGCTGGCACAGCACCTGGGAGGGCTGCATACGGGCGAGGAGCTGGGAGAGGCCGGGAAACCAGGCTCCTCTACCTGGGCGATTGGACCTCCAGATGTTTTCTTTAAAGTTTGTTCTCGATTAATGGAGGACCGCGGGGTCCCTCCGATGCACGCAAGAGCTGCTGCTGGCGGAAATACGCCCGGGGCTCGAACGGTCTCACGTTTCCGTCCTTTTCCTCTGTAAGCACAGGCTGCTCATCCCCCAGCCCTCTCCGCAGGAGGGAAGCGTGCAGAAGAGAGGGCGAGATAGGAAGCCCGTGGAATCAAAGGCACGAGACGCGCTGACAGGGGAGCGACGCAGGTGCCGGCCTCCTTCTCTACCTTTCCTTCCTTCCGGCTCCTCGCGAACCAGCCCGTCTCCTCTGCTTGCAGTTCCCTTTCCTTCCTTCTGCCGGGGGCTCTTTCTCAACTCCAGCTCTTACTTTTCCTACCTTCCCGTTCCGTGCGACCCGGTCCCGGAGATGAGCCTAAATCACGGATTACTAATGACATCACTGGCCGGGTTCATAAATTCACGAAACCATAAAGCAGAGTTGCAACTACTACGGCTGACTTCATCTCAGGCGCGAAGCCAAACCAAACCAGCCCGACGAAGGCTTATTGGGGCGTTCCGGGGCGACCGCAGCTGCGGGGCGCCTTCCGCATCGAGCTCCCTCTTCAGCGGGACTTCCTTGACCCGCTTCTCCTGAGGCAGCCCAGCCTCGCCTTTCTCCGCTCTCCCCCACCCCGGACTAATTCCAAGCCTCTCGAAGGCAACCACAGCTCCACGCAAGTCCGGGGCTTTCCTCCAGCTCTCTCTTCTGCTGCAAAGACGCGCAGGAGCCAAAGGGATCTGCGCACCAGTCACCCGCCCCCCGCAGGGCTGCACGGAGAGAGCCCCTCCGGGCGGAGGCCGGTCGCCGCCTCCAGAAGGCCGGGTGAGGGCAGCCGACCGCGGTCTCGCCAAGCGCCGCTTAAGAGCTTTGCCCCCTTTCGCTCTGGAAGGCGGGCAGCCGCCGCTTTCCCCGCGGCTCCATTGTGCAGCCGGCGCGCCTTACCTTCCCGACTCCGGGTGCTGCCCCTCTCGAGCCCCGCTGGCCGCGGCGAGTACGGAGCGGCCCCGCGAGCGGGAGAGGCGCCCCGCCGCTGGCAGCAGGCGAACCGGGAGGGAGGGAAGCCGCCCGCTGCGCCGCCGGCCCCGGCGGACACCCTCCGCCGCGGGCCCAGGTACCGCCTCCTTTTCCGGGAGGGTCCGGGCGGACCGGCCGGCAGACGCTCCCCAGACAATGACAGCTCTCCGCTGCAGCGACTCAGGGCGGCCACATCGGCTCCAGCGCTTCGGCCGCTCCCTCTGCCGTCCTGGGGGGTGGGCGGGGGCTGTCGGCCGTTTCAAAGCATCCCCAGGGGAGGCCTGCTCCTCTGGCACTGCCCCCACCCCTCCCAGCTGTCACTGTTCCCTATTACAACCCTGCGAGGTAGGCTGGGCCAGAGGACAACTGGCCCAAAGCCTCCCAGGCTGGTGGTGACCCCAGAGCTCTCGGCTTCCACTTTGCCCCCCCCCTCGTCCCGCTGATGGGGGCCACAGCATTGGGCAGCACACACAGAGCCCCTGCAAGGCCCAGGGGAAGAGAGACCGAGGAGGGGGAAGCCTGGATTCCTAGAGGGTCTCTTTCCCTGTGCAGGAGCTGCACCGATGGGGCCTTCAGGGGCCCCCAACTCCTGCTCTGGGCCACACCCCTCCCAGTGAGAAGTCGGGCGTGATTGGCCACGCAGCCCAGGAAGTGTTTGGGGCCACACAAGGCCTCTCAGAGGCCGCCAGGCAGGTTCCCAGCCAGGGTGCATCATCAGCCCTGCTCAGATTGGACCCTCCGGCCAGCCCCAGGACTCTGCAGCCTCCTTTCCAGGTACGCCACTGCTGGGCTGAATTTATTGCCTGGCCGATCCGCCCCCATCCCCTTCAGTGCTTCTCTCAGTGGGGATGGAGCCCTCCTGCAACAAAGCCGAGTTCCTACAGAGTCCGCCCCACAGGGGCAAAGTTCATACGGGAGATGCCAGGGAAAGCCACGGGCAGAGTTCCATGGCCATCTGGAGCAGCAGCCTTAGGGCAGGATCTCAATCTTCTTCTGCAGCGTCTGTGGGGGGAAGAGGAGCGTCCTGAGGAGGCCGTCCAGCTCCTCCAAGGCCAGCTGAGCATGCAGCACTGTGACCTCGTCCTGCTCACAGCGCACCACGAACTTCAGCAGGCGGTAGAGGTCCAGCAGGACACCGTGGAGAACCTGGGAAGGGGAGCAGGAATCAGAAGAGTTCTCAGGAAAATAGCAGCCTTGGTAGGGTTAGGTTTTTATTCCACCTTTCTAAAATATATAGAGGGGAAATCACCTCCTCCAATTTCGCCCACAACAGCAACTCTGAGGTGGGCTGGGCTGAAAGAGCGACTGGCCCAAAGTCAGCCAGCCGGCTTTCACGCCTAAGGCGGAACTAGAACTCACCACCTCCTGATTTTTTCAAGGCCAGCATGGCACTAATGAATCTTGCATACCTTTCTGGAGGAAAGGTGTAGGCAAACTACTCTGGGCCAGTTCCAAGAAAGTGGTGATCTCCTGCCCGTAAACGCCAGGCTGGGCGAACCCACCTCTTCTGTGGCATTTCCTGGTACCAGGGATGGATGCAACAAAGCAGAACTGGCCAGGGACGGTTAAGGTGAACCCTTTGAACACAGCAGCTCTGCTGAGGGACCGAGAGAAGCTAGTTTGTTGTAAAGAAGGAAGCAGACCCGCCCCCCAAAGGGCAGAAGGCTGTCCTGGTCTTTCCTCCAGGAATTCGGGCAGGGGCTACACCAGCCCTGTAGCATGTCCAGAAGGCTCCTTTCCTCCAAGCCTGGCTGACAGGAGGACACGGCCAGCCTCCTCCCCCTCTACAGGGAAGCCCTGCCAAGGGAACAGCCGGTGGGGCAGGGAGAGGCTGCCCCAGAGCTGCCCAAGTGCCTGCCCTGGGCGCAGCCAGCCGTGAAGGCGGAGCCTGGAACGGCTGGCGGTCAAGGGCTGGTTAGCAGTAAGCAAGTCCCCTTCCCCTTCCTTCCGTCCTTGGATCCCCTCTGGGATAGGCTCAAAAGGGTAGCAATACCCCCCCCACACACAGAACACCCCCAGCCTCTTTGGCCATCAGAAGAGCTGCCCGTTGCAGGGACCAAAGGCAAGAGGGCAGCGTGTGGCTGGGTAGCCTCTGGCCTGCTCAGGAGGAAGAAGAGTCTCACCTCCACCGCCTTTGTGCTGAGCCCCCGCAGGAGAAGCACCACCACGTGGACCCCGGCTCTACGGACCTCAGCTTCGTGGTCGGTTTTGACCACAGCTGCTAAGCAGGACGCCAGCTGTCGGAGAGAAAGGCAGGGCCTCTCAGAGCACTCCAGACCTTGCTAAGGAAGGCAGAGTGGGAGGCTATGGGCGCCAGAGGGGAGCCAAGAGGTGAAAGCCGGTCTTCCTTTGCCTTCAGAAAAAGTAGGCACTGATCTCTGGATCCCTCAAAGGCCCTGAGGGCTGACTTGCTCCCCAGCAGAGATCTGGACCCAGTCGTGATTCTGGTGGCACACACCGCTCTGCTGTGGTTTGGTCCCAGGGCCAGATCTGCAAGTAGGGGCCAAGGGGACCCAGAGGACTGTGGCTTCCCCCCCCCCCCCCAAGCTGCATCTTTCCTTCCTTGGGCTCAAGGACAGTCTGCCTTCTCCACACACTGCAGGAGCAGCAGGAGCTTCTGCTGAGTCAGCTGGCACCTGGCCTGCTGCAGCACCAGAAACAGCCTCAGCTGCACAAACGTGGCTGGAAAGTTGCACCTCCTGCCCACGTGCTGGAGGACCAGGGCAGCCTTGGCAAAAGGCCCAGCCACAACGGAACACTCCTTCAGGGCTCGGCTGCCACAACAGCATCCGCAAGACACAGGGTGCCACAGTTCCAACATCGCAAAGCAGACCTCGAACAAGTTCCCTTGCATTCCCTTGTGCCTTTCACCTCCCCTCCTGCTGCCCTTTCCTTGCAGCCAGAGCCGTGGGAATGACAGGAGGATGCTTCTGCCCGAGGGGCGGCCAGGGCAGACCACCTCCTAATATCAGAGTGGCTTTGGTAAAAGTGGAGGGCCAGGGCCAGTTTGTCCACACACATGTGCATGCACAAACTCAAATGTGTAAAGTGTAGTCTTCCTCCGTTCCCTGGGAGGAGGAGCATGACCCTCACACCCTTGGGCTGCTGCTGCTACTTAGTGGATCTCTAGAAAGGCAAGGCAGGAGCAGGAAGATCCACGGGGAGCCAGAAAATTCCCAGCTGCGGCAGGAGCAGTGGCCGGTGTGGGAGGAGAAAACGGGGCAGGTACCTCGTGGACCACGGAGCCCAGCTGAAAACCAAGGATCTGGCACAACTCTCCCAGGTTGGAGAGGCTGCTGGCTCTGAGGGAGCCGTCAGGATCTCGGACTCCTCGCAGGAAAGTGTGAATCAGCCTGTCTCGGTGCTGGAAGACCAGATCTCCTGCAAGGAAGAGGAAAAAGAAGGGCCGGGTGACGGAAGCAGCGCTTGCTCTTGGCTGTGAGAAGGGACCTGCAAAGGTGGGAAGCCGACTGGTGGGGCAAGCCTGGGCACGGCTGAGCAGGCAGCTGGGGAAGGGCCACAGCCAGAGGGACAGGGACCAGCTCAAGATGAGGCAGGAGGCAGCCGGTCTGTTGTCTGTGAGCAGGCATGGGGCTCACCCATCCCAGGCCTGGAAGGCAAAGAGCCCCCTCCGCGCAGTGATTCGCACCGTAGGCCGACATCCCTCCCTCTCTGCCTTCTCCAGGGTTGGAGGACCCCCTGGCCTCGATCCTTGGCAGGGGAAGGAAAGCCTTGATGGAGGAGCTGCTCACGGGGACCCCGACATCATGAGAGGGTGTTGCTAGGCAACTCCTCCCATGTAGCAGACGCGCTTCCCGCAGTGACACCTCTTGGGCAAAGCGGGCGTCAGTTCTTTCCTGAGCCAGCAGGGCACAATCGGTAAATTGCTCACATAAAATCATCCAACTAGCGCTTCAGCCTCAAGCACCGGCTGCCTTCCCCCCCTTTAACTGAATGAAATTAGCTTGCATCCCCAAGCCGAGGACCAGGCGCCAGGAACACCTTCTTGAGTCTCTGAAACTGCTGGAAGGCACCAATAATTACGGCTCTTGCCTCCCAAATCACAGGCTGTTCTGTCCCTGCGAAGCAACACAGAGAAGGGCATCCCCAAAGAAGGGGAGATTTAATGAGTTTCCACTCAGCTCCCCATGTAAAACCTTCAATAGCGACAGAGCGCCTCGTCCTTCACTTTCCGTGGCTTGCAAGAAGCCACTTCTGGCCACGATGGATGCGCTGGTGCTGCTCCCCCGTTGCAGAGCAGCAGCGAGAACCTCACTTGCCTGTGCACCTGTCCTCGTGGGGCCCACGATGCCATGAACAAATTTTAGACTCTTACTAACTTTGCACACCATCACTAAAGGTGCTGGAGGGCCTATCCAGGCAGCTTCTCTGCCACGGGGCAAAAAAGTCTACAACAAGAGGGGGTCCCATGGCTACCAATTGGCCTCTCTCCCTCTCCACACGTTCTGGCTCTTTCGTGGAAACATGGGGTCCCTGCCAAGATCAAGAATTACAAGGCAGAGAGGCTGATGCCCACCCACAGCTGTTTCCAAATGAGGACAATTTTGGCCCAAGGCTTGTCCCTCTGAAGGCTGGCAGAAGGGCTCTCCTTGGAGCGGAGACTGGATGCCCTTCCCCACCACCATCTCGGGAAGGAAGGCATCGGTAGGACGCCAGTTCCTCCATCAGAATGCCTCGGGGCCAGTCTCCCTGTGGCCCGTCTGAGCAAGATGGCTGTCTACGAACTTCGCCTCAAGCAGAAGGCAGAACCCAGCCAGCCCCAGGTGTCTTCTGGAGGACGACGGTTCTCGAAGGCGCCACAACAAAGGGGGGTCATTGAGAACACGAGGCAGACCCCAACACAGCCCTGCAGCCCTGAAAAGTGGGGCACAATTACCAGGCTTAACCCGTGCCTGCAACGGGGGCCAAACTGACAGCTGCACCTGAGGCACGCCTGCAAGCTAGGAGCACAGTAGCCCAGACGGCACAGTTTATGCTCAGCTGACTCCCAGGGCTGAGGAGCTGTGTGGAGAATAGGAGCAGGGAAGCTGGGCAGAGCAATCAGGAGACGCCCAGAGATGCGGACCCTCACCCCCAGCAGAGACAGGAGACCAGCGCCCAGCACACAGGCAGCAATTAGGGGATTATCTCTAAAGACAGGGCTCGCTGCCAGCAGCAGCTCAGGGAGCCAAGAGGACTTCCAGCAGAGGGATGTGTGTGTGTGAGCGTGCACGCACCTAAGCTGAGCTTCCATCTTCAGGGATAAGAACAAAATGTTTTTGGGAGGGAGGGAACGGAGACTGAGGGGAGAGGAAGAAGACAAGAGACCCCCGCGGCTTTCAAAGGCTGCCCATAAACTATGGGGAGGGAGACCCTGCCACAAAGCAAAACCAGCCATGGGACCCAAAGAGCAAGAAACGCCAAGGGGCCCAGGCCTGGTCCTGGGGGCCCAGAGGTGCCAGACAGTGGATGGAAGGTGCAGATGGAGAAACATCTGGGCCAGATGGGAGCTTAAAGAGGAGTTAGGCTCCACATCCACAGAAGACAATTATACTGGGTGAGGGATGGGCACCGGTCGGGGGGGCGGCGGGTGCCATGTGCTCAGGCAATGGGGGGGCAGGAGGCGACACCTCTGGGCTGTGCCAGGTGGATGAGAACAGCCCTGCTGAGCTGGTTGCAGTGGAGATCGAGCCCTCGGGGCGAGCCATTCAAAAACGGGAGGAAGAGGACTCAAGCCCAGGCAAGCCACTCCGTTTCTGTCTTGGAGGAAGCAGCCAATCCGGCAAGTTCCCGGCTGTTCATTTATTGGGAAAGCCAGAAGCCCCAAACCCTCCTGGGGATCAAACACAACACAGAGAAAGGAAGTGACTCATTCATGGAACCAGAGACCTGAAAGAGGAGTCGGCTACCTTCGCTGCAGGAGGCAAGGAGGCTTTAATTTAGACTCTTGCGCTGAGCATGGTAGGAGGGGTCAGACTCTATGGCCTCACAGAGCGCTTTCAGCTCCAGGTTTCTGTGGCGCTATGGCCAAACTGGCTTAATTTTTTCTTGCAAAGCTGGATGCCAGATCCGGTTCAGGGACCTGAGGAGGCGGACGCCCCCCTTACTGAACTACAGGCAGCTCCTCCAGAAGGCAGAGACCTGTTCTGGGTGACTCTGCCCCTCCCCCCCAGTCTCTAGGCATAAAGAGGGGGGTGTCACCAAACAGGCCCACTCAGTTGCATGCAGGGTGCCAAAGCCAAGGCCCAGGGTGGCAGGAGGAGGACACTTTGGGGGCCACGACAGAAGCCTCGCTTCCGTCAGCAGCTTTCTCAGCCACCTGGAGGGAATACTCGGCCCAGCGACTGAGAGAGAGACGGGTGTCCCCCGCAGGCACTTACAAGGTCTTCCCAAAGCTCCCCAGCCATCCCTCCAAATGCAGGGGATGCTACTGTGGGCCGCGAGGCCATCGGCCCCAGGGGAAAAGCCTCCCTGCCCCGGCCACTCTGGCCAAGAAGGCCTGCCCCCCAGCCCCCGCAGGCCCATCCCGGAAGGCTGACTCACTCACCCAGGGTTCGCGTGGTGCGCAGCAGCACCTCCCCCACCTTCATCCTGGTCTCCGCCATCGGGGCGCTGGCGTACTGGGTCAGCAGGAGGGGCAGGACGTCCTGCGGGAAGGCATCTGACAGCAGGGCCACACCTGGAAGGGGGGAGAGGCAGGATTGGCAGCCCAGGGGCTGGAAGCCCCAGACACGCTCGGCCACAGACCGGGCAGAAGCCTTCGCGTGGGTCAAGAAGGGCCAGGCAGCTCAACCTGCCCTTGGCCACAGAGGGTCCTGATCCCCTTGGCAGCTTTTCTCAGCTCTTGGGACTTTGACCCACGTCTCCCCTAAAGGTACGGGAAGCGCTTCTCTTCCCAGGCAGAGAACCGGCCCTCTTCATTTCACTATCAAAAAACCCTCCTGTGGAAGATACACAACGCCTACGCTCTCTGTGGCAGAGTTTACACGAAGAAGCCGAACTTCGGTGCCCTGAGATTAATCACAGCTATACAACCCAGGCCAGCAGAAGGCTGCCAATGTCCCCGTTTGCCACTTCTGAGACCTCGGTGGTTATCGACTCCTCTCTGGCCTTTCAAGCAACGAAATGATCGACAAAACAGCAAGGGATGCCAAGAGGCAAGCAAGTGGCAGGGTGGCCCCAGCGGGACTGAAGCTCTCCACTCAGCTGATTTTGGCTGTCCACCAAACTAGAAGCAGAGGAGCTTGTTCTGGAAAGAGCCTCTGTGTGTGTAGAATTAGGGCGAAGGGAGCTCTCTCCTCCCTGCCCATCACCAGAAGTCCTCCTTGATGTTCTGAGTCAACTCCAGGATGTTCATCGACTGTTGCAAGGGCCCTTTGCGCAACGCGGAAGGAGCCACTCTTGTGCCCCAGGCTGGCAGCGCCAGGGAGTCTTAACCTACGGCAGAGGCAGAAGCCCTTTTACCTGCTCAAGCTCAGCCCTCCCGGCCTGGCCAGCACTCCTTCAACCCTCCCTCCCCAACAAAAGTGGGGTCCAAAGGGGTTCCCGCTAAAGGGCTGAGACTTGGCGCAACACCTGGAGCTGACCCACCTGTCTCTTCCCACATTTTAACGGTGCCACTTTCCCTTCCAGACCCAGACCAGAAATCAAGCTGTCAGTTCTGCACTCGGCAAGGAAGCCCACCCGAGGGAAGCAGAGCTGCTGAACGGGATGGCCGAGAGACGCCCGAGAGCCAGCGAAGGGATAGAAGGCCGACATGTCCATCTTTGTGCCTCATGGTTACGCAGCCTTTTTTGGCACAGATTGTGTCTCCAGAGTCCACCCCGTGGGGACACCAAGTGCTGGCCAGGCCCAGAGCCTCCAGAAGAGCTGCCCCTCTACTCAAAGCAACGACTCTCTCTTGACAGTCGACACGCAAGCGCAGCTGTGGGGTGCAATTCAAAGGCGGGAAGGAGGAACGGCGCTTCTATCCGCTTCCAGGCTGCAAGCGCAATATTTGCACAGCAATCCACCCCCAGTGATCTTGTGAAATGTCTTCATTTCCTCCCAAGGAAGCAGGGGAGATGTTGCTTCCTTGAGGAGTTGGTGGCTTCCCCAGAAAGGTGACGTTGCCCAGAGAAAGGAAAACGGGTGCAAGGGAGGGGCTGGCCAGAAGAGCTGAAAGAGGACAGCTCATCCAGCGGACCAGGGAGCGGCATCAACTGATCTCGGCCGTGCTTAGGTCCCCTCCTCTCCCAGGGATGCCTCCAGTCCGGCCTGGGGAACAAGCAGCCCCCTCCTTGGGGAAGAGGAGAAGCAGGAGGGCTGTTTTCTGAAGACCAGCCGGTCTCATGAGCAGCGCTCAAACTAGTGGGAGATCAACAGGCCTTTTGGGAGGCCAGCAGAGAGGATCAGGTGAGATGTGGGGTTACTGGTTTTCCTCCTGTTCTCCAAGCAGAACTGCACTAATGAAGACCCTCCGCCATGTGCACCAGGCAGAGGGGCTTCCTGCCTCTGACCTGGGCGCCGCCAACCATCCTTCCTGGAGTATTTGCCCCATCACCGAGAGGTGTCTGGACAGGGAGGAGCTTGCATTTTCACGGACAGTAACCAAGAGCCCGATTGGGTCTGCTTACCTTGGATAGCAGAAAGATAAACAAAGGAGTCTTTGTGTTCCAGGTTTTCTACAAAAACCTGAAAATTAAAACCAAGAATCACTTTGCCTGCACAGCTGCAGCCAACCGGGCCTGTCTCAGCTGATGCCTCCTTGGCAGGGCATGACGTTGCCTGCTGCCTTCTGTCCAGGCATGGGGTTTGCCCCCTGGAAGCCCCACTGCGGCTCTGATCAGGAATGAGAAAACCTTTGGTTCTGGGGAAGCAATAAGTGGCTGGGCGAAGGGAACAGGAAGGGGTTTCTCCAGACATTGCTCCAGGCTGCTCAAAAAGAGGGCAGCCGATGCCCAACAGACCTGGGCTGCACCAGCCCCTGCCCCCCAGGCTCAAAACATTCTGACTGCTTGGAAGCAGAGCTGAACTCTTCCAGAAAAAGCAGCTTCCTCTGCGCTCAAGGTCAGGAGGTTCAATTCGGGGGAACATGCCTGAAGTCTGAGGGAAACCAGGAAACAGAAGAGCGAAAACCTAAACGCCCTCTATCTTCTCGGCAGGAAGGATCCCCCAGGCAGGCCCCAAAGGGAGAGACAGCAGCTCCTTCCCAGGGCCAGCCCAAGACACGCACGCACACGCACGCACACACGCTGTCCTCCGGGGTTTTCCCCATGAAGTGCTCCGCCTGCCTACCTTCAGCAACTTCTCCCGAGTCTTCAGGGCTCCAGGATCCCTCTGCTCGACCATCCGGGAGAGGCGGCGCAAGGCAGCAGCCCGCGTGGGGATGTCGGGGCTGTAAGCCTCGGAGAGAAGCGCCTGCAGGTTCGGGGGGGTGCAGGGGGCAGAGCTTTTCTTGGCAACTGACTCCATCCCCTGAGGCTCCCCTGGGCTGCTCCTGGGGGACTTCTGGGGCAGGGATGCCCCAGGTCTGGGGGCCTCCTCTGGGACGCCGGTGCTCGCAGCAGCACTCCTGCCCAGGGTCTTGCAAGCAGCGGTGCTGACGGCCTCTGCAGAAAAGGCACGGTGGGTGCAGATGGAGATGCTCAAGTCAGCCGCCAGCTCCTGGATGACGGGCTCTGGGTGGATGTGGGAGAGTTCCTCCAGCAGGGGCAACAGCTGCTTCAGGCTGGCAAAGTCTTCAGATTTCAGCTGGGAGACAGCAGGGAGCAAGTCAGCAGGCTGCCGCCCAAGAGAGGAAGCAGGGCTGATCCTGAGAACTTGGCCCTGGGCTGCCGGCAGGAAGCTCCAGGAGGGGCACTGCGGCCCAGAGCCTTTGCTGTGGTAACCGTTATGGGCGTGCACACAGACTCCGGCAGGGCCGATAAGATCAGGCCCCGAGCTGGCAGGTGCACACGGTGAATGGGATGGGAACGGAGCTACTGCAGCAGCCCCTGCTGGGACTCCAGCTCAGCCCTTGAGGGAGCCGGGAAAAACCATGTCCACCGAGCTCCTGCTGGCAGGGAGCCAGGCTCAGCCCCGCCCCCACCCGGCCCCCACCTCCAAGGCTGCTAGAGGACTCAGGCTTTGCGCTGGCTGGCCAGGAACCCCCCCCCCAGGGGCTCGACCCTCCCTCACTATTCCTCCTTAGCTGCTGGGTATGGCCAAGGACCCGCCTCCTCCCTCGTTGCTCAAGAGTCCTGGCGTGTGGGCGGAGGGGTGCTTTTCCCTGCTTGGCACCCACCAGAAATGCACCCCCACCCAGCGCTGCTCCTGCGGAAAACCACAGCAGGCTTCAGCAAAGGAGGAACAAGCACCAGCCTGAAAACCGGGACTCAGGAGGAGGAGGGAGGGAGGGAGGCAGGCACCATGTCTGGAACCAGCCCCAGCAAGCCAAGACTTGAGGAAGGAAGCTTCAAGGCGTCACTGACTGAGGCTCAGAATCAGCCTAAACACAAAATCCGCTCATCTCCAGGCCTTTGTGCGCCTGGAAGGTCTGCAAAGGCTTCCAAAAAGGCCCCAGGAGACCCCAACGCCTGAAATGATGTCCCCCCCCAAGTCCTCTGGCTACTCACCTGCAGGGCCCCCCCCAGCAGGGCCGCCACCAGCCCCATGGCCATGCTGAGCGTCTGGGACTCCACGGTGCCCACTGAGCCTCCGGAGAGACTCACGAGGGCCCGCTGCAGGGTGACCGCCACAAACGCCACCACCTGTGGATGGAATGCCGTACCTGAGGACAGGAGGACTGCAGAGAGCTCCGAAGAGCAAGTGCAGATGTGTCATTCTCAGGACCTGCGACGGCTGCTGCCCCAGACGTGACAGGGCTTCAGGCGCCAATCCAAGGAACGGCAGAGTCACCCCCAGGAGGGGATTCACAGGCTGATGTTGACCCAGCAGGAACCCCGGATGGACCACCCGGCAGGGCTCCAAAGGCTAAGGACGAAGCCTCGGGCCAAAGCAGCCGCTTCCCCACGGTCTGAAGGGCAGCAGCAGGGAAGGCGACGTGGGCAACAAAATGGGACAGGCACCAAGCCTGCCTCGCCCTTTCAATCCCTAAACACACTGTGGAGGAGGAGCCCTCTCCACAAAGTGAGGGTCTGGCTGGGCTTAACCATGTTTGGGCTGTGTGCTTATCCCGCCTTCTCCTGGCCCGGTCTACGTGCAGTCAGCCCCCCCCTCCCGTTGACATCCTTCAGAAGACAAAGAGGGCAGGAGGGGCAGATCAGAGCTTTGCTGCAGCCAAAAAGCTTGCTTCTGCAGCCAACAATGGGACTCCGAGGTACTTCTGCAGCTCTAGGCTTGATAGGCCAGGGGCCCCCTTCCAACCCCCCACCCCTGGCAATTTCCTGGGCTTCCCAGAAAGGATGAAATTAAGGCCTACCCTATTTCCCCCCCCCCCAAGGTCTATCTGGCACATCGCTTAAGGAGGGAGTTTGCATTCTCAGCAGCCACCAGGTTATGCAGCCTGGACAGGCCGACCTCAGGCCCAGCAGCCAGGCCACCGGGGTCTGCAAGGCACGACGGGGAAATGAGGACTGGACCGACCTGCCTGACGTCCGAAAGCAGAGAGTCCGAAAAGCCCTCGGTCAGCATGGCCACCACCCGAAGCACCTGCAGCTGCCTGGTCTGTGGTGGGGGGGCTGGGCTGCAGATCTGCTCCAGATCCAGGGGGGGCCCTTGCAAAGGGGACGCGGGGTCCTTCTCGGAGGCCAGCTGAGTCAGCTCCTGCCACCACGGGGGAGGGGTACACATTGGAAGAAGAGAGACTAAACAACTGTCCTGCTCCATAGCAGAAAAAACAAAGAACAGTGGTTCACTGGGCACGTGGCTTGCTTCTCTCCCCCTCCCCCCCCCCCGCGCAGGAATCCACCCAGACTCTCAGTTCCAGGTGTCCTTCTACAACCAGAGTCCCGTCTAAGCCCAGAGAACTGCGGTTCCCCTGCCTGGGTTAGTCCTTGACAGCTGAAGCGTGACCTTGAAGGACAATGCCTGGACCTTTGCCACACGTGGCACCTGTCCTGCTCCTGCGGGAGACATCCTGAGCGCCTCTGGGCTCTACCTTTAAGCAGCCTAGGAAGAAGTCTCCAGCGAGGCCGCCCCTCTGGCAGTGAGACAGCAAGTCCACCAGCTGCTCCAGCCGCCACTGCTCTGAGGAAAGCTTCCGATACAGAGCCTCGTCTTCGTCTCTGCAAAGGGGGGGAGCAAACGTTTCACGGAGGGAGGGAGGAAGAACGGCCCCAGGAAAGGCCCGGAGGCTCTGGGCTGACCCGTCGGTTCCGTCCTTCTCTGAGCAAGTGCCGAAGCTCCCCGGAAGGCAGAGTTCTTTACTCAGGGTTGACCGCCAGCAGATACAAAGCTGAGAATCCTCCTAGTAAGCGCATCCTACATAGCTGCCTTTGGACATGCAGACTCTCTGCACCGGCTTCCTGAGGCAGGCAGGAGGGGCCGGGCCAGGTTTTCTGGCACTCCAACATCCCACAACCGCAACCATCTGCATCAGAGTCCCCCCCCCAAATGTCTTCTCTTTCTTCTCATTGGGGAAGCTCAGCACTCTCACCTCACAGCCTCCTGGATGGTGGCCACCACACCCGCTTCCCTGCCCACCTGGAACCGGCAGCGGGGGTGGGGCAGGCGGGGGCTTCCCCTCAGTTCCGCCAGGCCTTCCAGGGCTGCCACAGAGGCCTGCTGCTCGCTCTTCTCCAGGAACCACAACAGGATCTCCCGGCAGGGGGTGCTGAAAACAAGGGAGGGGGAGGGCATTCACCCCAATCCAGGGGAAGGTGGCTTTGCTTAGAGGCAGCCCCGAACAGCCCCAAGCAAAGCTGCCTCTCCCAGAAGAGGGGCAGACGTGGGGGGCTGTCTCCTGGGCCAGGGCAATGGGAACTAAAGAGCTGCTGGGCAGTGGCCTAATTGCCCTGGCTGTTCCTCAGCACCCCCCCCCCCCCCCCCGTCTTCCTCTTTCACAGATGGCCGCTATCTTTAGGTTCTTTTCAAAGGAGCTACACAACCCGCCCCTCCCCATCCAAGGAGGGCCGGGACTTCCTACCCTGGCAGAAAAGCCAAGGCTGGCACTGCTCAGGGCTCCTGGGGACCGGAAGCCTGGCCCTCAGCGAGTAGCGGGGTCTTGGCTGATAGGAACCAGAAGAGTTCCCAGCCAGGGAGGTTTGTCCCCACCAGCCCACAAGAGAGCTCGAGATTTCCCCGCCAGGCCAGGCGCCTCACCGTAAGAAGGACACGTTCTGCTTGGTAAAGCACCAGAGGGAGAAGATGGCACCCAGCACAGGTTGCAAGGCACCCAACAGGCAAGGCGAGGGTTCATTACCGATCACACAGACCTGCGAGGGAGAGCAGCTGAGAGGAGGGGGGTCTGGCATAAACTCAATTTGCAGCCTTAATACACACACACACACACACACACACACACCAGGATCCCTGCACATTGCCAGGAGCATTTCCCCCCCTCGCCCTTTCCAACTCCTTGCAGAAGAATCTCTGGCCATTTTATGGCCTTGTGGACCTGTTTCTGTGTGCTCTCTGAAACAGCACATTAGTGCCCAAGATGGTCTTGAGCATTTAGCGTTTAAATTCTCAAGCTGCCGAGGCATCTGCCGAAGATCAGCCTTTGTATTTACAGCCCCCCAACCTTGGACTTACACCCCCAACAGAGCAGCCGAGCTTGTTGCACGGGCCTTCCAAGACCTCCCAAGCCTGCTAACGGCTCAGGCCACAAGTCTCTGTATAAGGCAGCCCTGCACAAGTTCTGCGTTCCTTCTGGATCAGGCTGATCTTTGGAGTGGCTGCATCTTCGGCAGAGACGGGCTGGCCGTGCTGCCGGGCACTGCTGAATTCTGGTGCCCGTCAGCTGACAGCACCACTGGGCGAACAAGGGCGGCGGCGGAGGTGGAGTACTTCAAGCAGAGCGTGAAAGGCATGTGGGAATGGCGCCTCCACCTGGCATTTCAGGGAAGACCATTTTGGCTGTTTCAGCACTGTGAGAAGCGAGGCCACAGCTGAGGAAGGAGACAGGACCCTATTCCTGCTACAGGAATTTTCAGTCTGGAAGCAAATGCGGCTCCTTCCTTGGCTTCCATTCCCTCTCCCAACATTGCATACAGACAAGCGTGCCGCACCTTGTGCACTGTTTCCACGCACCCCGAGAGCAACTCCTCTTTCACCAGCACCGTCCCAGCTGGCAGGTCTTCCAGGGAACCTTCCAAACACAAGAAAAGGACCGTCAGTGTGGTTTCACTTAATGATATTCCATGATGTAAGCGGTAAATGAAAGAAAACAGCCCATTAATTCCAGCATGAGTTCCTTCTCTGAGAGCTGTCTAGCTGCCGGGCTAGAAATTATGGGATGGTGTCCTGGCTGGGGGATTCTGGGCCAAGCCCTCGCCCAGTCCAACCTCCTCACAGGGGAAAATAGGGGGCAGGGCCATTATGCACACTAGAGTTGTGCAGAACAAAGGCAGGATATAAATCTAAATTGATGATATGATCTTTGATTCAAATGAGTGTATCTTAGCCTACCAAGCTTGTCTTGCCCAGCATTGTTTCAACTGCTGATACTGGACTGTTATAAGCTGCCCAGAATGTATGGATAAACTGACCCAGGGGATACATTTCAGTCCCACTGGAGGACCCAGACCTAAGAATCCCAGAGCCACCAATTCTGGGTAGAGGAGCCCCCGGAAAAAACAAGGAGTTTCCCACCTCCTAAAATGATAGAAATGTGTTCGTTCGTTCAATCAATGAATCAATCTATATCTGGCCAACTCAACCAAGTGACTCTGGGCAGCTTACAATTCCCAAAGTTTTAAGAACAATAAAAGTGGGTTCTCCTCCACCTTTCCTGCAGGCATCGTCAGATTCCCCAGCCTGGCTACGCGTCCAGAGGTGGGAGGCCGTTACCTGGCTCCCCCAGGCAGCACAAGAGGGGCTGCAGCAGGGGACGTAGCAGATGCTTCTCTGCCTGCTGCGGGTGTTGCCTCACCATGGCGAGGACAGTTGTGGTTGCCACTCGTTGGAACTGGCGCACTGTCAGCTCATCCTGGATGAGAAACAAGTGCAGAACCTTTAAAAGAAAAGGACAAAAGCAGTTTTATGCTCAATATACACGATGCTCACCAGCAATGTTTCTAAAGTTATGTTTTACAGCACACACTCCATCACAAACTTCCAGAAGGGGGAGGGGGGAACAGGGCTACAAGCCCCCAAGGCTCAGCAGAAACTGCAGACCCCGAGGGTCAACCCAGGAAAAGAGAGCCGCTTTGCAAGGACCAGATGGAGGGCAAAGGCGCTCTGCCTCGCAGGGCATCCATCCAGCAGGAGCCTCTCTGGGAGCTGCGACTCACAAACGTTTCTGGGCCAGCTGTCAGTCGCTGGGTAAAGGGAAGGGTCGGAAGATGTACCTGTGGGCAAATCTGATGACAATAATCCTCCAGGGACAGAGACTGCTGAGGACACGAGGACAGAATCTTGGCTACGGCCTCACACTTCTGCCAGTCAGCTGCTGCCGCTTCTGCACCACTGCCCCCAACAGCCCCAGCTGGAAAACGGAGGCTCCGTGTTAGACGAGCACACAGAGACTCGCCCATCCTGTGGCCAGAGAGAATCACAACCTCCTCCTCCAGGAAGGCAACCTTCACCCAAGCCCGGCAGTGAGCGCCTAGCTCAGTATCTCGCCAGGCTACTGTTCTGAACCAGCCCTCTTCTGGCCTTGTAAAGGCAAACCCCTATTTAAGAAGAAGAGACTGGAGAGCTTCCAAGGCTAAAAGGCATCTGCCAAGATTTAATTACGCAGTTAACAAAAACACAAGAGCTTGTCTTCTCAAGCGGAAAAGTTGCTTTCAGCAACCAGCCCCTCCCCAAACACTCCTTTTATAGAGAGCTCAGGGCGTGGTCTCCCTGTGCCTCCTCCCGAGGAGTCTCACAGCCTTTCTTTGTTTGTTCCTGCTCGACTGCCTCCTGCGTCGGGCGTCCTTGAACAGGGCCAGCTGTGGGTCATCTTCCTCCGCACTCTCGGGCTCACGCAGCTGAGAAGAGGTCCCCGGCTGAGGACTCTGCAAAGCCTCCAAATCATCATCAGCCGGTTCGTTTCCCTCCTCCCCCACATCTGAGTCATCCGATACATCGGAGCCGGCTGTCTGACCCACAGGCTGGCCCTGAGTCACAACAGCTACCTCGGATCTTCCTTATCCTTTCTGCTCTTGCTGTTTTTAAAGAGAGGTGCAAAAAGTCTGGGACTGGTTCCTGGGAAATGCCGTGCAGAGAAGAGGGGCCGGCAGCAGCTGACTGGGTAAGCGGGAAGGCCTGGGAAGATCACGCACCAGGTTGCCTTATTTGCCCCATCTAGAAGTCCCGGTTGGGTTCTGGCAAACTGGACTGATCCAAAAAACACTGGCACACAATGATTTGTCCAGTTTCAAAATATTTTCCTGTTTCATGCAGATCCTTATTTATTAAAATAGAAGCTATTAAACTTGGCTGGGCCAAGTTTAAAAACACTGGAAGAAAGGACACCTTTCTGCTCCCGTTATAACCTTCTAATGGCTGATCTGTCTGGCCTCACCCACCTCCGGCTCCTTCCAGGATGCCACGGATCACAGCCTGAACCCCACCAGGTCTTAACAGTCTCCCAGACAGCAGGTGCCCACAAAGGCGCCGAAGCCAGGCTGGTGCTGGTGCCATACCGGGCATGCTGTTCTTCTGGCTGGGATGGGAGGCCTGAAAAAGAAACACAGGTGCACGCTGGACCATGACCAACCCCGCTGTGCAGCACCCCTTCTTCTGCCTTGCCCCGATGGGCCTCGACACCAGGCAACAGAGGCACCCCCTGCCCTTCCCCAAACAGAACGGACTCAATTTATTTGACTGTAAGCTTCTCCGAGGGCACCATTCACCTAGAAGCAGAATGGCAGTTAACAAGCCTGGGTTGGTTGGCCCTGGAGCTCAGTCAGATTGTATCCCATCCCAGGTTAGACAAGGGGGCTGTTATGCCTCTTCCTTTCCTCTCCCACCGATACATGCGCTAATGTGCTAGGACTTCATAAAGGCCAAAGCTGGATCTCTTGACAGGGTCTCTAGAGACAGGCTATCAAGAAGCAGGACTGAAAAAGACCCGTTCTCCAGAGGCAGCACCGGGCTGGAAGGGTTATGACTCACTAAAAGGAAGCTTCCATGTCAGTGTTTATCAACCTTGCCAACTTTAAGATATGTGGACTTTAACGCTCAGAATTCCCCAGCCAACATAAAATTGGCAAGGTTGAGAAAGACTGTTCTATACCTTTGGTGCCTGTTCCTCCTGGGATAATGAATCAATGTCGTGGTTCTCATGTGGCATGTATCCACTGTCATAGTTGAGCCACATGCAAGGGCTAATCTGGGATCTCTCCAAAAAGTCTTCAGTTACACAGGAGGAAGAGGAAGAAAGATTTGCAAGCAAGCACGCACAATGCAGCCAACTCAGAGGATGCAAATCTAGTTTCTCCATGACTAAGTCATACCCGCTTAGGCCCCCCCTGAAGCAGCAGCAGTTCCCGGATCACCAGGGGCTGGTACACTTTGTCCAAAAGGCCGTGCAAGGCTTCTTTGCAGCTGCTCCGTTCCTCTTCCGTCAGGCCCTGAGAAAGTCCCAGAGAGGTAGAAAAATAACGACCAAAGGAATTCTAGAAAATGCAGACAGGCACTTATTGCAAGTACCACTTCAGCGACCCTGGCAAGAAGCTCAGCCAACTAAGGTGGTGGCAAGGGGCCCATGGGCACCTCCCTGCCCGACAGCACCTTTTCATCTGTAGGACGGGGGGGGGGGCAACCCAGACTCCCCAGGGAGGCCTTCTGACCCCCTCCTCCAGTTTCACACTTGCTTCACTTTATGGAAATGGACGGCCTGGCCGCTGCTGGCAGGGAACCGGGGCAGACGCAAGCAGGACCCCAAGGGCTGCTCCTTAACACTCACCTGGCTCTCAGCACCCGCCTGGGCCTTGCTTGCGGGGCCGAAGGCCAGCTGGCACAGTCCGGCCAGCAGGTCGCCCAGGTGGCGCGCCAGGATCAGCCTGCCAAGCTCGGGGTGCTGGGCCGCCTCCCTCAGAGCGCTACAGGCAGCAAGGAGCCTCCGCGGGGCCTCGGGCTGGGCGGCGAGCAGGCCGGCCTTGTCCCGCGGCGGGGGCGCCACCCCGGGCGGCAGGTACGGGCGGAGGCCCAGCGCCACCGCCAGCTGCGCCGCCGCCTGCACGGCGCCCTCCTGGGCGATGCTCAGGGCGTCGGGGCGCAGTGGAGGGGGGAGCCCGGGCCGGCCCGGCCTGGCTGCGGGGGTCGCGGCGGCCAGGCGGCCCAGGCAGCGCCGGAGGCAGAGCAGCAGCAGCAGCGCCTGGCAGGCGGCGGCCCAGGGCGGCTCGGGGCCAGGACTCAGCCCCGGGGCCTGCCGGGCCACCTCGGCCCTCGCCCTGCGCAGGGCGGCCCACTGGGGGTCCCGGGCCAGCCTCTCCTCCAGGGCGGCCAGCCCGAGGCGCAGCGACTCCGGAGACGGGGCCGGCAGCGGGCCTGCGGAGAGAAGGGAGACGCCGGTCGAGGGTGCGGCGCGGAAGGCGAGAGACAGCCGCCCGCCCCCTCCTCCTCCTCCCGCGGCTCTCACCGGCGGCTGCGCTCCCGCCCAGCAGCAGCCGCAGCCCGTCCGCCGCCCGCTGCAGCCCCGCCGCCGCCGCCTCCTCCTCCTCCTCCTCGTCCGGGGCCCCGGCGCTCGCGGGCGCAGCCATCTTGGGAAGGTCCGGTGATCCTCGGGAGGGGGCGGGCCCTTTTGCGGAGGCCGAGAGGAATCGCGGGAGGGCGGAAGGGGAGCGGCCCTCTTGAGAAGGTCTCGCGGCCGGAGGAATTCTGGGAGTCCTCCGGCGCACGCGCAGTTCAGCGTGTTGAATTCGCTTGAAACGAAGTCTTGGGTGGACGCGCGATGATGACTGGCGCAGTGGAGGGGGTCCCTGATTTCCATCAATCTGAAGCCAAACTTTTCAAAATTAGCTGCAGGACCTTAAAGCAAACTCACTTTCCCAAGTGGAAAGAACCTCAGTAATAAATGCATTCCAAAATATGTCTAGCGAACGAAAGGTTTTAAGTTAAATTCCGATTTCGGTCCCCACGCTAAGTAAAGGAACGAAGTGGAAGGCAAGCTCTTGGGAACGTAGAGAATTCTGCTGCAGGAAAGAGAATGCCCTGAATAGAGCAGAGCAATGTGCCTGGATCGATAGGGCTTGAACCCGTTTGCTGCCTCCACCTTCATCCAGTCACTTAGAAAGCTACTGGCTTCAGGCCCTGCATTTATGCCATCAATGGCCGCACGGCAGGACGTTGAACTCTGCAGCTTTTATCTTCATTTCCAACTATGATTCTGTGATTTAACCTCATATTAACAAGTATCCTATGTTGACCATTTGAATACTTTTAAAATTTTACATACATGCAAAACAATTGCAGTTATGAGTCCAGAAATAAGCATGGGGTTTTGAAATAATGGAAATCACAGTACATATTTGACCGAAAGCAAGTTGGGAAAGAAGATATAAGCTCACCCTGGATTTATCTGGCTAATCATCCCCACAACTTTTGAAAATAAAACTGTCTAAAGTCAGTAGAACATTTAGGTCAGAAAAAGCACGCTATCTCAGGAGAATGTCTAATAAGTATGACATAAATTCAAGAAAAGAAGTACTTTTTAAACAATTAAGTTTATTAATTTTTAAAAGCATCTGTGCAATAAAATAACTTTTTAAAAATGTGTATATCTGTATTCTTTCCACAATATGTATCCAAAAAAGACAGCTTAACATACATATCTAAAATTACAAAGCCATTTTCCAAAAAGTGCCCATCAATCGGGCAGGGTTAGGGAATGGGAAACACACCACAGGAAATGGTTGGTTGGGTCTCTTGACAGGGTCAGGGAGAAACGGTTCTACTTAAAATGGATTACTTGGTGGACAAACGCCATCTTGTACAGCTGTATTTTATAAGGCCCCACAGCGGAGTGTGTCTGGCTGGTCCCCAGACGAAGGCCCGAGGCCCAAGAGCTGGGGCCAGGCTTTGGGCCACCGCTGAGCTCCCCTCTGGCCCAAGGGGCAGCCAAAAGCCTAAAGAGGCAGGGAGGGGTTGGCCAGGGAAGGCAACTGCTCCCACCCGTTCAAAGTGTTTATGAGAAGGCACCAGATAGTAACATATGCTAAAACCAGGTTTGCTAATAAAACCCTAAAGGGCAACGGACAGACATGATCCAAGCCATAAATCATGACTTTCAAGCCACAATAAGAGGGATCATGCCAGATAGTTTTGCAGATGCCTCACCGGACACAGATTGGACTCCGGGCATTTGAGAAGCAAAGGTCGGGCAGAGGCATTATCTGAAAGCAAAGGCACTTGGGGCAAGTTGATTTAGGGATCCTAAAAGGATTCATCCAGGAGGAGCGCCATGTTAGTTAACAGTAGCAACAAAATCAGAAATCCTGCCTCTCTTCTGAGACACGCTCACATCATTCCCACACGCCTGCCTTTGAGCAGTAAAAGCCAAGTGCTGGAAACCAAATGCCACAGATGTGCAGAATCCCCAGAAATATTTTTGGTTAGGGCTTTGGAAACAACATGCTTGGATGGCTCTTCCTGCAGAAAGCTCCAATAATTAGCCATTGTATCCAGCCATTGTATCCACCCATCAACAGAGCTATTAGTAGAAACCTCTGTCCTATTACGTGACCATAAGCATTAGCTGTGTTTTATCTTCTCCCTCACAAAAGTATCTTCTTGCATATTTTTCCTCATATTCTCCAAGATGCATTACAATTTTGCACCAAGCAGCCCAATGTTCTTAAGCAAACAGGAAAATAGCTGAACAAGACAGAGTAGAGACACTCAGGTGAAACTCTTGAATACAAGACTAAGCACCAGAGAGTCTTTCTGTCCTTTACAGAATCCAGATACTTTTCTCTTTCCTGGGGAAGCTTTTTCCACCTGATGGGTGTCCAGTCTTTCAGAAGGAAACTCCATGTTGCATTGAATCAGCAAGACCACATTAATTATAATTATCCCACAGAGGTGAGATTGTCAGAATCTACTTCAGGGGGGATCTCTTGTGTATGTTTTGGTAAATTATGGAAAAGTTGGCAAGAGCCACCAAGAGTCAGCTCTATTCTCTCTCCCTTCTAGCCTTCTGCCTCCCACCTCAGTCACTCCTAGTCATCTTCTTCGCCCCCTCCATACATGTCAGCCAGCTTCTTGAAACGGTTGCCCCAGTTGTTCAAGTAATCATAATCTTGGTCCTGGTCTCCATAGGAGGAATTGAGGGAACTGAGAGAGGTTGCCTCAGAGCCGTTGCCTTCGTAATCAAACACCAGCAGAGAGTCATAAGGGGGAGCAGTGGGGTCCATGTCTGCTGCCTTCAGGTTCTGGAAGAAAGGAAACGAACAAAACTTCCATTTGTTGAATAGTGGAGGAAGCTGATGAGAACACAACCATCTCTCTAGAACAGTCTTTCTCAACCTGAGCAACTTTAAGACATGTGGACCTCAACACCCAGAATTCCCCAGTCAAATGAGACCGCACGTCTTAAGGTTGCTCAGGTTGAGAAACAATGACAAAGGGAGAAGCTGAAGAGAGCAGTTTTTATTCAGGCTGTATCTATCGCTGTTCATCCACTATGATTTCGCTTTTGTGCCCACATTTTGCTTCTCACGAAATGCTTGGTCACCTGAGGTACCTGGGAACCGCCAACTGGGCTCCGGGTGCCACTCACCTCGTCGATGAAATTGCCTATCTCATCGGGATTGGCAGGACGTGGACGGTACTGTGGGGCTGGCATGAGGGTTGGAGCAACGTCATTCCGGGTGATTTCAGGGCGGGCATCCAGGCCTCGATGCAACTGGCTCAGATCGTAATCCTAGGAAGACAAGATGTGCTCAGTCTCTCGGGCAGAGGAAGAACTCCAGGACTTTGAGCTGACCAGAGTCAGGATGAGTCTGGCAGACAGGCAGGAAGAAAACCTTCCTCCAGCACAGACAATGAACAGAGGAGACCTTTTCTTCCTTCCCTCGGAAGAACAAAATAGTTTTGTTTGGTTGATTTTCCTTTCACCAGAGCACTAACCCTCCAGGGATTCCTTTCTAAAACTCAGCTTAAATAGGTTGTTTTTACTGGAGCCGCTGGGGAATGTGCAAGTGGAATGGCCGAAATAAATCAAGAAAATGCCGGGCACTCTCGGAAACTCCCTGCCAGCCCAAGTGTGTGGGGGGACGTCAAGTGGGACTAGCACGCTGAATGACCGGCAATCCTGGCTGCAGGAGCAGGAAAGAAAAGGGCCGTGGGGAGCGGAAGCACAACTCAGGCCTGGGGGCCGGGGGGTGCTGAGGAGAAGCAGCCTGGTCCCTGGGGCCCGCAGCCAGAGGCCCACCTGGTCCTCCTCCCCTCCGCCTTCTTCATCGTAGTAGTAGACATTGTCCCTTGTGTCGTCCTCTGGGAGAAGCAGTGGCTCCTTCACCTGCCTTCTCCTCCTCACGAACAGCAGCAGCAGCAGCAGCAGTACTGCAAGACAGAGCGAGAGGCCCCGTCAGCCACAAGCAGGAAGCTCCTGACACAACTTGAGACCCACTTGATGCCACCTTCCAGAACTTCGGTGCCAACAGAGATCCGGTCTTGGGAATACACTTCCTACCAGGATACCACCAAAGCACCATGGTGGCCATCGATCTGAACCGCTCGCAAGCAGATCAGTCTGATGCTAAGCTCCAGCTTCATGGATGCCCACACAAGCAGAACTCTCTTCCTCTCGTGGCTACCGAGCCAGAAAAACATGCCCGCCAAAACCTCAGACGAAGCAAATGTTTCCAGCAGCCAGGAATGAGAGAGAGCAATTCTCCCCAGCCCGGAGTAAAATCCAGGTCCTGGCCGTCTCCACCGGCCAGAGTCTGCAGGACATCCAGGCCACGCCAGGCCTGGGATGGGCCTCGCATCCAAGCGCCGGAAAGCCCGGCATTTGCAGGTGGCTCCTTAAGAGGAGCGGCCCAGCTTCCCTGGGAATAACAAGGAGAAAGGGTGCACAGTACTCACTCAGAAGGGCAAGGATGCCCCCGAGGATGCCCAGAATGGCGGCGGTCTCTAATCCCGCTTGAAAAACTGCCTTTCGATCACAGTTTTTGGCTGACCCGTCACAGTTACAGACGCTGGCCTTGACTGTGGTGACGTGAGAGAGCCCCTGGCCATCGGTCAGCTTGAGGGCGATGTTGTATTCCCCAGGCTCCAGATGCTTGATCAGGTTAAGTGTCAGACTGTCTGCAAAGGACACACACCCAGAATGCGAGTCAGAGCTGGATAGATCCGTGCTCTAAAGCAATCATTTAAAAACTAATGAAGTCATTAATACTTCTGAATGTCAACCCTAATGACATCTCCCTCTGATACTTTAATGTAAGTTTTGGAGAGGAGAAGGAGGAAAGAGTTCAGAGGAAAACAGGAAGTTTTGATGCAGGGTCTCCTGTTGCTGGACTGTCCGCTTCCCTTCTTCTGCAGAGAGCGGCCACTCTCTTCCTACCTTTGTTGGTCTCGACTGTCCAATTGGCACCGGAATCAAATTCCAGCTTTGCGAGGAAGGGGCCGGTGTTGGGCGGCATATCCTTGTCCACAATGCTTAACACCTGGGGCTCTGGATTATGGTTGCAGATGTCGAACATTCGGGGATCGGGTTCTGGCCAGTTGTCATTCACGTCCTCCAGGTGCAAAAGGAGAGTGCCTGTGCCGGTGGCCGGCTCGTTGGCTGGACAGAGAGGGGAGGATGAGTCAGTTCCACAGAGGAAGCAGCAAAGGCACTGGGCCTCAGGACACAACCTGGACTCTCCACAGGAAGGCATCGGGCCAGCAATGCTGTGGCCCCAGAACAGTATTTCTCAACCTTGGCAAGTTGAAGAGCCTTGGTGGAGCAGTGGGCTAATGCCTCCTTAAGTAACACCAGCTGCCTGCAATTAGTGTAGGTTCGCATCCCACCAGGCTCAAGGTTGACTCAGCCTTCCATCCTTCTGAGGTAGGTAAAATGAGGACCCAGATTGTTGGGGGCAATAAGCTGACTTTGTAATAATGCCGCTGGGGTGTGTGTGAAAGCCCTAACAAGCAGGCATATACATAGAATGAAGGCTACTGCTAAGCTTGTAAGCTGCCCTGAGTCTTCGGAGAAGGGCGGGATATAAATGTAATTTTAAAAAAAGTAGGATGGACATCAATGGCCAGAATTCCCCATCCATCTTCAAGTTGCCATGATTGAGAAACACAGTTCTAGAAGGACAAGGCTGGTTTTCTCCAGACCCTCTCAAAACTTGTGTACTGGGATGGGAGGCCTCCATGTCTATCTCCCCCTGCAACTCCCCAAAGATGGCCTGAAAGGACACATTTTCCCAGTGCAATCTGGAGTTTGGGTCACCTGTGGGGGCCCAGAGCTGCAGGTTGGCCCTTCCCACCGGCTACGCCACAAAGCTCCTTCCCTGGTGGCAATTGCTTCTGCCATGCTTTTAACCAGCTGTTCGTCCTGCTTTGGTGGAGGTGTGGAGAACTCATGTTGAGAGTCCTCTGATGAGGGGCTGAGGAGGCCCCGCTGCCACATCTCCCTTATCATGGAACCTTTAATCTACCTGGAGGCCACTGGTTCTTATTCCAGGTTTGGAGAATGGTGCCGTATTGATATGGACCGCACACCCGCCCGTCTTAATTCTAGAAGTCTTTAATTTCTGCTTTTTATGGTTCGCTTGCCGGAAAAGGCACTTTCTGACAACAAACACACTCTGCTAGAGAGAAGTTCCCTGAAGATGGACTCCAGCAGAAGTCCGAAAACTCGGAAGACGAAACCTCTGGTCCTGGTGACCGGACCAGATTGGATCCTGCAACATTATCCTGGGACACGTAGATTCGCCTTCGTTCGTAAGAAACACGGAGTCTGAGAGACCTCCTCCTGGCGAAGGAGGCCCTGGCGGGTCTGGGGAAAT
This sequence comes from Vipera ursinii, assembly GCF_947247035.1. Lineage (NCBI taxonomy): Eukaryota > Metazoa > Chordata > Lepidosauria > Squamata > Viperidae > Vipera > Vipera ursinii. The sequence continues at coordinate 22,636,457 of NC_139520.1, read as the reverse complement.
GCCAGAGAAGGGCAGCACTGCCAGGTGCTCATATAATTGGGCGGTATCAGCCCTCAATTTCCCCTCCCCCAGCTCCCCAGGATATTTTTGGTTTGGGCATAAGTCAAAATGTAGAGTTTGGGGGGCGGGGGGAAGCTTACCATTGTCGCTTGCCACAATGATGGCTTTGTAGATATCATCCTTCACAAAATCTGACTCTCGGTCCAGGGAAGCTTTTGAGACAATCAGGCCCGTTTCGGGATCAATTTTCAGCCAGCCTGCAGGGTCGCTCCTGATCGAGTATCTGCAAGGAAAACAGTCCTGGACTCAGCCAGCGCCTGCAAAGCTCCTGGGATTCCCTGTTCAAAACGATCAACTTTGGAGCAAGCATCTTCGCACAGCCCCATACCTGAGGGTCTGCCGCAGGAACCTGTCAGGGTCCTGGGCTGTGTACTGAGTTATTGGTTGTCCAAGAGGAAGATCTTCGGGCTTTGACACACTCAGTTCGGGGGGAACGAAGACCGGGGGTTCGTTTTTATCGCTCACATTGACAGTGACGGTGGCCGTGGACGTCGGGAGAGGGACGGAGAACTCGACCTCGTTCACTACGATCACTTTGAGAATATATTGGTTTTTGGTCTCATAATCCAGTTTCTGAAAGGCCAGGAAGGAGGGAGGAAAGGAGAGTTGACTTGGTCTAAGTGGAACCCCACAAGTTGACATTCCAGCAGGATACGGGGCTGGGGACACACAGGATTCTAGCCCCCACAAAGAGGGGCCCACCGCTAACCTTTGCCGTGGTCAAAAGAGCATCGTTGGTGTTGGGGTCAGTAGTGACTGCAAAGTTTCCCTCCTCGTTCCCGTTCGCAATGCTGTACTTTGCTTTCCAAGCTAAGCTGTTCTCTTCATCTGCATCTTTGACCTTCAGGATGGCAACCGTGGCCCCCACCTCATTCTCAGGCACAGTCACATTGTACTGCAAAAGACACAGAGCGGTCAGAGGAGAGCAGGTGCCTCTCTCCACTGGGGGGAAGGTGCAACTCCAGGCAATTCCGCCAAGCACCTCTGCAGAGCAGGTGCAGGACATGGCCGGGTAGCTTGGCACGACAGGGAGAGGAGAAGTTTCAGGCCCCAGGGGGATACCAGCATGGCCAAGGGCAAGGGGGGGGACGAGTCCCCACATTACCATGGGGGGGTCGAAGATTGGCGGGTTATCGTTCGCGTCGGTGATGGTAATCACAGCCGTCCCAGTGTTGCTTAAGCCTTGTCCCAGCAGGTCAGTCGCTTGCAGGATCAGTGTGTACTGGGGAATCCTCTGCAAAGAAGCAAACACACACCCTGCAACACTCTGTGCTGGTGGGAGGGAGGGAGGGACCGACTTGGGAGACGGAGGAAGAGCTGCAGTTTGGCCTGACGTGGAAAAGGTCTCTCAGCCACAGCAGCAGGGAAGGCGAGGGGAATGCTTCGGAAGGGACCCTCCGTACTTTTCCGGAAAGGAAATGGAGAGGAGGGGAGAAATACTTCCAGTCTGGCAAGATTCTGTTCATGTCACCCAACCATCAATGTAGCCCTCAGGGTTGGGCTTCGCATCTGGACTACCTTGTAGAGCTAACAGTAGCTTAATTCTTCAGGGGAAACAAGGATTCTTCCCTTGCTCACTCTGGTGAAGCAGTATAAAATCGACAGTAGAAATGCAGCCCTTCCCATGATTAATCCCCATCTGCTTGGACCCCCCCCCCACTCTCGACCTGTCCCACCATCCGGCACTTACCTCTCGGTCCAGACCTGACACAACCACGCTGATCAGGCCGGTTTCGTTATTGATGGTAAACATCTGTTTTTCCGGTTCAGGTTCCTGGCTGAGGATGGAGTAAGTGACGACCCCATTATAGGAGTCAATCGCATCGTCTTCATCCGTGGCTGTCACTGTCATCACAGACGTTCCTGGGGACACCCAACAGAGGGGATGCTTAGAGCCTCCCTTGAAACAAGCACCGGAGTCACGCATGAGCCCAGCTCCATCCGTGCCCGTCAGCTGAAAACGCCTCTGGCTTCTGGGCAACTACAAGCACCTCTGGCTGTCGCAGGGACTGGCCACTTAATGCTACAGTTGCATTTATGAGCTGGCGTTGGCCGGACAGTCTGAGGTTGCAATCTGGATGGTTTTGACCAAGACTGTTCTTCATTGTCCAGGAGGAATTGTGCCTGTGTCTCAGAGGCCAGCAACGTGAGAGGAGTGAGGTTTCTGTAACCTCAACCAGATTTCCCTACCTGGTTTAGCTCCCTCTTCCACAGACCCTTTGAAGACGCTCTGGATGAACTGTGGACGGTTGTCATTCTGGTCACCGACATTGATGATCACCTCCATGGGGTCCTCTGCGGTCTGGCCATTGGCTAACACCGCGTGGCAAAACAGCTGCATTGAAGGTGGAGAAAGGCCGTTGTTCACCAGGGATGAAGAGAGAAGCCAGGCAGCGTTTCTCACCGAGCAGAATTTCATTGGGGAGCCTACCCTGGGATGGAGGTCCCCAGGAACCTCTCAGACCCTCTAGAGACCACCACAGAAGGGGATGGGAAATTTAATTGGACAGAAAACGCAGACGCTTCAGGAGCAAGAAGGTAGCGGCTTTCCTCAAGAGTCACCTGCTTCTAAAAGGGGTTTCTTGAAGGACTTTCTGGTGGGAAAGGAACCCCTCTGCCGACTCACTCTAGTGGGGCAGCAAACGGCCTGGCAGCGGTCCTGGCCCCCCAGAGGACACAGTGGCCTTTGCCATCCCTCCCAATCCACAGGGCAGATTTCCAAGCACGTGGCCCTCCTCAGCCACCCAACACAGCCGCCACAAATTGAAAGCAAAATGTATAAGCACGGCAGATGACGGGACGCACCTGGTAGCGGGGAATCCTCTCCCTGTCCAGCGGGCGAGTCACCTTCAGCATGCCGGTTTCCTTCTCGATGATGAAGGTGCCAACCGGAGGGCTGTCGGCCCCCTGTCCAGTGATGCTATAGTAGACAGTGCCCTCTTTTTCTTTGCTGGACTTGACCTGATTGGGGAGATGGGGTGCGAGAGGTCAGTGATGGGTGGTTGGGGATGGGCCTGCAGCCTCTTCCACCCTCTGAACGCAAAAGGGAGAACTGGGGCAGGGCCCGGGGCGTGGCCAGGCACAGAGCAGACCGTGGGGGCCACGTTGCCTGGCCCAGTGCAGAAATGTGGGCCCCAAAGCTTGGCTGAAGGGAGATCCAAGCGGTTTAGATAAAACGTCCGCTCAGCACTGCCGCAAGCTGAAATGTTTGGGGTCCTGCATTTGTGGGTCGTTCCCAAGTCGCCCTGCAGCAAGATGGGCAGCAAACAAATTCAACAAGTGAATTCCTTAAAAATGTGCAAGAGAATCCCATAGAAGGTGCCAGAAGCAAAGTCCTTACCGGGACCAGGTTCTTGGGGAAAGGCCCCCTCTCGTTCTCAGAGCAAAGGATCGGAGGGATGACCCAGTCTCTCTTTTGCCGCCTCAGGCCAGACGAAGGCCTTGGGAAAAGCAGCAGCTCCGCCTGAGCAGACGGACCGGTGTCCTGTGAAGAAAGACAGGGGTCTCTGGTCCTGCGTGCAAGGAAGGAAGGAAGGAAGGAAGGAGTGGCTCTTGTTTCCAAGACCAGCAAATTCTCCCCCACGGAAGCAGAGAAAGGGAGCGCATACCCCATGCAAGGGCAGCCGGTGATGGCTGTGGTGCTGGAGCTGCAGGGTCACCCTGGCCGAATGTTTCCTGCCTTCCACATCCCACGTGTGCACCAGAAAGCTCAGTTCCTGGTCATGGAGATGCAGGGGCCGTTTCACCACAACCACACCATCCGGATGCAACTTGAAGCGTGAGTCCTGGGATAGGAAGGCTCCTGGGCTCCTCCCTGTACAGCCCTGGAAGTCCACTGGAAGGTTGAGAAAGACAAGAAACAGTGACCGGGGAGTCCAGGCAGGATCGCCAGCCTGCTCTTGCGAAGCTACGAACTCTGCTCACCAGGGGGCGCCAGTGTGACGCCACTAGGCACAGAGGCTGCTTTTTAAACACAAGGCAGTTTGTCTTGCTGGCTGCCACTCCCAGCCTCCGGCTCAGCCTCACAGGTGCCTCCCAAACTCATCAGGAGGGAGGCAAGAAAGCCGCGGTGGGGGCGGTCCTGGCACAGGGGCACGGGCTGCTTGTGCTGCTTCTCCAGTCATCTCAGCCCACCTCCCCATCGCTGCAGGAAAAAAGCAAACTTCGTGGCCTGCCATAAGCAGCGCTCTCCGCCCCAGCCCTGCTATTTTGACCCAAGGAGGTCTGCTGCCCCTCCCTCCCTCCCTCCCTCCTTTGGCCCCGGGGCCCCAGGCAGGCTCTGCCCTGGACTCGGAGGCCCAGAGGCCACCTGGGCACACAGCAGTCCTGCCAGCGTGCCCTGACTCCATCTGGGGGGGAGGGGGGCAGAGAAGGCAGAGGGCGTGGAGGGAGCAGAGGGGTTCCTCCAGCCAGCCCTCTTTGGGAGGGGCGGTGCTCGATTCCTCTGCCCAGCCTGGCCAGGAGAGGGTTCTTCTCGCCCTGGGAGGAGCGCCTGCCCCTGCGTAGCATCGTGGCATCCGTGCAAGCCCAGGCAGGCTCCGCAGGGGAGTAGGGGGCGCTCACGTCCGAGGCCAGACCCTCACCACTGGAAGAGCCAAGCGTTTGGAAAGGGGGCTCCAGAGGAAATTCCCCCCCACTGAGCCCCAAGTTCTCCTGCCTGGTAATGTCTCTGTCACAAGATGCAGGGATGGGGGATGGGAAGCCACACTTCAGGGGCCGACCCCCCCCCACTGATCTTTGGTCTCTCCTGGAGCAGCTGCAGACCTCTGGTGTCTCCTTCAACTGGGGGGGGGTGTTTGGGTGAAGGGACCAAGTGATGGCCCACAAGAGAGGCGCCTCCTTGGCCCCAAAGCTGCCCAGAAAGGCATTTAACCTGCAGACGTCTCCGTCTTTCCAGGGCCAGGTGGAACGAGAAGCTTTTGGGGTAAACCGATGAAGCCCCTGCACTCTAAAGGCTTTTAGGATGTTTTTCTCCCCTCCCATCTAATCTCCCTTGCAAAGTAGGGCCACGTGTTCATTTCAGCCAGGACCTCAGTTCCATGCATTCCTCAAAAAAGAAAAGCCATTGGCTGTCTTTTTTTTTAATGTGGCAAATCTTGTGATTTTATTTTTGTAACAACCATCTTGGGACCTCAGTTTTCTTATTAAAAGGTTTCTAGTCCTCTGTCCAGGAAAACGGGCTTAAAAGCCTACTTCTCTGCCCCTCTTTACTGACAGCAGCGGGGTCTGGCCTCTCTTGTGCTTCTCTGGAAGACCCTAACCCTTCAGGGCCTCTTTGGCTCATAAAGCTCAGGAGGGGCCCACCCCCATTTCACCTCGACTAATCCAGGCCGCTGACCCCCAATCCTTTGCAATTGAGGGGGGAAGCCCTGCCCCCTCGGCTGAATCCGAACCGGCTCTGAGCCCAGAGGACTTTGCCTGCCTGCCCCCCCCCCAGGCTGTCTTGCCTCTGAAAAGATACTGGCAAGGGGAAGGGGCCACAGGGACTGATGGGCCCCTGCCCCTAAAAGCAAGCTCTTTTCTCTGCTCAGAATTAAAAACAAAAATTCCTGCTCCTGAAACAGGAAAAAAAAGAAATTAAGATTAATGCCTGGGAAGAGAGGTGAACAAGAGGGTGGCTGGAATGTCCCCTTCCCCATTTTAGTCATGGCTCCTATGGATTCTGAAGAGTCAGGGTGAACCAGCCCCACCTCCTCATGCAAGGCCAAATATGGGCAAAGCTTCCTTGGTGGTTTTATTAGGAAAATAAAATAATCTGTTATCTTCCCGCATTCCAGCTCAGGGTGGGGCGCATCAACATGATAGACACAAAAAAGGCCCCACTTCCTCATCTGGGCCACGCATTGGATGGGAGGGAGGGAGGGAGGGAGGGAGGGAGGCAGGCAGGCTCCCTCGCCCTCCCGCCAAGGGGTTGGTCAGTGGAACTGAAGGTCAGGAGAGTCCTTTCCCAAAGGGAAAGTCCTGATTCACAGCACACTCCAAGAACCTGCGGAACTCCTGGCCACAAGATGCACGCTGGCCACCTTCAAGAAAGCAAGGCACGTTAAAAGTATTTCTTCTATCTGGAATAGGTGTGTGTGTGTGTGTGTGTGTATTCCCCCATTTGTCCAATTCTGCACAGGAGGAAGAACACACATGGCTGCTGCTGCCAAGTTTTCAGAGCTACAGGTAGTCCTCAATGTACAATCACTCGTTTAGCGACTGAAATTACAAAGGCTTTGAAGAAACCAACTTACAAGCGGCCCTCCTGCTTACGACTGTCACGGCATCCCCAGAGCACAATTTGGGTGCTTGGCAGCCACCAGGAATTTACAACAGTCGCAGCATCCTGGTGGGGTCACGTGATCCCCGTTTGCAACCTTCCCAGCTGGCTTCTGACAACCAAAGTCAATGAGGGAAGCTGGGTTCGCTTCATGATCGCATGGTTCACTTAACAGCTTTAGTGACTCACTTAATAACAGGTGGCAAAGAAGATCATAAAACCAGGCACCTCACTTAACCCCTGCCTTGCTAGCAATGGAAATTCTAGCTCCAACTGTGGCCACAGGCTGAGGACGCCCCGAAACCTGACTGGCCAGGACAGAAAAGGAGATGGAGGTACAATGAGCAGAGCCAGAAACCCAGGAAGATTCCAGGAAGCCACCAATGGCTGCGTGCCTTGACTGGCAAAGCCCGCCTTCTGCCCCGCCCTGCCTTGAGCCCCAGGCGGGCCCTTCCCTGCCGGCGCTGAGCACTGCCTGTTTCCCCCCCCCCCCCATGAAAGTGGCCATGGCGTCACCTCCCACAGCCAGGGAAGGAGAGGGGGAAGGTCATCCAGTGCCTCGGATGTGTCAGCAGTGACCTCATCTTGGAGTTTCGCCATGACTTTCCAAGTTGCAGAACAAGAGTTTCACCTGAAAGCTGATTCAGAGGACTGAAGCTTTCACCAGCCCGGTGGGAGTTTCCCGCTCTGAAAAGTCTCTCTTAAATTGGGTGAACCAGGTCAGTTGGTGGGGGAGGGGAAGCAAATCCTAGAAATGCAGCAAAGGACTGAGGAAGACCCCCTTGGGGGCTCCAGGAGGAAGGCTTGCCTGCATAAGGAGCCCCAGGCAGGTGAACCAGGACCCTGGTGCTGCTTAGGGTTTGAGGCTGCCTGCCCGAGGCTGCTTCTATTTGCCCAGGTCAAAACCTGCCTTACCGAAGTGGCACTGCTTTCCTTATGGCCACCCTGCTGGAATAGCGGGGTGGAGGCATAAGGCCCAGTGAGACTCTCCAAGCTGGGCTGAGTCATGGAACCAGCAAGGCAACTGCATAGCCCCCAGGACGCTGCTGCATCTGGGCTCGAGACCCTCGGCTCTGGAGGGGTCTGAAGGGGGTCAGTGGGGTGAGTTTCCTGCAAGCATTCATTTCCACAACAAGAACAGCAGGAATCTGCCCCAGCTTTGGCCCTAATTACAGGGAAGCCTTTGCTCCTGGGCCTGCTAGGTGGGACCCAGGCCCACTCCCTGCCATGCCTGAGGGCTGATCTGAGCCCCCCAGGGCTGCCTAATTATACCCATGCCCAGCCACTGGGTGTGCCAGCTTGGAGCAGGCTGGCTTTCCTCTTTCGTTTGCAGAGATGTGGCCACCTGGGCTCTGAGGCCAGGGGGGCTTCCCTTGATCATCCACACTCCTTTGCATAAGGTGTGTAATCAGGTCGGTGGAAGCTGACTGAAGGCCATCAAGTCCAAGAAGGGCAGAGGCGCAAATCAAGGCTCAGCCTCTCAGTCATGGAGCCACGTCTGATGGAACCTCTTGCCAAACAGCTGGAGCAGAGGGCCCCAAAGTCTCAGGGAAAACCACAGGAAGAGTCACACCAGAGATGCACTGGGACTCATGCTGGAGGAGCAAAACCTGACTCAGCTTCCTTCAGATGTTGCAATTCATGAATAATAAAGTATTGCATGCGTACGCACTCACACGCTATGTCGAGGAACACTCAATTCAAAAGGGTCCTTGAGGTCATCAACTCCTACCAGTAGCTCAGCACAAGGATCGAACCTCAAACATGCCCCACCAATGGCTGCCTAGTCTCCAACCAGCCACACCTGGCAAAAGGGAGGGAGCCTCTTTCGCACACAGACCACGCTAGCTGAACCTAGAAAACCCCATGGGAAACCGATGCAAAGGTGGCCCCAGGAAGGAGAGAGCGATCCGGTGGAATTCTTAAGATGGCAGCAGACCAGAGGCACACAGAGAATTACAAGACACACAATTCAAGGCAGTCCCTTTTAGCCGCCTTTCAAAGTTTGACGCCACATCTTAAAAACTACTAAGAATAAAGGTTCAAGTCCTTTTATTATTCACAGCAGCACTCAGTAACAGCTCCAGTTCAGACTGGAAAAGAAAGCAAGGTAGCTACTAAATGAGCAGTTTGTCCAAATAAAGGTCCCTGTGGATCCAGATGGCCTAAGACAGGGGTCCCCAACCCCCGGTCCATGGACCAGTCTTAATCATAACAAGGCCTGGCCTAAGAAAACTCTCCTCCCATCTAATACCACGCGATACATAAACCAGGGCTCGCAGGCCAACATGATGACAGACTAGGGAAACTTACTCTCACAAACACAAGGCTTGAAAAATGGAAGAGGCAACATCGTTTTAGACCAGCCCTCATCCCCTTGGTTGCTATGTCGATTTACAGTTGCCCTGAATTCAATTTTTCTGTCCCTGACAACCTCCCATCCTTCAGAGCTACATGCAACTCCCATACTTTCCAGCACTTCTGGAAGGCATCTGGGCAGAGGACCTGGTAGAGCATCTGATGAACCAGGCTAAAGCAACTAGACAAGTTTTGTTCTGCTGGGTGGCTTTGGCAATGCTTTTTCTGAAGATGATCCACAAAGGCTGAAAGGCCTCCGGAATTATCCACGAAAACCTTAGAACTCTGGAAAATATTTCATGCCTTTGTTCTGTAGGCAGCTGAGAAAATATTTAAAATTCTTAGCCACAGACATTACATTTGTTGGCACCCAAGTGGGTGTATCAGTGGCTTTCATGGACAATCCGTTGTAATTTAACTTGGTTTAGCCTTTTTGTTCATCAAGGCCATTAAATAATCAAAACTTCCCAGAAAGAAATGAACTAAGGACAACATACCAAAATATGTTATGCTTTGGTAGTATTTTATGTAGAAGGGGTTGGATGCTTCTTGAGTCGAAAGAAGCTTTAAAGTTTTAAAACTGCGACACAAGTGCAGTAATAAAACAATATTTCACTTTTCCTCTCAGCCCCACAAAGGGTAGAAACCCTTTCATGACACCTTTGCAGCCTTCACCCGTCTCTACCACCAAGACTGAAAAGCCATCACTTGTACCCTCCTGGGCCGAGTCTGCTTCACAAGACCAGACCAACCTCTGGGCAGATCACAGGTTCTCCCCAACCCACTCGCTGCTTTCACAGGGACACCAGCTGAGGGGAGACCACTTTGGGTGCGCCGTTCTTGAGGTGAGGCCAGACAAAAAGTGTCTATGGAGATGCTCAATCATCCAGGTCATGGTTGCCCCAAAAGTGTTTTTTTTTTTCCTTCCAAAAGGCAACTAGATTTTCTGGGGGTTTTCTTTGAAAATGTTTCACTTCTCATCCAAGAAGCTTCTTCAGTTCTGAACTGAAGAAACTTCTGAGATGAGAAGCAAAATATTTCCAAAGGAAAAAAAAGAAGGTCCTGGTGCCCCTTGGAAAAAGCCACCTCCAATAGCCAGCACTAAGCCACATTGTTTGACCCCAAGTATGACTGTACTTTCAAAGTCTGGCTATGTGAAAACTAATCTAAGGTCTCTTTGAAATTAGCTAGGACCAGAACATGATTAAAATGTTCCACTCAGTTGCAGACTCTTCATCTTTATCATCAACTCGGCCACCTGAAGATCTTTCTGAACTGTTCCCCACACATCTGTTCTTTATAGCCAGCAAAGCACACATAGAAATTTTTTTCTGGACATTTGTTGAAGAAGCCGGCATTAAGGATTCCTGAAAACAAAAATATATGCTGAATGAAAAAATCCTAACCGATGCACTGAGAGCCCTGAAGAGGCCGGGGCTGGAGTTAACTGCCCAGTTATGCAAAGAGCACCCTGGTTTGGCTCTGCAGCTGCTGCCTCGGGTGCCGGATGTGAAAGTGAAGGTGCCCAGATCAACGAACCAGCACCAACACAGTACGGCGGGGGGAGGGCCAGGCCTGATGTTGGGAAACCAGCTTGGACCCTTGCTCGGTTTGTGCCGAGAGGCAAGGTCAGTTCGGAGGGACTTTTTGAAGCAGGGCTGAAAAATCAGCAGCTCAGCCGAGACCAAGTAAATGATTCACTGGAGGCTGTTGACACAACACAAGGGGCAGCCACCTCCTCTCAGGCTCATCCCAACGGCTGAAGTGCCAGCAGGAAGCCAGAAGCGACCATCAGAGTTCAAACAGTGCTTGTGTGCACCTACACACACACACACACACACCACACAGCCTGTGCAGGCCCAACCCTGCCCAGCTGCAAGGAGAAACGGGCCTCACCCTCCTGCCAAGCTCCACCTTGCTTTGCCAGAGGAGGAAAAGGCCAGGTGGAAAGTACCTGAGCCAGGCAGGTAACCCGTGCCTGGCTCCAAGGACAGCAGGGCGGCTGCTTCCCAGCTGTCCCTCTCACCGGGCCTTGACTGGAAATACCTGCACGGCTTCCTCGGGGTGTCTCACCACAGAGCTCAGTTCGGGAGAAGGCTGAGGCTTCCTCTTCCTTCCTCGGGCTGCCGCCGAGGGCCACAGCCTTGGGCCTTCCTCTTACATTTTAAACTGCCCCAGGCAGGAACTTTGGGAACTTCTTAGCATGACTATATTTTTATTTATTTGCAAGGTACACTTCTAAGTTGCCAACAAATCTGGGCAGCTTACAAGGTTCAAAACCAGAAGCAATATACTGAAGCCATTAATACAAAGAAAGCAACCCTGGGGGTGGAAATTATTCTTGGAAATATTTCCAAGCTGCCCCATCACACCAAATTCTGGATGGATTGCAACATTATTTAAAAACTTTACCAGAAAAAACAATAAGAACAAAAACAAAATAAATTAGTAAGCAGTATAGTCAACTCTCACACGTGAAGTGCTCAGTCTAATGGAGCTGAATGAGATCAGCTTTTTGAGGATTGAAATTCATCCTTCCGGATGGAAACTTCCACTTTTAATGCTTCACTGAGTGGTCCTCCGTCTCAAGAGAGACAGAAGGTCAACACACCCATTTTACAGATTCCCCAAAGAGCCACCACTTTCCCTTTCACAAAGCAGGAAATGGAAAAGGAATCTGAATGCAACCTCTCCTTCCTCCCACAGCAGCAGCAGCAGCAGCAGATGCCCTCCTATCTGGAAGGGGGGAACACCATTCACTCTCCCCCTCCCACTCCACCCCTGACGGGGCAGCCAGCAATGGCCCAGGGGGTCTCTCACCTCTGCCCAGCATCTGGCCCCTCTCCAAGTCCCGCCTGGGCACCTGGAACACGTAGGCCAACGAGCTGAATCCTGGCATACAAGAGGCCTCTGCCCCATCCGTGCTGAGCGCCTTTTCACCCTGGGAAGCCAAAGAGGCGAGTCAGGGGAGGGGGGCGCACAGCCCCAAAGGCTCATCCAGAGGAAGCCCCTGGAGAAGGAGGTGGGGGTCCGAAGCCCCTTCTGCTCCCGAGCCCTCGGAGCCCCCCTGGGGCAAAGCCTTCCGAAGGGATCCCAGAGTCCAAGGTGGGGCCTCCCAGCAGAGGAAGGTTCATGGCCAGAGACCCAGGGGAAGGGGGAGAGAGGGGCCCCGCTGGGCCCAGGGCTGGCTGGGCATGGGAGGGAAGCTGAGGGGGGCCCAGAAAACAAGGCGGGAAAGAGACCCGCCAGCCCCGGTCCCCAACGCGGCTAAGCCGAAGGGCTCCAGCGCCCGCCCCGTCTTACCTGGAGCAGCAGCAGCAGCAGCAGCAGCAGGCCGAGCCCCGCCTGGGTCCCCATCGCAGCAAACTTTGCCTCGGCCAGGCTGCCGCTCCGGTTGTGGCAGGTGAGGCTCCGCCCGCGCAGGAAGCCCCGCCCCAGGGAGGAGGGGGCGGCCCCCGGCGGCCTCGCCCTGCCCCCGCCCCGGCCCGCGGGACCCGCAGGTGCGGTGGCTTCAGCCCCCGCCCGGCTGCTCCCCGATGGCTACGGCCGCCGGGCCAGGTTGGGGAGGACGCCGCCTCCCCAGCTCCGGGGGGGGGGGGAGAAGCCGCCGGCTGCGAGGGCGCCCTCGTCGAGCCCAGGCGGCCGCTTGGCCGAGGGGCGCCTTCCGCGGGCAGCGCCGGGACTCCTGGGCGAAGGTGGCCGGGAAGAGCTGCACGAAACTGCGCCGCTGTGGCCCGGGGAGGGAGAGAAGGGGCCGTCGAAGGAGCGCTCGCCGGCCTGCGCCTTCCGCTGAGCTGCCCGGGAACTGCCTGAGCCGAGGGGCGGCGAAGCCTGCGCCACGCGTGAGCCGGGCTTACTGACTCAATTGCAGCCGGGGGTGACCCCGGAGCGATCCGGTCCTTTGGCCGGGAGGTGCGAGCGCTTCCCCTCCGGGAGGCGGCGCTCGCCCCGGGCAACCCGACTCTTCTGCGGCCGGCGCGGCGCGGGGCTGCATCGGGCATCCCTTCCCGGGCAGGGCGGTGCGGGGGCTGCGCTCCCCTCGCAATCCTAGCCTCCTCTCGCCCCGGGCGGGCGGGCTGCCAGCCCCATCCGCGGCTAAGGATCAATCCGCCTCTTGCGGCGGCAGGAAAAACCGGTCGGGCGAGCGCGGAGCTGGCGGCCAGCCAAGGGCCAGGAGCGAAGGCTCTTCCCGGCCTCCTGCTGCGGGGCGCGACCCTTTGTGTGTGTGTGTGTGGGTGGGTCCCAGGTATCGCTCCCCATCCAGGGCGCGGCATGATGCAGGTGAAAGACCCCCGGCCAGGTGAGAGGGGAAACCTGGCTTTCAGGCAGGAGCCTGAGAAGCGCTGCAGCTCTGGCTTCCCTTCTCCCTCCCAGAACAGGTCCCTGCTTGATCCTCCTGGCTGGGGAAAAGGGGAGAAGCGTTTGGGGAGGGCCAGGAGCCTCTGCCTCACCTAAGTGGGTGGGTGGTTCTGTGAAGGCTGGCAACAGGTAAAGGTTGCTGCTCTTCAGGCACAGGACAGGCTTGGTTCCCTCAGAAAACATGACACAGGTCTGTTGTGAATTTTTTTAAAAAAGCTTTTATTAAAAGTTTACATCCTGATTGTCCAGCCCTTTACTGATTATCAAGTTATTTCACACATGCTATAAAAACAGGGAAGAAATCTCAAGTCCTAACTGAGCTACAATACATGAGAGTAGAGAGGCAGTGAAGAAGGTCAGGAAGGCGGGGGTCCATGATCCTGGCAGCCGCCAGCCTCCCCCCCCCCGCCAGGCCCATCTTGGGAAGCGCCTCCAGCTGCAGATAGCCAGGAAGCCCCAGATCAAGGAATGGGGAGACTTCCTGGCCTACAGCCGGGGCCCCTTGGCAGTCCGGAGTCCCCTTTGCCCTCTGCCCAGGAAGCAGAGTCGGAGCGCCCCCCCCGCAAAAGACGTCAAAGGTTCGTCTCTTGGAGCCCCTCAGAGGCCACGGCGGCCCCTTTGGCTTCCAGCATGGCCTGGTGGTCAGGGTGCCAAGCAGTGTCAGTCATCGGCGCAGCTTCAGGGAGGGGGTTGGTTGCAGGGCAGAGCCCCCTAGTCAGCCACGCCTCCCCCGTACAGGTCTGCCAGCTTCTGGAAGCGGCTGCCCCACTCGTGCAGGTAGTCGTAGTCCTGGTCCTGACTGGAGGCTGAGGAACTGAGGGAGCTGAGGGAGCCCCCCTCGGAGCCCCCGCCCTCGTAGTCAAAGACCAACAGGGAGTCATAGGGAGGCGCCGTGGGGTCCAGGTCGGCAGCCTTCAGGTTCTGGGTGAGAAAGGAGGAAGCAGGTGGGGCATCTGTCTGTGGGACAGTGGCATATGCGGAACTTCAGATGCCTCCTCGTCCCAGCTGATCTGGGCAGGCCAGCCAGAGGCGAAGGCAGTCCTGAGCTGCTCCAAATTTGGAGCTGTGGGCCCTGCCGGGAAACCTAGAACCTGCAGGATCAGCCTTAAAATGGGGTTCAGTCGATTGTAGCGTCCTTATCTGAATAATAATTTTGCTAAACGTATAAACACACACACACCCGTGACCCTCAGCACCGGGTGGCTCTGCCTGCTTACAGGGGGCAGAAGATACATTCAGGCAACCCCCAAGACCGGCAACCCAAGGCAGCAGAGCGGGAGGTGCCAGGGCCTGCCCTGCCCCCACAGCCTCACTTACCTCGCAGATGAAGTTGCCGATCTCATCAGGGTTTGCAGGGCGGGGGCGATACTGCGGGGCTGGCAAAGGGGTTGGCACAACGTCATTCCGCAAGAGGACTTCTGGGCGGGGGTCCAGTCCCCTGTGCAGCTGGCTGAGGTCATAGTCCTTTTGGGACAGAGGAGGAGGAGCCAGTTGGGGCTTGATGCAAAGCTTGCACCCCAGGCACAATCACAAACTGGAGTTCGGCCCTTCCCTGGGGGGCCCACCTGATCCTCCTCGCCCCCTCCTTCTTCACCATAGTAGAAGATGTTATCCCGGGTGTCGTCCTCTGGCAGCAGCAGTGGCTCTTTTGCCACCTTCCTCCTCCTCGCGAAGAGCAGCAGCAGCAGCAGCAGGACTGGAACACAGAATCCAGCCAAGCTCAGTGGGTGCTTCTGCTGAAGTCGCAGCCAAGTGAGGGTGCGACCCATCCACCATACTCTGGGGAAGCCATGGTTCTAGTCCTCAGTATTATGGGGGTGGTATGAAGAAGTAATTCACACCAAAGGCTTCTTCATATGGCCAGAGAAAGCCATGCTCTGCATCTGTCAGCCTCGCTGGAGACGTTGCCCAGCTGTGGTCACTCTCAAAAGCAGTGCCTGGTTGATGTGCGACTTTACCAGCTAGGAGACAATGCCCGGCCCCTTGAGCCCCATCCCCACGGCAGGACAGCCCTTTGCGTACTCACTCAGAAGGGCCAAGACGGCCCCCAAGATGGCAAGGATGATGGGCGCCCCAACGACAGCTATTCGCTCCTCCGGACACTCGTCCACCTCTCCCTCGCACTCGCAGACGGTTGCCCTGAGGATGGTCAGGTGTGACTTGCCCTGCTGGTCGAGGAGCCGCAGGTAGACGTCGTAGGTCTCTCGCTTCAGGGACTTCAGCAGCTTCAGGATGGCCGTCTCCCCTGAAGGAGTCAGATGGGCACCAGAGAGAAAATGGTCAGACCAAATGCCAACCCAGGCCTCCTCCTCCCTCCTCCTGGGAACCCATCTACCTGCCGGACTGCGGGAGATGAATTGTGCTTGGTGAGCAAGAGGGCAGAGGACACACGTGGTGCCAGATGGGGGTGTCTACCCTGGCACCGAGCTTCCTGGAAGTAAGTTCAGTGCCCATTTCCCAGGACACCAAGGCAGCCCACCTTCGCTGTCCATCTCGACTGCCCAGTTCTCCTCCGAGTTGTGGATGAGCTCGGCCCGGAAAGGGGAGGTGTGGGGGGGAAGGTCCTTGTCCGAAATGCGCAGCAGTTGGGGTGCTGGATCATGGTTGCACACAGTGAACTTCCGCCGGTCGGGCTCGGGGCCGTGGTCATTCACATCTAGGAGGGTCAGCAGCAGTGTTCCCGTCCCTGTCACTGGGGGGCTTCCTGTGGGCAGAGCACCGGGGTGGGGGTGAGCCATGTTTAAAACAGAGCAGCAACAAAAGCCAGATTATAAAGATGTGCGAGTGTTGAGTTGAAGCGCTTCAGGCTGTTTCAGAGGAAGGGGGAACAAGGCGCCCACTTCTGCACCCCTACAGCCCCCAATTCTCCTGCTATATCTTGCCCCATTTCTCCCCCAAGGCTCCTGCTGGCAACCACTGTTGCTCTGGAGGCTGCTGTGTCTGCCCAGGAAATCCCCCACCTTGGCTCTGGCTAACAGCAGAGTGAGCTCAGAATGGGGCAGTCGGGCATTACAGCTTAATCTGAACCAGTACAAGATAGATCGTGGGGGGGGGGGGTTAAGGCCCCTCCAGGAAGTCAGGGCAGGAACGATGCTCCCCCCGGTGGGCGTGGCCTCTCTACGCAGCTCTTCAGTAGCAGGGACGTCCCCTTTCCTGGCTGGTTCTCATGACCGGGCAGCCTCCGCAGCCAGCCACCATGTGCCCCTCACATGGGCAGCTCTCAGCTCAACAAAGGAGCACTTTATTCCCCAACCACTGGGGTGGGGGGAGGGCCCCCTCATCCGCCCAGTAGCATTTACCATCATCCGCAGCCAGCAGGACAGCCATGTAGGTGTTGTTCTGGACAAAGGGGGACTCCCGGTCCAGGGGTGCCTTGGCAGTGATGATGCCGGTTTCTGGGTGGACAGCCAGCCAGTGGGCAGGGTCATTCCCCATGGAGTACCTGAAGGGAAAGTGGATCCGGGCTGAGTCCCACGAGGGAGGGGGGTGCCGGGTCTGAGGGGAGACAGGCTTTTGGGGCCCACGTGGCCTGGAAGACAAAGGCTTTGCTGGAATACAGCTGAGCCCCTAATGGCCCCCAGACCAGCTGAAGCGTAACTCGGGCTGGGCTGGCAGGTGCAGAAAGGAAAAGTGCCAGGAAAGAAAAGAGGAGCCGGAGAAGGCAGAGACAGCTGCAGCCTGGAAGTTCTTCAGTGTAAAAAATGCACCTCTTGACCAACCTCTGGTGGCTCAGGAATCTGCTTGCTTGCTTGCTGTGGAATTTAGGCTGTTGCCTCAGTTATTTCTTCCACTTAGACTCTCTGTGAAATCTGATTCCTCCCCCCCATGGCTCCACTCAGCCTTTCCTCTTCCCTGCCCCAAGCTTCCTTTCCATGAATAGCAACCCGGGTTCCCCAAAGTGCTGCTGGGGGACGGGACCACCACCAGCTCAGGTAGCCTCTTTCCAGAGCTGCAGATGCTGAGGGTCCTTCTGCCCTAAGGTGTCTTCACAAGCATCTGCTCCGTCTGCTCCTCCCCACCTCTTGAGGCCAGTGGGGGGACCCTCCTTTGGCTGTTCGGCAAAGCAGCTCACCTCATTTTCTGGGGCTGCATCGTGTCTGGGTCTTGCGCAGTGTAGGCTGCAATTTTCTGCCCCACTGGGCTGTCCTCCAAGACTTCCACCTTCAGGACCAGGGGTGCAAAGATGGGGGCCTCATTCACATCCTTCACGCTGATGGCCACTGTGGCTGTCGAGGTGGACAGTTTCACCGCAAAGGGCACCTCGTTGACCACTGCCACCTGCAGAACGAACTGCTTTCTTGTCTCAAAGTCCAGGGCCTAAAAAGGTGGTGGAAGCGCCTCGTCACAAGATGCAACTGCCCAGCTGAGGCTGCACGTGAAGGGAGGGAACAAGCCTCATCCGGTCACCTCAGCAATGGCCAAATCGGTCTTTTTCAATCTTGGCAACTTTGAATGTGTGGATGTTAATTCCCCAGCCAGCATCCCTCCAGCCTCTTTGCATGTGGGTGGGTGTGCACACACCACACACGGACACTCACAAATGAGCTTGTGCATCAAAGTACTGATGTTTGTGCCTACTTTTGCTGTTTTCACGATTCCTTCATTGGTCTTTGGGTCCGTTGAGATGGAAAAGAGCTCTCCACCGTTGCCCTCGACAAAGCTGTACACAGCGTGCCAGGCAGGAGAGTGGCGCTCATCCTTGTCGGTCACGGCCAGCCTCACCACCTCCACACCTTCCATGTTCTCTGCCACCTCTGCTGAATACTGAGGGAGGGGCAAGCAGCCAATTGTGAGTCTGAAGGTTAATGACCCCCCACTCCCAGTCCTTGGGCATCTCAGGGGAGCCGCCAGCCCTCCAGGCTGTTTAAGAGGGAGAGCATCGATTTAGCCAAGCCTGGAGGGAGGATGTACTACGGACAAGGGCAGGTGGAAACACCTCAGCTACACAGGCACCCTATGAAATCTGTACACCTATCACAGCAAACCACAATCTGGATTCATACTAAGCTACGACTTGGCTTGCTTGGCCTTCACTCTCAGTTCATAAACCACAATTGCAGCTTCACAGAAATGCCAGTTGCAGCTTGTGCTGTAAACCAAGGGAAGAGAGCCGAGCTCCTACGCTGTGCACCCCGTGCCTATTCCCAGGAAGACCCACTCCCGGCCTCTGCAGAACAGCTACCATGGGCTCCGTGAACTCGGGCATGTTGTCGTTAGCATCTGTAATTTCTATCACTGCCGATGCTGTGGTGGTCAAGCCCAACCCATCCAGGTCTGCCGCCTGCAGGATCAAGGTGTATTCCCTCACTCGCTGGGAAGAGAAAATGCTCCGGTTAGCGCTTGAGCTGACCAGCGCCCTCCAAGGAAGGCCCGGCCCTTCCCAATCCAGCTGTACCCGAGAAGAGTTCAGGGAACAGCCAGGTCAGCCAGAGAGAAGCCTGGCTAGGCCTTGAGGAGGAGGAGGAGGAGGAGGAGGTTTGTTTCTCCTCCCCAGCCCCGCCCTTACCTCTCGGTCCAGGCCGCTGGCGATCACACTGATGGTCCCCGTCGCTCGGTTGATGGCAAACATCTGCGGATGGGGCTGCTGGGGCGCTTGGCTCAGGATGGAGTATGCAACAACCCCATTGTAGGTCTCTAGGGCATCATCTGCATCAGTGGCCATCACCTGCATCACAGACATCCCTAGGAAAGAGAAAAGTGGGGCCGGCGCCCGTGTGAAGCTGCCCGATGTCGGCCCGCCTGCCCCAGCCTTGCCGCCTCTTTGGATGGCCCCACTGTGGCTCTGCCCCAGCGCTTGAAGTTGCCTCCCTCAGCCAAAAGATGGATGCCACCTGGGAAAGGGCCCCTGGCTGGGATGGGGGGGAGGGCCCACAAGTGTTCCTCCAACTTCCTTCTGGGCTGGGATGTTGAAGAGTAAAGGAAGCTTTGCTTGTTTCAGGAGAAAAGACGTGGGGAGTTCAAAACCCATTAAGGCAACTCCAGGCAAAACCAGGATTAATTCAGCTCTCCTTCCCATTTTGTGCACAATCCTAGCAGGGTCTGTGCAGAATCTAAGGAGTCTCCCTCCCTCCTGGCTGCTGGGGCCGAGTTTCTCCCCCCCACCCCAAATCTTCCCCTCTTTACCAGGGGTTGCTCCTTCCGTGACAGACCCCCTGAAAACCTCTTGGATGAACTCGGGCTTGTGGTCGTTCTGATCAGTGACTGTGACAATGATCTCCATCGGTTCCTCCACAGGTTTGCCGTTCTCAGAGACCGCATGAGATAAAAGCTGTGGAAAGAGGGAACCCATGTGGAATGCCTGAGGCCCTCCAGCCCCTTCCCGATTGCAACTGCAGCCAGAACCTTCTGGGGAAAGAGGACCACCTACGTGGTATTTTTCAATGCTCTCCCTGTCCAGAGGCCGCGTCACCTTCATCCACCCTGTCTCCTTCTCAATGATGAAGACGCCTTCTGGAGGGGTGTCGGCCCCCTGCCCAGTGATGCTGTAGAAGACCTTGGTCTCCTTATCCCGGTTTGATTTGATCTGAAGCAGCGAAAGAAAGGGTCATCTTACACTTGGTAGGGGCCCCCTCCCCCCAAAAAGGGAGCTTGGCCCATCAGTACAGGGATCCCCCCAGCCCCAGGAATGGCCTTGCCCAGCCTGGCACCACCTCTGCACGGGCTGCGATGTCTGGGCTGACGGTCTGATGACCCAGAAAAGTCAGCTCCAGCCAGATCCTCCCTTCCCGATTCCACCTACCTGAACCAGCTTCTTGGGGAAGGGGCCTCTCTCATTCTCAGGCATTCTGATGGGGGGGATCACCCAGTCTCTCTTCTGCCGCTTCAGACCACGCTGGGTCGATGAGAACTCCCGCCATTCCACCAGCCTGGCAGGCAGCAGTTCCTCCTGCAAGGACAGCCGTTCTGAGGCGGCAGCAAACGGGGCCCGGCCACCTTGCCCAGAAGGCCAGCAGCGCCTCCACTGTCCCAAGAGTCGTTGTCCAGCGGCCGTGGCCTCCCTGAGCTCAACTGACCAGAGGCCCCATCACCTCAGCCCCGACCCTCATTTACAGACCCAAGGAACTGGGGTGCGCAAGAAAGTGCCAAAAGCCAACCCAAGGATGAAAATATAAACACGAAAGCATTTCCTGGAGCAGGAGAATTCCCGCTGTCCGTGGACTTTTTATAATGTCATAAAGCTAAGAATTCATCTTGCTACATGGATTGTTTTAACAGCATATTTATAACTATTCTCTTTTAAAGGATGTTTTCAAAAGGTGGGGACAGGAAGCCAAGATGAATCAAAGAATTATTGTTATTCCGTGAAAATATGAATTTCTTTGCACTTGAAGACAAAAAAGAGAGAAAGAGTGTTACAATGAGTAATCCCTGCATTTTATGAACATTTATTTAGAAATTCATTATTGTGATTGGTTTGAGAAGTGAAGCCCTGGGTGAACTCCAGGAAAAAAATTTTTTTAATGACTTTGCTCAAAGTCCATGTGCAATAATGGTTCTGCTGCTGCTGCCCTCCAGATGCTATTGAATTAACCCCACCCCCTGTACCAGCCTGCCTTATAATTAGCTGTGCTGGCTGGGGATGCTGAGAATTGTAGTCCAACAACAGCTGAAGGATTACACAGTACTGGAAACTTCAATCCTGATGTACAGTTTGGTTTGAAGACGCAAATTCTTTGGGATCGTGCCTGCCCAGTGAAGCTTTCGTTCAAATCCTCCTCTTCCATTGGGCCAGGTGAAAGCCTCCCCCGCTGCAGGGGAGTGACCCCCCCCACATTCCACCTCCTGCACAGAGCCCCAGTGCTCCATTAGCAGAGTTTCCACCAAAACCGCCCAGGGAGACAGAAAGGTTGCCATGGCGCTGCCACCTGGGCTCTCCCGAGGGCAGAAGCAGAAGCTTACCTGCAAAGAAGCGGGGCCTTTGTTCTGCAGGACAACCAAGGCCGATGACTGGATCCCCCTGGAATCTCTGGCATGCACTCTGAAAGTCCTCTCCCGTGCCTGCTGCACCGCCACCACCTTTCTGTCCGTCCGCACTTGCAGGTCTGTGCTGTCGGTGCCATACCGAACTGGCTCCGTTCCCTGGCAGTCGGCAAACCTGACTGGAGGGGAGCGAAAGCAACCAACTTGGGAAAACCTGAAACTTCTAACAAAAATATGGTCCAAATAACCCCCTCCCCACTTTAAATGGCACTGGCAGAGGGCAGTTCTTTTGGCCAGCAGGAGCCCCGCCCCTTCCCTCTGCAAGCAGTTAGCAGTTGTCCACCTGAGGGATGGGGGAGGGTCTGGAAAGCTGGGATCTTGTGTGCCCTCCTTTAATGGGATTGTCACTGCCAGTCCTTGGCTTGCTTAGGAGGGAGGGAGGGAGGGGGACCATCACCCAAGTTTCCTGTCCATTGCCCCACGTGCACAATAAGGGAATTGGCCTCTCCTCTCCAGCAGCCCAGGCGTGGCTCACACACAGCCTGGCCATCAGGATAAGCCCTCTGCAGTGGCAGAGCCCACAGAGCGGCACCCGTTCCCTGGGTTATGCTCCCCCGCACTAAAAGGAAAACACCCACAAGCAAGTTGCTCCAGCCTGGTCTCAGCCCCACTCCCCCCCCCCCCCCGTCTCACCAGGGAAAACTGCCTCTCCCCCTTAGCTGGCAGGAGGAAGGCACTTCTAGCCTTGCCTGTCATAGGGGCCCAACTTGACTCCCCCCAAAAAACAAACAAAACCCTCACAGGTTTCAGGAAAGAGAAAGGCAGCCAAGACACCTCTAGCCTCTTTCAGCACTCGGGACAGAGCAGTCAAAGCAACCCAGATCACCCCATCCAGAAGCAGCTCACTCCGACCTCAGCACCCCAAAGACGCAGCCCCGGCTGGTCTCTGCAGAGAGCAGCCAATAGGTTTGGAGCAGCAGCAGCAATGAGGGCTTCGCTGGGGGGTGTCTTGAGGAAAGACCACCTCCCCACCATATGTGGAATACTGAAAAAGCCTCTCTCCTCAACCACAAAGATGCTCATCAGATGCTGCACTGCACACGCGTGCACACACACACACACACACACACACACACATACACACAGTGAACTGAGGGTCTCCCTCCAATAGAGCCCTCCCAGTAGAGGCTCCAGCCCTCTGTTTTTCTTGATTCCTACCCAGAACACGGGGAGCAAGATCTAAAGGGATCCTTCCACTTCAAGGTGCTGCGAGCACAGCTGACTTTGGAGATCCATCCTTATTCCACCGGCTGCAAAAGCTACAGTGGGAGGCAACACACCTCGATCCCACCAAGCTCTCTTCACTGAAGCCCCCCCCTCACATGAATAGCTCCAGAGACTTCCAGGCAACAAGCACAACTGGACCTGCCTTGTAAGGCCACAGCACACAATCTGCCTCTCTTTGGACGGTGCGAGGTTGAGCCAACCTGCCACGGCTGCTTGATGGTCATGAACGGCCAAGGCACCCCCCATCCGCTCCAGCGTGCAGCCACGCATGGGTGCCCAGCGCCCGGAAGGGCCCTCTGCCCAGCAGTGGGGAAGAAGGGCCGGTGGCTTAGCTGGAGAGAACTGGCTCTCTGCCCATGAAGCAGCGCTCTCACCACTCACAGGACCCATTTGGCAGCCGTGAGCAGCATCTCAGACCCTCCATGCCATTACTGCAAATTGCTCTTTCCCAGGAGGTGGGCCAAGAGTGGAGCGGAAACTGCCCAGACGCTTTGCCTCTTGGCCCTAAACCGTCACTTACCCTCGGAGAGTGTGGACAAACAGCCACTGGTGCACTTAACTGGCGGCTCCTCCCAGCTCATGGGGATGCTCACTCCGGGGCCTTTGCCATGTCCTGGTTGCCCATTCAGGGCTGCCTCTTCCTCCCTTCCCACCATCAAAGGGCTGCTCCCCTCCTGCTGGCCAAGGACAGCTCATATGGGGTGGGGGATGGGGTGCTTCCCCTGCTCCCTCCCCCCTCTCTTCCCAAGCATAGCCAGGAGGTGGGCAGGGAGGGGTTAACAGGCCACCCCTTCCCCTTTCTGCAGCGTCCCTGGAATTTTAAGGCTGCAGCCGCCTACAGAGCAACAACCTTATCTCATGTCAAGGCCCCTCCAGCACAGGGTCAAGCTGCCCCAAAGGTGAGGAAAACACCACCAGACTGGGGGGGGGGGACAAATTAGTCTGTTTCTAAATGTCTTAGTAAACACCAAGCTCATTTAATGTTGAGGTGTTTTTTTTTTGCAGGATTGGCCCACTGACCTCTGGCCCAACAGAGAGCACAAACACCTTGACATACTTACATTGCAAGGATGTTTTGGAGCAAAAGTCACAGTGAAAAAAATGCACCACACTCACAATTCAGACTAGCTCAGGGACAGAACTACCTGCATATCCGGTGGTCATTAACTGTTAACAATAACTTCACGGCCCATAATCATTCACAACTGCTGGGAAGGGGCATCTACTACGGAGGGTCTCTAGAAAAGCCCCCCCAACCTCACTGCCAAGGCAACCCTTGGAGTTTAATCCAGGGCTGAGAATGGCAGGGCTAAAATAGCCTTTTGGCCACACTCTGACTAAGTGTCCTAATCTCCTACCTCTGACCCAACCCTCCAACTTTTTTGCCAGGGCCTCACACTTTAAAGCAGCTGTCTGGACCATCTAAGAGGTAGAACTCAGGCCCTGCATGTTTTCAGGTGTTGCACCGGTCTCTTCCTCAGAGCAGCAGAACAGAAACTGGATCTGGGAAGTTCTGCACCATTTTCTCCTCCTGAATGGGCAAAGTAGAGCACCCACCCTGAGAGTCCCTCGCTTGGGAGAATGGAATTACAGGGGAGGGGAGAATAACTCATGGGGGGGAGGAGAACTCTTCCTCCCTCCCTTCTAAAAGGCCCGGCCAGGTCCTGACTACAAAGAGCCACTAGCTTTAAGGGGTCTTCGTTGGACTACAGAGGTAACCCAGCAGCCACTGGGAGAAGCCCAGGCTGGCGTCCAGCAGCCTCCAAGTCTGGGGTCAGATTTGGCCATCCTCATCCTCCCAGGCCTTGGGGAGAGCAGGGCAGTGCTGGGCTGCAGGGGGCCGGGGCAGAGGGAGTTAAGGGATTCCTGGCAGGACCCAGTGCTGAAGCAGAGACAGACCAGCCTCTGTTTGGCACACAATGGGCCTGTTTTGCACAACAACAGCCCCTTCCGGGAGCTGGGGGGGGGTGGTATTCGGACAATGGCTGAGGCAACACCCACTACTGGGCCAAAGGAAGGCAGCTGGGGAGGCATTGGGGGGGATTGACCAAGCCCACCATGCCCTTATGCTGGGGCAAAGGCCTCGCTCTGCACCCCCAAGCACCCTAGCCTGGTCCTGCGTGCTCAGCCTCGCCCGCCACAGGCCAATTCAAAGGGTGGGGGTGGAAACCACACTCCACTTTCTACAGTCTCCCCCCCCCCTTACTTTTTCAGCAAGAGGAATTATTTTTCTTGCTTTTAACTACGGCCCCACCTTCAAACGTGGTGGTGGTGACTTAAACAATTTAGAACCAAAGTGGAGAAGCAGAGGTGGTCCCTGTGGACTACCCCTCCCCCATTCCTAGGAAAGTTGCCCGTCCGCCATGCTAGATCCAAGGAGAACTCTCCAGGGAACAAATCGCGATCGAGCAATGGATGGATTAAAAGCCCCTAACAGGCCCCCAAAGTAATCCTTCAGTTTCGAAGGGACTCCAAGTCAATCGGCGTTTAGCCCTGGAGGATTCGGGACCTCCTAAGACTCAGTTCGGAGCCGAGCTTTGGGCGCAAAAGATCGGAAAAGCAGCAGCAGCAGCAGCAGCCGCAGCCGCAGGCCCGACAAGTTCAGAATTGGTCTGGAATTGAATTGAACTCGGCCCGCCTCCCCGCTCGACGGGCGTCCAGCGAAGGAAAGGAGAGCAGCGGGCGGGGGCAGGAAAAGCCCCCCAGCGATTCCCGGCCAGCCGCTGCCTTTTCGGAGCCGCCCCCCGTCGGGAAGGGAGCAGCAAGTTCCGCCCGCGGCACGCACCTGGCCCAGGAAGGGGGCAGCGGCTTCCCGCCCCAAGCAGCCCCCGCGGGGGGGAAGGAGCCGAGGGCGGGACGAAGGGGCCTCTCGGAGAGGGGGGAGCCAGGACGGAGGAGATGCGCCTCGGGCTTACCTTCGCCCAAGACCTGGCCCGGAGTCGGCTGCCCGTCGGGCATCGCGAAGCCGAAGCGCCGCGAGGCGAAGCCAGAGCGGCAGGGAGGCGGCCAGGCGGCCAAGCGGCGGTCCACCTGCGGAGGGGGAAAGGGGGGGCGTCTCAGGCTTCTGGCACCCTCCCGAGAGCCCCGCAAGAACCGGGCGGCATCGGGGCGGCGCTCACCTGGAGGAGGACGAGGAAGGCCACGGGGAGGAGGCGCGCAGCCCGCCGCCAGCCCATCGCCGCCGTCGAAGAGGGGGACGCCACTGGCGCGCCGCTCGCTGAATGGGCTCCGCCTGCCCTGCCAGGCCTTTAAAGGCGCCGCGCCAGGTGAGGGTTTGCGGGCGGGGCTCCAGCTGGCCCCTCCCCCACCGCCCCCTCCCCTCCCCTCCCCCGTCGCTTCCCGCCAGGGCGCGGGGATCGGCGGGCCCACCCGGCGTGCGAGAGCCGGAGCGAAGCGCTCGCCGGAGGGCGCTTCCCGCCGAAGCCGAGCTCGGGGAGCCCCTCCCCTCCTTTCATCGGGCCCGAGGGAGGCGATTCCCCGGTCCGTCACCCGCTCGGGCCGAAGCCGGTCCCCGAGCGAGAGGAGGCGAAAGCTGCCGACCCTCCCCCCGCAGCTGCCCGTCGCTCGTGCGGGCTCCCCTTTGCGCCAGTGCCGGGACCCTCCGCCGCTCAGTCTTTCGGCGCCCGGCCGGCCTCTCCCCGCAACCTCGGCGGCGCCTGAAGAGCCGGAGAGCAGGAAGCGGCGAGACCCGAGAGAGGCGGGGAGCCGCGGAGGGGGGCTAGTCAGCAGCCACCGGGCAGGTCCCCCTCCCTCCTGGCGTGCCTTGAAAGGCCTCCCCATTTCGCCCCCCCCCCCGCAACCCCACTGGTTCCCCACAACAGTCAGGCTCTGGCCACAAAGGATCCAGGCAGCGCCCACTTCTGCCCCTTGTGCCAAACCAACTTTCTCGGGTGCTGCTTTCCACCCAACCACCAACCCGGGCAGGCAGGAAGGGTGCTGAAGTTCTTCCAGGGAATCTGGAGTGGGTGCCTTTTTTGCACCACCTCTGGTGATGGGCAGGAGGCAGGACCTAAACAATTAAAAAACAATTAGTATTTTAAAAATTGGAGTGTCTGAGATATTTTAAATGCCAATTTGATATTTAAAAGTATAAAATATATTAAAGTTTTCAGTCACTGAGCTAAAAGAGAGGCCTGGAGAATGCAATTTTTTTTAATGTTATATCTGCAATATGTATGGATACAAGTGAATTTATATACTGCTTGCATTGGTAGAAAGGATTTACAGTCTGGACAAAGAATGTTTGTGTTTGTTTGTGGGTGTCTTTCCCTGCTCCTCCATCAGCCCAGCACCCCCAGCTTCTTTGGGAGCCTCCAAGTCGGAGTTCCCAGAGAGCAGCTGCAAGGCTTTTTTCAGGTGCAGTGTGAAACCTCCCTCGGGGAGGGGCCAAAACAGGGACCGCTGGGGCCCTGGAGCTCTTCAGAGGCATGTGGGGAGGGTGCTGTGGGAAAGCGGCTTGGATTGCATGAGTCCTCTGGTGGATCAAGATTACATTTGCAAATGCCAATCGGATGGGATCACCTGGTGGGGGAGCAGGGCGGGGTCTCTGTCTAAAGGAAAGGAAAAGCTTCCTGTGTTTAGGCCACAGAAGCACCAGTACTTCCATGGAAAAAGGGCTGCAGGCTCCCTTTGAACCCAGGCAAATCGTAATTCAGACCAAGCTTAGAGTTGATTTTTGGCAGGATCCCGCAAGGCACCTCCTGGACCTCTTATTCAGCCAGCCCAGAGGATGAGAGAACAGCTGTCATTGGGCTGTTCAGCTGCAGCACTTCCACTTTGCCAAAGGCAGTGAGCAGATCCAGACTTGTCCTCTCCCCTTTGATGATGCACTTGGTATACGTATGTACACACACACTTACACACTGCAACGACATACTTCTGCAAAGGTCTCAGAGCCACAAGTGAGGCTGCCTGGCCCTCTTGCCTGCTGCCTTAGCAACACAGGAAGGGAGCAGGTCAAGGCCCAGCGGGGCTGGGGGACGCCCAGGGCAGACTTCGAACAGGAAGCCCCTCTTGCACAGGCTCTCAGCCACTGGCACTCTTAGGAGATCTGTAGAGGGAAGCCAGGAACCACCATCATGACCTTGACTTACTCCATGTATTGATCAGAAGTAAGCTATATTTAAAAGCCAATCAAGTAAACGGCAATTTTCCTGCATGTCCCACCCCGTGGTCTGGAGGCCCCCAGGTCTTCTGAATTTCACTCCCAAAAGTTAGCAGGTAAATAGTGTTTCTCTTTCTTTGGCTGCTATCCAACCATCCTCTCGGTGGGAATTAAAACCACTCATTTTGGGATTTCCTTAAATTTAAAACCTCAAGTGGGTGTTCAGGAGAGAGAAAATAAGCAGGGTGCTCTCAGAGCGCCCTCTGGTGGCATCTTCCTGCATCGGCTGCCTTTCTCAAGTGGGGAAGGCCCCTCCATTTCTAGAGCAGGCAAAGAGGAGTCAGAAAGAAGAACCTTTGGAGATTCTCATTCATCCAGATCATGGTTGTCCCAAAGGTGCTTTTTTCCAAAAAGAAGGAAGGGAGGGAGGGAGGGAGGGAGGGAGGAAGGAAGAGCTGCTTATTGGATTAGAATGAAATGTTTTCAAAGGAAAGAAAATCCAAGAAGCTCCAGTTACCTTTTGGGGAAAGCACTTTTGGGAGAATCAGAAAGAGATAATGTGACTTCACAGGGTTACATATCAGCTTCCTTTGAGAAAGCTTGTTTCTGAAACTGACAGCGAGGCACTTGCTTTTGTTAACAGTGCTGGAAGGCGGCTTTCCAACTGGTTGCCCAAAGTCGGCCACAGCACCGTGGAAGAGACATTCTCTTTGTGACTTTTCCTCCAATTTGAAGAGCGAAAACTGGCACCTGGCCCTGGCTTATCTTCCTCACGCAAACAGAGACTTTTGCCCTGTGATTACCCACCTCCTAGTCACTTGTGTACAACGGAGAGTAGGATGATGGGCTGCCTGTGGATCCTGCTGCTGCTTTGTCTCCTTCAGGTAGGCTTGTCATCGTGGGTGGGAACCCAGACGGTGCGGGTCCTGGAGAATGTCGGGGTTCAGGAAATGGATTCTGCTCCTGGGCTGGCTAGTCCTTTGGAGATCTTGGACTCCACTTTCCATCAGTCCCTCCCAAGCAGCACAGGCAGCAGTAGGAAAGCATCAGAACCAGCAACAGGCTTTGCAACTCTCTGACAAGCCCTACTCAGTGGAGACGTTGGGGATGGAAAAGGGACATGAATGAGCTAACATGGAGTCCTGCTCACCCCAACCCAGTCCAGCAAAAGCAGATGGTAGCTGTAGAGCAGAACAGACCCCTAACCTTCCCCCCCTCCCACAGCTATCTGGGGAAACAAATGGAGCAGGAGGTAAGATCATCTTTATTTACTGTGGACACAACGGCACACATCAAAAATGAAATTTAGTTGCCTGCTCTCAAAGGGAAACACATACTTGACACACACCTAAAATATGCTATAAACATTATGTATAGACCCACACCCTTACATATACATAACAATAAAATATTAAATACTATCCATCTTGAATATATAATGGAAGAAGGAAGCCTGAGAGTTCACAAGGTTGATGTTGTATGGAATGAAACTAAAGGCCCCTCATTCCTTCACTGCAAAACCTCCAGCCACTAAGATTCAAACTCTAGCACAGCATAGGCAAAGGATCTTTGCTGGGCAGCAGCCTCGCCACCAAAGCAGCTTCCCCAAAATCATTCCAGAACTGGGGCATCAACGCTGCTCCCCCCCACCCCCAAGAAAGAGGGCCAGGACTCTGTAGGGCAACTTGTGATGCAACAGCAAACCATTCAGGGGAGGGGGCTAAGCTGCTTTGCTTAACCAGCGAATTCTCCAGGGAATCCCAGTACACAATATGCTGCAAGGCCAGGTGTGGACTGAAAATATGCAGAGTCCTGCTGGCTTCATCCTGATGTTTTCTCTCATTTAAAGCAAATACAGAGTTTCGTAAGGGTGACTCGGGGGCAGCAAACTTTCAACAGGACAGGAGATATTTTCCATGTACTGCAAACACACAGCCTCATGGAAGAAACCACTGCAGACCCGTTAAGTAGCAAGACACACAGACCAAGGTTGAGAGAGTTTCAGGGTCCTCTTCTCCCCACTTCTCAGTTATGGAGAGGGGTCTTCTTCAAGAGTTACAGTGAATCAAGCTGGAGGGAGGTGGGTATGCAGCTGTGGGAAATACTCGCCTCCCTCCCTCCCCCCATGGATCCTGCCTCCCTGCTGAGAAGTTCCATCTATGCATAATAATTTTCAGCTGGGAACTCTCTTTCTGCCAGGAGAAATGTGCAATAGGTTCCCCCCCCCATTCAGGCTGAGCCTCCTGGTATCTCCTCCCTGCTTGCCTGGGGTGACCATCATCTTTTGACCAGGAAAGAAGAAGAGAAACTGCTTTCCTGCTCAAAGTCCAGGAAGGTGGAAAGCAACAAACCTGAATCACAAAGGTTGCCTCCACAATCACAGTCGTGCCCGCAAGCCCCCTTTAAGAACCAAATCTCTAACATAAAAAGTTCTACATTGGGAAAGACAAACAGAGGAAAAATGAGGAAGACGACAATCATCTACACAGACTTCCAAGTACAGTCAGCCTAAGCAAGCCAGTTACACATTATCATCTGCCCAAAGAAGATTTTGGTTCCAGCCCAGTTCAGAGTTCACTGCAGGGATGATAGCTAGAAATAGTTATCTCTGATTCTTGCTTACGTGCTGTTAGCTCTAAGTCCACATTGCCCTACTCAGTTCTATAGAGCAGCGTTTCCCAACCTTAGGAACTTGAAGATGCGTGGACTTCAACTCCCAGAATTCCCCAGCCAGCTATGGGAATTCTGGGAGTTGAAGTCCACGCATCTTCAAGTTCCTAAGGTTGGGAAACGCTGCTATAGAGCACAGAGGGTGATAGCCAGCATCTTTGGGAAGACCAGAGAAGCAACGTTGAATGGACTTCTAGGAGTCCATTCTGGGCCTGGGCAACAAAAAATCAGCTACCGGTTCTTGCCGAAGTGGTGCTGAATCCCATCACTGGCAGCCTCCCTGCCTGCCTCCCCCAGTCAAGTCCATGCTGCTCCTTTCTGGCTTACCTCGGAATAAGCCCTGATGCTGGAAATTAAAACTTACAAGCAAAAATTCTTTCCTAATAAGTAAGTTGAAGAGGGTACAGGCTGTTCATGGCAGCACTCACAAGAAGGGCAGAGATCCGGAGATCAGAAGGGCAATCCAGTCGTGAGAATCCCTGGGGAACCGCAAGAGGCCCACGCTTTCTGCAAAGGGGCTTCTTCACTGCACTCCTGGGAGTTTTCTCTCATTAAGAAAGTTGCTCAGAGAAATGAGCTCAAAAGGGTGACAGAAAAGAGGAGGCTGGCAAAGGGGAGCCTGGGGGAGATTAGGCCGCTCCCCGTTTTAGCTTTAGAGCCGGGGCACGAAGCTCTGGAGCAAGGTCTCTCTGCTTTGCCACAGAAGGAATCCTCTGGGCAGCCTTTTTCTCTGCTTTCCCCTAAACCCCTCACAGATCAAAAGGAGTTTAAATCGCCGGCTCCTTCCTTCCTTCCTTGCACGCAGGACCAGAGACCCCTGTCTTTCTTCACAGGACACCGGTCCGTCTGCTCAGGCGGAGCTGCTGCTTTTCCCAAGGCCTTCGTCTGGCCTGAGGCGGCAAAAGAGAGACTGGGTCATCCCTCCGATCCTTTGCTCTGAGAACGAGAGGGGGCCTTTCCCCAAGAACCTGGCCCCGGTAAGGACTTTGCTTCTGGCACCTTCTATGGGATTCTCTTGCACATTTTTAAGGAATTCACTTGTTGAATTTGTTTGCTGCCCATCTCGCTGCAGGGCGACTTGGGAACGACCCACAAATGCAGGACCCCAAACATTTCAGCTTGCGGCAGTGCTGAGCGGACGTTTTATCTAAACCGCTTGGATCTCCCTTCAGCCAAGCTTTGGGGCCCACATTTCTGCACTGGGCCAGGCAACGTGGCCCCCACGGTCTGCTCTGTGCCTGGCCACGCCCCGGGCCCTGCCCCAGTTCTCCCTTTTGTGTTCAGAGGGTGGAAGAGGCTGCAGGCCCATCCCCAACCACCCATCACTGACCTCTCGCACCCCATCTCCCCAATCAGGTCAAGTCCAGCAAAGAAAAAGAGGGCACTGTCTACTATAGCATCACTGGACAGGGGGCCGACAGCCCTCCGGTTGGCACCTTCATCATCGAGAGGGAAACCGGCATGCTGAAGGTGACTCGCCCACTGGACAGGGAGAAGATTCCCCGCTACCAGGTGCGTCCCGTCATCTGCCGTGCTTATACATTTTGCTTTCAATTTGTGGCGGCTGTGTTGGGTGGCTGAGGAGGGCCACGTGCTTGGAAATCTGCCCTGTGGATTGGGAGGGATGGCAAAGGCCACTGTGTCCTCTGGGGGGCCAGGACCGCTGCCAGGCCGTTTGCTGCCCCACTAGAGTGAGTCGGCAGAGGGGTTCCTTTCCCACCAGAAAGTCCTTCAAGAAACCCCTTTTAGAAGCAGGTGACTCTTGAGGAAAGCCGCTACCTTCTTGCTCCTGAAGCGTCTGCGTTTTCTGTCCAATTAAATTTCCCATCCCCTTCCGTGGTGGTCTCTAGAGGGTCTGAGAGGTTCCTGGGGACCTCCATCCCAGGGTAGGCTCCCCAATGAAATTCTGCTCGGTGAGCAACGCTGCCTGGCTTCTCTCTTCATCCCTGGTGAACAACGGCCTTTCTCCACCTTCAATGCAGCTGTTTTGCCACGCGGTGTTAGCCAATGGCCAGACTGCAGAGGACCCCATGGAGGTGATCATCAATGTTGGTGACCAGAATGACAACCGTCCACAGTTCATCCAGAGCGTCTTCAAAGGGTCTGTGGAAGAGGGAGCTAAACCAGGTAGGGAAGTCTGGTTGAGGTTACAGAAACCTCACTCCTCTCGCGTTGCTGCCCTCTGAGACACAGGCACAATTCCTCCTGGACAATGAAGAACAGTCTTGGTCAAAACCATCCAGATTGCAACCTCAGACTGTCCGGCCAACGCCAGCTCATAAATGCAACTGTGGCATTAAGTGGCCAGTCCCTGCGACAGCCAGAGGTGCTTGTAGTTGCCCAGAAGCCAGAGGCATTTTCAGCTGACGGGCACGGATGGAGCTGGGCTCATGCGTGACTCCGGTGCTTGTTTCAAGGGAGGCTCTAAGCATCCCCTCTGTTGGGTGTCCCCAGGAACGTCTGTGATGACAGTGACAGCCACGGATGAAGACGATGCGATTGACTCCTATAATGGGGTCGTCATTTACTCCATCCTCAGCCAGGAACCTGAACCGGAAAAACAGATGTTTACCATCAATAACGAAACCGGCCTGATCAGCGTGGTTGTGTCAGGTCTGGACCGAGAGGTAAGTGCCGGATGCTGGGACAGGTCGAGAGTGGGGGGGGGGTCCAAGCAGATGGGGATTAATCATGGGAAGGGCTGCATTTCTACTGTCGATTTTATACTGCTTCACCAGAGTGAGCAAGGGAAGAATCCTTGTTTCCCCTGAAGAATTAAGCTACTGTTAGCTCTACAAGGTAGTCCAGATGCGAAGCCCAACCCTGAGGGCTACATTGATGGTTGGGTGACATGAACAGAATCTTGCCAGACTGGAAGTATTTCTCCCCTCCTCTCCATTTCCTTTCCGGAAAAGTACGGAGGGTCCCTTCCGAAGCATTCCCCTCGCCTTCCCTGCTGCTGTGGCTGAGAGACCTTTTCCACGTCAGGCCAAACTGCAGCTCTTCCTCCGTCTCCCAAGTCGGTCCCTCCCTCCCTCCCACCAGCACAGAGTGTTGCAGGGTGTGTGTTTGCTTCTTTGCAGAGGATTCCCCAGTACACACTGATCCTGCAAGCGACTGACCTGCTGGGACAAGGCTTAAGCAACACTGGGACGGCCGTGATTACCATCACCGACGCGAACGATAACCCGCCAATCTTCGACCCCCCCATGGTAATGTGGGGACTCGTCCCCCCCCTTGCCCTTGGCCATGCTGGTATCCCCCTGGGGCCTGAAACTTCTCCTCTCCTTGTCGTGCCAAGCTACCCGGCCACGTCCTGCACTTGCTCTGCAGAGGTGCTTGGCGGAATTGCCTGGAGTTGCACCTTCCCCCCAGTGGAGAGAGGCACCTGCTCTCCTCTGACCGCTCTGTGTAGCAGAGACTTCCTGGAGACTGGGCAGGCCTGCAGAATCCCAGCCCCTCTGGGCACGCAGCAGCCTCCTCCCCCTCGCAGGGCACCAGGGCGCCAGCTTCCGGTGATAGAGAGGTACTGCGAGGGATGGAAACAAACTTGGTTGGGGTGTGGGGTGCACACAGGGCTTTCTGCTTCTTTCCAGGTTGCCAACTCCAGCGAGGGCCACACATCCCTGAGCGTCCACGCGCTGAATGTGTTCACTGGCCTTCCTGCAACCGGCTTGGCTGTGCACCTCTCTCAGCTTGACGCCCCCCACGAGTACTGGACGGAGCTAATGACAAGGTGGGGAGAGGGAGGAGCCCCTGCCTCCCTTGGCCAGCCGGAGCCCCACAGCCTCACCCGGCTGTCCTCTGATTGCAGCATGACCAGCATAGACGGGCGCATGGACAAGAGCGAGCTGGCCTCCCTGCAGCTGGAAACTGGCACCTACAAGCTGCGCTTTGCCACGGGAGAGTACTGGCAGCAACAGGGCCTCACCAGCTTCTACCCTTACGTGGAAGTAAGTTTTCATTTCAGCTGCACAAGAGCGAGCAATCGCTTCCAGCAAACAGGTCTTCCGGTGGCCCTGGGGCCCCCAATTGACCCAAAATGGAAAGGGCCACAGGCTGCGGTGCTCTGGGCCGTTGGGCTTCTGCAGTCACGAAGATCCCCCTGCCAAGCCAAGAGCCCACCAGCTCTTCACCCTCTCTTGTTCCAGGTTGTCTTTACCATCACAGGGGCCGAGCGCAAGGTGCACATCCCACTGCTGCTCAGCCCCTATTCCTATGTGACCTACCGAGGGAGTTAGTGTGAGAGCCGGGGCCACCCAGAGGGGGCTGCACCCAAGACCAGCTGTGACGCCAGCTCGGGGTCTTTTCTGAGGAAACACGAGCCTAATAAAAGATCTACCTTGTTGTGAGGATAAATCAAAGATTGCTGCACACCGGCCATTTGCCTGACATTTAGGAAAAGCCCCCTTAAGACCTCTTTAATACAAAAAGCATGCAGGCGAGCCCAGTCTCTGTGTGGTGGGCAGCTTCCTCCACTGACCCCCAAAAGCTGCAGGAGCCTTGCCTTGCCTGTGGCCTGGTCTCCTAAGGAGGAATTTGTGAGATGGCCTCACGAGACCGATGGTTCGTTAAGGTGCTTCCAAGTAAAAAGGCAGCATGCAGGGATACGATCAGATTAAGCTTTATTAACGATAAAGAGTTCCCTGGCATGGAGGCATCCATGCCTGGATTGAGCTCATGGATCATTCCCACAAGAGAGCAACAAGAGAGAGCAAGCAAGCAGAGCGAGAGAGAGAACAGCCCCTGAGCAGAGGTTTTTATGGGGGTCCTCAGCCCCTCCCTTACCAATTAACTCTCTCCAATGGGGCTGCAGGGGCCAGGGACCCCTGACCCACCAGTGGGAGCAAAGATGCCTCTTTGCTCCCATCTGATGACCTTTTTGGGGAACTGCCATGGCTGGCACAAAAACATCTAACAGATTTTGCCAGCTTTGCTACGTGGGGGTGGAGACAAATCCTGCAGGGCCCTGGCCGAGGGTGTGTCCCAGCACGGAGGTCTCTAGAGGTTTGAAGCCAAGATTGTCCAAAGGGATCCCGAAGGAGGTGAGCTTCGCCTCGTACGTTTGCAGCAGATCGTTGTGCGCCTGCGAGGGGAGAGGGGGGCTGTGAGGCCAAGCAGTGGGCTGGGGGCCGAGAAGGTGTGCCTGCCCCCCCACTGCAGGACGACCCAGGTCTCCCTGTTTGGAGTCTGCCTCACACAGCCAAGGCAGCGCCCGCTCTCCCCCTTCTGCCTAGAACAACGGCAGGCCCGGGCTGAGGGGGAGCTCTGCAAGCAAGGGCAGCTGTCCCCAGGACTGAAGCAGCTGAGAAGGCTGCATCAGTCTAGAGGGGGACTGCCTGGCAGTGGGACTCTGAATGCCTCCATGGATGCTGCAAGCAGAAACAGGCTCCCCAGCGAAGGATCTCTGAACGCCCCAGGGCCTGGTGCTGCCCCTGGCCTCATCGCAGCTCTTACCTTGCAGACTCTGGCCAGCTCGTACTGGAGGTCTTTGATAGCATTGTTTTTGGAATCCAGCACATCCTGCAAAGCAAAAACATCGGCCTGTTAAAACCACATTCTAGGCACCGGCTCCAAAGCAGCTCTCCAGCGTCCTGTGGTCCTGCTGACCGGGGTGAGTCCCTAACTGTTCTTTTAGGAATATTCCTTCTTGGACCCCCTCTCCTACCAACCCCCATCCGGCCCTCGAAAGGTCCTCTTGTTTTGAAGCTTCTCCCAGCAGCCACGAGACTGAGAACCATGAGTACTCTTATCTTAAAGGCACCGAAGGTAACCAGTGGGGGTCAATGTTGCCCCAAGCACCACACGGAGTTCTGGTAAGAAAGTTCTAGAAGACAAAGAGGAATCCTGAAGGGGTCCCTGCCGCTGTCCTTCCAAGGAAAAGGGGGCTCCCTGGTGCCCCCCAGAAATGGAATAAAAACTCTGCAACCCCAGAACATGTCTGATGGGCTGAGTGCCAGATCCAATCCGGGCATCAAAAAAGGACCAGCAAAGGGGCCTCCTGCAAGAGCAGCAGCCGAGCACAAGAATGTTGAGCGCCTGACAGCAAAAGCAGCTGCTGGAAGGAGGTGCAGGTCTCCGCGCCTGCCGGGATGCATTTCCCATTCCTGGCGCCGACAAGGCCTGGAATGCCTGAGCTGCTCACCCCAGTCCTAAATAGGTCAGGTTGCTGAGATACCGATTTCCACCCTCTGGCCAGGCCAGAAATTGGTCAGCAGAGGAAGGACAAGGAGGATCCCTACAGTAACGTTTCGGGCAGCTGCATCTAATTTCCAGAGGTTGGGGGGTCCGGTACCTCCAGCTTGTGGGTGACCACAGTGAGAGCGCTGGGATCGAGATTGGAGGCAGCCAACACCTCGTTCAGCTGCACTTCCTTCTTCTCCAGAAGGCCGGCAAGGCCAATCAGCTTCCGCTCCAGCAGCAGGTTCTTGAAGCCAGTTTTCTGCTGCACCTCGTTGATGGCTCTGGTGAACTTTTGGTACAGGACATCGCGCTCGTCCTGAACCTGTGGAGACAATCAGCAAGGCAACATCCCTCCAAAGCCAACAGCAGGGAGCATTAAGCGATTTTCAGCATGGGATTGTGTGGCTATTGTTAAGGATGCCCAGCACCCAGATAGAAGATAGGGAGGAAAATATGTCAGCCAAGAAACACCTGCTCAGGAACAGAGCCCTCTTTGCATGCAGAAAACGTCCTTAGCATCTAAAGCCCGAGCACGAAGGCAGGCAGGACTGAACTAGATAATGCAGAGGGCTGACCCACCTCCAAGCAGTTTTCGATCTAGGCCAAGTGTGATGGCACAGTGGGGGAGAGTTCCACCGGCTATTTATAGAAGCAGGCTGGCTTCTCCCTCCCTCCCTTCCATCTGTACCAGGATCAACCACCAAGTAAAGGCTGGCCCTCAGCCCTCACCTTGCTGAATCTTTGCTGCAGCACTTCATGCTCCCACTGAAGGTCCTTCAGGTCTTTCTCAGTGACTTTCAGCCGGGCCCGAATACTCTAGAGGGGAAAAAGGGATCAGAAGAGCTGCAAGACCTTTGTAGGTTGTGGGAATGAAGAAGGCTTGCTGAGCAGATCGTGCAAAAGGAGGATAAGAACGTGAAGGGGGTCTCCAAGGTTCTTTTACACCCCTCAACTTTCATTCCATGAATAGCAACGCCTGCTGAACCCGGCCCACGCCACTAAAGGCCCTAAACTCTCACGGGGTCTATAAACTGTTCATAGCCCAGGAGCTCCATTCAGGTGGTCCACAAAAAAACGGCAGAAGCACCCACCTTCACCTTTTTTATCCCTACAACACTTCCGCACCACTTTCAAGAGGGCCACAGCAGCTTTAATTGCTGACATTACATCACCTCAACTACCCCCTGCTCTGTGAGCTAGCCAGAATGCCTGTCCCAGTCCCAAGGGCCCTGCCACTTACCGCCAAGATGGCCTTGTCTTTCTCATAGTGAGCCAGCTTCCGCTGCAGTTCGGAGACCTCATCCCGGGCTCGCTGCAGCGGCTCCGCCAACCTCTTGTTCTGTAACAGCACTTCAGCCATTTCCTTCTCCATGTGATCCTCTTTCTTCTTCATCTCTTCCATCTGCTCCTGTGTTCCAGGAGGAGGGGGAGCATCTCAGACCTTCAAGGCCAGCAGTCGCCACTTCCCCTCTCAATGCTCGTCCAATGGTTCCTTCTCCATTCAGATCCCACGTGAATACAAAGAACAAGCCGGGATGATAGGACAACGCAAAACCCTTGAATGTTGTTTGGTCCATTTTTGTTCTTGAACCAATAAGTGCTGTTATTTTTCACACAATTGATACCAAAGAAGCAGTAAATAAAAAGCTCCCTAGAATCATATGCCCTATGCCAGGGATAGGCAACCTTGGCTCTTTTATGACTCGTGGACTTCAACTCCCAGAATTCTTGAGCCAGCATATCTCAGGAATTCTGGGAGTTGAAGTCCACGAGTCATAAAAGAGCCAAGGTTGCCTACCCCTGCCCTATGCCAATAAAGGAACACAAAGCTTCCAATTACAGCAAGGCCCAGCCTACCATGGTAGGTGTGAATCTTCTAGTCAGACCAGCCAAGCCAGTCCCACCTGAGGCTCCAGCTGCTCTGTCGATGCCAACAGAGAAGGCCGCTCTGTGGTTTACCTTGAGAGTATTGATCAGTGCCAAGTTGTTGAGGGTGACGTCGTTGTAGTAGTTCTTGATGTCGCTGAAGGCCTTCTCGTGATTCTTCATCAGCGTGTTGATCTGGCCGTTTTTTCTCTCCTCGATCTCGTGGATTTCTGTCTTCCTGCGCAGGTCAAGCTCATCACGCAGCACCCGCATCTTCTTCTCATACTTGGCCTCAATCTCTGCAGAGGCAGCACCAACCAGGCCAGTCACTCTCCAGGCCTCTATCCTTAGCTGACAGCTCCAGAGGAAATGGGGCAGATATCACTAGGCCTGAAGATCCCCCCCCAAGGGCAGCGGACCCCTTCCCACCCCATAAAGCAGCAGACTGTTTCTACGGCTTCACTGTATGCAAGTCATCTGTAGACAGATATGGGTGATGGACCCTCCTTATCCAGGCCCCCGCCCTCCCACTTTGGAGACACGGGAGAAAGCGTGACTCTACACTTGCAAGCATTCACCACTGCCCACTGTAGAGCAGTGCTCACATACTTCTAGGTTTGCCCGAGAAAGAAAGCCGTGGCCACTGAGCTGTGCTGAGCGGAGGATGATGAGTTTGGTGAAGGTGGGCTTCCACATTCCAGATTACGTGCCGAGTCCCGAGACTGACCTTTCACTTGTCTCTCAAAGTCATTGCGTAGATGCGTCAGGTCTTCTTGCTGTTTCTGTTAAGACAGCAATACTGCTCAGTGACAGGGTCTGGCAAAGGCTGCTTTGCCAAAGGCAGAAGCAGACATAAGGCTGGCTTGCTCCAGAGGGTGCAAAACAGAAGAGGCGGAAGGACCCACCAGTCGGAGGTTCTTCACCACCATCTCGTTGGCCAGCTCCTGCTCTTTCAGCTCCACCTTCAGGGTGCGCGTGTCTTTGCGCAGCTCCATTTCCTGGTATCGGTGGTCCTTCTGCACCAGCTTCATGGCCACGGTGCCCTCGGCCTTCAGCTCCGTGAGGTTGTTCTGATGCTCGTAGAGCAGGTGCTTCACCTTCTGCTTGTACACCTGGGGTGACCAGCAGAGGGGCTAGCCTGCGGCAGGGCGGTGCCCGGGGCCAGAGCCCGGTGAGCCGGAGCTGAGGGAGGAGGGTTCGGCGGTACCTTGATCTCCACTTGGTGACGCTCCTCGGCCTCCTCCATCTCCCGGTCCTTGTTGCGCAGCTCGGCCTTCTTCTCGTCCAGCTGCCTCCGGGTGATTTCCCAGAAGGTGTGGATCTTGTCGCGCTCCAGCTGGAAATAGTTGCGCTCCTCCCGCTCGCGGTCCAGCTCCTCCCGGATGCGGGCCATGTGCTCCTCCAGCTGCGAGAGGCCCCCGCAGGCTCAGCCCGGGAGCGATGCGGCCCCCCGGCCGGGCGCCCCTCGCGGGGGGACCCAGATGCGCCCCCCGGCCGCCCCGCCCCCCCCGCGCGCCCACCTGCTCCTTGGACATGCCCTCGGGGGGCAGCGCGTCCACCAGCGCCGCCGCCGGGCCTTTGGCGCCCTTGCCCTTCTTGCCGCCGCCGCCGCCGCCCTTCTTCTCCGCCGCCTTCTTCTTGGGCGCCTGGGGGTCGGGCGAGGAGAGGCGCGGTGGGTCCCCCTGCCCGGCAGCGCCCCCGGCCCCCAGGGAAGGACCCCCGCCACCCCCGCCCGGGCTGTTGGCGCGGCCGCCAGACGGGCCCGCAGCCGGAGGGGAGGGAGCCGGCGCAGCTCCCCGCCCGGCCCGGCCGAGGCGGCCCCGAGGCGAGCGGCGCGGCCCTCACCATGATGCCGCGGGACAGAGACGCTCGGCTGCCGCGTCTCCAGGCAACCGTCCCCCAAAGCTCGCGAGAAGCGCGGGTCGCGCAGCCGCCCCTGACGACCGCCCTGGCAACGGGGCGGGGCCGCCGTGGCTGCCTCGCGGGCGGGGCGGAGGGGAGGGGGGGGCTCCGCGCGGGAAGTGCCCGCAAAGCGGGATCAGCGCCTCCGCCCCGTTGTGCTTAAGCAGAACAGGGCACTCCTGCCCGTGTACAGAGTGCCGCTTGGCCTGCAACGCCGGTGCCCGATTCGGGCGTTGGGCAGCCCCGGCTCCCCCTCTGCCCGGGCCCGGCAGCGACCCGGCCGCGGGAGCGGCGAAGCCTCGGGGGCAGCGCTCGCTCCCGGGAGGGCCCGGCGCTTCTGAGCAGCGGCTCCTGCGCGGGGCAGGCGAGGCGCGCCGGTCTCGGCCACGGGAGGCGCAGCTGCAGCTCCGCCCCGCCAGGCCGGTTCCCCGAAGAGCCGCCGCGCTGCCCTCTCCCGAGCAGACGGCGGGTCGGCGCACGGAGAGAAGGCGGGCGCCAGGCTCGGCCAGGCTCGCCCCTCCAGAAGCGGCCCTCGGCCGGGCCTTTCGCTGCACGCGTCACGCCCCTCCGTCCGCAGACGCGCGGCTGACAGCCGGAGCCTTGGCACTCGGCTCGTGCTCAGACGCGCCCTCGCCCTCCTGAGGTCGAGAGAGGCGGCTGCTCAGTTCCGATGCCCGCCCGCGAGTCGCCCCGCCCGGCGTCTCCTCCCCTCGCCCTGCGCCGCTCGACGGCTCCCTGCCTCCTCCGGGCTCTAATGCGGCGGCGGCGGCGGCGGCGGCCGGGCGCGCTCGTCCCCCCCGCCCTGCGCCCTCCCCCGCGCCGGGCCCGCTCCTCCCCGCCGGCGATGTGCGCTCGGGCGGCGGCGGCGGCGGCTGCAGTGGTGGCGGCGGCGCGGAGGGAGGCGGCAGCGGCGCAGCGAGCATCTGGTGCAGCCGGGACGGATGGAGACGCCGGGAGGGGCCGCCCCCCCGGGTGAGTGACTCGGCCGGCGCGGAAGGCGAGGCGCGCCCGGATGCGGCTGGCGGCGCGGACGGGCAGCTGTTGCTCGAAGGGGCTGCCAGATGGGGAGGCCTGGCGGGGCCCAGAGGGTCGGCCCGACGCTGCGGCGAGGCATGTGCTGGGCGCCTCTGGGGGGTGAGGGGGTCCCCGCTCGGAGGAAAAAGGGCTTTCTCCTCTCGGGGAGGTGAACGGAACGGGATCGAAGGACGGAGCCTCCCCGTCCAGAAACGGGCTTCTCCTGTCAACTTTGGACGCCCCTTCCCACTTTTCCACTTGCAGGGCTGCTGCATCCGAGGCGGCTCCGGCAAATAAGTCCCCCCACACACACCTCCCCCGTCGGTCTTTAGTCTTTAGGCGCTGGAGGTTAGAGACGCAGCGAAGCTCCTGGCCCCGTTTAAGCCAAGAGGGAACTGAGTTGCCCGAGGGGCGGCAGGCAAGGCAAGTTGCGGCCTCCTCTGGGGGGCTGCCTGGAGCACGCAGTGGGGTGTGACTGGAATGCTCTCGGACTCCTGTCGCTAAAAAGCACGTGTGAATGTGCGGGAGGAAGGAAGTGTGCCTTTTGGGGTCAGTACCTGCTACCACTCACAAAAGCTTCTGGAGCTTTGGGTGGATTGCAGCCTTGGTTTCAAGAGCTTAAATGTCTGGGCACCCTGATCCAGGCGGGGTGTTTGTTTTTACCATGCTGGGAACTTCCAAATTCCAACGGGGGCAATGACTTGATGGGATGGATCAATAATCTGCAATATTCCTCCCCAAAATTCAGTGCCCCCCCCACACACTGATTGTTGTAGGGAAGGGCTGCCAGTTGGGCAGATTCAGCCTGGGTGATTTGGACCTCAGCGGAAGCTGCCGGACCCAGCCCCCTCTTCCCTTGCTGTGCCGGCCCGCAGCCGTGAGCCAGGCTGGGCTCAGGTGCTGTAATGTGAGTCAGCAGCAGCGGTCCTGGGGGTGGCGGTGAGAGTCTCCCAAGCCCCCTTTCGACTGCAGGGTGGCTGCTGGTTGGAGAAAGCAAGGGAGGGGGGGAACTCAGTGGAGGAAGAGGGGGAGGGGGGGAGGCAGCAGCCATCGCCAGCCGGAGTGGAAGGAGCAGCCTGCTCTGTGTCCGGGAGGGGCTGCTGGAGGCAGGTGGAAGCCCAAAGGGGACCAGAGAGGGTTGGAAGGCAGCCCTGCTGAGAAAGGGCTTCTAACAGGCAGCTCTCCAGCCAGAGCAGCTCACAAGCCCGAACTCTCCCACTCGACTCTTGACTGCGTCCCTCCAGTCTTGCCCAGTCTCAGCTGCGGCATCTCCAGGCCAAAAGGCTGACCTTTCTGCTTTCCACGCTGCAAATTTCCCACCTGCCAAAAGAAACAGGCGAGATCCAAGAAGGTCGGCTCAGTGTCTCCTTGTTCTGAGAACGCTTTCCAGCCCTCTCAGTAAGAAGCGGCCCCTCTGAGCAAAGGGCTGCTACAGGGTGGGAGGACCCGTGGTTGGCTCTTCGTGCAGGCCGAACTGCTTGCTCACGGCAGAGACACTCTGGCTAGAAAAGGGAGCCAGGCCAAGCGTGAAAGTGGATCAGCGGAATTAGAGAGAAGCTCCAGACAGAGTTTCAAATGGGAAATGAAAGTAATCCACCAGGAGGAATCTGGTGGTCCAGTCCTTTAGGGGAGCCATTTGGGCCAAGTATGGAGAGCTGTGACCCATTATTGGGCTGCTTGAAATGCAGACCCTGGCAAAGAAGAGCGCTTGGCCTGCTGGAGGTGGCAGGGCTTGAGCTGCCTCCTCTGCCCCACAGGACCCCTGAGCCCAGCTCCACTCCTCCCCCAAGGCTCAGTGGTCCCCAGCATGTTACCCCCAGAGCGCCCAAGAGACGGGTCTGATCTCTGCGGGAGGGACTGAGCAGGGAGATTCCCAATTTCCTGGGGGTACCCTGGTCCCAACCCTCTGCAGGTGCAGCTCCTGTGCATGAAGTCAGTCCTGCTGCAGAACAGGAATAGCCACAGCAGCCTGGCAGACTCTGGTGGGTGGGAGGGAGGCAGCCATATGCTCCGGCCTCTACTGAGCGTGTCTGGCCAAATGCTGGAGGCGGATGAGTGGAGAGGCAGCCCTGGGGAGGAGGAGGGCATTTACGAGGGTCCTCAGGCCAATAACATCTCAGGGCTCCTGCTGAAATGGCCACCACCAGACATCTTGAGGCTGCCCTGGCAGAGCTGCGGGGCCGTCCCCGTGCTCCTTCCCATCGGTGGTGGGTGCATGATTTATGGGAAGGGGCAGGCAGACCCTGCTTGAAAGGGGCTTCTGGCTGACCTCTGAGGCCATCTGGGGCTCTTCCCAGAAGCAGCCAAGCAGACAACAGGCTCTCAGCTGCCCATGCAGAAAGGCCAGATGAAGAGGGGCAGAGATGAGCCCTTCCAAAAGGGAAATGCTTCCAAGTTCAACTCTCTTTGCAAGCTGGTCGTGCTGGCCTCAGCCTACTGAGAGCCAGAAGTATCCCGTGATGTTCACCTCTCCTTTGCGACTTTCCCACACCCGGCTTGTTAAAAACCTGGTCCTGAATAATTCAGGACTTTGAGCTGGGGAGGCTGTTTTTCTCACTTCTGCCTGGCTTCCCCATATATAAAGCTGGGATGTTCCCCAGGAACCCACAGCAGCGGCAGCCTGCCCCTTGCCATCACCCCAGCTGGCTGTAGGGGCCAAATCAGTCTGTGGGTTGCAAGAGCTGGAAGTCTCCTGTGGTGCTATAAAAGGCGAGGACCGGTAAGGAGGTTTTGGCCATGGCTTGTGGCTCTACTCAGGTACCATATTTAAATTCTTCCCCTGAATTTGTTCCTGCAGGTGTTCAGCCCGGCCTCCTGTGATCTTGTTCTCAGCCGCAGGAGGGCTGGAGAGGAAGCCCAAGGCCACCCCACCTCTTG
This sequence comes from Vipera ursinii, assembly GCF_947247035.1. Taxonomy (NCBI): domain Eukaryota; kingdom Metazoa; phylum Chordata; class Lepidosauria; order Squamata; family Viperidae; genus Vipera; species Vipera ursinii. Next base: position 22,592,595 of record NC_139520.1, on the reverse strand, counting down.
GCTTGTTTTCTGTTCTCGAGACTTGTGCCAGGCGTTGGTCCTCTTGGCTGACCCTCTTCCAGGGTGCAGCTGCCCTCAAATGGATTTGCCTCCCAAGGGTCCCTCAGACCTTTGGGGGAGCAATAGATTCAGACACTTTTGAGGACGGTCTCAGGCTTCTGCAGACGAGCAAATGGGCCATCTGAGCAAGGAGCAGCCTTGAGGGCCTGCTGAGGGAGGGCTGTGGGTCAAAGCTCTCGCCTGGGGCACCCGCTTGTGCAGGCAATCACTTCCATTCACATCCAGACACGTGTAGCTACGCCTCCCATTTTCTCCTTCCAGAGTTTAAACTTCCCCCTTGCTACACCTCCTCCTCCCTGCTAACTGGCAACACCTCACAAGGGTGATCCAGATGGCCTTCCGTCAGGGAAGAGGGTCCCTGAGGAGAACCAGGCTTGAAGGCCCCTTCCAGAATGCAGCCAGGGCAGGACCACCGCACGGCCTGAAGTGCCTTCTCTGGGCTGAATGAACCACAGCCCCCTGGCTAAGTTCCTTCCCCCTTGCAAAGAGGCCCCCCCTCCATGGTTCATTGGAGCAGACACTGCTGGCAATTCAATGGCAGGATGGCAGGCAGGCATCCTCAGCAAGGCAGCTGCTGAGAGAGGCCTCTGCGCAGTCAGGCTTGCTGCAGCTCTTCCAGGGCACTTCCAGAGAGGCAGGGGGTAACTGAGGCATACCTGGCATACAGCCAGCTCTGGGGGCCCATTTGCCTCTCCCTCCCCAGGACAGAGCAGCCTTTGTCTTCTTACCACCTGCTCCAAAAGAAGCTGGCCTTTTGTTTCTGCAGTGCGGGGCTGGGTGCCAGAGCGGAGTCTTAGGTTCCTGGTACCCAACAGCTGCTGCTCATCAGCTCTGCATACGCCCGTCTGGAGGGCTCACTCTGAGGTGGGGGGTGCCAGCAGTCAGGAAATGCCCCCCCTGGGAGGGGGTGGACTCAGGCTGAGCAGGCAGGAATTGCCCAGCCGAAGCCGGCCATCCCCAGGGGTTGCGATCAGTCCCCTGAGAGTGGTGCTAGGAGCCTTCCTCCCCTACAAAGTCAAGGGGCCCTGGCTGGTGGCCACCCTTCCCTGGTGAACTAGGAGGCAGCTGTGAGGCTCAGCAGGCGGGCCTCTCCGTCCCAACACCCCCTTCCTCAATGCCCTGTTTTGTCATTTCAGAGCTGACCCAGGAAGCCCCAACACTGGAGGCGCAGACCCCCATCACTCTCTCCACGCATGGGCGGGTGGAAGTGCCCCGCAGCCCCCCGGCTGAGGAGGAAGGAGGGGCCCCAATCCCCACGGCAGGGCTGCTGCAGGTCACAGAGCGTCGGCGTAAGTACAGGGCTAGCCGGGGGTGGGGGTGGGTTTCATGAGGCTTCCAACAAGGAAGCTGCAGAGGAAGATCTTGAGCCCCCTCACCCAGCCGTCCCTTCTCAGAACCCCTGAGTAGCGTTTCGTCTCTCGAGGTGCACTTCGACCTCCTGGACCTCACGGAGCTGACAGATGTGTCTGACCAAGAGCTGGCCGAGGTCTTCGCCGATTCGGATGAGGAGAATGCAGCCCAAGAGCCCCTGGCTGGTAGGCGGCCCCTCCAGAGTCTTGGGTGGGTGGGTGTGTTTGATGACGGGGCATTCAGTGCCAAGCACACCCTCTGCTGTGAGTGGCAGCTGAGGCACTGCTGGCATCAAGGCTTCCTTGCTTGCTTTTGGGGGTTGGCCCCTGCTGCCTTTGGCTCTGCTTGTCCCACTTGACCCTCCAGTGATTGTAAGGACTCTTCCCTCCGACCATGGTCAAGGGGTCACACGTACTGCCCAGTGCAGCCAGGGTGGGAGTTAAGCAGGAGTGCTGAGCGTCAGGGGTCAAGAAGCTCAGAAATGATTTGTGTGTGCAAAAGTAGAGCTTTGCTCTCTCCTGGGGGATTCTGTGCCCCCTTCCCCATGCAAACAGCTCCTCTCTCTGTAGATGGGGCTGAGTGGGGAGCTAGAGCTGCTGGGCAGCCTCCATTCGGTGGAGGGGCTAAAGGCGACCCCTCCCCTCCTATTCCTGCACAGGACCGCATCCCCACTCGACCCCCAGAGCCGGCTACCTCCGCTCCCCCTCCTGGACAAGGACAAAAGCTGAACCTGGATGCGAGAAGAAGCACCTCGGCGATTCCAAGCTCCGAGCTGAGGCTTTCCTGGCTGTGGAAGAGCCAAAGGAGGAATAAGCGGGGGGGGGGGGGGAGGAGCCCCACCCAGCTGCCAATCTTCACTCTTGCACTGTCCGTCATTTGGGACCTTAAGGCACCTGTTCATTCCTCCTGTGCAACTGGGACCTTTGCAATCTGCGCCTTGTGCCAAGAGCCCCCCCTTCCTCCTTGCCCACCACTGAATTTGCCCATCTCCTTTCAGACCCCAGCAGACACCCCCCCCCCGCTGGGCTTCCCATTTCCTGCAGGCCCTTTGAACCTTCCACCACTCCTTTGGCTGAGAAGGTAGGCTGAGGGGGGGGGGGTGCTCTCCCAACCTTATTTGGGGGGAGCTGGGGGTGAGAGCTGCCAAAGCCCGAAGGAGGGGTGATGTTCTCTTCAGCCGTGTGCCTTGAGTGCTGCTGGGCTGAGCCAGGAAGCTCCTCTGCCAAAGCAAGCGACCTGTTATACCAAAGGAACCAAGGGGCAAACACAGCACCATCTCTGGGGCACAGAAGCAGCGAGAATCCCGGAACTTTGCTCCGCTCTAAGCACACATCATCTCCAATGGTCTTAACTCTTGCCCACTGCTCCACAGCTTTGTGCAAAGTGCACAGCACCAATGCAACTGGCCCCAACTTCAGCTGGGCTCTGGGATATCTCCCTGCAGCGGATGCCCACCTATGTCGCAGCAGAGTGCCTTCCTCAGCCGAAAAACTCTTCTTGAGAGGAAGCTGGCTGGGGGTGTGGCATGGTACGGCTGGCAAGGCACAGAGGGCATGAAGCAGGATCCCAGGTGCTTCCAGAGCCCCCACCTGTGCCCAGACCCTTTGAGAGGAAGAGTGAGAGTGGCTCAGGCTTCTGGGGGGACAGCAGAGACCTTCTTCCCCTGTGGACAAAAGCTCAAGCTCAGACTTGTTCTCGGTGGGGCTTTTTTCCAAACCAGAAAAATAAAAATTTTCCCTGGTCGATAGCAAGAGTGGCTTCAGCTCTCCATCTCCTTTAGGGCCACCCAGAGGCACTGAAGCAAATGTTTTCAATGCAAACGTCATAAGGGGTGGGGAGAGACCACCCCTAGGCAACAATTTCATTTGGATTCCCGGATAGGCATTTAGGCAGGGATTCCCCCTAGCACAAAAGGGCCAAGCCGCTCCTTTTCTGAGGGGCAACAGGGGTGGGCCAAGCAGAAGTCCTGGTCCAAAGCCCAATCAGCAGCCCTCAACCCCCTCCCCCCGGCCCAGGCCCAGAAGAGCATCCTATGCAGGTCCAAGGATGGAGCAGCACAACAGCCCCTGTTACCCTTGCAGGCTCTGCTGAATCTTGGCCACATACTGGCTGCATGGGGGATGGACGCCCCAGTCTTCTCGACATTCCAGGCTGCATGCTGGGGTCAAGCAAGATACGCTTTTCCTCAGCTAGTCAGCGTCGGCCTCTTGTGCAGCAATGGAGCAAAAACCCCTTACGAGATGATACAGCTACTCTCTCCCGATTACGTACAGCTGCACCGTAAAAGGAGAGACGCTGGCTGTTGCCTGGTGGCGAGGGCACCAAGGAACAACGCACAAGGAAAGGGGTGCGAATTTGCATTCTAAACACCGAGGAGCACTTTCTTGGGTCCCAGCATCAAGGAAAGAATGGCTAAGCTCCCAGGAGGAAAGCAAGATCTTCACTCCGTTTTTTGCAAAGCCAGGTCTGCCTGGGATATCACCAATACTCCACCTAACCAGTCTGGTGTCCTCAGTACTTGGAACCTCCATCTTTCTTGTATTCCTTTCGTGCTCTGCGTTCCCCCCCATGATCCCCCCCCTTTGGATTAAATTCTGCCCGTACTTGTAGAGCGGCCCTCTGCTACCTCCGATGTTCTGGTGATTAAAGTTGTTTCAAATGGCCTCTGTAGGGTTTTTGCTCCCCCCGATTCTTTTCAGGCAGTGGGTCAGTGCATACGCTACTGATCAAGGTGACCTCTGGTAGCTTCTAAAGTAGGCAGGGCCACGCAAGTCAGGAAAATGATCTTGGTTTAAGGTAGCTTCTTTTACTCCAAGCCAGGACTCGCCCAGGCACTGCAGGCAGAAAGCTTCAGGGCTGGGGGTTCCCTGCATTTCTCCAGGCAGAGCACCTGTGAAAACATGGCGGGGAAAAAGGCATTTGGGCTTAAAGACTGTCTGGATGGATCACAGTCCCAATCAGTACAAGGCATATTGATAGAACAGCTCCCGGGGACTGGAAGGTGGGGGGACACCTTCCCTTCTGCAGCTCGGAGATTGGGGTGGGGGTGGCAGCAGCACAGGGAAAGGCAGAGGACAAGCAGCCCCACTTGGGCCTGAAATACACATCAGACAGGCTTGGCGGGTGGAGCCCTGCCCTTGTGGAATACCTGGAGCTATCCATTGGGGCAATCTCCCAGATGGCCTTGTCAAGCCAAGAGCAGAATTCAGCCTGACATCCCGACTGCTACCTGCAGGAATTTGGCTAGAGCAAAACTTATGCCGGCTGGAAATCAAGACGTTTGCTCCTCAGCCCTTCTTCTTTTTAGTGGAATATAAATATTGTCTCCAAGACACATTCCTTTTTTTTCAGGACCAAAATTTCCTCTTTATTCTGAACTAGGATGGATAACCTCCCAAAGTATCTCCAGGATATCTTCAAAACCTGGTGGCTTCAATCAGGACGTTTTCAACTTCCTGTAACGTGTCAGAACCCCAAAAGATCAGAATCTATGCAAGGGAAGCGGTGCCTCAAGGCACGATGGCCGTCACTCATAATATTGTCGAAAGAATGGATGATCTGATGAGCAGGCACACAACCCAGCTGACATATAGAGGGCAGAGCTAGGAGACTTGAATGGAAGATGCTGTCACTCAACATCCTCCCTCGTGGTTGTCAGCTGGGTCACTATACACATAACAGCGAAAACTACCAAAAATGGATTTTTTCAGTTAACCACTTTTAGAGGATGAAATATGAAAACCTTTTTGGAGATAGAAGAGGAACAACATCGAAGGCAGTCTACAACCCTATCAGACTTCAATATTTATACTTAGCTTTATTTAAAGTGATTTTAGTGCTTGTGATAAATTACTGTGGCGTAAAGAGTCCCATAGTTGTTTTTCAAGGCTGACAGAGACTATTCTATAATTCACCCAGTGCTGGCAATTGCCATTATCTTGAGCTAAGGGGATGGGAAAGGAAAACCAAGTCTCTGTGTCCATCTCCAAGGCAGATGATCAAAAGAACAACTTTCCAAAGGCTGCCATTTCTGCAGCCATTGTCTTTGCTGAATTATCAGTCTGTAAGGAGGCCAGAAAAGCAGGGACGATAAAGTCATTTGTCAGCCCCTTCCCCACCTCTGCCAGTTGCAGCCAGGACTGGACTCCCGCAGGGGGAGCCTCGGAGTTGGAAACTCAAGGAGAATTTTGACCTCAGCCTGGCCGTGGCATTCCCCTCTTCTGGCAGTCTGAGCTGCTTCCCTTCAAGGAGGAGAAGTAAGTCACAGGCCTGCTGGGAACTCTGTGGTGCGGCCGGGGTCCCCTGTTTCAAGAAGCCACACTTAGGCTTGCAGCTCTATACTGCGCTCCCTGAGCAGCGACTCTTTTCTCAGACTGAGTCGAGCGCATCTGGGGCATGTTGTGGAGTTGTCGTAGAAGCAGTCCCTGTGAGAGGGAAAGCAAAGGGCCCATTAGCTTCCTTCTTCCGGAGGAATCACCCACCCGCTGGCTTCCACAGGCCTCCTGTTGCTTGGCATTAGAGGCGGCAGGGGCTGGTCACAAACGTCTGCACTCACCTGTGGAAGACGGCTGAACAGTCTGTGCACATTGAGGTGTGGCTGTCAAAGGGGAAGAGCACGTCTCCCTCCTTGCAGAGCTCACACACAAAGCCCTTTGCCTGGCACCGCTGTGAGAGGAAAAAGAGAAGCTGGTGAGTCACGGGGCCAATCCAAGCCCCTCCATGGACGTGCCCTTTGCATGACTACCAATCCTGGGCTGCCAAATACCTGCAACCCTCGTATCTCTGTGGGCGCGCCTGCCCTATGGAATCAACTGCCAACGGAACTCCGGACTGCCCCCGACTTTCGTTCATTTCGCCGGGACCTAAAAACCTGGCTCTTTGAGCTATCTGGTCTGGACTGAGGGGTTTAATGTTTTTAAATTGTGATATAATTTTTGTGGCTAGACTTAATTTATTTTAATTTTATATTGGATTGTTTTTAAATTTTGCCTTGTAAACTGCCCTGAGTCCTTTGGGAATAGGGCGGTATATAAACCGAATAAATAAATAAATAAATAAATAAATAAATACATACATACATTTAAGTGGTGATGGGGGGGGGGGAGAGAAATTTTCCAATACAAAATATTCTAGAGAAAAGGAAAATTAATGGCAGAGCTCAACATGACAGATATTTTTAGAGAGTTTTTGAAAACCAATAATCAGCAAGTTCAGAATCTTGCAAGTATGATTGTGATACACCTCCTTGTGCGCCACTGAATCTGGGAAGGCTCCATCTGAGCCTCTTCTGGATGCTACCTTATAGTTCTGGACTTTAAAACATGTTTTGGACCCTTTTGCTAGGCAAGAGCTCCTGCGCGTTTCCCTCAAGATCATCTTCCTTTCTTTCTACACCGGCTTATTCTTACTCAACCCCTGTAGCCACTGGCAGCCAGGACGAGGCCTCTCAGGGCCTCCTTGCAGCAGCCTGGCTGCGGTTTGCTGCCCAGCCAGCCTTGCCTCGCAGTCCAGTTTGATGTGCTTGGCAAAGAGTGTGTGGATCTCCGTCAGGGAGCAGCTGAGTCGCCCAGCGTTGACATCCATCAGGTCTTGCAGAGAGTACATGTCATCGTTCTCCACAAAGTGCTGCCGGTCCTGCAGCTGGAGGGAGGACAAGAGTTTAGTTTGCCTGCGGGGGTGGGGGAAGAGGGTGAAGGCTGAAAATGGGAACGGGGTTCACCACCTTGCCCAGATGTTCTCTTCACGCCCTCTCCCACCTGGAGAAGTCAAGCACCCCCAATCCAACTGTGCCCGTCCCGTGCTTTGAAGAGGTCCACGGGCCCCGGCTGGACAGCTGCTTCCTCTGACCTGGAGCAGCAGCCGAGCTTCCATGGCCTCCTTGCAGGTGATGAAGTACGGCTTCATGAGCAGGATGTCCTGACGCAGTTTCTGAAGGGGAGAGACCGCTGGCTGGAGAACCTGGCCAAGAAGTGGTAGCCCACCCACGGCTCTGTTTCTGGGTGAGAACACCAGCTCAGGACCCAATGCTCCCGAGGCATTCTAGGTCCACTCCCAGCCCTTCCAATACTCACCCGGATCTCTACCAGCTCCTCAACGTAATTGAAGAGAAGAGGGTTGGTCTCCCGCAATTTGAGGACCGGCCGGGACACCATTAGCACCAAGTAGCGCATGCTACAGCGAGAGACCTGAAAATCACATTGGCCTCCTGAAGCAGACAGTAGACACACACTGCAGGGAAGGCCTGAGACTAAATAGCCCCACAGAGCCTCAGAGGGGATCCGGCCTGCCCCGCTCCGGGACGAATGGAGCACTCTGTGTGAGATGTGATCTGTGCAGGGCAGTTCCTCTCTGCCTCCCCTGCACAATGGGGCTCCATGGAAACTGTCCTCACTCACATAGTGAGGAAGACAGTAAGCGCCCTGTCCAATAAAAACATGTATTTCATCCTAACGCAAGACACGGAAGGGGGTGCTCTACAAAGCTTCCCACATCCCATTGCTCCTGGTCTGCCCCACAGTATAGGCAGCTCGTTTTCTCCAACCAGGTGCCCTCCAGTTTGGTCTGGACAACCATTCCATATCACCTTAGCTGGCTAGGATGTCAGGGGATGATGGGAATTATGGCTCAACACAACTGAAGGACACGGGTGTGTCCTTCAGACTGGTTCTTCTGTCAGTCCACAGAACATGACACAGGCATATTTCATTCCCCACACCAGGCTGTGTGGAAGGGCTTCCCAACTTCAGACCTCACGTCACCTCCTCTAGTTGGGGGAAACTTCACCCACCCCAAGCTCTACTTACCTTGCGGGGTTCAAAGTCCCAGTTGTGGATGACCCTGGCAGGGATGACAGCTTGGTCATTCCAGTGGCAGCTGCTGCAGTAATAGAGGCCTGTGTAGTCACACTGCCGAGCCTCACCTGGGATTCCACCTACAGCAGGAAGAGTGGAGGTCAGGTAAGCAGTGAGGCAGGGGGTCCTTAGGAAGCTGGGCAGATGCCAGTTGCTGGGACAATAAAGAACCATGTTGCCCTCCAGATAGCTGGACAAGAGAGGGCAACCCAAAAGTTGCATCTGCTCACGAGACCCAAGTGGCCGGAAATGGCCCTTCCCAAGCCTTTTGCTGCAGCAGAGGCTGGACTGAAGCAAGGCCTCCTGGTGAGCAAAGCAGGAGCTCCGCCTGGAGCAGCTTCCGATTCAGTCTCCCTCCTCCCTGCCGGAGCTTACGGAGAGAGATGGGTGCCCGGCACTCGGCACAGCGGTAATCCTGGCTGTCCAGCCCCGTCTCTGGGCAAATGCTCAGCTCGTACTCGGCCTGGTGGCTGACCTTGGAGCGCACGCATGGCTTGGTGACGAGGTTCAGGCACTTGCTATGGCAGCGATAGGAGCAGCCTGGGAGGAGGGGGAAGGAAGCGCCACGCTGACCCAAGCCCAGAGTCTGGGCAGGAAGGACAGTGCCCCTCCTTGCCAGAACCAAGCTCCGTAGCAAGGCGGGGGGAGGAGGGAATGCTCACCTGTGCAGGTGTACCAGGTCTGGAGAAGCCCCCAGATGACGGTGCTGCACTTGTCGCAGGTTTGCTTCACTCCCTTGCTCTTCTCCTTGTAGAAGCGATGCTCCAGGATCACTCTGATGTTGGGCTCATCCTCACTGGGGTCCTGGGAGGGGGACCAGTTACAACCCTTTGTCCACTGAGCCAAAAGCCTCCTCCACAACCCCCGGAATTGTGGCAGGGGGCTGGGGCCATTCAGCTAATGGGACGGGAGAGGAAACCCTGCCCTCTCCTTGGAGGGCTGCAAGGCCTCCCGAGAATCCAGATGTTTGAGAACCACCGCCCACCATCCACCACCGGGCAGCAGCTCAGGATCACCCTCCCCGGCCTGTGCTGCACCTTCAGCTCCTGGAGCCGCAGGCGCAGGTGGATAAGCCGCACCACGGCGTCCTTCTGCTTCTCGGAGTTATCCGGCAGCTCCAGGATCCTCTGCTTCCACTCCTCGATGGCCTGCCGCAGCTGCTCCACGTCCGAGGCCAGGAACAGGCCCTGCAGGGAAGAACCGCCGCCCAGCGCAGGGGCGCCCAGCCTCTGCTAAGCTGAGAGCTTCTGGCCTGCAAGTATTTCACATTATAGCCTCTCCCCCCTCCCCCCCCTTGTACAGGCATTTTTCAGCCTTTGCAGCAGGCCGAGTCCCACAGGCTGCCTTCTTACCACAGGGCGTGAGAAGTGGTCCTCTGCCAGGCCCAGGTCCATGGTGCGCTCTGAGCAGTGGAACACCGGCTCCTCCGGGGACAGTCCCAGATTCAAGTCTACATGGCGAGGGGGAAAGAAAAACCACTTGGCCTTCAGACAAGCCTGCTCAGCACGCAGAGCACTGCCAGGAGTCTTGGTCTGCCAGAAACTATCTGGGCTCCTTGTGCCTGGTCTGCTAGAGCCAAAGGTCACCGCTTCCTCCTATCTGTCGCCTGAAGCCCCTGGGCTTGGCAAAACTAGCAGATGGTCAGTGGGATCTACTCCTAACCAGCTCCAGCCATCACCAGGCCAATCCCAGGGGACAGAACCAGATTCAAAGGTGGAGGAAGCCACAGGATGGCCCATTTCTCTACGCAGCCTGCAGCAAAGGCCTGCGAGCAAGCAGGCCTCTCCCATGGGACAGCAGCCATCTGGGACTCAGAAATGAAGGTTGCCAGGGCAGCTTTGGGATTTTCGAGGCAGAGCTGGTCTCCTGTCCCAGCAGCTGGATGCTGACTTGGAGCCATCCCCAAGGCTGACGTTGATGGGAAACCCTTGGCCATGGAAATCCTGCCCTCAAGTTTCCAAAGGGTATTGATCCAGTCTTCAGGGGAAAGGACGGAAAATCCTCCTGGATCCAGTCTAGATCCAGTGCTGCCGATTCCTTCCCAAGGACAAAGCGAGGAAGGGGACAGCTCACCTTTCTGAGGAAAGTCCTCTCCAGGCCCGGCTGTCTTCTGCTCCTGCCGATTCTGCAGTGGGTCCTTGTTGAACGGGTTGAGGTGGCCCTGCCGGAAACGGGCCAGCTTCTCATCATATTCCATAGCAGTCCAACCTGCTGGAAGCCAAGGTCAGGGGGAAGGCATCAAAGCATGCCTATCCCAGGGTCAGGGCTTCAGCCTACTGGAGTGTTTCCCATACAATTTCAGCTCCTCCCAGCCTCTCAAGCCGCGTTGGCATCCTTGGAAGGCAGAAAAGCCAGTTCTGCCAGCTCAGATGGTCCCCCTGTGCTCTGCAGAGTCATGAACATATCTAGCCGGACAGCTGGGAGCACTTTCTGGAGCAACATGGTTGCTGCCAGCATATCCTAGGAATGAGTAAGAATTGCAGAAAGAAACCTCTCCTGAAAACAACCAAGCTCAGAGCGCACCAAGGACTCCACACTTCTAGAAACGTAGAGCTGCCGAATCCTCTCCCCACCTCCTCCTGATCTATCAGCTCTGAGGTATTTGGAGTACAGAATCTCCCAACCCCAGTTGCAGTGACCCATGATCCCCAACTCTGGGAACTCTAGCAGGCACAGCCCCACTCCAGGCAAAGGATTCTGAGGTTACCTGCACAACTACCAAGGCGGATTTAGGGAGCTCCAGGCTGAGGGAAGGCAAAGAAGGGAAGGGAGCTGGCGAAGGAGCCCTCGGTTGCTGTCCCTGAACCGCACAAGAGACAGAAAGGAAGAGGAGGAGGGGCTATGCTCCTGTGGTTTGGGGGGGGGTCTGAAAAAGGACCTGCCATCCCACCAATTTTGTAATTCTATTTGACTCTTTTGTTCTGCCTCATTTCCTCAAGGAGGCTTTAAAATGACATCATCCAGACAGAGCATCCCTGCTTTGCTGAGCCTATCAGCTGGGTGGCTTCTCACCAGAAAGTCTCCCTAATGATGAGGATGAGGATGGTGGTGATGATGCCGCTTTATCACACCCACCCATGCGGAGGGGGGAGGTAGCATTGAAGGCCCTACTGTTTCCACCCAGTGTCTGCTGAATAACTTTTCAGGGAGGCCACTATCAGCTCAGCGAGAGCCTGAGTTTTTAAGAGTTTTTACAGAGCACGCCTCAGGAATGCCATAAAGGAGAATTAGAATTAAATCGAATGAACCTTTATTGTCAAAGTACAAAAATGTTTTGCAGAAAGTCTTGAATTTGGTATCAAATCACCACTTGGACAGTCTGCCACTTAAAACCATTAAATATAACGAGACTAAGCCTGAATCGCTACTGAATAAATGTGGATTTGAACTGTGCATATTGGTTTAATTGGACATCAGGATAAGCCATAAGCCAGGGCTGGGTTCACACATCACACAAAGACAAAACCAAACAGGCCCCGTAAAGGCTTAATTGTTGAACTGGCTCAGGGCAATCACGCCACTATCTGTTTCCGGATCCCCGGGAGAAGCCTGCCCTCGTCCTGGCCTGTGGCCCGGGGGAGAAGCGAGGCTTTCCCTCACTACGTCAGCCTGCTCCCGCTACAGCCCCAACGGCCAAAGAGGGCCCCCAACGGGGCTCCCGAGCAGGCCACGAGCAGGCCCCGCGGAGGCGGCGGCGGGGCAGGGCCGACTCAAGGGGGCTGGGGGGGACGGGGGCCGGTTCAGGGAAAGCGCACGAGGGGACTTTGCCGCCGGGCTGCCGCTTGGCCGAGCCGGGCCAGAGCGGGGAGCGGAGGGGGGCGCTGCGGAAGCGGCCCCGGGCAGAGGCAGCCCAAGCGGAGGCTGGCGGAGGCGGCGAGGCAGCCGGTGGCGGGGGCCGCGGGAGCTCCGCCGGGGAGCGGGCGGGGCGGGGAGGGGACGGGGCGGCGGCGGCCCTTACCTGCGCGCCCATGGGGAGGGGAGGGGCCCGGCCCGGCCCGGTCGGCTGGCCCGGACGCGCCGCTTCCTCCGCTCGCTACATTGCAACCCGCGGCCCGCGGAGCACAGCGCGCCCACGGCGCCCGCGCCGCCCGCTGCTGCCCCCGCGCGGCCGGAGGACCGCGGAACTCGAGTGTCGCCTCTCCGGCCGGGCCGCGCCCTCCCCGCCGCCGCCGGTTCTCCTGCCGGGACCCCCCGCCGCCTGAAGGGCTTCGCGTGGCCCCTTCCGCTCCCAGGGCCGACTGGATCCCCGCCCGCCTTTCCCGTTATTACAACGCCCGAGGCGGCCTTAAAGAACGGGAAGAACCGGGCACGAAATAGCAGGCAGACGGAGGCCGGGAGCCCGCCCGAAGTGCGCTGCCCCGCCCCCCCTTCCCTTTCCCGTCTCCCCTGAGCGCGACTCCGGCCGCCCTCCGGCCCTTCGAGAGGGGCTGGGGGAGCCCCCTCCCCTGGTGCCTTATCCAGGTCACACGGCCGAGGGCCGGCCAGGCCCCCAGGACCCCCCCTGGCTGGTGAAGGGGAAGCCCACCAGGTGCAGCAACCGGCCCTGAATGGCACATTGGCCCCAAGGAGGCAGTGAGGCAGCCTCGGCTGCGCCTGAGGGGTCAGCCTCCTAGGTTGGTGCCCTGGTGCCACGCAGGTGGCTCTTGACTCCGAGTGGTGCTCAAAGGCCTGGGAGCCACTGGCAGCCTCATCTGCCCGTTCCTTTCCATTCTGTGCTCTGGATTTAAGGAAAAGCTCCATTTACGGAGCCTTCAGCTTGTTTTTCCAGGACAATTTTTTCATTAAAGCACGATCATCTTCCATTCATTCATTTGAACAAAACTGTGAGAACTGTTTTCCTCAGGCCGCGTTCAGGTCAATGAAGAAACGTGATGGAATTGCCTACTTTGCAGGGACTTTCTGAGCATTTCTTTGGTTGCTCGATGCAGTTAGGTCTGTCTCTCTGAGAACAGGCCGCATTGTAAGTGCCAAGAAGCAAGGGCCTGCAGCAGAACACTCCCCCCTCCCGCTATCGGTTCAAAAGCTGACTTGACTCCTCTGGGGGAGGGGGGAGGTGTGGTAGTGTTACTTTTACAGCTTTAGCAAGGAATTCTTTTTCCTTTGTTTTCATTCAGGCAAGGCCTTGAGTTTTGGGTTATTGGTGGAGATGGTATTTGCAGGGAGTAGGGTTCAAAAGATGGTCCTTGTGACCACACAACTTAAACCCCACCTCTTTTTTTAATATATGTGCATCACTTGCAAGTGCCATCTTCATTTTTTTGACCCCACTGCAGGGACCCTTTTTGGTTCTGCAGCCGTGCCCCTCACCGCCAGAACCACAAGGAAGACAGCTGGATGCCATTGTTAGTGGCATGCAGTATGGCAGAGGTCCCCAGCCTTTTGGGCACCAGGGACTGGTGCCGTGGAGAGGTTTTTCCGCCAGAGGGTGTGTGGTTTGGTGTGCTGCCTGCATCTCATAGATGGGGCTTTGTTTGTGCGAACTGGTTGCTGGCATGCTGCGGCCCGGTACTGGTCCACAGACCGGGAGTTGGGGACCCCTGCATTAGGGTCCCCATGGGAAGAAGTGGGACATCAGCTGTATCTGGCCAGATGGAGGGAGGGCCTGCTGGGCACTTTGCCAGAGCCCCAGAAGTGCTCTGGTGCTCACTCGCCCGCCCCCCTGCCTTGCTAAATAAAAACAGGCCAAAAGGAAAGACTTGTACCCAGAAGCTTCTCCATGTTTTCCTGAAACAGACTTGCACGGGTCAAGGCGGAACACGCCTCATTGTTTTGTTTAAGGACAGCCCTAAGAAATAGGAGCAGCCATGAGCAGAAAGGGCTTCCCTGAACCCCAGAGTTGCTGCTTGTCGACTGCCAACCTTTATGGGAAAGGCACCGCCTTGTGTCTCTGAGAGTGAAAAACGGGGAAGGGCCAGCACAGCCGCGCCTGCAGGTTCACAGGCTGCAGAAAAGAGAGGCAGAGAAGGCGAGTGGCCTTTTGTGCCCTCCCAGCTGAGCCTGGGAAAAGCTTCTGGGCAGAGTGCCGAGTTCTCCCTGGCAGCAAAACTGAACAACCCTCAAAGAGTGGAAGGGAAAGAAGGTGAGACCTTGTGCAGGTGGGCACCCTTCTCACCTGCAGCACGTGTCTAAAGACCATTGAGAACATGACAACCACTGCTAGATGTGGCACCGTCTGCAGGATGCTCTGAGGGGAGATGCAGTTGCACATGGAATAACCCACGCACATATCTCAGGCCTGTTCAGCCAAACGTCAGCGTCAAGGTTGCTGCTACTAACCCGTCTGATCTCCCCCTGTTGGTACTTTGGCCCGGCCCCACGGCAGGCCCAGAAGAGGCAGTCTGTGATCCCTTTGCCCTTCAAGGAGATCCATCCAGCCGTGACCACCTGATCCCTCTGGCTTGTCTCCAGGATCTGTCAGGCAGCCCTTCTACCCAGCTCCACAAGCAAACCCGGCGATGGCCTTGCAAGGAATGGTCTTCATCAGTCCGGCATCTTCTTGCTTGTGGCCACAAGCAAGTAAAAAGACTGAACCCACCCAAACAGGGACCCAAGGAATGCCCGTGTTTGCTGACCCAGCCACCCAATCTCCAAGTGGTAGAAATCAGACAGCCCACAAGCTGGACAGCAATAAATTTATTAAGTATTCCAAAACATAAAAACAGACACAGACCAGTAAAAAGTAAAGAACTTATCAAAGTGACAAACAGAAGGAATGGCACTAACTCATAAAACTGAAGATTGGGGAGCAGGAAGAAAAGATGGTCAAATACTGAATTTTTAAGTTTTGGAACACTTGAATCAGAAGTAACTAGAAGCCAGTTGTCTAAAACTCAGCAGATGGGAAAGTTGGCGGATGAAGACAAGCCAGGGGGTTGTGTCAAGGGTGGCTTCTCCCCAGGGAGGGCAGAATGTTGCTCCCAGCCAGGCCCTCACTTGGCACCCTGGGCTTCAGATTCTTCCTCGTCGTCTTCGTACATCTCCCCTTCCTCTTCAGCGGTGGCATCCTGGTACTGCTGGTACTCGGAGACCAGGTCGTTCATGTTGCTCTCCGCCTCTGTGAACTCCATCTCATCCATGCCCTCCCCAGTGTACCAGTGGAGGAAGGCCTTGCGCCGGAACATGGCCGTGAACTGCTCGGAGATGCGCTTGAAGAGCTCCTGGATGGCGGTGCTATTGCCAATGAAGGTAGAGGACATCTTCAGGCCACGGGGCGGGATGTCACATACAGCCACCTTGACGTTGTTGGGGATCCATTCTACAAAGTAGCTGCTGTTCTTGCTCTGGATCGCGAGCATCTGCTCGTCCACCTCCTTCATGGACATGCGTCCTCTGAAGACTGTGGCCACAGTGAGGTAGCGACCATGGCGGGGATCGCAGGCAGCCATCATGTTCTTGGCATCAAACATCTGTTGGGTGAGCTCAGGCACAGTCAAGGCTCGGTACTGTTGGCTCCCACGGGCCGTCAGGGGAGCAAAGCCTGGCATGAAGAAGTGAAGGCGAGGGAAGGGAACCATGTTGACCGCCAGCTTGCGCAGATCTGCATTGAGCTGCCCTGGGAATCTCAGAGAGGTGGTCACACCACTCATGGTGGCAGAAACCAGATGGTTGAGGTCTCCATAGGTTGGGGTGGCCAACTTGAGGGTTCGGAAGCAGATGTCATAGAGGGCTTCGTTGTCAATACAGTAGGTCTCATCTGTGTTTTCCACCAGCTGGTGGATAGACAAGGTGGCATTGTAAGGCTCTACCACAGTGTCAGATACTTTGGGGGAAGGCACCACGCTGAAAGTGTTCATGATCCGATCTGGATATTCTTCACGGACTTTGCTAATAAGGAGGGTCCCCATGCCAGATCCTGTGCCCCCACCGAGGGAGTGAGTGAGCTGGAAGCCTTGCAGACAGTCGCAGTTTTCACATTCCTTTCTCACCACGTCTAAGACAGAATCCACCAACTCAGCACCTTCTGTGTAGTGCCCCTTAGCCCAATTGTTCCCTGCACCACTTTGACCTATGAAAGAAGAATTGAGATACCTGTTTGGTGGGTAATCAGCCTGCATTTTTCCTTGCCTAAAAATACTTGATTCTGCCTCAGAAACCAAGAAGGCCTTGATGAACAATCCTAGTCTGAGTTGGAGCTTCTGTGCCTCTCACTGCCTTTGGCTAGCTGGTTCCCCTTCTGTTATTCTAATTCCCAGCACCCTTCAGAATCACCAACCCCACCAGGGCCTTTCCATTCCTCCTGACCCAGAGATTCAATTCCACCAATCCCAGCAGCCTGAACAAAACAAATGGAAGGAGAAGCTGTGCCATCTCCAGAGTGTAGAACTGGGTGCTAAGTTAAGGAGGGAGAGAGGGAAGAAGATCCAGAAAAGAGGAGCAAAAGAGGGACAATACCAAAGATGAAGTTGTCTGGTCTGAAGAGGTGTCCAAAAGCACCTGAGCGAACACTGTCCATGGTGCCAGGTTCCAGGTCCACCAGGATGGCTCTGGGGACATATTTGTGAGCTGGAAAGACAAAGAACATTTTCCTTCGAGTGGGCTAACCTAGATGGTTCATCGACCAAACAGGCACTTGCATTTATTCAACCTGGTTCCTCCCTCCACTCCTCGAGTGATCTATAGAGCTTGGTCCTTCCCCAAGTGTTTCATGCTGGCAGACAACCAGCATGAGTTCCTTTGACAAGAGTTGCACCCAAAACCCTACATATGAAGGCTCTGTCAGAATCCATGGGGGGGATAAATTTATATCACATTCATAAATGTATGTTTAAAACATTATTCCCCCCCATGGATTCTGACAGGCTCAAAGCATCTCATGTTCCTTGTCATCCCTTTATGCTTACTTCTACTGACAGTGCTATGCTCAAAAGGTGCATGGCCAAATGACCTCCCTCCTGGGCTTGGGAACCCATGAGCCACATCCTTGTTCTCAATGCCAGCACGATGTGGGCTAGATAAAAACAATTGTGAGGCCGTCTTTGTATAGACTTCATTTTCTCCCTGCTAGCATTGGAAGTGCCTGAGGGAAAGACTTGATGTCAAATGGGAGAGGACCTATTTATCAAATGGGATGGTTGGCCTGTGTAATTTCCAAGAAATTATCAGAGGGAAATCCTTGGTGTCAGAAAACACTGGTTAGGGAGGGAGCAGAGCTTACAGGAGGCTTCATTGTAGTACACACTGATCCTTTCCAGCTGCAGATCAGAGTCCCCGACATAGTTCCCACTGGGGTCTATCCCATGCTCATCACTGATCACCTCCCAGAACTGAGAAAAGAACAAGAGAATTTAAAAAATGAGACACATAATTGTGATATCTTCAACAAATAAGAATAGGAATCAGAGCATTACTAGATGATTCATTCTGCTGTTACACTTTGAAAAAAACATTCCAAGTTGTTTTCTTTTATGTGCGCCTTTTGCCAAACAACTCAGTTGGCAACCTTTTCCCCACAGACCCCCCCCCCAAAAAAAAACCTCAGAAGATTTTGCCCAATCAGCCAAGTCAATGACCTCTTCCCTAGGAGAAACGCATGCTAGCTGAGGGACCTGGCCACGGTGCTGAAACTCTCTCTCTCCTTCCTTGAAGGCATTCCCAGCTCCAGGCATACATGGGGACAGTGTGTGTGTGTCCTATCCCAGCCAACCAGGAAGGGAAGCTTAATTGCCACGGGCTTCTCTTAGCCCTCAATGTGCTTAGCTGTAAAGGCACATCTGGCCGCAGTCCGAAAGCTAATTAGGCTACAACAACATGCTGAAAAAGGAACACGGTGCTTTGCCCTTGAAATCAGATCCAGGAGAGCAGATCCATTTCTGCAGACTAATCCCATTGAGAGATAAAGCTCTCGACTTCTGCGTATTGGTGCAAATACACGGGGATCAACAGTCGGATGTGGACTGCAGCAAGAGCATCACATGTTCCCCAGAGAGCCTTGAAGGGCAAACACTCATCAGGATCCGGTTTCTAACACTTGGAACAAAAGCTAGACCTTGTAAACAAGGGCTAAGCAGCGTTCCCACAGGTGACAGTCACAGCTTAATTGGATGGATTTTTTTATTGATTTAAAGATTCTGTTCTTTCATTGTGGAATTGGGAGTAAAGTAGAGGAGACTGCACCATCTCTAAGTGGTTTGTGGATCCAGCAAATGGAGCTGCGATTGCTAGAGAGCCTTTCCTCACCGACAAGGTCAGGAATGGTGTGAGTGTCATGACTATGTCCTCTGTAAATGGGGTGTTGTACAAGGATGGAAAACTGCAGATCCAAGAAGAGTCTTCCAGATTTTTTTTAAGATGACAGGACTGTCTAAACTGTCTTTTGTCTTTAGCCAGGGAGCCAAGAACGTCAGGTAGATTTGAGGACCAGCCTTTTTGTGAACTGGCCAGCTGCTTTAGCAGAGAAATCACATCTGATCTGGGCCGTGGAAGCCCGGATGACACCAGGCTCAGCCTAGTGGATCACAGGCTGAGATATCCTAGCCGGCCGAGGCCCAAATGAGGGAGACAGGCTGAGATGGCAAACTGATGGCAGCTTCTTATGCAATTTCAACCTGGCGTACCAGGGTAGCCTCCATAGATTTGCAAGACACGTTAAATGAAGAGCTGGTCACATGATAGGAATAAGTGGAAATAGTTGCCCTTGAGGAAATCAGACCCTCTTCTGTGTCATGCCACAAAACTCCTGTCCTGGGACTGCACTGATGTGGGACTTTGGCCGTAAGTCAAAATTGCCCCCCCAAAAAACTCCTCTTAAATCTCCTTCCTGGGGACTGGGAACATGGAAAGGCCAATCTCAGTCCTGCATTGATCCCATTCTGTTACAGGATCTGTGATTTTACAATGGCTTATTCATCATTACTAGTATATGCATGAGGCTGCTTAAATAGCCCATGGAGGAAAAACCTGCTCTCTCCCCCCCCCTCCCTTTTCACGACAGGCTACCTGTCATCCTGGTGCATCTCAGAGGGGGAGGGGACATAAAGATAATGTAACCTGGGTAATTTAAAGGGTGTCCCATGTAATTCCTTTGCAGTGAAGCCTAATTCAGAGTTCAATAAAATCTCAGATTGAAGACTGGTATTCCATGAAATATTTCTCTCACTGAAGTTGGTAATACAAAATAATAATAATAATAATAATAATAATAATAATAATAATAATAATAATAATAATAATAATAATAATGCTTTTTAAAGAGTTTCTTTGTTGTGCAGCAAGATTCCCTCCCCCCACTATCCCAGAACAGCCCATGGAAGATTCAGCTGCTTTGTCAGAAACCAATCCTGCGGGTGGGGAGGGGGAGCTTATTATTATTATTCATCGGAGGCCCTGGGCTGTGAGGGGCTGGCCCCTCCCCACCAGGATAAAGGCAGGCTGTCCTTCCTCAAAGGAAGGTAGGAAGGTAGGTGGGCCCCCAGGCTCAGCTGCCACCAGGCTCAGCTGCCAAAGTGCTCCGGAGGCTGATTTGATTTCAGGCTGCTGTGCTCCTCCACCCACGGGGATAGGCAGAGCTTTAAGTGGCGACATCTCACTGCAGGGAGGTGGCCTCCTTTTTATTCAGAGCAGGCACAAGGGGGGGGGGTAGAGAAGGGGACTGGAGGGATGATCAGCCAGCTTTGTGGCACTGAGTCATGGCAGCTGGAGTCTCGCCCTTCACAAAGCCTCAGCTGCCTTGCCTTCTCTTGGCAGAGCCTCCTTGGAATCCTTCGCTCTCTGCCCAGAGGAAACCCCTTCCTCCCTCCAGCAGCCCCCGCCCCGTCACCCGAGTCTGTCCTGGCAGTGCCGGTCCTTTCAAGCAGCAGGTTCTCATTGGTCTCCCCGGCTCTTTGTCTGCTGTCCAGGGCTCTCGGGAGTGGGAAGGGGCTTCGGGGGATGGGGAGTCCCTGCCTCAGTCAGCGCTGCCTGCCAAGCTGGGAAAGTCCTTCCAGGACTCTCCTTCTCACTTTGCAGCTCCCGAGATTGAGCCGCAAGACAAAGTGGCCAGCCCACCTCCATTCCGGCTAAGGAGAGAAAGGGAGACGCCCCTCCTCGGAAGATCTGAGGGGCCAGAGAGATGGAGACGGGAGCCGATGGGACAAGGTACCCCTTGGCTTCTGGCCTCACGGAGCTCAAGGTGTCCAGCACGGTCTTTGTTCCGGAGATTCGGGGGTCTTTCAGCTGCCGAGCGAGACCACTCCCCGCTTTGTCTTGGAGGCAGGGGGAGGGGAGTCCCGCTTCGGCCACCCTTCAGCCCACGCCCTCCCCCCGGGCATCGCTCCCAGGAAGCCAGGCTGCAAGCAGCCGCGTCTTGCAAACCAGGGCAGCCGGCCGCACAAACGGATCCGGGCCAGAGAGCGGGGCAGGCGCCTCTGGCGCACCTGAGCTCCCCGGCTCCCGCCCCCTTTACCTTGGCTCCGATCTGGTTGCCGCACTGGCCCGCCTGGATGTGCACGATCTCTCTCATGCTGCACCGGCGGCGGGGCGGCGGGGACGGCGGCGGGCTGGAGGGCGACGGGCAGCGGCAGGAGCGGCGGGCGCGGAGCGATTGGAGGAGGCGGCCGGGCTCTGCCGGCGGGTTTTATCGGGGCGCCTGCTGCACCCGGGCTGGGCGCTGACGTCACCGCGGACGGCTCGGCCAATCCGGAGGCGCCGCTGCAAAATACTGCACCGGCTGCAGCATCAGGACCAGGCGGGAGGCGAGGCGGCGGCGCGGGGCTTGCCCCTTGGGATCGGGCGCCTCGCCTCCTCCCCGCGTTACGCAGCGCGGGTCGCTCCAGGCTCTGCCTCTGGCGCTCTGCTGGGGAAGAGCGCTCCTGAGCGTGTGCCGAGGGCTTCCTCCTCCGTGGGCGGGCTCGCCACCGAGCCTCGGTTCTGCTCGCGGTCTCCGTCCGGTCGCTTTGTTTCAACTCGCTTTTATTATGCACCTTTTGTGAACGGCACCCAAGCAGACCGGCTGCCTCGCGGCGGGACTCGAGCGTTTGGCCCGCGGCCCCGCCCTCCAGCTCTTCGCGGCCGACGACTGCCCGGCCCCGGGGCCAGGCCGGCGCGCGCAGGGGGGAGGGGGCGACGGGGGCTTTGGTCCTAAGAACAGCGGCTTTTAAACGTGGGAGGGTCGGAGCGCCGCGGGCAGGTCCGGAGAGGCGGGGGACGAAGCCCCGCTTGCCTGGAGGGGGGGCAGAGAAGCGAGTTGCTGCAGCCCACCTGGGGCGGCTCCCGCCCTTTGTTCAGGCGCCAGCATCCCGAAGGAGCCCGGCCAGGAAGCCCGCCCCCCGCCCGCTTTTCCGGAGGGGGGCAGAAGGAGGGAGCACGTCCCTCCCTTCTTTGTCCGCTCCGCGGCTGCCCTGCGGGAGGGGAACAACGCCTCGCGTGCCCAGCCTGGCCCCGGCGCAGGGGGCGAGAGAGGCGGCGTTTGGGCCGGGCCAGAGGACGAAGCCGGACCGTGCGAGCTGCGCTCCCCCTCCCTCCGAGCAGAAACCCGGTCCCTGCCGCGCCCGAGGATCTGCGAGGCTGGGGGAGCCGCCCTTCCCCTCGTTTGCCCCGGCGGACGCTCCTGGCGCTGCTGCTAACGGGCGCCATTCCAGCCGGAGGCGTCAGAAAGGCCGGGCTTTCCGCGCGTCCTCCTCGCACGCCTCTCGCAGGCAAGCTCCGCCGCTCAAAGGCCGCGGCCTGGCGTGAACCCCGCGCTTCCCTCCTTGGCATCTTGATTAGCTCTGGAGATCGGACCGGCAAAAAAGACGGGGCGAGGCTCTGTACCTGCCTCCGAGCCAGCCGGGCTGCCCACCGGCAAGGACCTGCTCGTTGGCTGGCGGAGAAGTGCGGGCGCGGGTGGGATCTCCTCTCCCCTTCTGTTGTACTCGCCTTAAATATGCCCTTTGGAAAGTCATGTTAAAAAAGATCGGTACCTCTGAAAGTGACTTGCAAGGAACTTCTACTAAAATCCCATCCAACTGACACAAATGTGCTAATATTGCAAAGAATGATGCAGATCAGGGGCCCCAAACTCGTGACCATGCTTCCTTGGCGTTTGCCTTCCCTCCCCCATTGCCCTTCATGTTATTCAGATGGTGGGCAGCCATAGAGGAAGAGAGGGACCTGCAAAACCTAAAGGAAGGAAGCACATTGATCTGTCAAAAAATGTCCCGTGGCACCTGAAATTGAAACTTTAGTTTTTAATACAGAGCAACAACCATCCTGTACAAAAAGGTATTTGCATTCAAACTGCTAGTCTAAAGTATAAATCCTGTCCAACGGAAAAGTGGAATTGAGTGGCTGCTGGATAATTTTCTTGTTCTCCGAGTTCTCTATTGTAGCCTCTTACTAAAACTTGATCACTCACCTCAGATAACAGAAGAGAGACAGGCAAGAATGTAGCTCTCCAGCAAAGGATCCCACAGTCCTGGGCTGTCTTCAAAGAGATCCCCCTGGCTCTGAGCCACCAGTTTTAAAGCAGGATCTGACCTGGGGGGAGGGGCGTTAGCCCTTTGCCCTCTGCCAAACAGAACCTAAACAGAAGCTGTGGGAATCACAAGAGTATTTGCTGGGAACAACCATAGAAGGCGGCCGCTGACACAGGACACCCATTACAGTAGATTCGGGCAATAGTGGCTGTTTTCAGCTCCAGCCTGTGGCCATCCAATAAGCACCCAGCTGGCTACAAGCAGGAGAGGAGTGGCAGGACGTGGGGCCCTTCCAACAGTCAGAAATCAAAAATGAAGCAAATCCATCTCCACTATTTCCTGTGCTGGGTCACAAAGAGTCACCTGCTGGCCCATAACGGTGCACCCAGACCCTCTTTGGGGTGAGGCTGACTGCCTTAGGTTTGCCTCGTGTCCTAAGGGACCCAGCCTCTCTTTCTTTGTCACCAGAAACACAAGACCACCTCTTTCAACGTTCTCCTGAGTTCCTGGCTTCGGAAAGCGTAGATGATGGGGTCCACCACCGAATTGCAGATGATGAGGATGAGGTAGAGGCTGAAGTAACGGAAGTAGCACTTGCAGGTAGGGTGGCTGGGGCAGATGAGGATGAGGATGAGGTGGAGGAAGAAGGGTCCCCAACAAATCAAGAAGACTCCGAGCAAGATGGTGAGGGTAATGGCCCCCTTCATGCTGGTAAACTGGGGCACATGCTGTTTGCTGTACAGGATTGAAATCTGCCTGGCGTGCTGGTGTGCCAGCATGAACATGTGGATGTAGAGCCCTGCAATGAGGGTCAGCACAGAGAGGAAGAAGACCACCAGGCACAGGATGACGGCCGTGCTGTCGTAGACAATGAAGAGGATGCTGGAGGTGCTGCTGATCAGCCAGACGGCCCCCATAAGGGCCACAGCCCGCTGGATGGTCATGATGCTGTGATAGCGCAAGGCGTAGAAGATGGTGATGTAGCGGTCCATGGCGATGACGCCCAGGAAGGAGAGAGAAGACATCAAGGAGCTGCAGATCAACATGTCCATGACGTTGTCGACCTGCTTGACTACAGTAGGCTCTATGATGAGCATCCCATGTTCTATGAGCAGCATGAAGAGAGTCTCCACCAGGTTGCTGACGCTCACTAGCATGTCTGAAACAGCTAGGCAGCAGATAAAATAATACATGGGGGAATGAAGGTTCCGATTTTTGACGATGGCGGCCACCACCAGCAAGTTCTCCACAAAGCTCATTGCTCCCAGAGTCAGGAAGATTTCACTGGGGATCACCACTTGCTGCTCGCTGGCGCAGAAGGACCCATTGGTCCAGTTGGCAAGGAGATCAGTGGTGCTATTGGGGAAGTCCAAATGCATCGTCACTGGCGATGTCTCAGGCATCATGGAGGCTGCTTTGTGGGGATGCTTATGAAAAATAAGGGGGGGCACCAATTTTGGAAGAGCTTTTCTTCCCAAGTGTTTTCAGATGCTGCTCCAAATGCTCACCTGTGGGCTGCAGGTTCCTCTGTCAGCAGTCTTCTTCCCAGAAAGTCTTAGCTCTGTGAGATCAGCTCTCCAGCAAAGCAGTTGGGACGGCAAAGCCAGCAACGCTTCACAAGCTCCCACAAGGACGTTTCCGCCGCAACACAATTCCAAGGATCCCAGAGCACCGGCCTCTTGGCTGTTCTTCTCCTTGGTTTCTGCACTTCGCCTTTATTCTTCAGCCTACGTAAATGAGGAGAGCGATCCTCCGGCTTCTTTCTTGGGAAGCACCGTCTCCACGTCACTGTCCCTGGTTTCCTTCCTAATGTTATAATGGCTGAATTTCTCTCTGCCTCCAAAATTGATTGGCAAAAGTTAATGGCAAAGAAAGAACTCTTTCTCTCCCCCCCCCCGCTTTTAAAGCCATAGACTCAGCTCCTCCTTTAGCAGAAGGGTGGAGGGTGAGCCACATGACAACAAGTCAGGCGGTGAGCATTTTGAATGGCAGGGAGGTATTATGAAAGGTCCGGATGAGCTGTGGCTTTCACAATCACGCTGACCAGGGGACGGCCATTCTTGAGGATGAAGCTCCAGAAAAGCAGAAACAAGAGAGTAGGATCGTCACCTGGGCTTTTAAGGGGGAGCAGAGGAACATGGGTCCCAGGGGGCAACAGAGGGAGAGCTTGGCCAGGCTGCCATTGCATCAGGGCCAACCGTATGTGATATATGCTGTTCTTTTAATGATCCTCGACTAGATTTCTTTCAGCGAGGTTCCCGCTATGGTCAGGATACCCTTTAGCCAACTGTGCCCTCCTTCTATGATGGGAGAATTTATCGGTTTAGTATTTTCTTCTGCACAACTTCTTGTGCTGTCTACACAGGTGCCTTACTTTGAGAGCCTTGCCTTTTCAAAAAGCTTCTACGCAGCCAGTTTTCCAATTCCACACCCTATTTTTAATGAGCTGATGGTGGCAAAGGCTCTCTGCCCTTTGAAATACCACCACACTCTTGTGCAATCTACTTCCAGATCTACGTTGCTGAGTTTATAATGTGACAAGTCACTCCGTTAGCAGTTAATGTTCTTCCGAGATTGCATCTGTGGGGACATATCGGGATAGTTTTTCTGTCCACATGTATTTACTTATTTATTTATTTAATTGGATTTGTATACCGCCCTTTCCCGAAGGACTCAGGGCGGTTTACAGGGAATTAAAACAAGAAATACAAAAGTTAAAAACAATTAAAAAGATTATAATATAATATTATAATTATAAATATATTATAATTATAATAGTCCCTGTATATGTGCACCACAATCTCTAGGCCACGCTAGCTGACGTGGATTCCTAGGATCCCGATCTATCCAAAGCAATGCCTCTGGTGGGGACAACCGTGCAAGGACAAACAGCCTAGCCCACTGGCAGGAGGGGAGGGGAGTCAGAGCAACAGAAGACCACCCTCTTTATTGAGACCAAGAAATGCACAGTCTGGTTATTTTTCCAAGTATCACAGCATCTTCTGTAATCTGCACAATCGTGAAAACCGCATCACTGAACAAGGATTCTGTAGAGGATGGACTCTAAAATAGGGAAAGCTGGGGAGAGATTGGTTGACGAAGCAAGGAATGCCCGTGACCTTCCTTGCGTTTAGCACGTGTGAAGGCTGCGCAGGTTGGGAGGGAAGGAGCAGTGGGTGAAACTTCTTCAGGTGCTCCAGGCAGTTGCCTCTGGCCTGAAGCCGGCCGTGGAAAGTTGGTCTTTGAAAGGGGAGCACCAAATGAGCTTTAGAGTTGCTGTGTTTGGGCCAAAGACAATCCTCCCTGGAGCAACTGAGAAGGAAAAACCTGTTTCTCCATCACTTTACGGTTGAAGTTGCAATTAGGCTTCCAAGCACAGCCAGAGGTCGCCTCGTCCTCTGGGGCGGAGCAGGCCTAACTGGGCTGTCAGAAGGGCAGGCAAGTTAAGCAGGCCCTCGGGGTTCGTGGGCTGGGCTGGCCCAGGGGTTGCAGGCACTGGAAACGGGCAATGCCCAGCTCAGGAACAGTCGCCGCCTTCTTTTCCTGGCAGCCTTCTTCCCCACTTTGAAGTCTGTCTGGGTTACCCTGTTTATAAACAACTGCAGATAGGCGTGTGATGTGTGTGTCTATGTGAAGGATGGGAAAGCATCTGCGTACGTATTGTGGGGCCATACTGGAGGCTGTACAGATATCAAGCGTTCAAAACAAGGGGAGGGGCTCTTCCACAGACATCCCCCCCCCAGTGCAAAACAGCAGCATGCTGAGTAGCCAAGCCCCATTCCTCCCTCTCGCAAATGGTCTCTGCAAAATATCCAGACTGAAAGGTTCAACCATAGTTGTATCGAGAGTATTTTTTAGAAAACATTTTCCTAACTTTTTTAATTAAAAGGTGGTAGGATGGAACCACTGCAGCCTAAAAGGGATGAAAGGTTGGGTGGGCAGGCGGGGGGGTCTCGTGACGGAGGCAGCTCGGTAGCTCTTTCTTGCCTCGGCGCCATCCATGAGGCCTCCAAGAGGACCTGAAAGGGGGCAGCTGTTGTGCCCCCTGGCTCATGGCCCCAAAGAGGGGGCAGCCTCTGGAGAGAAGGCTACTCTGGGTTTAGATCATTCACAGCACCAAGAGGACCGGAACCTGCCTCCTACTGTGGCTGCCTTTGCAACCCGGGCCCATCATCCCCTCCCGCACCAATTCTCCCTGGGAGAATTTCTTGGCAAGACGATTGTTTAGCTTTGGAGAACGTTCTGACCGTCCCAGTCAATTTTCCCCCAGCCACCCTTGCCAACCTGCAAATCATGCCAGGAGGCCCAGCCAGAGAACCGAAGGGCAGGAACTCCCAACCAAAACAGGCTGGCATTGGCAAGGTGGGGGCCAGCCAGGCTGCCCCCGAACTTCTCCCTAAGAGAAAGCCTGGTTCCCTCCACAGTAACGGCTTGTTGGGAAAGAAGGGCGGGACGGAAGCACTGGCAGGGTTCTCCTCCAGAGAGCCAGCGACTGAGTGGGCGGGGTGGGGGCCAGGCTGCTCAGCTTCCTTTCCGGAGGGGAGAGGGGAAAGCGGACGGGCGTGCAGAGGGGAAGCACAGAGGCCATTCCAGATTCTTCTACCTGTTTATTGTGAGTGGGGGAGGGGAGCCAGAGTTCAGTCCCAGTCTCCCCCATCGCCTTCTGGGTTGTCATCTCGGGGGGGTTCCTGGAACTGGATGTTGGCCAGCATATCCCGCATTGCTGCCATCAGCCGGTTCACTCCCTGGTTGAGGTTCTGCCCGGCACCCGGCTCGGCTTCTCCTCCGGCGCGAACTTCCCCCTGGGATGCAGGGCAGGGCAGAGAGGCACCCAGGCAGGTCAGTCCTCCGGAAGCCTCTTTCCCTGTCCCCAGTGGCTTGATTTGGTTTACCTAGACAACTTCCATGGCCACCCATCCCACCAGGGGAAAATGCAAAACCACAGCAGACAATCTGGGCACTCGCAACTCATACAAGCCCCAGAAACCACCAGGCAGCCAGGCTCACCGAGCCTCTGGCCCAAATATGGGGCTGGTCCACCGCAGCTCCTCTAGATCTATCCCAAGGCTTCCGCTGGCAGGATCTTCCCCTCTGCTGCCCTTCATCCCACAACCTGGCCCACAGAGGGGCACCAGCCCTGCGCACCCCCAGGCGTGCTCTGGACACACCTGCTATTGCCCTGGTCAAGCTCAAAAGGGCATCTTACCTGCAAGTTGAAGTTTGGCAGCAGTGAGCGAAAAAAAAGGGATAAAGTGCTTTCGTTGGCTGGATGAGTCGCCCTGGAAAGACAGAGGGAGGTGTGGCTGAAAGGCTTGGAGGGTCTTGCTTGGGGGGCCTCGGGCAGCCTCTCAGCTTATGCTCAAGACTGGTCAGCCAAGCAGCGCCTGGGAACTGCCACACGCGCAAGAGAGCTGAGAGCCAGGAAATACCTTTCGGGTCTCGTGTATGAAACAATCGAGTCCAGGGGTGGCAGAGGATCGAATCCCATGATGGGCTGGGAAGTCACTTCCTTGAGAGAGGAAAACAAGAGGTCAGGGGCCACTATTGTCCAGCCTTCATCTATTGCGCCGTTGGATAAGGCATCTTTACAACCCCCGAGAAAGGTGGGCGTGCGCTCCGAAAGAAAAGCACAAAGGAAGACCAAAAGGGGCCAGCCAAGCCAGACACGAGGACGGAGGATGGCCAGCTTGAATGGAAACATTTCCAGGGAAGAAACAGTGAACCGAGGATGGCTCCGTGGGAAGCCGGCGGACAGGAGAGAACATGAGAACCAGTTTGGCCTAGTGATGAAAGCATCAGGCTAGAAACCAGGAGACGGTGAGTTGTAGTTCTGCACTAGGCGCAAAAGCCTGCTGGGTGGCTCTGGGCCAGTTCCTCTCTTTCGCAGGGACTGTTGTGTGGAAAAGAGGAACAAGTATTGTGTGTGTTGGCTGCCTTATTTACAAAATACACTTCAGACACCAGTGCCAGAGCTACACCAGGGACGGAGGGCAAGAGAAGTTGCTGTATGTGAAGAACAAGAGCCCGCAGGAGGGTCAGGATGAGGGCCCAGGCAGAAGCATCAGATCCTCACCGGAGGTAATGCAGCTGTGGCTTCCCTGATCTCCGAGAGGATCACGTGGCGGTAGACATTCCTGGGTGCATTTTGGTATCTTGCCTTTCGCCTAGAGACAGACAGAGACGGGGGGAGGGGATGCCAACAGTCTCCTCTCGCCCAGAGCTTCCTCTCCTGGGTGCATGAAAGCAAAAGCACCCGAGTCCTCCTCCCTTTTCTGCAGCAGCCACAAGTCACACGCTGAGCTTATGGTGGGAGAATGGGCAGCGCTGAACGTCCTGAGCAAGAGCAAGGAGGTCAGTCGCTCAGCAGGGAAAAGGCACCAGCAATTGCCCAACTCACTTTTGTTCTGCCTCCTCCAGAAAGGGCTCCTTGGCATCCACCAGCCGCAGCACCGTGTGGACGTTGGTCTCCAGCCAGGCCATGATGGCCAGGTCCTTCCAGAGGGCATGGCTCCGCCCCAGGTAGAGGGAGAGCAGCTGGCTCAGTGCTGATGGCACACTGGGGAGGGGGGGGGGAAAGAGATGGCTTTTAAGAAAACCGGTTCTGGGGGATGAGATGCTGGTTCCACCACTGGTTTGGTGCAGCTGGTTTTGAAACCTTTCACACCATTCCCCTTGCAGAAGGTGCAAGGAGGCCGAGGGGGAAGAGGAGTTCCACAGACTCCTTGTAATGACAGGCCATCAGCCTCATCCCCAGCAACTGCCAAGGAAAGTTGCCTGAAGTTATTAGAAGTAGCATTTGCTTTCTGCCTCTCCCACTGGCAAGATTTCATTTATCCTCCTCCTCATCAATTTCTGGCTTAAATGGCTTTTTTGCCATCCCCACTTGGGAGCTCCTGTCCATAGTGGCTCTCCATGTCCCCCAAGAGGCACAACCGGGATCCAGCAAAGTGTCCCCCCCTTACCTCAGCTGGGCTTCCAGTCCAAAGAAGGCATGGGAGGTGACCATGGGGTCAGGTTGCACACTGCATCGGTCCAGAAGGGGCATCAGGGCTGGAAGGGGGGGGGAGGAGAGAGTCAGGGCCTTCCCTGGAGGGCAAAACAGCTCAGGCCTCCTGGGGGGGAGGGGGGCTAATGAGGCACAGAAAAGGCCTTCAGTCTCTTTGTTCAGTTTGGGAGGCGTGTGTGTGTGTGTGTGTGTGTGTGTGTGTGTGTGTGTGTGTGTGTGAAGACAGATTCATCTTTACTCATGTCGGAGATGTGACATTTGGTGCTTTCCTTAATTGCAACTCACTCCCACCCCAGGGGCCCCTCTTCCTCTCTGCCGCTCCAGCCTGGCATCTGTACGGGAGCCAGGCGGGGCTCACTTACCACTGGGGAACATAATCAGGGCCTGCTGAAGGAGGCCGTCCGCTTGCTCACGGGCTCTGCGTTGCTCCGTTTCAGGCAGATCTTCCTGCTGGCTCAGGAAGAAATAAGCCAGAGGGACGGAGAAGGCAAAATTGGGGAGCTGGCTCAGATTCCGATGACCCTGAAGTGGGGGAGGGGGGGAGGTGAGGAAGAGGAGGCACTGATGTGACAAGTTTGAAGAGGCAACTCCAGAGTTCTAGAAGAGAGGTGGGGAAGGCAGGGCTGGAAGCAGGGCTTGGGTCTTCAGAAAGCCCTCCCCCCAACATTGGGGAAGGCTCTGAGCATCTGTCCTTCAGGGGGCAGCAAGAGGACAGCCACAGCTCTGGCCAGTTCCGTCTGCCAGAGACTCTGCAGAGCGGCCACTGCTGCTGGGGTAGGAGGGGGCAGCTCACACCCTTGTGCCTTTCAGAAGTCCAGGCAGAGCCTTTGGCAAGGGAGATCTACGTGCTTCAGCTTCATCCCCCAGCCAAAAGCCCAGGAAGATTTCAAAATAGGGCAGGCTGGCCTTAAAGCAACCTGCTGGAGTTAAAAACAGGAGCAGTCAGCACTGATACTGCTCTGGGGCTGTTAATTGTTTTAAAGCTCTCGAATTGAGAGATAATTAACAGGAAGCAGCTACTGGGCTAGAAGAAGAAAACATATCGGGGCACTAGAGAGACGGTAGAAATCCCTCTGGCCCAGAAAGGGGGTCTCTCCCCAACAGGGGAGGGAGGGCACTGAACTGTGCAGGCTGCACCAATCCTTTGAGGACCGGCCCCGTGTTTCTGCGGGGGGGGGGGGGGCGCTCCAGCTGCCTTGGGCTCTTCTGCCCCCACGAGGCCCTTACCTCCCATTCCCGGAACATGCGTATCAGGAAGGCGTATTCCCTTGCTCGGAGCGACAGCAAATCCACCATCAGCAGCATGCCTAGCGGATCGTTCTCCGGATCGAGACTTGGGGGGGCGAGGGGAGGGTAGATAAGAGGAATGCGACTCTTTCAGGACCCTGTCCAAAGGAACGCTCACTGGCCTTTGGCGGAGGGAGGAGCAGCTGGCCCACCGAGAAGGCCGCTAGAAGAGCTTCGGGGCTCCTCTTGATGACCCGCTTTGGGAGCCAAACATTCCTGTCCCAAAGTGGAACTGAAAGAGCAGCCCTCACCTCAAGACGAGCTTGCAGACCTCCAGGGCAGTCCGGGGACAGCCTCTTCTCTCCAGGGAAAGCAAGTGCTTGAAGAGGGCCAGGTAGAAGGCTCTGTGAGGGACACCGGAAGGGGAAGGACGTGATTCTGGGGAGAGGAATGGGGACGTGGAGCCTGGCCAAGCAGCACCTGGCGATCACCGGCCAAGAAGCAGCCGCCTCCTCCAAGCCTCCAGGGGGGCACCCACCTGTTCTCCGGGTGGCGGTAGTCCAGCCTGCAGGTGCCGCTGGTGAGGCTGAAGACAGGGTGGAAGGCGCACTCCAGGGTGTAGAGGGCTCTCTCTGCAAAAGAGGCATTGCGGCCGACACACTGGCAGCCACCAGCTGCTTTGCTGGCCCAGAGCTTTCAAAGTGATGGAGCTATTTTTTCAAACTCCGTACCCCAAACTCTCCTCTTTTTACGGGCTACACTTGCCCGATTCTTACCAATCAGGTCTCTGGCCATCTCCTGGTCTTCCTGCATCCGGCACACATCACTGAGCTGCAGAAGTGAGTCCACATGGTAAGGATTCATCTGGAGCAGCAGCTGAGAACAACAAAGAGCGACACTTAAGGACTCTCTGGAGAAGGGCAAAGCTAACCAAGGGGCTGCCCCTCACACGACTCACTGTTCCCAAATCAGCGTTTGGGAATACTTGAGGACTTCCAAATTCAACAGGCAGAAGAGTTGGCTTCGTGGTCAAACAGAATGCTTGCCTGCATTCCTGGCCCCTATCTAGCCACCGGAAACCCTGGGCCTTCACTTGGGCTTCAGAGCTATCCTCCACTTCTTCCTCTTCACATCCCTCCTCTTACTGCAACCTCTGCTCCATCCACCCTCCGGGTTCAGATTTACTAAGTCCACTTTCAGTAAACTTAATTAAGTATGAACCATTTTTCAGAAGTGAAATATTCATCTTTTAGACATGGGATTAATTTTCAGTGGCACCTCGTGCCTACTTGCCATTGAAATTATGTTGTTTTTCATTGCTACCATCAGTTATGCAAAACGCCCTGTACTGCTTTCTGTGCATTACCGTTTATTGATCCAGGAAAAGCCACCTCATTGCCTCAACGAGTACACTAAAAACAAGTTGTTGTATAAGAAAACCCACAATCCTTCCTGTTTTCCAGGAACGTACGTACATTCCTGTTTGTCTGAGAATCCAAACGTTCCTCAACTGCGATGAATTCCTCCTTGAGGAGCAAGTGTGTGTGTGGGGAGGATCAGAGAAGGCAGAGCCGGGAGTCATTCCTGGACAAAAGGGTTTTTATCTCTCAAACACTCCAATTTCAAAGAGCCACATTTATCCTGGCTGGGGGGGGGGGGGAGGAAAGGGGGAGCTCTCCAAACTCAATGTCTTGATTATTCTAATATTAGGCTAAGAACAAGTTTGGCCTTTCCACGCTTTGTATTTACTATCAAGCTGTTTGCCAGTTAACACAGTTGGACCGGCTCCATAAAAGTCTCAAAGCAGAGCCTGTTCTCTGAAGCCCTGGAGAAACGAGACCCTCCGTTCCGCAAAGTTGGTCAATGTTTAAATATAGCACAAATGTTGGCTTAGATCTCCCCTTCAGCCCCATCTGCAGTCTTCGTCTTCAGCGCTTGGGAAGCCGGGGCAGGAGTCCTCAGTCAGGGACTGGCTTGCTGGGAGGGGAGGGGGGGGGGCTGAAAATGCATGAGGATCACGGGAGCCCCTTCTCTGCCCTAGAAGAGCCGACTGCAGATTCCTTTTCCCCACAGCTTTGAGTGTTCTGCTCTCAGCGCGAGCAGATGCCTCATCTCTTCACAGAGAGGTCCGCATGCGCACATCGCTGGGATGCAGACAGGGCCCCGGAGGCTGAGAGGGCACTGGGAATCCAAAGCCCCCACAATAAAAAAAACTACCATAGCAGGTAGAACCATGTCTCAAGCTCCTTCTATGCTGGTCCAAATCATACACACGTGCACGTCTTGAGAGGAAGATTGAATCAGAAAGCTGCATCTCTTTTTATGATGACATAACATTCTCTCAGAACATCTCAGCTTTTGCCTCTACTCGAAATTAGAATCGTCAAGTGAATTTTGTGTGGCTGAGGTGCTTTGGCACACAAATCAGGCCTCTGCCAGTGGTCTCCATGCAGAGTGGGCTGGACACAGCTGCATCCGGAGAGGGCCAATCGATTCCTACAGCCCACTGGGAATTGTAACACACCCTTTGGAGGGCACCTGCTGTGCACGGCTGGACAATACCAAATCCTGAGCAAGTCCAGAAGTCAAAATCGGGATGGAATAAATTGCTGTAGTTTCAGAGCTGGTAGGTTTGAAGCCATGACTTTGGGCATGCCGAATGAAGAACCTACCACAAGATTGTTTGGATCCATTGATTCCACAGCATCCAAGAATTTGAACTGCACCAACTGGTATTCCCGGTTGTGCTCAAAGGCAAAGTGTTGTTCTCCACGCCTTGTTTCCAACAGAACCATGGATATACCTGGAGAGATTTGTTGAGGGAGGGAGGCGGGGGGGATGGAAGAAAGAGGGTGGTCAGCCACAATGGAATGGTAATCTAGAATCTAGAAAGTGAGTATCTCACTGTTTCTCAACTTTTTCTACTTTAGAATACGTGAACTTCAGCTCCCAGAATTCTCCAGCCAAAGTGAAGAATACATATTATGTATCTTAAAGTTGGCGTGGTTGAGAAACATTGGCCTATCTATTTGGAGAGAAACTAAACTCTAGAAACAGGAATGCTAAGCCTGGGTTTTTTCACCCCCTTTCCAGTTCGATCGCCAGAATTACCCTGACTCTGAATGCACGAGTCCAGGTCTGAACTTCACTTGCAGCCCCCATCCATATTCCCAAGCCTGTGAGATCTCATCGTGCAAGAAATATACACCTCCAAGCTAGAAGAATCTAGACGGTTATGTGAACATTTCCATCTATTGTTTCAGTGTAAACAAATCTGGAATTCTCCTACGCAAAGCTGGAGAACAACAGTATGAACAGCCCAGAATGCGGGCACTCAAGGAAGGAAGTATTCCTACAATTGTGAGACAACAACTGGTGCCCTACAAAGCCTCTCCTTTCACTGGCATCAGAAGAGAAGTTGCTGGCTTGTAATGCACCCATGATATATTTGCCTGCTGTTCAGCTCTGCTACTCAGTACCCAACATGCCATCAGAACAGACAGCAGCCTTTTCCCAGTCCCAAAGTCAGCCGAGGCGCCTTTGGTGCAGGAGCCTTTGGGAAGGCCTCTCACCTGTTTTGCTGTGACGTGGCCAGGTGTCCTTGGGTGCTGCCAACCATGTGCTGCGTACATACTGGCGCTGCCTCTGCCTTGGCCTGGAAAGAAGGAGCGCACTTTAAGATGGGAATTCATACATCAAAGCCTTTATCTATATTCTAGTTGCTAAGCAGCTGCAACAAAGCCCACATGGGTGATGCAGTTGTTTTCAAAGTCCTATTGATGCATCCTGACCCCCCCCACACCCCCCCCCCAGGCAATTATCAGTCCTTAAAATAAGCATGGCCTTGTTTTGGGAAGGAGAGAACATGGGCTTCCTTACTGGGAAAATGCAACTGTCTCTATTCTCCATCCAGGAAGTACTGAAGTTAGCATTGCTAGAGCACCACCGCTCGACTGAGCGCAAAGATTAAATAGATGCAAGAGAAGAGGGAATAACCACATCTAAGGTCGAGGCATGTGCTTGTCCTCACATGCATGCAATGACTGTGAGAAAGGCAGATTCAAGTCCTTGCCCGAGTTCATCAAAGGAACCAAGACCAAATGATTCCTCCCCAGCAAGACACCAGTGAAACCACAGCTTGGCGCCTGCATCCTGCGCAGGGCCACTTGCTGGACCTTCCTCGAGACAAGCAGTCCGCCTGTGATGGTAAAGAGCATCCCAAGAATGGGTCAAAGTCCCTTCTGCCACATCTGAACGCTATAAAAACTCTCCATCCAGAACTACCATGGTCCCAGAGCACCTCAGAGAGATTCCCAAACTGATCCTTCCCTGGAGGAGGCTTACGGATCGGGAATGTACCATTTCCCTTCCTTCCACACACAAAGACTCCCAGGCAGGGTGAGGCAGCCCTGGCCCCAGGCACAGCTCAGTCAAGAAAATGGCATTCTCCCCACAATGTTTCCCCGGATCGTGACTGCTGTGGCCAGATGTTTTGCTTTCCCACACAATCTAGAGACACAACACTGGACCTCACCTCTGATCTCCCAGAACTGCCCGGGCCCCGAAGTATCTCTTCAGCTCCGTCTCTGGATTTAGGCTCCTAGAAAGTTGGGAACACAAATCTTTCCTGTCATTTAATGCCCACATCTTATTTGATGCAGAGAACATGTTGTTGTGTCTAAAGCCTTGCTCACTTAAAGCCATCAAAATGAAGATACAATATGCTTTTATTTGCATGCAAGCAATAATTGTCTACTGGCCCCTCAGCCAAGCTACGCACTGTGCTGAATGGCCATGAGCAAAAGCAGAACCAGAGCTTCTACGCCTTTGGCCCCCTACGTCGCGAAGGCGAGACAAAGGAAAAATGCAGACGCAGCAGAAATTACAGCACGATGTTGGAATACTTTAGACAAAGCCCTCTGTATCACAGCAGCATCGATCCTTCCTACTAGGTCAGCATGCCAGCCATACTGTCTCAGAGATACGGCCAGTGAATAGAAGGAATCTGGTTTACAAAGCCACAGGTCCCCGACCGATTCTTTTCCTTCTCACCACTCAGGGTCAATTCAGCTTCCTTTAAATGTTTTTTTCAGAGGGGCACTTTAAAGAAATTCCTACATGCCAGGGGCATCTCATAGGATTGAAAGCAAATATAAAAAAATACCACATATAAGTTGTTCCTCTTGAACTTTCCCTTAATTTAAGCTGTCTAGAGCAGAGGTCCCCAACCTTTTGGACACCAGGGACCAGTTATGCGGAGAGAGGTTTTTCTGAGGACCGGAGGGGGTGTGGTTTTGTGTGCTGCCTGCATCCTGTGGATGGGGCTTTCCTTGTTTGTGCGGCCAGGTTGCTGGTATGCTGCGGCCCGGTACTGGTCCATGGACCGGGGTGTTGAGGATTCCTCATCTAGAGCCTCAGCACTGATGTATAACCTAAAACCGATCATTTTACCTATAGCGCAAAAAAGAGGGTTCTCCCACCACCACTGATGGACATTTGGTCTCTTACCTGTGTTCAATGTACAGCAGAGGCCGATTATCTGTGACCAGCCTGCTCTGGCTCTGGCATGGGGGCCCACTGGAGTTCTCAATGCTCAGCAAGATGCTTTCAATATTTTCCACTTGGTCATCATCTCCAAGGAACTGTTGAAAAGCAACAAAATGAGCAGAAGAGCTTCATCCTTCTCAGAGAAAATCCATGTAAAGACAAGTCTTAATGTTCTCTTGCAGGCACCCTCATAATGGTCCTCTTCCCTTTAATACAATCAACACCTTATGGAATCATAGATGCCCCATCACTGAACATAGGACAGCCATTTGTCCAGGATTGTCTGAGAATCTGCCCCAGATAGGGTTCAACTACTATAGGTCCAGGGCCCCTTTCAACCCTTGGATTCTGCTTGAGCTTGGTCTTTCTTTGTTCCCTGAACTGCAAGCTCTTTCTAGTGACTGAATAGCCAAGATTCTGTAGAGCTGTAGTTATGATTTTGTAAGGGTAGCATCATTTAATTCCAAAGGAAGTCTCAAATTCCTGGCAGCAAAGGGAATAACCATGACTTTTTCTACATGCCTCAACTGGTTTAATTCATTCAGCATTTCTGTACAAGTGCTCAATCCCCAAACCTAATTCAGTTTACCAGAGCCTCGCTTGAAGGATTCTTCTTATTCTTTCTTTTCTTCTTTTTTTTTCGTGATTTGTTGTTTATAGTAGACTTTTAAAGATAAAAATAAAAGGTTGAAAGATGCATATAGTGAAGCACACATCAAAAGTACAAATTTCAAACAAGTTATCTAAACCAGGAAAATATCTAAGTTTCTGTTTAGGGCAGGGGTCAGCAACCTGAAACAGTGAAAGAGCCACTCGGAACCGGTTGCCTCACAAAAGGAAAAACTGGGAGCCGCAACAAATGTGTGCGCATGTGCGTACATGCGTGCATGCGCAGAACAGGGTTTGAGTGAAGAGTGGAGCCAAGGCGAGATATGCACCTACCCTGCATATTTGAATTGATTGGTTGAACTTTTTTAGTCCCACTTTTTTTTGGGGAGGGGGACTGCACGTGGTAGAGGACTGGGAGCCGCAAGAGACGGCTGAAAGAGCCACATGCGGCTCCGGAGCCGTGGGTTGCAGGCCTGTGGTTTAGGGGCTGTAGTCACAAATACCCAAAATATGTGCCAGCAGATAAAAATACAAATAGCAGCCAAGCAATATTATAAACTATCAGTGCCAGAATAGCGGGAAATGGAGCCCTTCACACACCCAGGGGCACAGAAAGACCCTCAAGACCCTTTGAAAGGCCAGCAAGGTTGGGGCCATCGTGAACTCAGGAGAGAGATGTTCCAGCGGAAAGGTACTATGGAAGAAAAGGCACACCTTCTGCTCCCCACCATTCCTTAGCCCACGGGACCAGGAGTTTGCCCATCCTGCCAGACTGGATTGGATGGACATAAACAACCAGTAGACAATCCTTCAGATAACCAAACCATGAAGGACTTTAATGGTGACAAACAGCATCTTGAATGGCATCTGGCTACCAATGCAGACCCTGGAGCAGGGGTGTTACATGTGCCAAATTATTGATTGCAATCTGTTACTATTATTATCATGAAGCTGAGCTGTTTGTATGCGCTTTTTGTATAGTTATGTTCAAAACCTGTTCTACAAGTTGCTTTGTTTTTCATTGATGATATAAAATCAGTTTTAAACAAAAGTAGGCACCATCGTTTTCTACAGGATACTTGCCATTTGGTCCAGCTGTTCCACCTCTACCCCCTCCTCCCTCTTGTCGCTCTCTGGGCCTTCAGGTTCGGCCTCTTCAGCTGCTGGGTTGCCTCCTTCCAGCAGTCGGGAGTCATCAGCCTCCTCTTTAGACATCAGGTCCTCATCCAGTCCTTCACTGTTTATCTGCATAGGTTAAAAGTTCCCCAGTGCACAAGCAAGCCTGTGGCGTAACCCTCATTTGGTTTCTCTTTCTCTGTCTTAACGTTACAAAGGAGAACCACCTAAGAAGGGTGGCCAGCAGCAGGATCAGGAGTGCAAACAAGAGGGCAGTTTTTTCCCCACCAGCAGGGAACTGACCCAGGCAGAACTCCCCCTGGGAGCAAACTTTCGGGAGACACCCCAGTGCTACCAACTGACCGCAGCCAGCCGCAAAGGGCTGGAGCTGCCACCCAACCCGCTGAAAGGCACCGGGAGGCCCCAGCCACTCTATCCACACACACCCCCGGCCTCGGGGGACCGACGCGGCTCGGGGGCCGGGCCAGCCGGAGGACGCCGCCCGGCTGCTGAGGGTCTTCGGCCGGGCTGCGGCGGGTCCTCACCAGTTCGAAGGGGTTGGCCACCCGCTCCAAGGGCTCCCTCCGCGGGCCCCGCCGCCGCCTCCCGCCGCCGGACACGGGCAGCAGCTGCTCCTCAGCGACCTCCTCATCCTCGCCGCCGCCTCGCGGCGTCTCCTCGCC
Organism: Vipera ursinii; assembly: GCF_947247035.1. Classification (NCBI taxonomy): domain Eukaryota; kingdom Metazoa; phylum Chordata; class Lepidosauria; order Squamata; family Viperidae; genus Vipera; species Vipera ursinii. Next base: position 22,553,777 of record NC_139520.1, on the reverse strand, counting down.
CAGCAGCCCCTGCCCGCGCCACTCGCCCCGCAGCCGCCGCAGAGCCCGGCGCGACATCGCCGCCCGCCGCGCCGGAAGCCGGGGAGAGAACCCGAAGGAGAGCAGGGCGCCCGTCTAGGCACCGGCCCGTCGCGCTTCCGCGGCGGCGCCCACGCATGCGCGGCTCCTCTTTCCGAAGCCCGGCCCGCTCCGCGGAGGCCGAGGGCAGCTTCCTCCGCCGGCGGTGGCCGAAAGGGCGGGCGCCTCCTTCCTTTGGGCTGCGGGACCGCCCGCCAGGGACCGCCTCCGCCCCGCGGTGATTCGTGACTCAGGCGGCGAACGTGCCCATTGCCCGGGCCTTCGTTGGCCTCTCAACAACAGCCCCGAGAGGTGGGTCTGGCCGAAAGAGCCTCCCCCCCAGTCACCCAGCCGGCTTCCTGATTTCTCGGCCAGCCCTGCCCCCTGCCCCGCTCCCGTCAGGCCTTAGGAGGGTCGGGCTGTGGGTCCCGTCAGCGGGGGGTCTGGGGAGATCCTGTAGAGATCGCTGTAGAGATCCTGACTCTGCTGGCTTTTCGCAAGAGCCTGGAAAGGTGGCTTTGCCGATGGTCCTGAGGATCCCAGGCGTGGTGCAGGACCAGTTAAGTGGCTGCAGTATTTTGGTGGCTGTGCTTGTCTCAGCTGTGAGTTTAATGCCTTTTATGATGGTTGTTTTTATATTGTTTTTAAATTGCATATTTGTGGTGTAATTGCAGGTGTTTGTAAGTCTCTGAGAGTCATACATATGAGATGGGTGGCTATATAAATTGGAATAAATAAGGCTGAATTAAATGATATTCTACATAATTTTATATTCAAGAGCTGAGTTGGCAGATTTCAGGCTGCTGTGTAACTCTAAACATTGAGAAGTTCATGAGCCAGATCTTCAATATTCCCAATCACCTCCAACCCTCCTTTATAGCAGTAGAATTAAGGAGATGACTTTGTTGCAGCCCTATTAAACAATCCTTGTGGATCTATTCAAATTGAGAAGTTTCTGCCGTATTGTTCTTCTGGAAAGAGAATAATAATAAGAGTTGTCACAGATCAAATCAAACCTTTGTGTGACTCCTGATATCTGGAGTGCCAAATGGGAGCCTAGAATAAGCAAGCACACTTTCCAAAGCTCCTGTAACCATCTCTTTGGATTAACCTTGCAGCATACATTGTATATGTGCTGTGAGAGTAAAATAAGTGGACAGAGGGCAAAAACCGGAGCTCTGCTTTAAACAGATATCAACAAGCTCTTCCATCTGGAATTTTAGGAGGCTTTTGCATCAGCCTCAAATTCCCCCTCCCCTTCAGATGACTGATGCTGAGAAGGGAAATTACTACTTGGGAGCAGGATTTACAGAGGAACATTACTAGGTCTGCTTCACATTTTATTTACACTTCTTTAAATGGTAGCATGACACTTCTTTGTTGTGCTACAGACCATAAAAGGCTAAGGGGGCGTGGCAGAGTCTTTCCTGCACCGAAGACCCACTTTGCAAACTCTTAAAATATATAGAGTTCCCAGCCCAAAAAACCCTATCAGAATTACATAAGTCCCAGAAGGAAGAGCAGGGATTGGATCTTATTCTTGTGCAGCTGGGAAGGGTAAATAGGAGGGATGGAGGAAGTGGAATTTTCCTCCAATGGGATTTTCCCATGTATTTCACCAGAAAAGATAGATAGGGCAGCCTAGAAAAGTCAGTGCCCTCCTAACCTTACCCAAGCACTCCGAATTTGTTGGCGATGTCCATTTTGCTCTCCCGAGTTCATGGTGACCTAACCCCAACCCTAGAGGCTCGCTTGTTCTCTCACAGAGTGAGCTTCTGTAAATACTGAAGGCAGGGTTGGATAAAGTGGACAGCGACTGAGGTGGGAGAGGGATTTGAAGATGATGGAATAAAAACCTGGAGGGAAGTCTTTTGCCCTTCTGGCTGATTATGCTTCCCCCCACCTCCACATGCCAGTTCAGCATTTGGGATCATTACCAAATTTTAACTTCGGGAGGATTTCCTGGGGCTGCCAGAAAGAGCCGCTAAGTCAGGTTAACCAGGCCTGCCTGTGTGGCTACTCATTCTCCAGAGGCAGCAGCTGCAGAACCCCCGCTTCACTCCCTGGCATGTGGCCAGTGTCTGGCAGAGGCGGTGGCTCCAGCTGGAACTCGGTCCACTCACAGCAGGACGGGTGTTTGACAGAGGGCCCACCTTCCAGGCTTTTACTTATCAAGTCAGTGAAAAGAGGACTGGAACCGACCTTCTCCGAAAGCTCATGCCGGACACCACAAGTTGGGTTGTTAAATAAGCTGTAAAGTATCCACACCATGCTAGGCCACTAAACAAGTAGCCACAATTTACTTTGCAGTTTACACAGCTCAGTGCAATGTATAAGTGTGGCCCTGTTTATGTAGGAATCAGGATTTCAGTCCAAGCCGCCTCCACAAAGATCCTGGCAGCCTTCACGCAGCCAGCAGTCAGCTATCCTCCTCCCTAAGCAAATTGCTCTCAGAAGCTGGGAACAGGTGCTCTTTATCTAAATTCTTACAAAATTATTTATTATTGGCTGTACAAATAAGACACACTCCTGTAGAGGGAGAATGAGAGGGAAATGGCGCCCTTTTTCATAGTCTTCGTAGGAGACTTGCTTCGTTCCTTGGTCTAGGGAAAGACAACTAGCAAGAGCCAAAGAAATGGCAAGGAGCAGCCAGCAGCTCCGTAAGGTGCATTCAGCAGCAGGCAGGTGGCTGGGAGGGCGCCCGCTTTGCAAGAAAGCCAAAGGCTGAAAGAACGTTTCCTTCAGAGACATCAGCAAGGGGTGCGGAGCTTCTCCGGGGGGGGGGAGGAGTGGGGAAAGCAGCAGGGAAGGAGCTGGCCTCTGCCTGACAGCTCACCTTCCTGCCCACCAGTGCAGCTGACCCCTGGTGTCCAGGCTCCCTCTGGCTGACCTCCAGGCTGGGTGGTTTCAGCAAAGTTCTCATTTGCCAATGAAGGGGGTTGCCATGCTGATCAGCTAAAGCAACTTATCTGCTGTATAAATATAGAGTATCTATAAGTGTGTCTGTGTATACGGTATGTGTATATGTATGTGTGTGTGTGGTGTGTGTATATATGTATATGTATATATGTACGTGTATATGTACATGTACATAAGCAGCAGGCAGGTGTCCTTGGAAGATGGAGTGGGCTGGATAAGGAAGGTGGGAGCCAGCAGACCCCCAAAGCCGTGTTTCATCTGCCAGAGAATTGTGGCTGCCTGGCCTTCGAAGGTTGAATGCTGGAGTTGGGGGGCACGTTGAGGGGATGTTCCGGGCGCCTCTAGCTGGACGAGATGCACAGGGATTGGGTTTTGCGGCTCCTCCCCAGCTTGGTGTTGAGAATGTCCATGCTTTTGCGGCTGGAGCTGACGACATCTGTGACAAAGCCAGAGCAGTCGCGGCAAACGTCCTTGAGCAGTGACCCATGAGCATAGATGCAGGGGAACTCTTCTTCCACGCTGCGCCAGTGGGTGCCCTGCAGGGAGCTGGAAGGCAAAAACAGGGCGCTCTGACTGGGGTCCTTGCTCTGGGGCAGCTATGGCCCCTCCCTCCCCCCCAGGGCCAGAGCAACCTCAGCTGACAGGCTTTACTTGGTTCCAAAGTCTGTGTCTCCAGGATTAGGAAGCACTTAGGGTAACTGGCTGGGATACCTAGCTTGCTTTATGGGATATCCTTAAACCATGCTTTAGAAGGTCCTGCCTTACTATTAGGTCTGGATCTTGAGGGAGATCAAGGTTATGCATTGCACAATTGTTAAACTATTTGAAAGAGCTGCACATCAGCCGGGAGGTCTTTCACAGACTTTGGATCCCTTCCATTTCTGAAGCCAAAAATCTCTTATCCATGAATGAAAAGGAGATGGGGGCATATCTTTGGCTGATGCCATATTTAAACTATTGTTGGTTGGTGTCTTAGTATGGGCAAATGCAACAGTTGTAGTTTGCAAACCTATATGACCGTGGTTCAAACCTCAGACTGTAGAGAATTGAGGTCCTCTGCCTGCAGGCACCTGCCTTAAACCTCTGCTGGGACTGCAGCCCCCAGAATTCCCCTTCAGCTGACCTGTCCCAAAGGTGCTTTTCACGAGGGCAGCTGGACTTTGTTTTTCTTTGAAGACGTTTTGCTTCTCATCCAAGAAGCTTCTTCAACTCTATTGGCTGACCTGATTGGTTTGAAATTCTGATAGCTGACCTCTCAGCCTGTCTAGCAATGGAGTCAGAGACAGCTGCCCAAGACGATTGGAGCAGAAAAAGTCTGGATCTGCCAACCTCAGCCTCAGGACTCACTTGCTTTACTCCTGACTGGCTTGCTGCTGAAGGAGCATCTGCACATCCTAAACGGCGGAGGAGGAAACAGAACAGGAAGAAGGAAAAGAAGCACCACCTACTGGAAAGTCTCCTGCCGGCGGGCTGCGGAGCCCTTGGCACCCAGAGAGCCGTGCAGAGTCTCGAAGCCCAGGGCGTAGACAGGGATGTGGGCGAGCTTCTTCGAGGGCATCTTGATCTGGAAGGGCCAAGCAGGAGGGACTCAGTGGAGGGCTGGGCTGCACCACCCAACTCGCCGGAAGATTGCCCCGAGGGATTTTGCCTTGGCTGTGGGGAAAAGCCCTTACCTTCAGGCTGCAGGAGCTGCAGACGGACCTAAAAGCAACGGAGGCAAGAAAAGGCTCAGCCGGGAGCCCCATTCATCCCGTGGCCTCCCCAGCGGGGTGTCTGCTTACCTCTTGCAGAAGAGGCAGGTTGGGGGCCAGGAGAAGAGCGGAAACCTGGTTTGGCAGCAGCAGCAGCTCTGAGCCAGAGGAGAGACAGTCAGCAACAGCTCCTCTGGGGGAAGGCCCTCCCCACATCGCTGCAGCCCCAGGAGCCCCTCTGGCCTCACCTTCCCTTTCTTCAGGCTGGTGTAGAGCTCCTTGCTGTGAAGGAACTTCTCCATCTCCGCCTTCACCAGCACCCGGCGCACGTTGATCATTTCCTCCACCGTGAGCGCCAGGCTTTCTACGGGGTGGCTGAACTCCTGCTGTGGCAGGGCAGAGGATAGGAATCAGAGCTGCCCTCAGCCAAGCCAGCTGCCCAGAGCTCTCTGTCCCAGGCAGAGAGGGCTGTTCAAGTCTACTGCAATTAGGACTCTAGTAGAAACATCAGCCCTCACAGCACACGCCCTTCCTCAGCCGGTCAGATCTCAACAGCCAGGGAAAGCTGGAAATAGTCCAGCATCTCACAAGATTTGGAGAAAGGCTGGCTTCCGTTGGGAAAAAAACAAAGCCTACAGATTCATGCAGAATTGGCCCCTAAGAGCAAAACGTCAAATGGCCCAAAGGAAGACGTGCCACACGCCCAGGTTCTAACTCCAGAAACAGAGGAATCGGAACCGTTGCACTTGCAACCCTCCCGTTAAAGTTCTTCCGTGTTACCATTTCTTGACTCATTTCCCTCTGGGCCGTGTTCCTGGGACAAGGGCCAGGCTTCGGGGGCCCAACCCAGCCTCACTTATCAGAGGCCACGACGGAAAGCACGTGTGGAGGACCACTCCACCCAAGATGCTTACCAGCCACAAATATTTCAAATTGGCATCCGTGACGGGAACAGAGCTGGCCTCCAAATTCTCCTCCACAGAACCGAGGACGTCTTGTTCACGAGGACACGAACCAAGCCGAGGGTGGTAGCGAGCTGGGACCGATCCTGAAGGAGAACAGAAGAAAACCGGCAAGTCAGTATCCACCCAGCAGGGAGAACAGGGCCTCCTGCTTCCCACGAAGACACAAGGTGTGTGTAGCTGAAACCAGAGGCACACCAGAAAATCAACAGCGGCCACACCCAGCCAATGTTCACAAGTGGAAAACTCCTCCAGCACCCGGTGCCCTCCCAGCTGCTGTGCGAAGGAGAGGAACCGATTCCCTGCCCCCCGATCTTCCCAAACTCCTCCTCTCTGGATTTTCAGGTGTCCTCGGAGCGCTTGGACTGCAACATGTCCGCTGGGAAAGACGGCAAGAAGGGGACCCAGAGAGAATGGCTGCTTCCCAGAGCGGGGTTGGGTCACAAAGAAGGGTTCATTTGCCCATGTTTTCCATGCTGGCCCATGCAGTGGACAGGGTACCTGAGCGAGGCCTCAGGTCTGACAGGCTGGGCCTTAAGTGCTCCCGCTGAGGCTCGCTGCTCTCACTTTCACCCCGAAAATGGGCCAGGTCCTGCTCAGAGAAGGAGCGGTCCCGCTTCAGTGGCATCAGGGGTCCCGGCTCCTGAGCTGCCTCCGAGCAGGGAGACTCTTCTTCCTGCCAAAAAGGGCACACTCAGCACGCCTGCAGAAATGGTGGCACTCGGACCGCCTCCCCAGGCGCAGCCCCCCAGGCCATTGCAGGGTGGCATTTCTGCCCTCAAGGGGAAGGAACACTGGAGCCGGGGCACACGTGCACAGGTAAGAGGCCTTTGGGGGGAGGGTGCCCATGGCCCCAGAGGGTGGCAGAGGTTGCCAGAGCAGTAGGTTTGGGGCAGAGGAAGAGAAGGCCAGCAGGATTGGACTGCAAAGTCCGCTCGTGGCCCGTGCCCGTTCCAGCAGTCCGAGGAGCTCATCTTGCCCAGAAAGCAGGAGACAAGGCCCAGCTCTTACTTCAGAAAGCAACATCTCCTCCATCTCTGCCAGCGTGGGTGCCTTCAGCAGGACCTTCGGCCTCTGGCGCTGAGCTGGGGCACCGGACTCTGAAACGGAGAGGTTGATGCAAGAGGTCGACTTCACGTTGCTGGAGCAGGCTTTCACCAGGCAGGGCAAGGAACCAAACCCTGGCAGGGCGAGAGGAGCGGGCACGTTGGTGGCACCATCTCCTGTGCCGGGTATGTAGGAAGCTCCAACCTGGCCTCCCTTCTAACAAGTGGCCCTTAGACCAGCCCAACTTTCCCCAGCCTGGCACTGGACTTCAGGGTCAAAGTGGGTCAAAGCTGTAGGGCTGAAGGATGGGACACCTGAACCATCCCCCCTCTTTTTTTTTAAGGACAGACACACCTCTCTGGTCCTGGTGCTGCAATTCCACAGGCCGGAGCTTCCGTTCCTGCTTGATCTCCTCCAGGATCTTCTCATGGAGGGTCCTCTGCTGCTGAGGCATGGGACGCAGCCGGCGCTCGGAAGCCTGCAATAGGATTGGGAAGCCAGAGAGCTTTGTCCCAACCCTGGAGCTGAAAGTGCATCTTAAGGCCAGCAAAATAGGTCCCTGATCTGCGATGTTCAAGAAGTTACCGCTTAACGGTCAAGCTAGCATGTATACTGGACTGTGACAGTCATAATGTTCACTTGTTGGGAAGCCGAGCAAAACACCCTGGCCAGCTGCTGCCCTCGAGGTTCCAAACAACACGGCTCTGCCAGAACACCCCAGAAAGCAGCCCCAGCAGCTATTTTAAAATAATTGATAATAATAATAATAATATTAATATTAATTATTATTATTATTATTATTATTATTATTATTATTTCCTATTGGGCAATCAAAGCAAGTGACGATCTCAAATAAATGATGGATAGTAGACGTGGTAAAAGCAATTAAGATGATAGTTAGTAAAACTCCCAGAGTCCAACTAAAAATCCTTTCAATCCCACCCCCACTAAAGTACAGAATAGCAGGACGTCGGCTGACCTGTCTCAGAGGCGGACGAGATCTTATGAAATCCAAAATTAGCTCATGGGCGTCCTTCTTCACCCGAGGCGGAATGTCTCCGTCCACCTGATAGATAGCCATAAAGAAGAGTGAGCCACAGCGACTCCTGTTCTCCAGAAGCCTTTAGTTACCTGGGACAGATTTCTGCTTCTTTCCAAAATCCTGTCCATCTTATCTGCTTTTGGGGCGACTTCTGTAAGGTTCAGGGGGAAGGGTTGCCAACACCCCATTTTAAGTGAGGTAAGGGGCCAGGCCCACAGGAAGAAGAAGAAGGCCCCAGAGAGTGGCTGAGCTGCCCAGGGCCATCTGGTGGCCCCAGAGAGGGAGGAGATGGTCCCTGTTCCTCTCACCATGACCTTGCGGAGCTTATAGTTGCGGGCTCGGATGTCCTGCATCAGCATCTCAAAAGGCGTCAGCTGATACTCGGTGGGCAAGGGGTCAAATTGTTTCTGTTGGACCTTCTTGAGCTTTACACCGTTCCGCAGTTCTCGCATGAGCTGGACCCAGAGCCGAGCCTGAAAGCCACAAACCAACAATGCCAGCAGGATTAGTTTCCCCCAAACTGTGCTTGAACCAGAAAAGACGCTGAGGACACCTCGGTGGGTCTTGCTCTGAGAAGCCAATCCTCCTTCCGAGCTTTCTCCAAGGCAAGCAATGCTCCACCCTGGGACTAAATGGACTCTCTCTCCCACAGGCGGCGAAGGTCTTGCTATGGGCAGCCCTGTGAGACTGTTCTCAAGGCCAAACTACAGCCACGACAGGGCATTTACTCAACAAAGCCTGGGCCTTTCTCCAAATGTGTGTGAGGGGAGAAGTGGTTGCAGATGTATATTTAGGAAAAAAACATTTTTACTGAGCTTAAGGTTCACATCAGGTGCACCTAGAGCAGCAAGGGGAGAGGACTGAGCTCTTCCCCTCCATTCTTCTTGCTTCTTGAAGGGAAGCAGTTCCCTACTTAAAATATTTATACCCAGCTCCACCCAGAGATTCCGGGGTACTTAAAAAAGCCCACCAAGTCTATTCCCCTTTTCCCAGCCCGCTCCATACCCAGTCCGTGTTCCTCAGGTTATCCAGCTCTGGTGCCGATCGGTCCCTCAGCTCTTCATCTTCGTCCTTCAGCTTGATTAGCATCTGCATATCCCAAGACCCAGAAACGGGTTAGCCTTGCCTATTTCCATTGTATTAATGGCGGCATAAAAGCTATTGGATTGGACTGGGATTAACTTGAAGAGGCAGCCCCCTAATGACAGGGAAGGATCACCCAAAGTTTACTTTGGGCTGCTGGGGGTGGGGATTAAATCCTTATTCAGCTGGATCTTCTGTGCAAGAAAGGAATGGAACAAGAACTAGCTTTAGCAGGGGAGAGGACAGAGACGGGGCACAAATTCTCCAAATGAGAGTCTGACTGGTAGTTGTGATACTCCACACAAGAGCTAGAAGGCAGGCAAAGAGCGGAGCAGCTCCTTTAAGAACAATCCACAGTGATCAAAACACGTGTGGCTCCCAGCCCTGAGGATGCCCAGGTGGGAGAAGAAGGCAGCAGGTTGACCTCTCCGTGCATAACTTGAGTCTTACAGTTTGCAACTGCTTAATGTAGCTGCATCGTTGAATCTTTGCCTGCTGGCCTTCCAGTTCAGGCACAGGTCTGGGAAAAGCCAGACAAGGTAATGTTCTCACCAGGACGTGTTTGGCCGATGCTCTTCTGGAGCTCCTAGTTTAAGGTCTCCTCGCAAAGAGAGATGAATTCCAATTCTAACCTTCCCAGAAGCTGAGGGCCCCCATCTCTAATTTTGTCTCTCTTTCTGTCACCCGGCCTTTCTCATTTCCACTAGGAGGCCTTAGAATAGAATCTGTTCCCTGAGTGACTCGTTCAGGAGGGGTGGTGGTGGTGGTGGTGGAAATGACTTCTCCATGAACGCTTTTCCACGGGGAAAACAGCACTTTTCCCTGGAGAGCGCTGGGCTGGAGAGTCCCTAATTAGCAGCTGTCATTAGCTACTCAGGGTTCCTCCCAAGAGATGCAGAGAGCAAGCCCAGTTCAAGCAGCAGCCCCGGCTACCTCCATCCCAGGAGCTCTGACTGTGGGAATAGGAAGAGCCGAGCATTCACTGAGCCTCATCTGTGCCATGAGATACCCTGGCAAAGAAATGGTACCCACCCTTCCCCCTGCCTGGCTCTTAGTTGCACCAGCTGTGCAGAGGATAACCCTGATCGGACGCACACTTCTAGAGGCAAGACCTGCAGGGAGACAGCAGGGCTGGCAGCTTGCCAGGATGGAGCATGTTGCCACTCAGCTGCCACAGGAAGATGAAGTTCCTGCAGCACCCACAGTGGCTCATGGCCACGGCTCAGCTGGGCAGCAGCCAGTGCAGAAGGCAGGTCAAGAGCTGCCCATCTCCCTGGTGCTTGCAGACGACTTCCCAGGCCAAAGAATCTAAGGGGCTGAATCTGCCCGTCTGGATCTAATTCTTTGGGGGAAGGATATGGAGAATTCTTCTCAGCAAGAAGGGCCAGAGGATGGGCCTTCTCTGCGATACCTCCTTTTTCTGAAATGCCCTTCCCAAGAGGCATGGGCAGCCTCTCATCCCTGCTCTTTGGTACCCAATTAAAGTCAGTATTCCTCCCACCAGTCTTCGGCCAGCTCTGCTCCCTGGGGTCACTTTAGCCATCTTGGTTATTTCATCCCCATTCCTTGCTGCTGAGAGATCTGTATTCCATCCAGAGTCCTGTGGGACCGGGATGGCTTAGAAATGCTGCTGAATAGGATAAATCCAATTTGCAGTTATCTCCAGAAGCCAAGCAGCCTGGCACGTAGGCCTCACCCAAGCAACTATCTGGGACACAAAAGAGCCTTTTTAACATCTGGGCAGCTGCTGCAGAGATGGTGAGGCTCTCCCTTTCCAGGGGAATCGGGTAAGAGACGCAGGGTTGGACCATCCGCCCCACCTCCAAAGATCACCTTCCCAGCTGCCAACAGGAGGCTCAGGGATCACAGATTCTGCCGCACAGCAAAGGCTCAGGAAAGCCGCATCTCCAGGCGGAGGCCTATAATGCCTGCTTGCTCACCAAGGGCAGCACCTCAGAAATGGCACCCGCAGATGGTCCACGACCCAGGCAAGCACCACTCACTTTCTTGGTGTCCTGGATCGTGGCCAGAAAAGCCTTCAGCTCCACCGTCTCCAGGAACAACGCCCGGCACACCGCCTGGTAGTGAATGTGGGCCTCCTGGGGCTGGGAGAGGCGGGCAGCGCAGAGCTGCATCACTTGGCTGAACGTGCGGACCGCGCTCAGGGCCCCCTTGGCCACCGCCTCCTCCTCTTCCTCCTGCCCGCTGTAGCCTTCGTCCGCAGTGCTGCTGCCAGTGCTGCTGTCCTCAGAGTCGCTGTTGATCATCAAATCGATCAGTCGCTCCAGTTCAGGACTCAGCTCACGCTCCTCATTCTGCTCCAGGCCCCAGTCGAGGGCCCGGTAGATGACAAAGCCCAGAGACTGCACCACCTGCAGGGCAGGGAAGAGGAGGGGGGAAAGATACGGCTTAGCTTACATCCAGCGGGCTGTTTTCTTCAAGTGCTTCATCCACATCTGCCAATGTGATTCCTCTGGAGGATGGGTGGGCACAGTGGCAATGCCAAGTAGCTGCACCCAGGCCAGAGGGTGCCAGGGTGCTCTGACCCTGACAGCTTTGGGGACAGGGGGCAAAATGGGTCATCTGTTCTGCACAGTGCTTTGCTAGGGAAAGTGACACGAGGAAGGTTCAGTAATTAGCTTTATAAGAGACTGTTGGGTGGTTGCCAGCTTTATCCAGTTGCAAAGGCCTGTAAGAAGAGGAGATGAGCACAGCCACCTACCTGTGCTTCTGCTGCAGGTGCCAAGGTCAGCGGGAGCTCTGCAAAGAGAGGACACGGTTAGAAGGTGCCAGTCTCAGAGAGGCAGAGAGTGCCCGGCTTTGTCACCTCTAGGCAGATTTATGCACCACCTATGTATCTGAGCCCATCCTGGACCTGAGAGCCGAGCGAGAAGCAAGCAGGTTTCACACTGATGTCTCTTCTTTTGGTAAAAGGGCAGAGATGCCAAATGGGTAGAGTCTATTTTGGGTGGTTAAATGGGGCATGGTTCACTGTACTTCGGGTTTGGTACACAGAGGCCAGCCATTCACAAAACAAGCATGCCTGTGTGTGCAAATGAGAATTTTTTCCCAGGTTCAATGAAAGCAAGTGGCATGTTGGGTTCACACATGCAGGTGCTGCTTTGAAACCACAAGTGTAAAATATTGCGGAGGGGTGGAGGATGGGAGCTTGGAGAGGAATGGAAAAATGCAGGCGGGCAGAATTTACAAATGGAAGAAGAAGAAGAAAAAAAACAGATTGTAGCCAGGGTAAATGCTATGAAAAGAATAAATGTATAAAGGACTTCTAAAAACAGAACTTCTAAGATACTGGTAAAAGAAACTTTCCTGGTACATTTAAGACCAGTCTGGAAGCCATCTTAGCACATGCATGTACACGCAGCCAGTTCAGACACCCGTTTCCTGCTATTTCCCAATCAATCAACCATTTAAAGTCCCAAATATGTCTCTAGGGAGATGACAAGATGTCCAACAACCCCATTTCACAGCTGTGCAAGATGGACAAATGCATTTGTGCCCAGGGAGACCTCTCTCCCCTTCCTTCTCTCTCCCCAGACCAACCCGGCTCTTCTCTCTAATTGCTGTCTCATTTACTGTATGTGACCGGGAGATGATGGGAAAAGAGACTGAAAGAAGACTCTAGGGGTCACCCTTCTCCAGAGAGAATTATATGAACTGTAGTCAATAAAATGAAGTTTGGCAAAAAAAAAAAAGAAAGAAAAAGATTCGGGCCATTAGGAGAAAGCAGAGAACCACATAATGCAGCAGTGTAAGCAGAGCCAAGTCCTTGGCTATTTTATCTTCCGCTGCCCAACATCACACAGAGCCAAAGCTGCGGGGGGGGGGGGAGCGCAGGCCTTGCAGCTGTACCAGTTTTGTGGGCATCTCTACAGAGGCAGCCTCTTCCGGTTCCTCCCTTCCTGCCATGGAGGCTGATGCAAAGCAGTGGGACTCCCTATCCTAAAGCTGGCCTTACTAGAAGCCGACTCCGCTGAACAGTTGTGACGTACTTGGCATCTCCAACACAATTCCCTCTCAGTTTGTTTCCCCGGCCCTCAGATGGGGAGCAGGTGGCCCTCGGCATCAGTGTGTGCAGTGAAAAAGATGAGCAGATCTTGCACAGCTCAGTGCTCTGGAAAAGCTCTGAGAAATGCCATCCGTTGGGACAGGAGGTGGCTTTCTCACATTTGACTTCCTCTTCCCTGTTCGGATTCACAATCTTAAACTAATCAAAGTTACTATTTGGAAGGCAGAATTCCTGGAATCTTACCACTCACTTTACCAATCTGTAGAGAAAAGCTGTACAAAATGCATTAAATTGGGAGAAATTGCTTTTCAAAAATGATGCATTAGGCACAACTGAAAGAGAAGCACATACTTTTGGATAAATGTGTCCCAAATTAGATACATTTTTGTGCAGATTTAAGAAAAAAAACCTGAAGCAATGAAGCGGTATTTGCTAACAACTGAGTGCCTTTGCCCATGGCTGCCGATGTGCTGCATGCATTTTGATCCACGAATACACCCGATAACAGGCTGGGGGCCAGGAGCAGCCTTGTCTGGAACAGAGGGCTTCTTTCTCTGACTGCTGCTGGAGGAACCCCCAAACTGATGCCGCCTGGACACCCACGCTGCCCGTAGGCAGGAAGTTTGGCGCTGCAATGAGTCAAATGTAGAGCAAGGAAGCCACCGGGTTAGTGACCCTCAGCACCAGCCATGGCTATAACTCATTGGTTGGGCTTTGGCAGAGTGCAGAACTGGCTGGACCAGTTTGGATGGCGGGCTGGGCTGCACTTCTAAGTCAATATTATCAGAAGCAACGGTGGTGGTGGCAGCAGCTGCCAACGGCCAGCTTTCCTGGAAAAGGTTCCCTAACAACAAGCTGCATCCCGGACAAGGGCAGAAGGAAAGAGCCGCCTAAGGAGCGACACTGCTGGCCTCTTGGCCACCCCAGCCATGTGCTGGTCACTGCCCCTCACGTTTGCCTTTGCACTGTTTAATTTAGAACAGAGGGACAAGCAACAATTGCCTCTCCTGGGTGTTGTTGCTTTTAAACACAACTTCAAGATACTCCGAAATAAAACCATGACACGAAAGCACTGAAAGGCCGATGCAGGACTGAAGACTGGCTAAGCCACGACTAAGCCCAAGAGGGAGGAATCAGAGCGGCAACCAAGCCGCAAAATCCAATTTAGCAATAGGAAGAAGAAGAAAAGGTGGCAGTTGTGGAAGAGGAAAGCGGATACACGAGTGAAGGAAGAAAGACTCGTTCCTTGACTGCATGAACAAAAAACTCTGCTCCCGCCTTAGGCAGGGGGTTGGACTAGAAGACCTCCATGGTTCCTTCCAGACCTAGGATTCTATTCTATGAAAAGTTTGGTCTGTTCAGGCCTTGAGTTGATGCCATCAAGGGGAGGACATATGTCCACCTGTGCTTGTCCTTCAATGGGTGGCCTTCTTCAGACGTCTGAATGTAGTGGCCTGCATGCAAAGGTCCTGCTGACTGAGAGAACTGCCACTGTGGAGGCCCTTCCTCAAAGAAGATTGCCTGGGCATTTCACATTTAAGTAGAGCCTTTTCTCTCCCCTCCCCCCCAATAAATCCTCATCTTTAAAGGGTGTTCTGATTTTAACACTGTTTTGCAATTAAAACACTCCGTAATGTTAAGGCCACATCAGTCACCCTGGGATGTTCTTAGCGGATCTCCCTTCCTGGCCCAAGTCCTAATGTGAAGATAACATTGTGAACATCAGGCACAAATGTTGCTGTTGCTTCCCTGCTGCCTTACGGAGAGGCTGGGAAGACCCCGTCGTGGACGTGGCTTTGACACAGCCTCTCCTCACCAACTGCCTGCCCGATGAGGCAGCTGTGAGCATCCAAGCTTAGTCACTTCCTACTCTGGGATGCCACCCAAGGCCCAGATTTGCCACCTGTCCACACTTCTTCCTCTGGGACAATACCACTTCACTCCTACGGAGCAGGAGCCTCCTTGAGGCCCCTCTTGCCTCTTCTCAGAGGCCCTCCGGATTGAGGCCCTGGAAGACTGCAGGTGCGTCAGCCCCCAAAGGCCACCGGCAGTTGGTATAAGTACACACAACAGACACCTGGCAGGGAGATGAAAGAGGCGCTTCTGACCTCTGTGCTCAGGCAGTCAATGAATTACTCAAGGCAAACTAAACCCCACCCAAGTCACTGGGGCAAAGGGGCAAAGGAGAGAGAGAGAGAAAGGCGGCTGTCCGGAAAACCGGAAGCTCCCCGAGACCCGTGACACGGTTTAAGGAAGGGCTCCCCGATCTGCGCTGCTAGGATGTCGCATCTCACGTCACACACGGACCCGCAGGCTGCTTCCCGCCTGCGGGGAAACTGTCGGCACCCCCGCCATTCCTTCCGTTGCTCGGGGCAGCCCTGACTTTCACGGGCCTGCTTTGGAAGCCCTAAAGGACCCCCTCTCGGACAATTTCCTAACCCCTGTTGAATACTCTGCGGGGCGGGCACCAAAAAGGGGCGGAACGCCTTCGATGTGCCAGACCGTCCCGCGGCCGAAGGATTTCAGGGTCCCGGAGGCCAGGGCCCCTCCTGGCTTGGGACCAACTCGGGGCGCCGCGGGCGGAGGGGGGCTGATCGCGACCTCCCGCTCCGTCCAAGCAACGACCCCCAGCGCGGGGCCCTTCCGTGGACGCGGCGCCGGGTCCCCGAAGGGCTTTCGCTCCCCGACGCAGCGGCCCCGCCGGCCTTCCTTTGCAGCCCGGCGCGCTCTCCACGCGGGGCGCCGCTCCCCGCCGCGCCCGCTCCCCACTCACCGGCCTCGCCGAACTCGCCGCGGGCAGAGACGGCGCCGTCCTGGTGCAAGCGGAGGTCGGCGGTGTCGCGGAGGCGCCCGGCCGGTCCCCGTCGGCGGCGGCGCCTTTCCTCGGCGCCCGGCGGGTCGGGCTGGAGCAGCCCGCGGCAGCATTGGAAGCCGACGGCCCACGCCTGCTCCTCGTTGACGGGCTGCTCGTAGGCCTTCAGCACCTCCTCCAGGGACAGCTCCTCCACCGCGGCCCCCGCCGCCTCGCGCCCGCCCCCGCCCGCCGCGGCCCCCGGCCCGGCCCCTGCTCCCGCGCGCGCCATGCCCGCCGCTCCATCACCGGCTCCCGGCGCCGGGACCCATCGCGGCGGCGGCGGCGGCCTCGCTGCTCCTGCTGCGCTTCCTCCTCCTCCTCCTCCTCCTCCTCCTCCTCCTCCTGCTGCTGCTGCCGCCGACGGACAACCTGGGAAGGGGGAGGGGAGGAGGGCTGAGCCAGCCGCCTGTCGCCCCGCCCGCCGGAGGGAGCCGGGCCAGCCCAGGCCGAACGCCGCAGAGCCGGCCGCGGGGAGCGCGCCGGGCGCTTCCGGGCGGCCTCGACCCCGGGCGGCCCCTGCCGGCTGGAGCCTCCGGGAGAGGGGCAGCTGCTCCCCAAGGAGCCTTCAGGCGCCGCTTAGGTGGCCCCGGGAGAGCTTCCCTACTCCGCAGCCCATCCGGACTTAGTCTGGAGTAAGCATCCCCGTGGCCTTAGCTTCTGAGTAAGCCCGAATTCGGAGTGGGAGGCAATTGGAAAGCATTCCTAGTTAGGGGAGGTGGGGAGTGAAACCAACACTGCCGCCACCCCCCCTCCCACCGCACAGCAACATCCAAGGTTGGAGGGGAGGAAAATCTAACTTTCTGTCTTGGGGGGGGGAGTCTGGCTGCAGCTGCCGGCTGAGGTTGCCCCTTCGCTTCCACCCTTTTACTGAATAGGAGACAACTGGCTGGATTCAAAGTTCCCCGTGGGAGGATTCACACTTGACACTAAACCAAAACTGAACCAACCATATCTGAACTTAGTAGAAAGAGTGAGCTGCCTTAATCTCTGGTGCCACCTTTGCAGACTATCACATGCTATTAAAAGGAAGCAGCTTTTGTGAAGTGCAGCTCCGGTTCATGAAAGCCGATGCCTTTTTTTAATCGTGTTAGCCTGGAAAGGACAGAATAGGGGAAGCAGTCTGTCTGTGCTCTGAAGCATCAGCCTTCCCTCGTTAAAAAAAAAGGTTCTGGGGCTGAACCCCGGTGCCTTCCAGCTCCGACCAGGAGGGAGAACTCTTCTTCCAGAGTGGGGCTCATCAGATTAATTTCAGGCCCCACCTGTGAGCCTGGAGGGTCTGCCCCCACAGCAGCTACACTATTTGAAAGCCTCCAGGGAGGCCAAGATTGACTGCCTTGGGTGGGTGGGTGGGTGGGTGGTCCCCCCAGCAGCCAAAACCTGCCCTCCTTTCTTCCCAATAAACTGGGGGAGGGCTGTTTCTTCATACAGTCCAGTGGGAGGCAGGGAAGGAGCAGCTGCCTTGGACCAATCCAATCCTCACCTATTAATCCCTAAAACACATTCCAGTAAAAACTCACTTTAAACCACATTTTCTACACCTGCAGGGAAATGAACTAACGTTTCAGAAACTTGACTCTCCCGCCTAGCTGCTCCCAGTAGTAACAAGAAGAGTCATGAATGAGTTGCTCCCACATAGAAAAAACAAATAATTTGTTCAGAGTTCTCTCCTCCGCTCTTTTCAAAAAGTCCATTCTCACTCTTTAGTTTTTCCAGGAATAACATTTTGTTGCTAGGAAGATGCAACATCTGTTAACCGCAACAGCAATGTGTCTGTGTGTACACACAAACACATGAAGCAGCCACATCAGTTAAGAGATTTTTAAACTCAAGGCCAGAAGAGTTGATGTAGCTCTTCAAAGCCCACAGCTTGTCTACTACATACTTGTTCTAGTTATGTCCCCAAAATATTTGAAAATTATGCATGTTTTAAGTGCAATCTTAAAAAGTCTGATTTTCAAGACCCCAGAAGCAAACTCTGAACATCACATACCTAAACACGGTTCCATCAAAAGTCTTTCCCACAAAAGCCAACCCAACAGCCCTCAGCTGCTCTCACTAAGATTCTTTCCTGAGCAAGGAGGAGAGGTTAATAAACAAAGTCCTCCTACTGATTAGTGGGAGAGATGGGAAATTGGGCATAATCACAATGTTAAAGAAACAGGCAGGTGATAGGCAAGTGAAGTTGGCTGCATGGGAGGGGGAGGAGGGGGAGGAGGGGGAGGAGGGGGAGGAGGGGGAGGGGGAACACTCAGCCTTCCTCCTGAATGATCCTGGGAGCATCTCCACCAGGGATTATAGAGGTCACAGCCCTTTGAAATGGCAAAATCAGGTGGTCCACGAAGGACTCCGCTCCCCGCCCCAGTTCTTTGCCTCTGTCATGTGATGGTTTAATGCAGTTTCCCCCTCCCCCCCAAATTCTGGGACCCCTTCCTCCATTTGTTGAACTGCATTGCTCCCAAACAAAAAGGGCTTCTAGGATGGAGAAAGCTAGACTAATTTATCTGTTTCTTTAATTTATTAAATGTATTGGTTACACATCTTACAGCAGGATAACTCTGGGTGGCTTACAATATTAAATCAGCTTCATACTTCATACAGAGAATTGTTTTGATGTTACCATCCTATTTATTTTACAGGAGGGGAGGAGTTGTTGCAAGCCACTTGGAGTCTTAGATTGGCAGAAAACTGAGAACTGCAATAATTGAATGACCTCTTAGTGCGGTATATTTTCTAAAAATGCACAAGAGCAAAAACATCTTTTGAGGACTGTGTTTACACTGCTTTTAATCACAGCACTGGAGGGGGAGGGGATGCTTTGATGTTATTATCAGCATCTGGAGAAACAGAATACTTAGGCTCTGTTTGACATTTTAAAAAAGCAGCAAGTGCCACATGTAGCCTGGGTCTGCAAGGTGGGATCACAGCAAAACTGGTAAGGGGATTATTTTTAGCTCAGAGTTTGGTGTGTTCTGCTGGCTTCGCAAAAACTCTTCCAAGCTGGATCTCTCTCTCTCTCTCTCACACACACACACACACCTCAACTGAGTGCAGCCCATTTTTACTTCCTTGCTGTAGAGCAGGGGGTCCCCAACCCCCAGTCCGTGGACCAGTACCAGGCCGTGGCATGCCAACAGATGTTGCACACAAACAAGGAAAGCCCCATCTGTGGGATACAGGCAGCCCACAAAACCATGAACTCTCAGATCTGTGGGAAAACCTTTCTCCATGGAACTGGTCGTTGGTGCCCAAAAGATTGGGGACCCCAGCTTCCATTCATCCAGAAGGCTTCATAACTCTGAGTGCATACAATGCCCTTTTTGCCTCTGAGGCACAACCAGGAGCAGCAGACCTCCCTTCCCTATTCCAGGGACTCCAGGGGAGGCTTGGGGGGGGGGGCTGAAAGAAAAAGTTTCTTCCTTGTCCCACCAGTAAATGTGGGGAGAGGAATTTGGCCACAGATGAATCCATCTGGAGAGGCCTGAAGCTAGGACAGCAGAGGGTGGGGGCTTTCCTGGTCAGTGACCCCTCCCTGGAGGCTAAAGTGTGATCTTTGAGCTGGACTCCTCCTTTTGGGGGAGGGGGTGATCCAGCAATGTGGATTCTGATCAACTTCAGATCTCCACTCTCTGGGCAAAGACTGAACAAAGAGGTCCTCTTCAGTGTCCTTAAGATCTGCAGATAATTGCCTTTCAAGCAATGACTTCACCCCCAGTTCAATTTCCAGGCTCTACATTAACAATTTAATTTTTAAAAAAACAAACTTTTATCTGATTAAATTAACATGCATTAGCTCAGAGTCATCAGCCTCATGGTGATATTTAAATAGTGGAGAAACTAAAGGTGTCCAGCCAGGCTGTGGAAAGTTTCAAGAAAATTAAAAATAAATCAGCAATTCCTAGTGGTTACCAGTTAAGTGGAGGCAACCACCACTTGAGGAGTGGAGGTGTTCCCAAGACGATGTGTTAAAGTCAGCAGCTAAAGTCAAACAGTCATTGTGGGATTGTGCAGCCGGACGGTTGTGTGCTTCACCTCCTTATTTCTGTGTAAGTGTAGCAGATGTTCACTTGGTAAGAATGGGTTCGAACAATGTCAAGCCATTGTGTGCTTTCCTTGTTTGTAAGGTGTTCTGTGAAGCCAGCCAATTGCAATCTATTAAATAAATTCTGGTTAAAGTAATAATGGCTTGACACGTCTGAACAAATTCCCCAAATTGCTCTCTCCTCAGAGGTCTCTCCCAGCAGATCAATGCACCATTGCCCGTTTTCCTTTTTCCCCTCTGGACAACTCTCTTGCAGACAGCAGACAGCCGTCCTGCTCTTGTCCCAGAAGCTCAGGGCTTCAGCTACAGGTCAGGCTCGGAACAGCCCCCGTAGGCCAAACTCAAAGGAACTGGCCCTTGGCAACGGAAGGAAGACCCCACAGGCACAGCAGTGCTGGGTTTTGGCTTCAGGTCCTGTGCTCACACCTCACACTGCAAAGGCAGAGCCTGTTATGTTAGGAGGAGCCAAATGGGGGGGGGGCATTCTTTCCCTGCTCTATCATTATTTACAGTGGCCAAATATCCTTATCATCTCCTCCTCCTTTTGATAGCATTGCTGTGGCAACCAAGGGAAAATAGGAAACCACTCCCTTGCAAGGCTGGTTTCCTTCCCCCCCTTAAACTGAGATTGCAAGAAACAGATTTGCCCCATTAGTGACACCCCCCTCCCCAGCTACCTGCCCTTGATAGTATTGTTGTAGAAAAAGACGGAAGCTCCGCACTGCACATACCTGCGGCAGCCAGACTGATCCTGCGGTTCATTTTAGGCTTCATTATTAGCATTTTAAAAGGTGATATTAGCACTTTTAACAAGTTCTCTTTTAAAGTATGCGAGAACTCATCTCCTCAGCTCTGTTCAAGAATACTATATTCTGAGAGTCCTTGAATTCACTTGCAACATTCAGGAAAGATACAAACCCAGCTGGGAAAGAATCCTGTAACCCATAAATTGGCCACTTGTGGAATATTATTTAGAATCAGTCAGTGTTTTCTTTTGCTCACCTTTCTCATATGACCAATGTCTTTGATCACTTGCTTGCTGAGCTATCACGTATAACAAATGTGCACATCACTTATTTCTGTACCCTATGAAAAGACTTGCCCCTCCTTAATAAGTGCCTTTTGCCTGAATTATTTGAAGATTCATATAGGTAGTCCTCAACTTACAACAATTGAGGCCAAAATTTATGTTGCTAAGTGAGAAATTTGTTAAGTGAATTTTGCCCATTTTATGACTTTTCTTGCCACTGTTGCTAGGTGAATCAGCGCAGTTGTTAAGTCAATGCCTTCCTCATTGACTTTGCTTGTCAGAAGGTCGCAAGAGGGGATCACGTGATCCCTGGACGCTGCGGTTGCCATAAACAGGAACCAATTGCCAAGCATCCGAATGTAAATCACGTGATCCTGGGGATGCTGCAAAGGTCATAAATGTGAAAAAATAGTCATAAGTCGCTTTTTCCAGTGCCGGGTTAACTTTGAACGGTCACTAAACCAACGGTCGTAAATCGAGAACTGCCTGTATTTTCGGGTGGGCAAAGCAGCCCCTTTGCAAAGATAAAAAGTCTCTCACTCTCCAATTCAGGGATCAGCCTCTTGCAGCTCCCCGCCACACTCGGGCTGCCTGAGGTTGGAGGCAGCGGTGGAGAGGGAACCGGAGACTCCGCTCGCCAGCTGATTTCACAGGCGCAGCACCCGGGCGGATGGTTGCAAATTAGCCGGGCAGCAGCCAGTCCACGCAACCCTTCCTCCCGAATTAGGTTCCCAGAAAGAGACACAGCCGCGCGCCCTCACAACGGCAGCCTTGTTCGGCAAACCACGCCTGCGCAGTAGACCTCCCCGCTCAGGGGCTCTGCCAGAATGGGGGGGGGGGTTTGCCACACCAAAAATGGCGCTGGGCTCGTTTGCGCCTTCCTCACTCCACTCCCCAAATGGCCGCAGAAACTCGTCTTTTGTCCCCTTCCTATTGGAGGAGGCGTTCAGACGGCGGCCAATCAGAACATAGGGCGCGCTAGTTGGTGGGAGGCGCCGCTCTGGGAGAATGGCCGGTCGGGCCCTTTCTGCCCTTCTGGGTACGGGGCGAGGGGTGGCGGCGGCGGTGCTCTGTGTGTGCCCAGAGACTCTCCGCGGTAGCCACGAAGGGTGGGAATTGCAGTCTGCATGAATTGCAGTCTGCATATGCTCAGAGCCAGCATCTCTGTGAGGGATATGAAATGGGAAGGGAGCTGCGCGCTGGTATGTTCAAAGGCCCTGTCAATTAAAAATAGAATTATAAGGCTAATAAATTCTCTGTTTTTTAGCGGGAAGACGCAAGAAGCAAAAGAGGGAACCAAAAACTCAGCAGGAACTGCGGGAAGCGGCCCTGCACATTTTGAGCCGGCACCAGAGGCTGGACGAGCTCCTGCTGGAGGTGAGCAACCGGGTCTGATGCCTGAACTGCTTGACTTTAAAAGTGCCTTTGCATCGGCATTTTCTCAAATCCAGACTGACCTCCAGATATTTTAACCATCATTAGCTTCCTTGTCGATCATATGTGTCAAGCTGCAGGAGGTTAACCTGCATGGCTGCACATTTTCTAAAATGCTAAGTATTTTCTGCGTGCGTTTCCCTGTTCCTTTTAAGCGTAGTGGGAGACTATCCATCTCAGAGAATGCTGTGTTCCTTTGGGGATTCTGACGTATTTGATGAGTCAGTGATGCCTAATGCTGTGTCTGCAACAGGCCACGAAAGACCAAAGGGTTTGATACTCCCTACAGTCAAGACAATTGCCCTTTTCTCTCTTTTTTAACAGAATGGAAGTTCAGAACATGGCAAGTCCTTGCTTTCCAGTAACTTGGGCAGAGGTGGAAATAAAACGTCAGTTCCAGAACAATTTGTAGGTGGGCGAAATAGAATTTATTTTTCCAGAGTGAGTGGCTAAATGTCCATTCAGTAAAATAAGAATATTGAGACTGTCTGATTCAGGATTCTTTGTAGTTATTGACAGGCGTAGTTTTCCAGAATTCAAGTATTCCTCGCCTGTGACTGAGCCTTTTTAATGTGTCTGTCAACAACTGGGTTTTTCTTCTTCGTTACCTTTTCAGCCCCATCGTGTTGTGCTATTTCCATTTGCAATTTGGGTGGTATATTTAAGGTCTGGATGGAGTTTCTTCTCTTCTGTTGTAGTCACTGCCTTGAAGGATGAGGCCTCTGTGCTGGGCATTCCAGCAGGAGTCTTGTCGGCCAGAACAGCAGCCAACCTCATTGAGAAGATCTCTATGGAGTCTGATCAGACTACACTACTGTGTGCAGAACAGAGAGTAAGGGAAATATGCCAGTTTCATGTATGGCAGGGTGGAGGGAAGCACATTCAAGTTGTTCAGGCCTTCCTAAAGATGAAATAGTGGTTAGTGGTCCTGAAATAGCCATGGGGAATTCTGAGAATTGCAGGCTAGTAGGAGAAGATTTATTTATATAATGAAAATAGTTTTACAAAAAGCCAGCCTAAAAGTACTTTAAAAGTACATTTTTAAAAAGATAGTTAATTTTCCAAAGGAGCATTGTCATTCAATATTTGAAGAATATACATAAGTTTAGGATTGGCTCACTATAATTCCAAGCCATGTGCATTGTACTGTAAACCAGGCCCCTATGTCTTGTTCAACAAATTAAAAAAATATTACTAAGAGTTACCTATAAACATAGGTTTATTGCTATTGCAACTGACTAAAATTCTGTTCTGGTAGAGGACAGGAAGGCCTGGAGGAACGTTGTCCATAGGGTCACGATGGGTCGGACACGACTTCGAAACTAACAACAACAACAAAAATTCTGTTCAAATCACTCCACTGTATTTTATTTTTTATTTGCAGAAGGAGTTGCTTTGTTTGTTCCAGTCCTTGAAGGAATTATTAACTTACAATGCTTTCTGTCAATCTGTTTTTGCTCAAGAAATGTGGAAAATGCAGGTAAGATCATTAGAGCTGAGAAGGAGGTGGAAGCAGTGAATCTGGCTACGATAGCATGCTTACACGGCTGCCCTCGGGCCATTCTGGTGGCCGTACAGTTTCTGAGTTGCTCTCCTCTTAAGGATGGCCAGAAAGTGAGTGTTCCTCCATGGATGGAGAGGGAAAGGCTGCCTTGGAAACCTGCTCTTGTTCCAGAGTTAGTTACTTGGGTGTTTTTGGGTGGAGGCCAGTTGTTGGGTTGCTGGCATCTCTGCATTCCAAATTATCTGACCTTAGTGCTATTTCCTCCAGCGCCCACCTATTTTGGAAGTTGCATGGCACCTGCACAGAGAGAACATTGTTCGTTTGGAAGAATTACTGGAGAAGTAGGTAGACGCTTGAATGTTTGCCTGTGATTTTGGCTTGAGGTGGCATCTCTTATCATTTTGACTTGTTTGTGGAAGCCCGGATCCTCCCCTTGAAGAGAGCTGCTCACCGAGCAAGATTTGCAGTGATTTGTGGGGAGCAGCTGCTAGTTGGTTTA
Organism: Vipera ursinii; assembly: GCF_947247035.1. Lineage (NCBI taxonomy): Eukaryota > Metazoa > Chordata > Lepidosauria > Squamata > Viperidae > Vipera > Vipera ursinii. The sequence continues at coordinate 22,529,589 of NC_139520.1, read as the reverse complement.
GATAACACTGAAGAAAGCTTCTACACCCTGTTGCAGTTTATTCCGTGGGAACAATCGCTGCATTTACAGGCCATGCTAAGCCGAGTGGAGGCCTGATGTAAAGTAACTTTCGCTGCTCGGAACTTAAAATTTCAGAGTAGGTGCATTTTGTCCTTTTAGTGCAGGAGCTTCCAAACTCAGCAACTTTAAGACTTTTGGACCTCACCTTTCAGAGTTGAAGTTGTATGCAGGCTGAGGCATTCTGGGAGTTGAAGTCCACAGTTGGAGACCTGTTTTAGTGGAACGTTTGGAGGGGAGAAACTTTCTGGAAAAGGCAAATGTTGTGGGCTCTTCTGTCTTCTCAGGAATCTGGAGGTGCCTGCACTGGTGGATTGGTTGTCCAGTAGCCTTTGCCTCCTGTGCCATCAGATGGACGAAGTGGACACTGAGACTGGCCAGAACATTCTCACAGGCAAGGAGGGCCAAAACAAAGGGATGTGGGGCTGGTGTCCAGGAAAAGGTCCAGGCCTGTGAATTCCCTTGCAGCTTCCGGCTGTGGCCCTGCTCTCTCTCTCCCCCGTCAAAGGAGAGGGGGCTACTTTTGCTGAACTCTCCTGTAACACGAGACCTGGTTTCATGTTACTTCATTTGTACTATTAAATATTGGTGTGACTTAGTTTTGTTTAACAAACAGCCGGACACACAATAATTACGCTGTGCAGTTTCCACACTGGCTTCTGGCAGACTTTACAATACTTTAGAATATGCCAAAAAGACATAAGGTTATCAAAGAGAAGAAAAACAACATGAAAAGTGCTCTAGCAAAAAGGTGAAACAAGTATGGCAAAGGAGAAACATGAAATATTGTAACAATACAGTTACAGTTGCATGTATACTTGTCTAATGCAAATATTCAAATATGTCTTTATTTCTAATACATTTATACAACTTTTTAAACCTATATTCTGTATAAATGAGTTCCCTATTTGTGTTTTGCTCCTGTTTTTCTCTTTTTTCTTAAATAAAAAGCAATAAGATACAAATAAAATAGAATGCTTTATGTTTAGAATAACGATTGCAAAAGCCAGGTACAAACAAGGGCAGGAAAAGATGAGAAATGTTCAATTACTGAGGAAGACGGACTGGAGTGTTCATGTCTCTGGCTGCTTCTTCCTTTCATTTTGCTTCATCGGTTAAGATTCGTGAAAGCAAAAGGGGACCCCTCTGGACGGCCTTTCACTATCTCTTGTCCGAGTCCCTTTTCCATACTTTCTGCATCTTTTCTTGCCTCATCCAGCTGGCATAGGAGGTCCCTGACCTGGCCTTCCTTCCTAATCCCTAGATTTGGCTCTTGTGCTCCTTCAAAATGGATTTCCAAAAACATCCAAGTCTGAAAAGAAGTTGGAAATGAACCACGTTTCTGAAGTAAGGCTAGAGGAGATTTGCTGTGTAGCATTCCAGTCGCACCGTCTCTAGGGGGGCTGGGAAACCCCTGCCTGACCTCCTGTGAAGTTCTTTCCAGTCACCGAGCAGCTGGCTTTGTGCATTACAGCGGCCCCCACTTGCTTAATGGGCCATCATGGCTGGGCTGAGCTCATGCAGCAGGCCAGAACAGCAAAGTCCTCCTTGGTTACCAGAAGACGCCTGTGGGATGCTGGGGAGGGGTGTTAAGACCTCAGTCATGGAAGTTCATTTTGACTTTCTCTCAAACCAGCCATCCCCATGTGGGAATCAATCAAAAATAATAAAAAACAGAGGAGGAAGCACTCTGCCTGCTGCTCTGAAATCTCAGAGGAGGCAAACGAAGGAAAGCTGTTGCTGATGCTTCTTGAAAAGTTGAGAACTTTGCTCTTTTCATTTTGCAGATCTGTTGTGCTGTGCTGGAGAAAATGCTGGCATGTAAGTGATGGTTGTAGGAGGGGATCATGTCGGATCAGGAGTGTAATCACACACTTTAGAGAGAGGCTTGTGAGATTTACTTATAGGACATTGCTACTACATAAGTAGCTTGAACTCTTACTACATCCTTTGAGGTGTGCGTGTTCAGCTACACTGAAATTTCCAGACAGCTGAGCTGTGAATTGTTGTGCGTTTCCTCTCCCCCCCCCCATACACACACACACACACACACACACACTGCATTGCATAACAGAACACTGGGGGTTAATTCTCCCAAGGAAGGACCACAATCCCAACTTCGGCTTTGAAGATCCTTGGTCTCCAGATTACTTTTTTTCCAAAATACAGAATTTTTTGTTTTTCATTCCCATCTATGCTATTGAGCAGTGATGTTCCCTTCATAGACGCTTCTGCAGTAAATATATTGCAATGATAAGACAAGTTTTCAGAAAGCAGGGAAAATTCTCCCAGGCCACTATCATGATTAAGGCTGAGGTTCCACCCTTGAGAAATTATTCCTTGTGGAGCCTGTGGCTCTGTGGCTCTTGTCCTGTTCCCTGGATATGGCCCTCTGCTTGTTCTGCTTGAAGCTTGCTTCTCCTTAGTGAAGATGCTCCCTTGTCATGTCTTTAGGGGTGCTGGATGCTGTAGCTACGGAGAAGCAGGGTAGTGCCTCCCCCATAGTGAAGGCTGTGAGATGCTGGTAAGGATTTGACTTCTTTCCAAGGTTAGGGCTGGGAGAGGGGGGATCGGAGAGCTGCCAACTGGGTGAACAGTGTTTCTTCTGCAAGAGATCCTTTTGTGTGTTTCCCAAGTGGCTTCATTCCTTGCTTACAAAGCAGTGTGATACTCTCTTCAAATGGAATTCCCGTTTCCAGCAGCAGTTCTCTGCCGGGCCAAAGTTCTGCCCACTGAATTGTGTTGTTATATTTCTAATAATAGCATGCTTTTATATTTTTTTCCCAAGTGCTTGAGCAATAATCAGAAAATATTTATCATTTATTTACTGGCCTTCTAGTAAATGCCTACTTACTGAAAAAATGGGAGCAATTAGCAGCAATTCTCAAGCATGCTGACTCATTATTCTTTCCCCTTTTGTGCACAGGCTCCAAGTATACAGCCTGATGATTTTCCACGGCACGGCTCCACCTGAGTCTCTGCAGCTGCTCTTTGGGCACATCTTCACCCGTGTGCTTACCTACAATCCCCATCTGACAGGTAGGATTCCCCAGAAGGGGGCCAGGTGTGCTCCCTTTTGGAACTGCTGAGGGACAAGGGGGGGGCTTCTGGAGGACCCTCTGCGGCTCCTGGAAGGCACCCTGGAGGGCTCTGGACCACCTCCCCATAAGACCCCACTCTCTTGCCAGCACCTCTGTCTGGTGTGTCTTTGAAGGCCAAGCTGGTGAGTTGACAGGGTCCAACGGTCTGGTTGGAACACGGCTCTTGTTTCTCCTTTTTTTGAGGGATAAATTCCTTGGTGCTCAGTCAAATAAGTTCTTCAGCTGAGGACAAAGCATATTTTACTCCTGAGTTGTTAACAGTTAACGTGAGACTTCTGCTCTGGGACTGTCTCTTCATTCAGCAGCTGCTGGGGTGGAGTGGGGTGGGGCAGGACAGGATACAACTCCAGGCTCCCCTGGAACTCCGGCAACCAACTAAAGACTTAAACAATGGCTAGATCTGATCTGAGGTGTCCTTTTCCGTTGCTCCGGCATTCTGCCCTTCCCGCAAGGTGGCAGAGCCTGGCCGCTGTCCGTCTCTGGGGCTCTGGATTCTGCAGTGACCAGTGGGAGGAGGAGGGGGAGGGAAGGATGGGGTGTGGGGTGGCTGTTCTGAAGAACTGCTTGGAAGGAAAGGCCTGCCTATTTTGTCAGACGGAAGAGGCTTCTTCTGCAGTCTGGCTCTTGCTGTTCTGCGAAACCAGCATCTCCTGCCCTCCCTCCCTCTTTCTGAGCAGTCTCCGATGCCATCCGTCTGCAGAGGGAATGGAGCTTTGCCAGAACCAGCTCGGCGCTTGCTACCTTATACCGCAAAGTACGTGCTCCTTTCCAGTGAACGCTGCTTAATAGGCCAGGCTGTGCTTTACCAGTTTTCATTCTACAGAGCCCGCCATGCGACCTGGGCAGCATTGGCACTACTCAAAAATGGTTCAACTATTAAAGAACTGGTTCTCTGGCCCAGAAGGGCAGGAAACCCAGGAAATGCACCAGCAGTGGCAGAGCAGATGGAGGCTGTCAACAGTGGGAGGGGAAAGGAACAGGAAGGGCCTCCCGGATGTTTCCTGTTTTTAATTCAAGGCAGGGCTGGAAGGGAGGAAGAGTAGGATTTTTCCTTGTGGAATATGAAAAATTGCCAATATCCGTGGTGATCTCTTGAGAGCCTCTCGCTTCTGAACACCTGAGCAGAGGGTCACTTGGGGAGCGGTTGGACTCGGCTTTCAGAAATCTGCTCCCCACGATTTCAAAAGCAATTCCTCCCATTCCAGCTCTTTCTGGTGTTCCAGCCAGAGGAACTGACCCAGCGCTTGCAGCAGGTCCTGGAGACAAGCGAAGTAAACTGGCATCATGTCCTCTCGTGCATCTCTGCCCTGTTGGTCTGTCACTCCCAAGCGGATCAGCTGGTTAAAGGTACTGGCAGCGGCTGGGAACTGGGAGACACTGAAAACTTGGCTAGATCGTGATTTGGCCTCGAACTATGGCTCTGGAAGTTTCTCTAACTACAGTTGGGCAGTGAATTCAAGACTGTTCTGTGTCTCTCCCAGACCTCCTGAGTGGTCTCTTGAGAAAGGCCTTTGCGAATTATGATTTGGAGAGCTTGATCACTGCGTTCTTAATCGTCCGCCAGGCAGCCTTGGAAGGCCCTGCTTTATTCCCCCCTTACGCAGAATGGTTTAAGGTGAGAGCCACCAGAGGATTTCCGGGCCCTTGCGAGGACGGGGGCTTCCTAGGGCTTCGGAGGAGGCCCAAGCGGAGCCAAGCTGCAGCCTTGCGGCCCTGCCTGCTTTCAGGCCTCCCGGGGCCTCGGTCCAGGTACCCCCGGGGAAGGTGGATGGAAAGGCCCTTTGCCGCCTACCCTTGGTCCATCGGGCTGCAGGGGGTCCCAGGCAGCTGCGCCAGACATCGGGGGCAGGGTGGTGGGGTGCTGGCCAGGTGAGCTCTAGGCAGTGCTTTCTGCTTCCAGCTCACTTTTGGGAGCAGCAGCAGCCTCCATGGCGGCAGCAAGAAGACGCTCTTCTTCTTCTTCAAGTTCCTGTCGCAGCTAGTGCCCTTCGAAGCTCCCCAGCACTTGAAGGTGGGCGCTGCCTTCGCTCCTCGGCAGGTGGCCTTCGAGATTTGCTAGCACTCCGGGCATATTAAACTATTGCCCAAAGGCCAGGCTGGCTGGGGATGATGGGAGTTGAAACCAAGTAGGTGCTAGCTCGGAGGAGGCTGTCGAAGCATTGTGAACCCCAATCTGCACATTTCTGCCCAGTGGACTCGGCATGAGCAAAGGACGAGGTTGCAAAGCTGTGCATTTACAGGCCTGGGGAAAGCGACTCCTGGAGCTCCTTACCTCCAAAAGAAAGGGAAGGACATCCAGGCTCCTAAGTGGGGGCAAGGAAATGGTCCCCCCACCAGTTTCTCTGAAGTCTTGGATGTGCAGCTCAGAGACCTGCTGCATCGACGCATCTGCAATGCTTTGTACCTCACCTTGTCTGAAACTCTCTAGGTCCACCTTCTGCACCCCCCATTTGTGCCCAGCAAATACCGCTCCCTCCTGCTGGAATACATCACACTGGCCAAGACTCGCCTGGCAGATCTCAAGGTGCCTCCCCCACCCTGGGGGCAAATGGAGGAGGTGGTAGAATGCCCGTGACCTTCCGTCTGCCCACTCCTCGGCTCTGTCTGTCTGTCTCCCCAGGTGTCGATAGAAGACATGGGCCTCTATGAGAATCTCTCTTCCACCAAGGACGCCTCCCAGGTATGGACTCAGGCCCCGGCCCAGTAAAGACTGCCACTTGTTGTCATGGTAACCTCTGAGGGCAGATTTTGCCTTCCTGTCTGCAAAATGGACCAGGGAGCTTACGATATTCCACTGCAAACTGTTTAGCCAGCTGGTTGGACTGATGTCCTTCCTGTTGCTCAGTGCTTGCCCTGCCCCCAAACTCTTCTCCCCATCATGAGACAGTCTTCCTTGACCTGGGCAGTGGTTCAAAACAGATGTTCTTCTTTGTGTGTGCGTGTGTGTGACACATAGCCATGCTGTCAAGCTCTTCAGGATGTTGAGAAGGCCATCCAGATATTCCAGAATACTGGCAAGATCCCAGCAAGTGTGATGGAAGCCAGGTAAGGTCTCCCCTTTTGAGGGCGGAAGGAAAGGAGGCTGAAAGGGCCAGGAAGGAGGAAAAACCCCCAAATACAAAAATGTCAGGTTCTCACTTACAAATGTGTACTTTCAAGAGCAAATTTGCAAGGCCAGCAATTTTCCTTTTGCATATTTACAGATATAGTAACAGCAATAAGAACAACAACAGAGGTCTTTTGTTGGAAGGGTCTTCACAGCTTTTCTGAGCCACTGCAGAGTGCCGGCCTCTCGGCCCAGGGGCCAAGCCCTTTTGCAGAGAAGGCTCACTCGCAGGATCCTGCTGGAAGACGCTGTTCAATCAAAGGGATTCAGAGCCTCATATTTACATTTATCATCTGCATTTTACTCCTGAATTTTATTTGTCCTCCATCTCGGGCTGGGTGGCCCACTGTGATTGATCCACCTGCTTCTTTCTCAGTGTTTTCAGGCGGTGCTATTACCTCTCCCGTTTCCTTCCCGCTTTGCTTGCGCCGCGAGTGGTGAGTTTTCCTTCTTTCCATCCTTAAGTGGAGTCTTTAAATCTTTTGGCTTTGATCTTCTTTTGTTCAGAATGTTGCTCTGTTAATAGAAAACTTTCTTAAATAAGCTGGAGAAGAGAAAGGCCTGCAGTATGTTAACTTTGCAATGTGAGATTCATACCAACCTCTTTTATGATTATATCTGTAGCTTCCTGGAGCCCCCGACGCCCGCACAGCTTTGATAGGAGCCCTCAAGAGGTAGGAAGGCAGCATTTGAGATAAAAGCCATCCCCCCACCCCCATTTTCAATGGGAAGCATTGTGTCATTTAACCTGACCTTGGCTTCCTTGTATTATGATCTGTTCTGCTTTGTTAACGGCATACAGGCTATTTAACCAATCCCAGTAATATTACTCTGGATTTCAATCTTCCTTTGATTTACAGTGACTGCCACTTTTTGTAGCCAGTAAGGGGTCCTGCTAATAGAGCATATGATACAAATATTCTGCCCATGGTTATTGCGATTGTATTGCTTCTGTAATTAGAAAAACTGTGATAGTTGCTTTTTCACAAACTAGCTAGAAAGGGATTAGTACTTTCTTCTAGCAATTGATTAGCTAGCAATTTCCTTTCCCTTGGCCAGGACCATAGGTGCAAGTTTCTTTCAAGAGTAGCCCTTTCTAATGCTAATTAAAAGGTGTTCGTTATCATTTCGCTATTTAGTCAATACTGTAAGAATAAGAACGGTTCTTTGCCTATTCAAACCCGTATCCCCAAGGACTCCTCTCCTTTGAAAGGGTTGTAATCAGAAGCTCTTTGGCAAGAGACCCCGTTGGTTTCACCTCTTCCATCCGGCAACATCCCTGGTTGTTTTAGGGAGAGACTCCAGAGGCCGAAGGTGCCAGCAGGCACCCACAACTGCATTTTAGAGGAAAGACATTTGTCTCAAGTTTGGAGAAAATAGGGAAAGAGAAAGGAATGTCACTAAACGTTTGGCATGCAGCAACATTGAGTGTTGGAGGAAAAACAATTGTGTCTCCTAAACTAGGGCTGAAAAAATCCCCCCGAATGCATACGCCACTTACTTGGAAGAATGCGAAGCCGCTAAAAGGAAGCCCTCGCCAGGTGAGCCTCCTGAACTTGTTTCCTCGGTTCTGTGCATGAAAACCCGTTTTTGTTCTCCTGCACAAAAGGAGACATTCGGCATGCCTCTTTTTTGCCAAAGGGTGGGGCAAGGCCTGCCAGCGGAATCAGTAGCATCTGGCACTGAGCCATCAAAGAGCTGGGACAGGGCGAATCCTGGGCCTTTCAGTTGGGTGAGCCTGCGGAGTTACGCTGCAGTTCCTGGGACAAATGCAGCACTGGGTCATGCCATTCTTAAGAGCTGCAAAAGAGCTGCAGTCAGCCTCACATGCTCCAAGTCCTGAGAGTCAGGAAGATGCGCAGGAGCCCAACTCATGGCTGGTGAGCTCCGGAAGCTGGTTTGCTGGGGGGCGATCTCTGGTGGCTGTGGGAGTCATCTTGTGGCTTCTGCAAACCACTGGACCAGCCAGTTCGGTTGATTTTTATCCCTTAATCCTACCAGATTGATGCAGAGAGTGGCATTGCAGGTTAAACTCCAAACAGCTGCTGGCATTGTAGTTGCCAGGTAGGATTAATGCCTGGAAGCCCTGAATTCTTCAGGAAATTTCCAAGGAGCTGAAATACTTCAATTTGGTTAACTGACAAGGGCTGCACTTGTCAGGCACATATACTGTGAACTGGTATTTAGGAGGAGCAAGCTAAACCAGGGAGGGAGAAAGAGAGACAGAGTGAGAGAGTGACAGGCTATAACAGGTGCCATATGTCAGCCCAGCACCCCATAATAGCCTTGGCTGGATTGAGGTTACTTTGCCAAACTACTTAAACTTCAGATTGTGAGCTTTGAAGTTCCAGGAAGGGATGAGGGCCACTTTCTTCTCTTCTGCATGAAAATGCTTCAGGTGGAGCAGTGGCAAGCTTCTTCCAACCTCTCCTTCTCCCCCCCCCCCCCCCGCCCATATATGAGACTCCAGGACACTGCCCACAGTTCTCAGCATGATCCAAAGCTATTTTCTCTGCTCCTCAGAGGGATCGGCTGAGAGAAAGGTGGGGGGCCCTGAGGAACCCTTGGAGCGACTAAAGGCTGAACTCGAAGTGCTGAGGCTGCTCATCACAGACGCAAACAAGCACGGTGGTAGGTAAAGCTGGCCTATCCACGGGGAAGAAAGTGGGCCAAGAATAGCAGAGGCATCTTGAGGATTTCCCTGAGCCTCTAATGCAGAGCATGCCGGCTGGGGAATTCTGGGAGTTGGAAGTCTGGGCATCCTGAAGCTGCCAACGTGGAGAAGCTCTGCTCTAATCTAACTGAGCCACATTGGAGGCCCTCCGAGCTCGTTCACATGGCAGGGTTGGAATGACATTGCCAGGTGGGCCTCTCAGAAATCCCCTGGGGCAGCTCGGCTGTGTCCCAGCGAAAGATCTGGGCAAATCTCTGCTCCGTTTCTGGCATAGTGATGAAATTCAGGTCTAGTCCAGATCAATCTAGATTACTCAAGCACCGTTTTGGTTTTGGAACAAGTCCTTTGAACCCAGCCCGTCAAAAGCAGGCGGCTGCTTCTCCAACCTATAGGAGAACATCTTCCTTAAAGAAACTCAGCAGCGTTTCCTTTTCTGCTGCTGCTCCTGGGCAGTTCACAGGACCCCTTTTTATCCTGCTTTTCCGTGTTGCAGCCATTCCAGCCCAGATTGCGGTCATCTCTGGGAAGCTGACAGAGGTTTTGGGACACGTGACAGATGATGATGAAGCCGCATCCCTGACCTTGAGGGTCAGGCTGGACCTTTCTGCTCCTGAGGTTGGAGCAGCAGATCAAGGGGTGCGTGGGGCAGGTTGTGGCTGGAGTGGGCGGGGCAATGGGGGGGTCTAGAAGGGCGCGTCCCTCTTACTTCCTCGGAGCCGTGACTTAGCTGGGCCCGCACCTGCTTGCCCAGAAGTTCATCAACAGCCGGCTGTGTCTTGGTTTCAGGTTGTCGATCTTCTGCTGGCATCCTTCTGTCAGGATGTAATGGCTGCCTCTTTCTTCCTGCCTCCTGATAGGTAAAACAGATCTGAGATATTTGCAGCGTCTGCGCTGGAACATTTATGCACCCCTCATATTCATTCTCAGTTATGCCACGGCAGCTTTGTGTTCCCCGCAGGCAAGGTCCCTGGCCGTCCCTCTTCGTGAAAATGATCTGTGGGCACCGCCCCCTCTTGGCCTCCTTGCTGAGCCGTCTCTGTCAACTTCTCTACCACCAGGTTGGTTCTGCAGGATTATGGAGCAGTGACATGCTAAGGGCATTTCTCTCTTGGAGAAATTTAGGGGTTTTTTTGACGCCTGTTGCACTTGATCTGGTGTACTTGGCAACCTCCCCATTCGCTGATTGCAGGGACCTTCTCTGAATGACTCCCACATCCTGGGCTTGGCTGCCTTTGTGGTCCATTTCAACGAGGCTGAGGCCTTGCTTCCCTCCGTGGACCTCTGCTTCCCTTCAGTTCCTCCTGTGGCTCTTCACACAGACCTTCCTCTTGCTGCACTGTGGGACTATTTATTGGCACCCAGGTCTGGAGACTCAGCTCTCTTCTGCTTGCGGTGAGCCCCTCTCTCCATCTGGGTCATAAGTCTTCCCTTTCGTAGGGGAAGATGGTGCCTCGTGCCACACTTTGGGGTCCAGCACTCGGCTTTGAGAGAGGGCTCGAGTTATTAGGCATTTTGTAAAAACGGAGGGCCCGAATGGAATAGCAGACATTCCCTGGTGCTCTTTCTTGGGCTGATCTCTTCTCAGCATTGTTGGATCCAATCTAGCAGCTGGCGAGAAAGAGATGCATAAAAATTGTTCCTCAAATGAAGAGTGGGATGAGCTACTAACGTCTGAAAAGCTGTTCCCATAAACGATTCTTCCACACACCCTCTTTCCGCAGGTTTTGCACTGCAACAGTTTCATACTTTCTCTGCAAGTTTCCTTCCCTTTCCCGTGAGCGCCTTTGTTCCGTACTTCATCCGGGTTTCGTGAAAAAGGTAACTTTTTTTCCTGCCCAAAATTCAATCCAGCCTGTCTCCATTTTCCTCCTGCTGAGATTCCTGCTCAGGGACCTGGTGCTGGGTGGGATTGTCCAAGCTTCTGTCTGGCGACAGGTCAGAACTTGGTGGTGGCTGCAGCGCTATTAGCTCAGCCTCCCCGAAGTTGCACTGTTTGTTCCTCATTGAGGGAGGTTTTTTATTCCAGCATCTCACATGTGGCTGTCCTGCCTAATCACCAAGCGAGGCATGAATGTCATGCTACCAAATTAATTTCTGCAGGTGCCTGACTGAAGAGGAGAAACTGAGGGAAAGGAAGCGTGTGGTGGTGTGTGTGGGGGGGGCGGTTTCTTGGCGGTGGCAGCGTCTATGGGGTGCAGTCTCAATTTGCTCCTGAGCAGTTTGCTCAGCAACACCCTTCAAGGAGGCAGAGTTCAGCTAGAGGGGATAATGTGCATATGTTTTCTGTGCATCCTTTTTAAAAAATATTCTGACTGTTTTGTGTTTCCTTTTCTGTGTTCTTGGATTTTTATTGAGTTTTGTATTTTAACTTTGTTCTGAATAAAATAAAAAAAATATTTTTTTAAAAAGGGAGGCAGAAACCAGGAGGGTTTCTTCATTTTAAGTCAGTCCTGTGGCATGTCTGGACCTCTCCTGCTTTGCAGCTCCAGTATGTTGTGCCACGGCTTTGCTTGGAAGCACGAGGAAGTGGCTGCCAAGGGGACTCGGCTGCGTTTCCTGGGGAAAGGCTGCCTCGCCCCCCTCTCTGCTACCGAAAGGCTGCTCTCGGCTTGTGGAAACAAACCCCTTTCCAAGCTCTGCTGCGGGAGGAAGCCTTCCAGGTGAAGACCCCCGCAGAGCCTCGAGGGTCAAGTCCTTCCCGGCTGGGGGTGGTGTGACTCGGCAGGGCTCCTGGGCTGAGACTGACCCCCCATCTCTGTTGCCCTCGGGAGGGAGATATTTTGCGTTTCTGCCCTGAGTACTTTTGCCCTTCTTCCAGCTGACCCTCTGCGAGTGGTTCAGGATGGAGCTGGAAGTCCTTCCCGACCAAGACCTGCTGTCTGCTAAGGAGAGGTGAGAGCGAGCCGCCTTAGCGTCCCAAGGGGATAATTTGGCCAATTCATTAATGCCTGTGAGTCGAGGATCTAGTCTGGGACTGCTGAGATGATTGTGTAAAACAACAGAATGTGTTTATTTGGGGAGGGGAACACCATGACCTTATTCAAGACCAGCTTAATTGTGCCAAACAGCTTAAGAATCGCTACTCTGGCAAGTTTAGCCTGCTGTGGTTGGTTGGTCCTAGCAAATGTAGCAGCATTTCTGTTCTCCCGATTTCCTCGCTTTGTTTTTTTTTTTGCTCCATGTGTCTTCTCTCCTCATTCCCTCCCTCCCTCCCCCCCACCACGCAAACTGGGTTTTTGGTTCCTCTGCAGGCAGGAGTTCCATGCCTGGTCTTTGCACCAGCACTTTCTCCCGAGGTCTGTTGAAGCTGGAGGCTGTGACGGGGACCTGAGAGAGATGGGGGCTCTTTTTACCAAGGCCATTCTGGATTTCCTTCAAAGGTAAGCTGGTTTTCTGAAGCATTTGCTTGCTCGGGCAGTGGAGGTTTTCTAACATACGGTTCCTTCTGCTATCCAATGATGGCCTGTATCTGTTACCTATTATTAGTTCTAGGAAATGCCATGATTTGTCTTGTGTATTTACAGTTGTCTTTATACTGCTTCGAATTTTAGGACAGACTCCGAAGCAGGCAGTCTCCGAACAAACCCCAACTGTCCCGTGACCCATGCAAGAGGAAACCCTGATCTCTACTGCAGATTTCAGGTGCCAGAGTTGTGTCGGCTACATTTTGCTTTGTGTCCTTTTCTTGTGAATGTTTTCCATGAGCTTTGGGTGGAGCTCTTTTCAGCAAATGCTGTGGCCGAGGGGCTTTCTAGCCCACGAGCGTCACGGCCCAGTTAAGTGGCAGGGGATCTGTGCTTGCTAGTCTGACCTGGCTCTAACCAGCATTTTCCCAAGTCTGCATGAGAAAGCAGGCGAAGGTGCCCCACTGCGTTCAAACGGGCAGCGGCTGGCAATGGAATTCCCACCTCTGCCCCATGGGCAAAGAAACGGTTCCCTGTGGGGCTGGCTGGCTGGCTGGAACAGCCTCCTCAAGGCTAGGGCCCCCCAGACATGGTAGACGTCCAAGTCCCATCAGTCCCAGCCAGGCTGGCCCCAAGTTGCGATTCCACTGGCTGCTTTGGGGAGTCACAGTAAAGCTGCTCCGTCAGCCCAGTTGGAACAGGTCTTCCTCCTCCTTCACCCACCCGGTTCTCTTCCAGAGGGTATAGTGTGTGTACAGTACACTGCGCAGCAGTACAAACAGTGGCTGTCAGGGTTTTGTTATTTTCCCAGTATCTCTGGGTTACGGTTCTTCTGTCTTGGCCCATGAACCCTCTGGATGTGTTGGCAGGGACCGGCTGGGACTCTGCCCTGGGCAGGAGAGAAGAGGCCTTCAGAGGCTTGCCTTGATTTCAGGAGCTGGTGCTGGAGCTGGAGCTGGAGCGCAGGAGAGGCCTGGCCGGGGGCTGCGAGACGAGAGAGCACTTCCTGCTCCAGGTGTTCCGGGAGAGGCTGCTGGCTCTGGGAACCGGTGCTGCTCTGGGGGCCCGGCTGCTCCGGCAGCAGGAGCTGCTCTCCCAGACCAGGTGAACAGACAGACGCTTGAAGCCCCTCCCCCCGCCACACACACACACACACACACACACACGCTCGTGCAGCTGCTCTCCATGGGCGGACGGGGGGGGGGCAGGAAGGCCCAGCTGCCCCCTGAATAAGGCTGGGTGGGGCTGGGCTTCACCTGAGAGGAGTCTGTTTTTTCCTCAGGATCCTCTTAAGGCTGCCTCCGTCTGTTCTTGTGGCGACGCAGAAGAAAGGAGGGGAAATCGTTCTGGCCTGTGAAGGCTTTTTCTCTTTTGTAAACACGGAACTGGTGTGTATCACTTCCTGTCGATGCCCCAAGCCATCTCTTTTGCAATCTGGGAGTGGCGGGTTGTTTGAGGCAAAGCGGGCTGCTCCCTTCAGGAGAGTGACAAGCTGACATTCCAAGTCTGTGGGTTTTTATAAGGGATTTCTTTTCTAGCTTGTTATGCCTGAGCTCCTCATCCTGTTCCTTTAGTAGCATTTTACTGCCTTGCCTGCGGACTCAAAAGCAGACGCAAAATCTAGCACAGCTGCCAGCTGCAGCTTCATTAAGGGGCAGATGCACCTGAAATGCACACAGTCTTCGACTTGTGCCCAGAATTTTGGTCGTGAGTCTGAATCTGGCTTATCCACTGAGCGGTTTTTGCTGGAAAACAGCAAAACAATCATGCAAGCCAGTTGCCGGAAATGTGATTGCATGACCGGAGGGGTGGCACAGACGAATCACAGGTAACTTTTCAAGTCCATCATAACTTTGAATGGCTGAGGACTACTTACGGTGGCTGAGGAATGATCCCGGTCTCTTGGGAATGTTTTCCTTATCTCTCTCTCCCATCTGGTGTTGTTACAGAGGAACAGCTGCTCCAGAGGATGCTCTCTGCCTTATGACATCACCGCACATTTCTTCAGGGTAAAGAAGACAAAGGGGGCTCCTCACTTCACCCCATGAGGGTCTGTGTGAGGCTAGGCCTCAGCTACCCCTCACTCTCCAGCGAAGGAGGGCCCCCGAAAGATGAGCCTCGTTCTCCTCCTCTCGGGGAGCTTTCCGTGAGACGGGGGCAGAGAAGCCGCTCAGAGTTGCCGGAAGTGGGCAGTGGGGGCAGTGGAATTGCGTCAGAATGGGAAACCGCGAGAACGAAGGGAAGGTGGCTCCCCTGCTCACTTTCCCTGTGGTGTCAGCAAGGGCAGTAGCTGGAGAGGGGCTGCCATGGAGAATTATGGGGCGGGGGCCATTGCATTCCTGTGGTCTGTGGGTTGGATGTGTTTTAAAATTATTGGGAATCGGGAAGCAAATTCTTCAAGCTGATGGTGGTGGTGATGATGATGTTGGCTGTTGTGGTGCCAAGACTGGTTTCTTTGTGGCTCCCTTTGTGTCGGGGCCCCGTGGGGTTCCTGCACGCTGAGGGATCTGCTGTCCTTCAGGGCCTCCTGAGCACCAGTGTGGAGTGCAGCCATCCTGGCCAAGAGGTGACAGCCGTGCTCTCTTCGTGCCGAACCAGGTGTCCCATCCTCCTCTGTTCTGCTGTGGTAAGAGACCTTTCATCACAACTCCATCTCTGAAACTCCTTGAAAAGAATTCTGGGCAGCTCCGTTGACTGGTGGCGCGGGGGGCTTCATAAGCCAGGCTGCGTTGGTGGATTAGGAGATGGACTTTCCAGAAAATAGTGTAAAAAAGTAGCAGCAGCCCTGGAGGGACGAAGCCCCAATATTCATCTTCTCTGTTGGGTTGAAGATAATGATGAATGCATTATTCTGATTTTTCTCAAAGATGCTTCAGTGAAGCAGAGCCTGTTTTAATAAAGCATTACATAAAAACCTCAGCATTGATTTGGCTGCCAGAACAGTGGCTGTCCCAAAAGGCTTGAAAAGGGGCTGGTTGTGGGCCTGGGGGACCGGACATGTGGGGGCCACTGTTGCTGTGCATTGTAAGGAGAGGGAGGGTGGAAACTATTGAATCCCTGGACAGAGGATCTTCAGGAAGGTCCAGCACAAATTTGGAGATTTCTGTATTCAGTGAATATCTGCTGTTTGCCTTCCTCCAGCGATGGTGGCCCAGGCTGGAGTTTGTGCTTTGCTCACAATGGAGGAGACTCTTCAGTGCTCCTTTGGCCCAGGGGCTGCAAAGCCTGAAGGATTTACAGTCTTCTCTCCAGAGGTGAGTCCAAGGAGCTGTGTCTCTGCAGCCGTGGGGCTTACGTCTGTTGTCCCAGCAAAGACCTGGCCAAATTGCAGCGCAGAGTAGATGCAGGGGGGCTGTATTCCGGCTGCTGTTCGATCTTCCCTGGATCCAATGAACTCTACCTGCCCTTGTGTGGCCCTTACCTCCAACAGGCCCTTATTCCAACTGGTCCAGTGCCCTTTACCAGCTGCCCCTCCTCCTCCTCCTCAAGTGGCTCCCCTTTAGTTCAGGTGCCGTTCAGATGCTGCAGCGCCAGAAGAAAGCTGTTGCTGACGCGTTTCTTCAGCTGAAGAAGTGGTCTTATTTCCCCTGCCTGGTCCGGTGGCTGGGATGCTTTCCCTCCCTCCCTATTCCTTCAGGAAGAGATGCCCTCTGAGAGGTTGCTTCCTGTGTACTTGGAGAGCAGAAACCCAGCTGGGTCGTGCCCTGCCAAGGTCTCCCGGCGCCATCAGCGGTCGGTTTTTAGGATTGACCGGGCAACTCTCCCACTGACTCTGCCTGCGCTTCCTAGCTGCCTCTCATCGGAAGCGACTTCCCTGCCCTCCGATGCGACGTGGGTTTCCGCTGCTTTCCTCCACTTCGCCACCCAGCAGCAAGCGGGTCACGAAGGAAAGGGGGGAGTGCTGAAAAGGTTGGGGCCCAAAGCAGAGCGGGTGAGTTCTTTCAGCTTCTGCCTCCGGGAGGAAAATCTTCTTGGGGGAGAGTTCTGGCCAAATGCAAGTTTAGAAAATGCTGCCTGGGGAGGGACCTTGGATCTGGTCGTCTGGCTGAGGGACCGGGTGCTCCAGCTTCAGGTCAGTAACTATTGTGGCTGTTTTTATTCATGGTTCTCAAACTGGCAGTTCCTGGCATATGTCCTCTTCTTTTCCGTCATGGACTTCATCTCGGCAAAAGTGGCACCAGAGGCGAGTTCTGCTTCCGTACTGGCTGGTTGGGGTGGGGAAATGAAGGAAGGCCAAGCGACTGTGAAGCCCACCCTGGCTTGACCTTTGCAGACATGGTGACTCTGCCTTGCCTTACGTTGATTGAGGCTAAAGTTGAACTGCTTTAAAGAGCTGCGGATTCATGCTCTGAATCCCTTTTTGGATTTGCATCTAAAACACCACACAGATCCTTTTAAATGTGCATTATTGTGTAAACTGGCTAGAGGCCTACTCACAGAAAACCACCAGAGAGTATAGCGGGTGGCTTGTGAAAAAGTTTTTTGCAGATGGGGAACGGGAGGCCGAGGTTTGTTTAAAGCTGCACAGTGTCTGTGGCAAGGATCAAGAAATAAAAATGTTCTTTGTCTCTTATTTCCAGGAAGGGACAGATGTTCACAAAGTTCTGGAATGGGGTTCCAGGGTGCTTCAGCGCTTGGTGGAAGAAGGGGCTGGCTGGCTGGCTGTCTTCTGTCCAGCAGGAAAAGGTGCAAAAAAGCTGCTCTGCGGTAGCTCCAGGGCAGGACTGATGGCAGCGCTCTGAAAACCAAGCCCAAGGATTCCTGTCCCTTTTGGTTTTCAGGCTGTGAGCTTTATCAGCCCTTGCGTGATGCTGTGTCCGATCGGCACTTGAAGATGCTGCCGGTTGCCTTCTACAGGTAAGAAGGTGAACTTCAGGGAGCAGGAGGGCAGTGGGGGAACGGCTGAAGGAACCTGTCAGGACAGGTTGGCATCGCTTACCAAAGAGAAGGACAAGGCTTTCCTTGCTCTTAATCCCAAGAGCTCCCCCGTCTCACTCTGACCTGGGGGTGGGGTGTTGCCTCCCTGAGAAGGGCTTTCTGGGGTGCGGTTGAAGCACCCCAGAAGTGCCTTGTTCACTTTCCTTTGACAGTAACTTTACCTTTGGGACTAGCCCGCTTCTCTTTGCGGATGTGCTATGACAGTGGCTCAAATGTTCTCATAAGACTCTGGGCCAACAATTGTCCTAGACAGTGTGCAGAGGCTCTTTTTCCCCCAGCTTGATCTCTGCCTGCAGCTTTTGACTCTTCCGGGTAATGCAGAGATGCCCTGAATGGCTTTGCTGTCTGCTTAACATCTGCCACTTTCCCCCAGCCTCCTCTTCACCTTCAGTGTGGAACAGCTTATCAGAGAGCGAACGTTCCTCGGCGTGGCTGTTGACATGTACATGCAACTGCTCCAGCTCTTTACAGAAGGGGCCGTGGTGGTTGGACCAAGCCAGAGGGAGCAGAGTCTGCGCGTCTGCAATCTTGTGAGCACACAGGTTCCTTGAATGGCTGGATTTGCACCCATTGCTGACCCATCTGACGGGTGGATTGCCTCGATCCAGAAACTGGGAAGCACCCAGAAGTGGGCCGAGTGGTGCTGCTGCGCATTTGCACACGTATGAGGGGAGAGGGAGGGTGCTGGCTGCATCCCAAGAGAATGTAACTGATACCAAGGATGTTGCATTTCTGCCTTGTCTGGCACTGTAAAACAGAAAGCGCCCTTCTCTCACAGGAAGAATGTGCTGGGATTGCTACTCCCAGAATTCCTTGCCAGCGTGGCCGGAGGCTGAGGATTCTGGGGAGGGCGATCCAAACACTCAGGCTGATGAAAACTTAAAAACAAGTGCAGAAAGCTAGCCAAAGTGATGTCTGAACGAGAATAATACGTTCAGTCCATTTGAATGTCTGATACAATTGCTCGCTATCTGAGGAAAGACTTAAGCAAGGCCAGACACCTAGGACGGCTGGAGAAGGACATCCACTACTAGCTGCAGTCCCCCCAATTCTTACTCTGAATCTCTTACAAAGCTGGTTTGAACTTGCCTTGTCTTCACTAGGGAGATTCGTTAATGTTGATCCAGCAAGCGCGGCAACTCCTACTCTGGGCAATCCCCCGATGTCCTCCAGAGAGCTTCTCCAACCTCCAAGAGGTGAGTGCCTGCCCTAAACATCTGAAAGACACAGTGGCCTAGAAGCTGGTCCTGCTTCTGTTGAGCCTTTCTGAGTGTATAGCACAGCACTTCCTACTTTCGATCACACACGCTTTACAAAGTTCTCCCTATAAATTTCACTAGGGCTGCACCGATTTCAAATTCAGCCTTTACCGAAACTTTGCAGCCCTGCAAGGAGGACATCGACAACCGGATCAATCAGCTCTAGCAAACCATAGCCAAGAACTACGAGTTTGTTGGCGATGCCCATTTTGCTCTATGAGTTCATGGGGACCTAACCCTTTAGTTCAAAAGAAGCCAGTTGCAGAGCAGCTGTCAGTTAGAACAGATCCGAGGGGCTAGCTAGATGTGTAGCTTCTTTTTCCCCAGACTTCTCATCTTTCTCACTGAGGGAGGATTGTCTGTTTTGTTGCTCTGGCACACCCTGACTGCTCTTATCTATAGCAATCAGAAACTGTAGATAGACTCTGAGGCGATGCTTTTGGAAAGAACACTGCTCAACAGCCATTCTTTCCTCCCAAGGGAGGATTAGCAGCACTCTCTTGGCTCTGCTAAAGATTTTGCTTTAAGGCCAGAGCCACATCAGCACCTCTTTCCCTCCCCAGATGCTGGACCTCTGTGGCGATCTAGATCCAGAGCTCAGAGCAGCCCTCATCAGCACAGGAGGGGATTTGCTAGAGGAAGGACTCCTGCTTTTCTGAAGACTGAAGGCCCCCCCCAAATGAGTTTCTGCAACCCACCCACCCCCAGCCAAAGATGGGACAAATTAAGTATGTGCCTTGGAGCCAGATCTGTCCAGAGTACTGTGTAAATAATTTATTACAAGCATAATTATGACTTAGGACAATAAAAATTAGGTTACAAATGTCCTGTTCTTCGTTTTGAGCTGGGCTTTGGAATTTAATGTAAAACATCTGGATTCAAGTCTCCATCATTCTCGAGATCCATCACAAGGAATTTATGGGCGTCTTATGAGCTATACGCACCTTTATAACAGGCGTGATGCCTTTTGATCATCGTCAGCGGGAAGGGCAGAACGGACCCTGCCTTTTGGCAAAGGAGAGACTTCTCCATAGGATGTCGTAGCCGTTGTTGACGTAAGCACAAAGAGAGAGCGGTCACAGCACGGAAGAGATCTTCGCAAGCAAGCAGAAGTTATTTCCCAGGGCCTCTTCCGAAGAGCCCATTAAAAGATTGACAATCTCCTGTCCGGTGCGCTTGATGCAAAGCTGTGTCAGGGCGCTTTCAGGTGGGTTCCTGCTGCGCACTCAGTTCTACTTTGATAGGCTGGCCTTCCACAGTGTCCAGCAGCGGCCTGGGCTCCGGCTCACCCTCCTTGGCTCTCTCCTGCGTCTGGGTCAGGGGGTGCACCATGGACATGTGAACATTGAGGTTGTGGGCCTTCTCGAAGCGCTTCCCGCATTGGTCACAAGCAAACTCCAGCTCTGTCTCCGCCTTGTGTTTGGTCATGTGGTACTTGAGGGAGGCCCTCTGTCTGCACTGGAAGCCGCAGATTTCACACCTGGGGAGGGAAAGCAGAGCACAAAGGACAGGGCGGACCTGCTTTCACCCAGCTTTGCAGAGGTGGGTAAAAATGTTCTCAGCTCTTTACATTCTAGCTGGTCTTTGAACCATATCTGGAAAAGTCCAGATTCCATATCAAATGTTCAAAAAGCTCTTTTTGTGAAACAAAGCAAGGAAGCCTGGCAGCTGCTGCTTTTTTTTTACAGAACGGAGGCCCCTCTGGCCGGCTTATTTAGAAACCTCCTTCCTAGAAGCAGCGTTCTTACTAGAGGACGTGGGAGGCATAAAAATAATCATCTCGGGGCTGAGAGCCAGAGCCAGAGCCAGTTCACATCGGATGGTGTGCGCACAGGCAAAGCTCATCCTGTGTCTAACAACTCCCAAATGCAGCTCTAAGCAGACTCCTGGATTGGCACCAGCACTTACTGAAGGGGCTTTGCTCCTGAGTGGCGCATCTGGTGGACAGACAGATGTTTGCGCTGTTTGAATGTCTGGCCGCATTCATCACAGATATAGTTGCGCACCTCTGGTTGGAGAAGAAAAGACCATTATTCCTTGTCTGAGCCTTGTACGAGATTTTTTAGATTGTGAATGCCAAATTCTCTGTTTTTGGGGGGGATTGTATTCTAGAACTGGCTGCAGGCAGCTGCCCTCACATTTGGGACCAGGAAAACGGTGGGAGGGGGGAGCTGAAGAAAATCCCGGGCTTCTCCCTGAGATGCCATTTTTAGGCTCCACCTTTGACAGGCAGTTGTAGATCTTTGAATAACTTGGTTAGGGAAGGAATGCAAGAGTCCCGATCTATTGGGAATCCTGTGGGATGAGGAGCCGGAGAAGAGCAGGAGGGCTGTTTCTTCTCAGGAGTGGCCTGGTGGTCTCTGCTCATCCTACAGAGATCCTTGCAGGGAAAGGGCAGTCCTTGGTCCTGCGTGGGGGAGGGGAGGGGGCAACAAGGCTGCCTTCCTGAGCTTCTCCAGACTAAATCCCAATCATGAGCCCCATCTAGGGAGGGAAGAGAAGTGGGTGGGTGGGCGATGGCCGGCGTCCAGGGCCTACCGGTATGAATGAGCTTCACATGGCGCTGAAGGTAGCGGTCAATCATGAAGACTTTGTTGCATCCTGGGTGGGGACAGGGCCTCTCCCGGACCTCTTCATGATGTTCTTTGATGTGCTTCTAGACCCAACGGGAGAGGGGGCTTTAGGCGCGTGGATCACCCTCTGGCCTGCTTCACTGCCAGGGTCATCCCTGGCTCTTCCCTCACCCCTTCTTTCAAGGCACGTGCCTTGGCATTTTGAATCAGCAGGAGCTATTGAGCCTTTTGATGTACCAGCCCCATGCTGTCAATCAAATGGGCTTTGCAGAATCCACTGCTTTAGTTGCAAGCCAGTTGTTTTTCTCTTTAGGGTCTAAAAGGGGTTTCCCCTCCTCCAATGCAGCTAACTGCAAGACTGCAACCACCAGACTTGTTTTAGACAGAGCTTTTCTTGCGCTGGCTAAGGCCACTGAAAGTGACTGGAAGGAATTCCCCCCCTTTTGAAATGTGTCCTCTCCTCCCCCCGCCCCCCCCCGGCCGTGACTGGCTTCTCTCGCAGGGCGACCTGGCTTACCTTCATGCCATCCGCCCCTCTGTACACAGCTGTGCAGCCCTGATAAGGACACTTGTAAATGTTTGGCAGCTCCTCCCTGGAGAAGAAGAGGGCAGCTGGGTTAGAAGTGGGGCAGGCTCCCCTCGAGGTCTTTAACCAGGGCCGCCGCCAATACCTTTCGCACTTGATCTTCTTCTTCCAGCCAGGTTTGGGTCCTGGCTTCTTCCTGGCTTTCGGCTCCTCCACGTTTGCTTCCTTGCTTTCCGCTTTTCTGTTGTTGGACCCCCTGAGAGGAAAGGGAAAAGCAGGAAAAGGGGCTGGCGTCCGCTGTTCTTCTGGATATGGAAGTGGGGAGAAGGGAAACGTTCCTGGCCTCTCCACCCGCAGGAGGTGGAACGGCCTGGAGCAAAGGCCCACCTTTTTTCTGGATACGGCTCAAAAGATTCATCTGACGACTGCGCTCTCTTGTGGTTTTCATCCTCATTTGAAGACTCTCTTGAGAAAGGAGACAAACTTTTCATCATTTCACTGGTTAAAATAGAACGGTTAATACAATGTGTTTCAGTCAGCTGCCAGTGTACAGGAAAAACAAGAATTTAATACATAAAATAAAAATGCAGTTTGGTAGCCAAGTTACCTTTCCTTGGCCAACTGCTCTGAATCAATGAATTTCACTTCTCCAAAAGAAAATGGCCTAGAGCAGGTTGATGAAGGGCCGTGCAAAGGCCACCAGGCCACCAAAAGGCAAGGGAGAGAGCTGGCTGCGTGAAAAGAGCCACGAGAACCTGGCCTCTCAAGTAACTGGATGCTGGCATTCACGGCTTTCATGAAAACCGGGATTCAAGCGTCTGTCGATTGCAGGATCCCTTTTAGAAGCTAAAAAATGCCTGTAGACGTTCCTGAGAGAATTCTAGGGAAGGTTCTGGGACAGAGAAAATAGGCTTCTAGATCCCAGTGACTTACTGTGATCAGTTGTATCTCCGAACCACCAGCAGCGGTTACTCGGTTTTGTCCCAATGTATAATCAATCTTCCCCCCCCAACCTCTATGTATTAGCAAAATTTTAAAATTGTACACGGAGGCTTCCCAGCTTCGAATATTATAACCAGCCAGCCGCTTATCCCAGGTGTTATAGCAGCTCTATTTCCCCCATCACCAGCTGGAGAGGTGAGGACTGAACACCAAAGCGAGCCTGCAACCATTCCTCAGCCATTCCTCTGCGCTCCAGAATTCTGCAGTGGGCGAGGCTTTCCTGGAAGCCACAGAAGGAGCAACTGCTGTTTGAGGAAAGGCGGTGGTGCGGCCACTGTAGCCTCTGCCTTGGCTTGAGCTGATTATTCACCAAGTGATCCCCACCCTCCGTAATGTCACCCAACTCTGTCCTGACTTCTCTGGGATCAGCAGCGCTCCAATATTGGAGACAGCTCTGTCCAAAAGATGGCAGTTGGACAAAGGGTGACTTTAACGGCTAATGGGGCTGCAGGCTCTCCTGAAAAGGACCTTGGAAAATGTGGAAGCTCCTCCCCATTGAGCTCAGGAGCAGCATATAGAATCCTGGTTTCAGCAACTCTAAAAAACAGTATAGGAACTCCAGATGCAACAGCTTTCAGCAGCCGACCAAGATGGTCAGGTTAGGGATTCGGTGAGGGCTCAGGCCCCCAAATAGTTTTTTTAAAGCTTCAATTTGGCCTTGGAAATTCCTACAAAAGAAAGCGTTCTATTCTGACTCGTACAAACAATAGGACAGACCAATTTAATGTGGAACTTGCTCAAAGCATGCTGGTGTCAAACTATCCCAAGAAGGCATCTCAAGTTTATAACCAAAGCTGTTCTTCGGCCAGTCAACTACCACCTTCCCTCCCTGCAGTCTCAGCAACCAAATCCTTTCAGTGGGGTGTGATAAATGTCTCCCTGCAACACCACCATTTTCATGCGCACAAAGATGACATTTCAATCCCCCTCTTCTCTCACCCCTCAGAAAGGTCACTGAACGCGTCTTTTACCCGCTCATCTGATGCTGCAGAGAGAGCCAGCTTCTCGTTCGGCCGTCCTAGAAAAAGGAAAATGGCATGGGTTACAAAGAGCAGGGGAGAGAACCCTGCAGAGCAGTGGCCTTCCCATCAAGAGGTCCTCGGCCCTTAGAGATGAAAAGGTCTCAGCCTGCTTCTTTCTGAAAAGGAGGGGGTCTCTGGACTAAAAGGGGTGAAGAACCAACGGACAGGGCAGAAACTAAAAACACGCAAGGGAAGCGCTCTGTAAAGCAGACCCGGGAGCATTTATCTGCCGCCTCCTCTCCTCTGGACCCAGGAGGGGAACACAGGAAGGCCAAGAGTCCCGGAGATGTAGGCGCAGGGCCAGCACCCCAGATGGGAGACTCCTTAGCTTGAGCTTGAACACATCGGCTCCTGTGGGGTAGCTCACATCGCTGTCAGAAGCCGCTCTCTTACCTGGGCTACCTGACCGGGGAGAGGCTGCTTGGAGCAGGTCCTCCTGCAAAGGGTCTTGCAAGGAAGGCAAACCTCGGCTCTCAGGAACCAGGTTTTCTGCACTGGATGCCGGCAAAGCAGTCCTGCTGTCTGCAGGCTGCTGGCCAGCCACTGCCCTAGCAGCACTGTGCTGGTGTTGCAGCGATGGAACGGCAGCCCCGGAGCTGTCGGATGCCACCCCGTTGCCCGTCACGTGCCGAGGAGCGTCCTTCTTCAGTTCCCACTGGACAGCCAGGGCACTGTCTACCAGCAAGGTGCTGCAGTCCGAATCTGTGCTCATGATGTAACTGTGGCCGTCTTCGCAGCCCCACACGGCTCTGATGATCCCGCAGTACTTGGATGACAAGACACTCTGCAGACTTGGTGCCATCGGGCAGTTCTCCGCGTGGCCGTGGCTCCACCTTACCAGCTGGCGAAGGCACTGTGGGCTGGAGGTGATCAGGTCTGCAGGACACAGGGAGAGAAATGGCCTACTGTCAAGGCCACCCCGTTCCAGTTACGGTGGCAAAACCTCACCAAATGGTCCAGCCTCCCATCTAAACTTGAGGATAGCCTGCCATGTTCGGACTGGGCCTGCTGCAGCCGGAGGACTGGCCAACAGCTTCCTTCCCAGGGATGTGGAGTCCCTGCTAGGAAGACGCTGGATCACTTGCAGAACTCTCTTCCATTCAAAAAATAAAACTGAAAATGGATCCTGTTTGTGTTTTTCAGGATAAATCAGCTAAGCATTGTCTATTTCATATCTGCATATAAAGCAGGTGTGATGTGAGGCTCACCTTTAATTTTAAACAGGCACAAGACTGCATCAGACTAGGGGGTGGAAGTTTGCAGACTAATGGTTACAGTCCTGCAGGAATCCTACTTGGGGGCAGGCACGGGGGCTTTCCCTGTACAGGAATGAAATCCGTGCCCTGCCATTCAGGCCCCTTGTGCCTCTCCATTCTTTTAAAGGAAGGGGAGCTTTCTAGACTTAGCCACATCAAACATAAAATACACCAGTAACAACTTATTATAATGAGTTCAGTTTCTAACTTTCATTATCAGCCCCTTCAAAGCATCTCCTAGACACAACATCACTGAAAGTCAGTCAGCAGCTGCCTTCAAACATCTGGGAAATCCTAAAGACCAGCGCAGGTGCTTTAAGGTGGCAGGCTGAGTAAAATCCCTTTGGGAGTTATTAGCTGCCTTAATGCTCAAATTGTAGAGAAAACACATTCCGTTCCTCAGTTCAGATCACAAATTTGTATCTGAGCTAGAAGGCCTGTGCTTGACCATCCTTGGCTGGCAGGCCTCCAGCCACAAGGGCATGCCAAGAAGAAGCACCCTTCAGCTCGGAAGCAGCAGGCAAACTCCATGGACAGGAATTCAGCCTCTCACCTACCCAGACAAGGCGCTTCTCCTTCTCCGGCTGAAGCAGTGGGCAGTGAAGGCTGGGCTAAATTGTTCCTGCAGAGAAGAGACGGCAGAGAGATCAGAGCAGGAAGCTCTTGATTAACCGTGCTTCTTTGCGAGCCACCAGTAAGTACTGGGTTGTTTTGGCTGGCTTGGAAATCAGTAGGGCAGATAAGAAGGTACCCGCCCCTCAGGCGGGGGGCAGAGACCAGGAGTAGGGAAGGCTGCTCAACGTACTTTCCTCGAGGCTTGGGGTGTCCCGCAGGTGAGACGTTCACCTTCTGCATGAAAGCCTTCAGGACGCTGCGGCACTTGTAGAACTGGGCGTGGCACTTCTTGCAAACAAACGGGGGAAGAGAGGGGTCTTGCTGGACGGTCACCCCCACCAGCCGCTGGAAGTCTGTGAAGAAGACTTGGTCCAAGCGCCGCTGCTTCTCCGAGTCCTCGCTCACCATGGGGACCTTCCCAAAGGCATTTCGCAGGCTCCGCGAGGAGAACTTCCCGTGGCAAAGCCGGCAGAAGCCCGTGGTCAAGGCCCGGGGTATTCCTGCAGGGATTGCGAGAGAGGAGTTGGTCTGGCCCCTCGGCCCAGAGAGTCTCCTTGCACCAAAGGTCATCCTCCCCCCAACCAAGGAAGAGGACCTCCCCCTTTAAAAGAACACCTGGTTTTTCAATAGCGCCCCCCCCCCCACAAATTTCCCTCACCCAAAAGGCCCCTTTCTCTGGAAACAAAGCAGTTTGGACCCTGATGGGAGCAGGCGTTTAAGACGCCGAGCGTGTGAAGGGTACAATTTGCAAGGTTTTATTCTTGACTGCAGATCTGAATTCTAGGCGCAGATCCGGTTTTCAGCTCAGGAAGTGCAATTTCCCAGCCACTCACTTTGGCACCCCAAGCAGGAACCAGTTTTGCCAAAATCCAAGAGGAGAAATCTGAGCTCGCTTTGATACAAAATAGCACGTTCTGCCTCTGGAGCAGAATCCGGCCCGTTGCGTTGCATTTCCGGGCTTGGCTCGGAGAGCGAAGCCCTTTCAGAGCAGGAACGGCCTCTCGGCCTTACCGAGCTCGGCGGAGGGGCCACTTACCCGGGGGGTAAAAGGTAACAGGAAGCCACTTGGGGGCCTTGCAGGCATCCCGGCCACGTAAAGGTGCCCAAATCCCCGGAACGCTCGCAACTCGAGCCGCTCCGCCCGCCCGCCGCATCTGGGCCTGCCGGGCACCGCCCGCCCCGACCCAAGCGGCGGGGAGCCTTCGGGGCAGCGCTCGGGACTGGCCTCGCCAGCTCCTCCGACCGCGCCTCCCGCCCGCCGAGCTCTGGGTCCCCCTCGGAGCCGGTGAAGCTGGCCGGCAGAGGAAAGCGCCCTTCTGGCGCCCGCCGCCCTGGCAAAGCCCAAGCGGGAGCAGGCGGGGGCCCTCCCCAGCCCCGGGGCCGCAGGGCCCGCCGGCGCTCGGGGCCGGGTTCCGCAGGGGCGGCGCGGCGGAGGCGGAGGTCTCGGGGTCTGCTCACCCGGCACGGCCGCTGCGGCTGCGGCTTCCGCGGCCGGCGAGGCCCAGCGCTTGGGCTCCGGCGCGGTCTTCTCCTCCCGGGCGGCGGCGGCGGCGCGTCCGCGGCGCGTCCGGCTCACGGAGTCTGGCCTGCCTATCTCGGCCGGCGGCGGTTCTGACCCGATCCTGGCCGCCAACGCTGCGGGCAAGAACCGGCCACGCCGGTCCCGCTTCATGGCCGCTTAGACGGAGCGCGCACCGGCCGCCGCTCGGAGCTCCGGCGCCGGTCCCCCTCCCGCGGCTGGCCCGGCCCGCAGCGCCCCTGGCGGACGGAGGAGCCCGCCGGCCCGCCCGAGCCGGCAGCAGCAGCCCCGCCCGCGGCCTCGACCCTGAGCCGAGCCCCGCCGGGCAGTCCCCGAGGCCGCGGGGCGGGCGGAGAAGCCGGGCGCCCTCCCGAAGGAGGCGCCCGCAGGACCGGCCCGCTACGAAACCCCCAAGGGAGCCCGTCCCAGCAGCGCCTCCCGCGAGCCCGGAGACGGGGCTCCGAGGCCGGCGACCCTCTCGGCTGCCGGCCGGCCCGCTGCCCCTCGCCGCCTGAAATGCCCGCCGGCCGGGGTGGGCTCGGGTGGGCGCCCCGGAGGGCCTCCGGGCGGGACAGGCTGCTCGACCCCGGGAGCGACGGCCCGGTGCCGGTGCCCACGCCGCCCTCCGCTCGCCTTTGCTCAGTCGGGGTTTGGGGACTCGCCAGGCCGGCTGGGGGCGCAGACAAGGCAGCGGGGAGACCGGGGCGCCTCGGGAAAGGAGGCGCTGCCAGGAAGCCCTCGTCTCCCGCAGGGCCGGCCGCGGGGCGCTACCCTGAGCTGGAGGGGCTGCGGAGCCCAGGCGGGCCTTCCTGCCATGCGCGGAGCGACCCCTGCCCCGCCTAGAGACGGGCAGCCGAGCCGCCGCTCCGGGCGCGGCCGGTCACGAGCGAGGGGCGCTCCACCCCCGGCGCCTGCGGAGCAATGGCGGAGCCGGGCTGGCGGCAGCCGCGCCCCTTCTGACCTCACCGGCTCCCAGTCCGGCCCCGTCCGAGCGGCCGCCGCTCCTTGGCGGCGAAGTTCCGGCCCCGCCATGGCGGCCGCGCCCGCCGCCGCCGCAGAGCCGCCGGTGAAGCCGCTGCAGGGCGCCATGAAGCTGGCCAAGGCTGCCCTGGAGCTGGACGCCGGAGACCGGCCGCGGGTGAGGGGCGCGCGTGGGGGGCGTCTTCGCCGGTGCCGGAGCCGAGTCCGCGGGAATGCGTGGCGCGCCGGGGGCCCTTCAGGAAAGGCCTGGGGGCTGCTGGCCTCGCCCGGGCTGCCCCTCCCCTTCTTTCCCGGGAGGCGGCGGGGGAGCGTCCCGGGTCTCCCCGCGACAGCGGCCAGGGGAGGCCAGGGGGTCTTTCAGCCCCTCTGCTGCTGGCCCACCTCCGCCTCGGGCCTTCGGTGTTTTGGCCCCGTTGCCTGGAGAGCTGAAACCTCCGCCTTGCGCTGCCGAAGCCTCCCCTGCCCTGCCCAGATTCCTAACCACCCCCCCCCCCCCGCCGCAGCCCATGAATCTGATCATGGATGAACCCAAGATGCAAGCATCACTGGACCAGGCCTGGGCCAGTCGGCAGTATCCTGCAGCCAGACCGCTGGGCAGCTCTTGCCTCCGGACTCCCCACCCACCCCCGTTCCTTTGGCTCCCCTCCCAGGAAGGGCCTGGTTTTCTGCATTGGCCTCTTCAAGTTAATTCAGTTGGTCAACCAGGTCCAAGGTGGAGGGAGTGCCTGTACACTAACCCACTTTTTGACCTCTTGTGGAGGGGGGGGGGCAATGAAGCAAGCCTCCTGCAGCTTACAGACTGTCCACCCAGGCCAGCCAGAAACTGGTGTGGTCCTAAGGATAGAGCTGTCTTTTCACCCCACTGAACTGTTCTCCTCAGCAGGAAGCCTACGTGGAATATCTAAAGAGCATCAGCTACATCGCCCAGGTCCTCCTTGAAGAGGCAGCAGCCACGACTGGTAACCCCCGCTTTTCCCACCCTTCCCTGCCCTGGGACCATCCGAAAGAGATGGGCTTGGTTGCAGCACACCTTTTCTTTAGGGAAACTAAACTTCAGAGTTGGTGTCTTTAGCATAATAAAATAGAAAGCATATAACACCCCCCCTCCAAATAGGGGCATTTTGACAAGATGTAACCCTGACAAATGAGTTAAATAACCCCAAGATCATTTTCTTTGGAGCTGCAGCGCTTGGCCCTTCCCTTCTCAAGACCCTTACCTGATCACCCACCACTCCTGGTCTCCTGGGTGGTGAAGCTGCTTCAGAAAAGGATGTTGTGCAGGTCTTGTGAGGATGACGGGACCAAAGCCATCCATTCTGAGCGGGGAATCCTGGCAGCGGAAGTCTGCATGCCTTTTAAAAGTCCTTAGTTGAGAAACTCTGCGTCTCCTGTTCTTGGGGAAGGAATGATTGGCAAAAATGGCTTTTCCTGGAGCTGGGCGATCCCACTGGGGAGGGGCCCTAGAATGGCTAAATCCTGACAGGCGGAGGGGACAGAGGGTTGGCACTGAGCTCTCCTGGAGGTCTTTTTGAGGTGGGTTTTGCATCCCCTTGTAATTGGACAGACACAATCACACATTCCTTGTCCCGAAGGGGATGAAAATGACCTGGCGCCCGATACCCCCAAGATGCTCAAGGTAGCGGAGCAGTGCCTGGAAAGAGCCAAGAGCAGCGCTTCTAAAATAGGTGAGCTCTGTTTGTTTGTATAGGCAGCCCCCTCCTCTCACCAAGCAGAACAAAAGAAGGGAGGTCTTCCTTGCTTCGGTGGGACCTGGTCAAAAGATGGTTCAGGCCGGAAAGTGACCATTGGTCTCACTGCTTAGCAGAGCTTCCTCTCTGAGGGGTGATTTTAGAATAAAGGTTTCGCTAAGTCAGGAGTCTCCAAACTTGGCAACTTTAAGACAGGTGGACTTCAACTCCCAGAATTCTGGAACTGAAGAGCCCAAGTCTTAAAAGTTGCCACATTTGGAGACCACCGCTTTTAAGTTGCCACGCACTCCCGTCGGCTCCCCAAGCCCTTCCAGTCCCGTCCTTGGCAAAGGTACGGAAATGGTGCTTGATTGCTTTCCTCCAGGGAGATTTTTCAGTTTCCCAGACTAGCCTCCTGTCTTTCCAGTGTCCTGTTGGTCTTCTTCCTAATTGCCAACCAGGTCTGACCCAACTTAGCTTCTCAGGATCGGTCCGATTGGTCTGGAATACACCTAGTGTTGATTGTTGTGTTTTAATTGGGTAGATGTCTGCTCTGTGGGCTGCCTCATAATTGGAATGTGTTCAGTGCTTTCACGCAAAGGTTGGGAGCTGGGTTTGGCCCTCAGGCCCCAGTGCTTGTCTTCCTGGCCGTCTGGTTCGCAATCCTCTCCCTTGGACCCTGCTCTCTGGCCTGCTGCTTGGGCCTGTTTTGCCCCTCTGTGAGTCCCGAGGTGTTTGATTTGACCGTAACGGGGCGTTGTCTTTTTCTTAATTCCCCAATTCCAGGAAAGGCCAAGGCCAAGCTGGGGGGGAAGAAGGTGGGCCCTGCTCCGGTTTCCCGACACCGCAGAGTCTCCTCTGATGAAGGCAGGAAGCTTTCGCCTTTTCTGCCTCCTGAGATGTTCCAAAAGCTGCAGATCACTCAAGAGCAGAGCCCCAGGAAGTAAGAGGGGGCTGGGAGGGGGGCTTTGGGTGCTGGGTGGCTGGACCCCGGATCCTGCTGCCTGGAGCTGGACCAGGTGACAGGGCCCTCGAAAGAGCTGCTGCTCTCCTCCTGCAGCAGAGAACTAAGCCCGCTGGAGGAGGCATCGCTGCAAAACCAGAAGCTGAGAGCTACCTACGAGGCCCGGCTGGCCCGGCTGAACCCCAACCAAGCAGTGCAGAAGACCTCTCTGGCAAGTGGGGCCGGCTGGGATGATAATGGGCCTCTGAGGTCCCGTGTGAGCCAGACAATATAGCCCACACATTGTTTTTGTGTGGGAGGAGACTTCAGGAGCCCTCTTTGCCAAAGAAATGGAGGCTGAGGCCCTTTTAAGACAAGGATTGGTTGGTTGGTTACACGTTCCTTTCCCTCGTCCTCCGTTCCTCTGCTTAGTCCTGGGGACTGTGCTTTACTGTTAATTTTTGCTCAACAGACCCTTTCTCTGCAACGTCAGATGATGGAGAATTTGGTGATCGCAAAAGCCCGGGAAGAGGCCGTATCCTTTCTGGCTCTTCTGTGGCAAAGGAAGGGAGAACTCCCCCAGGCTGAGCGGCAAACCCACAGGAGACTAGTTCATAGTCCTGGGATTCCGTAGTGGTCTCCCATCCCAGATCCCCATCCTACTTCACTTTGGGTGGACCACTCCAGGGCGGCTAAGCTCCGCCTCCTCTGATTTCTCTTTCGCCGTCCCTGCAGCTGGCTGGTCCTTTGTCATTTCTCCCCACTTGAGCTGGACTGGCACTGGCCCAACTGCCCCCGGGGTGGGGGCTGTCTGGGGGAGTTTGAAGAGGAGGACCTTGACTCTGCCCCCTCTCCAGCTCCAGAGGAAGATGGAGGAGCATCGGTTGCGGCTGCAGGAAGCTGCCAACAGGCAAGTCATCTGGGCCTGGGATGCTTGGCCCTCTTTCTCCACTCACGGGTGGGGAGGGCGGGGGCCCAATTGCTCCTCCGAGCCTGTATTCTTCCACCCCTTAGGAGGTTCTCCAGTAATGCAGTGCTGACCCCAGAAGAGCAGGAGCAGCGGGCCATCTATGCGGCTATCCTGGAGTATGAGCAGGACCACGTAAGTAAGCAGCTCCAGGGTGCTTCTTCATGTGCAAAAGCCCCCAAGAAGAAGACTGGGAGGGGCTGAGAGAGATGAAAGGGGGGCTGTAGCTCGGTGTTCTCTGCTCTATTCCCCGACCCCCCAGGACTGGCCGAGGTCGTGGAAGGCCCAGCTGAAGGAGCATCCCAGTGATCTGTCCTTGGTGCCAAAGCTTCTCTCACACCTGCTCAGGTAGGGAGGTGTGGGTGCAGGAAGGTCTTTGCTTTCGAAGCCTCTGGTCTGCAAGGTACCTTCAGGCAAAATGCACAAACCCCCAGTGCGGGATGAGACTGAGGGGAGGTAGAGGCCATGATTTCAAGAATTCCACCGGGTCGCTCCTCCCTTAGTGGACCTTTGAGTTGGCTTGGAGGGACAGAAGGACATTCAGCTGCTGGGCTTTGCCGGAGCCTCTTTCGGAGAGCGCAAGGGGGAAAGGGGGTGGTGGTTCCTGCCGCCCAGTTTCCTGAGGAATGGACCCCAGGCAGGTTCGGTAACGGCCCCTTCCTTGATTCCAGCTTTGCGGATCATCCCATCTGCCAGTTGCTGAAGAAGCTGCAATGCTCGGTCTACAACCGCGTCTATCCTCTCATCAGCCAAAGCAGGACAGACGTCTCGCGCGGCTGGTCCCTCTCCTCCTCGCTGGATGCTGAGGCCTTCCTGCCTTTGGCCACTGAGGGACGGCGGCTGCGCTCATCCCAAAGCTTGCACTCCATGTTTTCTGTCCAGGAACACAACAAGTTGAACCTCCGTCATAGCATCTCTGGCACCCCCTTCATTGAGGACCAGAGCCCGTTGCTTCCCCCCCAAGGAGGACGTGTGTCCCCCCCGTCGGCTGACCGGGAGAGCTCCTTTGAGGACCTGGAGCAATTTTTGTCAGCCTCTGAAGCACGTCCAGCAGGGCCCCTGCAAAGCCCTCTGGCTGGGAAGAAGGGCCCCCAGCAGGAAGCCCTCAAGGCGGTCGTGAAGGACATTCACAACTCCATCGGTGAGGTCCCTGTGTGGGCGGCCTCAGTGGGACTGGACTGCTTGGGGGGGGGAATCTAGCTTGCCGGCTGCTGCAGGCCAATCCATGGGAGTGGGGGGGGCTCGCAGTTCTCCTTCCTAGACCCTCGCCCTGATGGAGCTGGGCTGCTTCCTCTCTGCAGACAGACTGCTGTCCCTGATGCTGCTGGCTTTTGAAGGGCTCAACACAGCGGCCGCCAAGGATCAGTGCCTGGCGCGGCTGGAGGAAGCCTTCTTTGGCCCACTCTGGGGGCCCCTCTTGACTGTGTACAGGTGGGACTGGGCAGCCAGCAGCCGCCTGCCATCATGATCGGATGGTGCCTTGAAAAGGGGGCAGTTGAGCTTGGGGGTTGCTGGGCAGGAAGAGGAAGAAAGCCCTCCCTCCCCCCGTCTTCCGGCAAGGAGCCTGGGCAAAGGAAAGGGGGGAGTCTGCTCAGCTCCTCCCTTCCTCCTTCCTGCCCTCCAGGACTGTCTATGGGGCCCAGGAAGAGGCTCTGTCCAGGAGCATGGAGCTGCGCCGGAAGACCGCTCCGACTGAGATGGGCATCCCCTCCAAGCTGCTGCCCAAGGGACAAGGGGCTTCCCCATACGCTGCGGCCGTGCAGGAGTTGCTGCTCCTCCCTCTCAGCAGCTGCCCGCAGAGGAAGCTGGAGTGCATCGGTGAGGCCTGGTGGCAGCTGCAGCCCAAGGGGGCTAAACTGGGATGGGCTGGAATCCGGAGGGAGCCCAAGATTCGCCCACATTCTGAGAGCTTTCACAGTTAGCCCGGCAACTTTTCCTGGCCTCGTCCACCCCAGACACGCTAGACTTTCTAATTGGGAGGGAAAGGCCAGCTGGCTTGGCTGGAGGGTCAAGAGGTCTAAGTTTACCGGGGGCCGAGAACTCCCTGGAAACAGCGGGCTGCCTTCCCTGCTCTTTGGCGTGAAAGGCCAGGAAGGGCTGCCCTAAGAAAGGCTTGTGGGAATTGGGAGGGCGAAGGGAAGTGGCCCACTTTCCCTGTGCATAGAACTGTGTGCCGTGTCCTCCTCATCTCTCTCCCCCCCTTTCTGTCTCTTCAGTGCGGACCTTGCGCATCATCTGTGAATGTGCAGAGGAATACTGTGGGGGCCGACTCCAACCGGCATCTGCCGCCATGTGAGTACTTGACTGCAGTGTCCTATCCGGATGGGATGCCGAGCTCTGAAGCCATCCCTGCCACTCACTGGGCAGACCCTGCCCTGAAAGCAGCCATGTTGCTGGAGTCCCTGGCATCACCGTCCCCCGGCACTGCCAGCTGTGGAGCCAGGCTCGACTCACTCTGCCCTCCCCTTGCAGCGGTGCAGACGACCTCCTGCCCATCCTCTCCTTTGTGGTCCTCCAGAGTAACTTGCCCCAGCTGGTCTCCGAGTGTGCCGCCCTGGAAGAGTTCATCCACGAAGGGTAGGCACGGGGTCCTTTCCAGGGCTCAGACAGAAGGCACGGCAGTTGGGCTGCCCTGTCGCCAGGCGTCTGACTCCGTTGCCCTCTGCCAATTGTGAGCGTCCAGAGGCGCAGTCGCTGCTACTAATAGCAGACTGCAGGTGTACGACGGTGGGGTGGAAAAGGAGGGAGGGGAGGGACTCTGTGAGCAGGGGGGGAGAACTGTTTCTGTGGAGCCCTGGTTGAGCAACGCCTCCCTCGCCCTCCCCAGGACTGACCGGTTCCCTTTTCTCCCAGGTACCTGATTGGGGAAGAAGGCTACTGCCTGACCTCCCTGCAGAGCGCCCTCTCCTACGTCCAGAGCCTGCAGGGGCCGGTGCTCCGGAAGTAGCGGAGCTCCCGGTGGGGGGGGGGGGCTGCCCCTCCCTCCTGCCTCGCTGCTCCCTGGGGATGCTTTTGAGAGGACTGCGAAGGGAAACTGACCAGCTGGACCAGGCACCCCTCCCAGGACTACTCTTGCACAATATTTGGGGGGGGGGTGCACGTAAACTTTGGTATCAGCCCAACATTGACTAGCATTTGTCCTGCCCTGCAGGTCTTCTGGCACTGTGGCTTCTGTCCTGGTGTGTTGCGAGATGCTTAGCTGCCCCCTCCCCTCATAACAGCTGAGCCTGCCTTTGCTTCTCTGCCTTGAGCATGAAAAAAAGAGGGGTGGGCTGCATCTCATTTCCCACATTACACTAAGAGTTGCTGTAACCCCCCCCCCCCCCAGCTGCAAGGCAAGCCAGCCATCCTGGCCACTTGGCAGCCTCTTCCTCGGAAGGGAAGGCCCGAGGCAGAGATGGGAGCCTGCTGACTGGCGTCCCCTCTCTCCCCCTGCCCCGCATGGCCCCTTTCCTGTACGGCAGCTGCTTCAACCTGTGGGCCTGCACACCAGGGACCACCTTTTCCTTGCCTCTGTTGGGGTTTTTTATTGAGTAAAGGGAAGGAGGGGGATGGGCCTGGCTGCCCATCCTTTCTCGCATTGGTCTTTGGGTTCCTCTGTGGTGGAACAGGAACCAGCGTAGGTGAAGCGGATACGGCCGAAGGTGAGCTCTCCTTGTGGATTGTGCGTTGTCTGCTGACGGAGAGGAGAGCTTGAGGGAGAAGACGGGAAGCAGGAAGGCTGAGTGGCTGGCAGGAATTCGCACAAGCCTCCCAGCCGCCAGCTGTGGGGGAACCAAACGGCAGCGTACGAGGGGGCAGGTGGGGAAGGGAGCCGCCCTCCTGCAGAGTGCACTTGGGGAGGGCCCCGGGCTCCTGAGAGATCTCCACTGCACCCGAGGAAGCAGGGGCTCCCTTGCAATCTGGGTACCGTCTCCTGGGTGGGGCCCCTTCCTGACCCTGACTTCGGCGCCACCGTCTTGCCTTCCCTCCTGGACGCTCCTTGGGAATAAAGCTTGACTTCTCCCCACTCGGTCGGCTGTGCTTCTTGGGATGGTGGGTGGGCAGCCGTGCCCCGGCGGGCTTGCCCTGGGAGGGGCAGTCATTTGGACCGCTCGGGCTGGTTCACCGCAACAGCGACCGCCCGCGGGGCTGACCCCGGAGACGCTTCCCCAGCTGGGCGGGGCTGCTCTGGGGGGGCCTCTGCAGCCGAACCCGCCACCCCGCAGACGGCTTCCCCCTCATCCTGCAGCCGGGAAGGGCGGTGCAGGAGCGGAACCCCCTTCGCAACCAGGCACCGAGCCCCGGGTGGGGGCGACGCAGGGGCGGCGTGAGCAGCAAGCCTCGGCCGCGAAGCCTGGCCTTCCGCGGGGAGCAGCGGCGGCGGCGGCGTTCGGAGGATCCCTCGCGCGGGTGGCTTCTCGCGCCATCTCGTCCCCTGGCGAGGCCGCCGCCGCCTTGCGTCCGAGGCCCGCTCCCCCTCGGTGGGCTGGGCGGCCGGCGGGAGGGCGGGGCCTCGCCGAGCGGAGCCGCCCACTGAACGGGCGCCTCCCCCCCCCGGACACGCCCCGCCCCCAGGAGCGGCTGCGCCCGCGAGCGCCGGGGGGGGAGGGGATGCCCCGCGTGACGCCACCTCCTCCTGAGCGGGCGGGGCCGGAAGCGGCGGGGGCGCCGGCGCGAGAGCGGCCGGGACCGTCGAGCGGGCGGCGGCGGGGCGCGAGTTCGAATCCCAACCGGCGGGCCCGCCCCAGCGGCGCCCTCCCTCCGCCCAGGCCGCAGCCCGAGGCCCCCGCGGCGGGGCTGGCGACGGTCCGGCGCCGGGCGGGCCCGACGAGCCGCCGAGTCCCGGGCGCTTCCTCCGGCGGGGGCGGGGAAGGGGCCGCTGCTCCGCCCGCCCCCTCGGCGCCTGCCCCGGCAACCCCCTTTGTTGCGGCGGCTGCTCCGCCTCTGCTCGCAGCCTCCGGCCCTGCCCGGCGCCCCTCCTCGCGCGCGCCCTCGGGCACGTCTGGGCAGCTGCCGGGCGGGCGGAGGAAGAGGCCGGCCCGGCCCGGAGGGTGAGCGGCGCAGCTTCCCCGCCGGGGCAGAGGAGGGGCCCTGGGGCTGCCCCTGGGCTCTCTCCTCCCGGGCCCCAGAGCCCCTCCCTCCCTCCCGCCTCCCCCGCTGCCCCGGGCGGGCGGGCTGGGGCGTTTCCCCGCCGCAGGATGAAGCCCGGAGCGGGGCTGCGGGAGGAGTATCGCCGGTGCCTGGAGAGGGACTTCCGCCGGGGCCAGGTCGGGGCCTGCAGCGATGCCTCCCTGAAGGAGCTGCTCTGGCATCACCTTCTGGAGGACCCGGAGCTTCACGGCAGCCTGGATGGGGAGGACACCTTGGCCACGCTGGCCGCCGCCCTGCGGGGACACTTGGACCTGACGGGCGCCCTCCGGGATCTGGGCAGGGCCTTTGAGGTGCTGGAGCTGGCCGCGGTCAATCTGTACTTTTTCCCTTGGCGCAAAGAATTTGCCACCATTAAGGTGAATTCTGTTTTGGGCTGGGGGAGGCAACAAAGGAGGGGGCTTGGAACGGTCAGGGGCTGATGGACACCTTTCTTTGCAGACCTTCTCGGGGGTCTACGTCCACGTCCTTCAGGGGGTCCTGCCAGAGGCTGACCTTGCCCGGAGCTTCCGCCGACTGGGCTACGTGCAGCAAGACCGTCTGCACCTGGTGAATTCCCGACTGCCGCCGAGTGCCAACCTGCTTTGTGCAGCCTGCTGCTTCTTTGCAGCCAGGGTGGAGTGCGAGATCCTGGCAAAAATTGTGGAAAAACTGGAGCCGCGGGTGGTGCCGCCCGGTGAACTGCTGAAGGCTCGAAAGGAGGCCCGGGGCAGCCTGGAGCGGTGTGTGGCCAAGCTGCAGAGCGTGACGCGGTGGCCCCAGAGCCGCGAGGCTCGCTCGGACCCGGCTGCCGGGCTCGATCTCTACCGCGAGAGCACCGAAGGGCACAGCTGCTACAGGGAGCCTGCAGGAAACCCGCTCTGGGGCCAGGAAGCCGCCTCTCTCAGCGAGTGCGGCAGCCCCAGGCTCCTGAGGCGGAGCCCCCGGCCGCCGGCAGAGTGCAGAAGCGAGCCCCCCTGGAGCCGGGAGTCCTCCTGTGGCAACGGACTCCTGGGCTCCGAGGAGCCCGACCTGACCACCTCCTTCTCCTTCATCTCCTTGAGGCGGGAGCTTAGCAGGACTTCCGAGATGGACTTCCCTGCTCAGCTAGGGAGTTCATTCCTATTCTCTGGCCTGGGGGGCTACGAGAGTTCCGACCCCTCTTCGCAGGGGACGAGCTGCCCGGCCTCTCCTCCGTCCAGGCAGCCCAGGAGCCCCCACCTCAGCCTGGCCAGCCTGCACAACAGCACTCAGGGACTCAGCCCGGAGCCGGCTCGCTACCAGATACACTCCTGCCTGCTCCCGGGGGCCCTGCCCTGCTCCTGCTGCAACACCTGCCGGTTGCTGCACGTCAGCAGCTGCGACGGGGTTCAAGTCTGCCGGAACCATCACCACCTTGTGGAAGAGCTGCAGAGCGAGAAGCAGCAGCGCCTGTGGCTGCAACGAACAGAGGTGGACAGGCTGCTGCAGGAGGGAGGAGGGTCCTGGCAGTAGGATTGGGACACCCGGCTGGGCTTTGGAACGCAGAGCCCCCCAGCCTGCGAGGCCTTTGAGGATCGCACCCCCCCAAGCCTGCTTCCCTCCTCCGGCCTGTGGCAGGGCAGAGTCAAAAGCGAGCCCTCCCCCCCACACTTCTAACAGAGCAGACCTGGCCGGGATGGCTTTGTCCAGGTTTGATGGAGGGCCAAGTCCATGAAGCCTGGAGGTGGCAGGTGGGGAGCAGACCTCGCCAGGGTCCCTGGTTTCTAGGATTGGATATCTGCATGCACGTCTCTCCTGTGAAGCCCTTTTGGACATTCCAAAATTCGGCCACTCTCCGCCCACTCTGGGATCTGTGTGGCCGGAGGCTGCTCTGGTTTGTTCTGTGAACCCCTGCAGAAGGCAGAGAAGAGCCCCCTGCTCAAGCAGCAAGCTAGGCAGGAACTGCTGGCAGCATTTTTACAAACCCAGAATGGACCCTGTGGTAGCGGTCACTTTGCTGATGTCTTACGAAAGATGGAGTTGTAATAAACTTGACTAAAAGCTACCCGGTTTTCTAGATATCTGGACCCTTCCGGCCCCTCTAGAAGAGGCTCCCTTGGACCTGCCCAAGCATCACAACAGGAATAGCTGTCCCCACCCCCCACCCCTGGCCAAGTGGCCTGGAAAGCAGCAGAGACCAGGCTCTTGGGCCCAAGGCCAAGGGAAGAGCAGCAGCGGTTCTCTGGTGATGGCTGCAGGTGTCACCTCCTGTTTCCCGAGTGAGTTCAGGTGCCATTTTGGGGGGCCCTGGCCAAATTCCCTCTGGCAGATGGGCTCAGGGAGGCCAATGGGCATGAGAGGTGGGTGGCTTCCGCTTGTGAGTTGCAGAGTTGCCAGAGTTTCATTCTTGGAAGCAGAAAGGCCTCGGCGCAGTGGGCGGGGTGGCTTATGTGTCTGCCTGTGAAGGAGGGTAGTTGCAGCTGGTGAGTCTCTTCCACCCCCAAGTACCCTATTTACAGCCTGGGAGCAGAGAGGAAGCAGGCAGCTGGAGCAGTGCCCTATGCAGCCGTTGCGCAGTGTGGGGCAAGGGCAAAGAAGCATCTGGAGATGGAGCTGCTGGGGCTTGGCCCAGCCTCCCATTTCCCACAGGAGCCACTTGGGGCCTGGGCATCTCTCGTACCCCAACTGACAAGGCACCCAGCAGTTCTCAGGTAGAAAAATCTTTATTGAGACGAGGGCCCTTCTTCCAAAGTGGTCAAGGAGCCGAGCCAGGGCGAGAAGCAGTTCCTTGGGAGGCATCCTGAGGTCTGCCGGGTGGTGCTGATGGTTCCCACCTGCCCTTTAACTTGGAGGTTTTCTCCCATCTTCACTGCTCCAGCAGGGATGCTTTGCTTGGGCTGCTTGTTTTTGACAGCTGAGAGAGGAAAAGGATCTGGCTGCTCCTGGGGGGCTGAGGCTGAGCTGCCACCTTTAGCCGCAGGGTGGAAGGACTGAGGATCCCCTCCAGGGTGCAGAGGAGGGGGGTGGCGCTTTGCTGCTGACGCAAGTCTCCACGAAGAGCAAGAGGGTCCTGGACCCACAGCCATCTTCCTCCAGACAGGGCCTGCGTGGCTGGGCCTTCTCCAGCCCCTGAAAAGCGCACTGCAGAAAACAGGCATGGGTGACAGCAGAACTGACTGCAGATGAGGCAGGCAGACACACACACACACCCCTCTTCAAAAAGGCATTCCCGGTTCTTTTGGTCTTGTGAAGGGAGGAAACAAAATGGGCCATTTAAGGTAATGCAGAATCTGTATGCAGATTTAACCAGAGAATAGATAACTAAAATGTACATTTTATCTAGTTTTTTAATGGGGCAATGCCCTGATTTGACCTACTTTTGACGTTTGTGTTGGCATCCTTGAAAATACCGTGAATGCAAAGACCCGCTTCTGCCTGTTCTTTTGTGAGCCTGCCCTACCTTTGAGGTGCCCTCCAAAGCCACCATCTCAGGGCCTGCGACGTTTGCCCAGACATTCCCCTCCCGTGCTCGGGGCGGCCCTCTTGTTGCGATGATGGGGGAAAGTGGGCATCAGCTCCGGTTCGCAGGCTGGAAGGGAAAAGAGGGCTCAGGCCCTGAAGGAGGAGGGGGCCCTGCCTGCAGGAAGGGGGCTCGGGGGCCACTCACGCCACGGCTTTTCCTTGAAGTACGAGCTCTCCAAGCAGTCTCCAGCTGTTGCTCTGTGAAGGAAATGTGGCAGTGAAGGACCCCTTCCTCCTGGCCCCCCTTGCCAAGCCTGACCTGCAGCCACTCTGCTGCCCCCTCCCTGGAAGGCCTAAGTTGAATAGCCCCATTCTGGGGAACCAACAACATCTTCCTTGTTGGGCAGCCCCCGTGAAATCGGGGGGGGGTCGGTCAAGGTGGGCAGCTTTTCAGCTTAACTGGACGGCTGGGAGTCTGCTGGAGGCAGGCAGAGCGGCTCCCCCCAAAGGGATTCAGGGCAGGCAAGGCCACTTACCTTTTCTTGGGATCGAACATGAAGAGCAAGTTCAGGAGCCGAAGTCCGGCCTCGGACAGCCAGGCGAACTTGTGCTTCAGGTTGTTGTAGGGCTGCTTGCGGAGGGTGTATTGGCTCACCAGGGGCAGCTTGGAGAAGCCCTGGAAAAGGGGGGGGGACACACCCAGAAGCGAATCTTTGGCTGCCGCCTGCAGCTTAGCTCATAGAGGCATCATCTGGATCGGCCACTTTAAGATGTGTGGACTTCAATTCCCAGAATTCCTCAGCCTGCATGCTAAGGCAACCCAAACAAACTGTAATGTGGGAATTGTGTTTTCATTGTGAACACCGGAGCAAAGACGGTGCACGAAGGAAGGAAGGAAGGAAGGAAGGAAGGAAGGAAGGAAGGAAGGGCAGCGGACGGAAAGGACTCACGGGCCAGATGGTCTCGTTTGGAGTGCCCAGCAGACGCACAATCAGGTCAACCTGCTGTATCTCGGAGCTCCCAGGCAGCAGAGGCTTATGGGCCAACAATTCCGCCAAGATGCAGCCCACCGCCCTGCAGGGCAGATGTGGGGTTAGTGTCGAGACCCTCACCCAGCAACCCCCCTGGACACCCTCCGTCCGCTCTTCCGATTCCTGCAATGCAGCCCTGCAGAAAAGCGTTTGGCTCACCTCCCCCCCCCCAGTGCTCGGAGAGGTTGGGGGTCTTTTTTCCTCACCACATATCGATGGCCGTGGTCTGTGTGGTGGTGCCTAGGAGGAGCTCAGGAGCCCGGTACCTGCAAGGGGAAGGAAAGAGTGAGGGCACTCCGGACAGGAGAGTTTTCAGCCTGCTTGTACCGGAAGGAGGCCAGCGGTGCCCCCCCGGGAAAGGGGTCGAACCAGCTCACCACAGTGTCACCACTTTTGGAGTCATCGGATTCAGGGGAACCCTGTAAGCACGAGCCAGCCCAAAGTCCGCTGCAAGAGAAGGCGGCACAGAGAGGTCAGGGACTTGCTGTTTTATGTGTCCAGCAACCGAGTTGAGCACGTGGCACTTGAGATGCTGTCGCCAAAGACTCACCTGTCTTCACGCAACCTTTGTCAGTCATGAGTAAGTTGGACACCTTAAGGTCCCTGTTAGTTGACGAAACACAGATATGTAGAAGGGTGGGTGGGTGGGGACTGGGCTTGCCTGAGTTCAGGCCACCAGTGCTAGCACCGCTCCCTGCTCTTGCTTGACCCATCCCCGCCCTTCTCACCTGTGGATGATGAAGTTGTTGTGAAGGTACTGGAGACCGTGGAGAACCTGGAGAATGATGCACTTCACCTGTAGGGAGGCGGGCAAACAAAGGAGTATCCACAGAGGGCCTCTGACCCACCTGTCCCGTGCTGGATGCCAGCAGGAGAAGCTTTTGTTAAGAAGCTGCACGTGCATCACGTACATTGTGCCAGTCATCCTGTCCCACACCAGGCAAACCATGTTTGGGAATGTGTGAACAAATTAGGCCCCTTCAGACAAAGCAGATCGCACATCAATTTGCCAGGCTGTGCCTTGACACCACCCCTTCCCCAAAGGCGACTCTGCACTGTAGTCTTTGGAGCATCAGGTGAAGTTTTAAAATGCGCTTTTCGGATCCTTGCCCCACTGTTGTTTTTGGTTGGATTCATTCTGTAATTTTCTTGTATTTTATCTCCATTTTGAAAGCTCTGGCTCCTGCCAGTATACCAGGCAATGCCCTCTGTTAATACCTTGCACACACTGGAACATGCACCTCCCTGCCATGTTGGCCCAGTTCTAAAAGTTGGGACAGCTACAGGCAGTCCTTGACTTACAACAGTTCGTTTACTGACCGTTCAAGGTTATAATGGCACTGAAAAATGTGACTTATGACCGTTTTTCACATTTATGACCATTGCAGCATCTCTATAGTCATCTGATCAAAATTTGGATCAGCTTGACAACTGGTTCATATTTATTAAAATTGCAGTGTCCCAGAGGGGCCACGGGATCCCCTTTTGTGACCTGACAAGCAAAGTCTGTGGGGAAGCCAAGTTCACTTAACAGCCAGGTTACTAACTTAACAGCTACAGTGATTCACTTAACAATTGAGGGAAGAAAGTTTGTAAAGTGGGGCAAAACTCACTTAACAAATGTCTCACTTAGCAACATAAATTTTGGGCTGACTTGTGGTCGTAAGTAGAGGACTACCTGTATTGGGGATGAAAGCCATTCCCCCAACCATCTGGGCTCTGCTCCAGTGTGGCATCACCACCACAAAGCGCCACCGATGCACCTCCCCCCGCGGACACACCTGGGCTTCCGAGAAGGGAGCCTGCATGTTTTCCAGGAGGCTGGCCAAGTCCTGCTCGCAGTAGCCCATCACCAAGAAAATGCTGCAAGGGGAATTGGAGGCAGGCACGACTCTTGCAGCAGCCAGGAGAAGAATCCTGCTCCAAGAGCCTCAAGGACAGGCAGGCA
This sequence comes from Vipera ursinii, assembly GCF_947247035.1. Classification (NCBI taxonomy): domain Eukaryota; kingdom Metazoa; phylum Chordata; class Lepidosauria; order Squamata; family Viperidae; genus Vipera; species Vipera ursinii. Next base: position 22,486,447 of record NC_139520.1, on the reverse strand, counting down.
GGATGATGCTTCCCTTTTCTTCTTCCTCTGCTTAAAGAGCGAAGGAGAAGCCCCCCCCCACCTCCGCACTTTCTGCAATGTTTGCACTTTCCCCCCATCAGGTGGACCTGCTGCCCTCCCAGCCCAGGGCAGAGAGCACCAAGTCCTGGCTGGGTAAGAGGGCAGCAAGGAGACTCTGTGCCCATCTGCCCAGGAATTACCTCTCCAGGTGATTGCCGACCACCACCTCCTTCAACTCCACGATGTTGGGGTGTTGGAGCTTCAGCAGCAGGGTGATTTCTCGCAGGCTGCTGATGGGGATCCCTGCGGGGGAGAGGATCCAGCTAAGATGGGTGCTGCTGGGGCTACTCCCGGGGTCAGGCCTGCGAGAAGCCCGCTCTGCTCACCATCTTTTTCTTTGTCCATCCGCACTTTCTTCAGAGCCACAATCTCGCCCGTCTGTGTATCTCGGGCACGATCTGAAACGGCAGGACAGCCTAAGTTCCCAGGAAGCGCGACCCTCTCCTCCCGGTCCCGCCGAGCGCATTTCACAAAGGAACCGCTGCCTTTTGTTTAGGTGGCTCTGCCGGCCTCATCGCGTCTCTGGGAACGGGCCTGCTTCACGGAGATTGGGGCTTCCGGGTAACACCCCAGGCCAGTAAGCGCTCTTTCCCCGGAGAAGCGGGCGGCACAGGGGAATTCGGAAGCCTGTCCAGGCCCAACCCGGGTCGCCCAGGGAGCCGGGGCGGGGATTGCCCCAAACGCTTCCCAGCCCGGCAGGCAGACCCCCCCCAGGCGGGACTCACACACGATGCCGTAGGTCCCTTCCCCGATCCGGTTGAGCTTCTCAAACTCCTTGACGCTCCGGCATCTGCCCAGCTGAAAGGAGAGCCGGTGAGAAGCGGTTTCTGCCGCCTGGGTAGGGCGGGGGCGGGGCGGGGGGGAAGGGGGGCAGCTCTGTCCCGGATGCAGCGCTGACCGAGCCGGCGCCGGCAGGTGAGCGCGGGCTCCATCCGCCCGCCCGACCGGGCGCGGGGAGGAGGGCAGAGCAGGGAGCGCGAAGGGCGCGCGGGCAGCGGGGTCCGCTCACCCGGTGGGCAGCTGGCACCGCGAAGAAGCCGCCGCGCAGCCGCTTCAGGCGCAGAGGCTCCGGCTCCTGCTCCGCCATGCTCTTCCCTTTGTCCCGCCTGCTTCCGCGCAGGCCGAGCCTGGCCCCGCCTGCCAGCCGGGAGGGGTCGCTGACACTGCACCCGCCTGTCCAAAACGGGGCGATTGGGAGCTGGGCAGCCGTTGCCCTGGGCAGTTGGACTGGGAAGCCTTCTCTTTCAGAGAGAAGCAGCAGCCTCCCCGCTCCCCGAGGCAGTGGGCCTTTTCCTTCTTCCTCAAAAGCAGGGATCACCTTTTGGTCCCACCACCTTTCCTCCATCCCAGCTCCCTGATGGAGCAGCCTTGGATGGGAACGCACATGCCAAGAAGCCCCTTACCCACTTTAGGAAGTAAAGAAATTGTAAAAGTAGGACAGCACCTGAAATTATATTCCCAATATTAATTTGCCCATGCAGATAACATATCTGTTAGTGACTGGAATTATTATGGCATTTAACACATACGCCTATTTGGAAGAGAAGTTACAGCTCCCTCATTTACACCTAGCTAAGCTTTGTCATTCCTCATCCCCTGCCTCCACATGTGGCCATGGAGTTGGATTTCCATTTATTGAAGGAGGCTCCGGGACCCGGCTGCCTGTCTCCTGACCATCTTCAGCACTCTCTGTCTTGCTCTTCTGACAAGCAGCCACTGTGCTGGGTCTGGAGTGCACAGTGAACAAGCCATGATCTTGGGACTCCTGGATGGTCCTGGTGTCAGGGAGTTCATCAGAAGGCCCAGTGATGATCTTAGGGATAACCCTTTTGCCCTTTTCTTCTTAGCAATTTTAGGGAGGAAATATAAAAATGCTTCTTACTACTGATGGTCAATAGAAGGCTGGGAGAGCAAGAGAGAAGGTAGGCACGGACCCAGACGGGCTCCATTTTCTAACAGGGAGGTGCTAAAGCTGCATGGAGATCTTGCATTAGGTTTCTTTCTCCAAGGAAAGAAGACGCAAAAAGCAGCTCCTTGGGAATAAGGTTCTTTATTTTATTTGGGTGAGAAACTATGCAAAGCTTGTTTCTGGAACAGCTGACAGCAGACTGGCACATCAGCAAGGTTTATATACATTTTTTATCCTTTGAGGTGAATGAAATAGGTTTTTATGACCATGAGAAGGCAGGAAATATTGTTTTGATGGTTAGAAGAAATATTCTGTTTGTTATCTTCCTGGCCAGGCAGAGATGCTAAATTCCAGGGCCTTTTCCAGAGTTTCCTGTCAGTGATCTATAGCTTTTAAGGAAACATTGTATTTTATAACTGGAAACGGCTTTCTCTGACTCCAGATCAGAAGGCTGTTAAAAACGGGGTGGGGGTGGGCAGATCAAAGGCTTTTAATTTCTATCAATTCCAGACAAAGCCCTCCTCTAATCATGATAGGATATCAAGAACTCTGTAAAGTGAATAAAAGTGGAGACTTGGACAATTATTTTTGGTATTTTGAAAAGCAAGCAATGATGGGACTTGTGCCAGCCCTTTCCGCTGATACTGCAAGTTTCCAAGGGATGAGCAATTTGCAAATGTGAGGCATTACGTGTATGGAAATGTTAGCTGTCTTTCACATATCTGGGAATATAGAAAATTGCAGCCTAATTCCTCATATAAAGAGTCATCATCATCATCATCATCATCAAGTGATGCATCAGAGGAGTGTCAGAGGAGAACACTGACACAGGCTCAGATGTGTGACAGGGAATTCCAGGCACGCAGAAGCAAACTCTGCCTCAGATTAAGATACACCTGCAGGATAAACAGGTCCACTGAGTGGCTGTGGAGCCCTAGGAGTCAAAACAACAGATGATGGCGAAGAGATGCTGAATCTGCTCCTGGCAGATCCCGGGGATCCTATAGTTCCAGCCTTGACCCTGGGGAAAGAAACTTTGAACTGCGCTACAGCTGACCTTATTAACCGCCCGAGCATTTACAGCAGCACCTTTTTAATAAAATAAAACGGAGGCGGGCTCTGCACTCTGCAATATCCTGGCTCTTTGTTGCCGCGGCAACCGCGGCCCCCTCCTGAAATAGGCACGTGATCCTTTTGTTGCCCTCTCGTTCGGCAGGACGACGCCTGCGCCGCCCGAGGCCCCGCCTCAGTGAGGGACGGGCCTCTCCAGAGCGGAAGGAAGCCGGAAGTGAGCGTCTCCGGAACCCGGAAGTCCTGGCAAGGAAAGGCGGGCGAGGACTTCAGTCGGGATGGACGGTAAGGGGTCTCCTCGCGGAAAGGGGAGGGGGTTTCGCCCATCACGGGGGAGGGGCGGAGGGGCAGCGGGGACGCCACGTCTCATCGTCTCAGCTGCGGCCGACTGGCGGCCTCGGCCCGGGAAGGTGGTGGGCGATGGGACGGGCGGAGGGGCTTCCTCGGGCCGCCCAGGGTGGGGCTGCCGAGGGGGGCCGAGGGGGAGGAAGGGCTTCTCCCCGGGAGCCCCCTCCCTTCCTCGCGCCAAAGAGAAGCCAGGAATTGGCGAAGAAAGAGGGCAGGCCGAGCGGCATGGTGGCCGGGGCGTTAGACCGGCACCGGGGCGACGCGAGTCTAGCCCGGCCTCAGCTCCGGAAGCCCCTGCGGTCACCCTGCACAGGCAGGATGGGGGCCCAGCTGGAGCCCCGGTAGAAAAGGTGGGACGAGAGGCAACTGAATCTGAGAATGGAAAGTAAGGTTTGAATTAGGTTCTATAAGGTCCTCGGCCACCTTTGCCGCGAGTGATCGTCACGACCAAAGGGATAAGCCCCAAGGTATTACAGAACTGAGAAATAGCAACGGATATTAAAAAAACATCAGGAACTAATTATTTACTTTCCTATACTTAGTCTCTAATAAAACATTTCTACATACTCCACAGTTTGTATCTGGATTTTTCAAATCTAGGGAAACATTTTGTGGAGTGCACCAAATTTGGGCAGAAGGAATGTTGTGAATCAGTTTCCTAAAATCTGCCTTTCCTTTTGAAGATTCCCTTTATCCTTAAATCTTCCAACTACTCTCATTTTTCTCTTCACAGATACGCTCTTTCAGTTAAAGGTGAGTGCTCGTGCTATGAAAGGCCGTAGAGCTTAAAATCAGAATTCTTGTAGCAAAATTAACAGACAAATCAACCCTTTTCACAATAAACACTCTGGTTAGGAAACACTCTCCTCCTTGGACAGAGAATGTCTGGTTTTTGTAGCAGAACAATTCCTAATCTGATTTTGTCAAGAAATCTGGGAATGGCTGCTTCTCTGATGCTACTTGGAGCTGTAGCGGGCTTAGCTGAGTCAGTAAATGGCCTCCTCTCTATCCATCGTGCCTTCAGCACATCTCCCCCCATCTCTGACTTTTAAAACTTGATTGACTTTGTATGGGACCGTGACCTTCCTCTACTCCAGAGGAAGCAGGAACTGAGACTGGGTGACTGCTCTTGCTGACAGGCCTGCTGAATGTCTGCCTCTCTCTAGTTTACAGCCAAGCAGCTGGAGAAGCTTGCCAAGAAGGCAGAAAAGGACTCCAAAACAGAACAAGCCAAAGTCAAGAAGGTGAGGGGCCTGAATGCCAAGACTGGGAGTGACGGGTGGTGATAATCCTTGAAAAATGAGTTGTTTCTCTGTTGGGAAGGCTGGACTTTCATCTTTGCTGACTTCAAGCCTTTGGGGTACCCCACTTTTGTTACTCATCAAGCTTCTAATCTTTTGAGTCTTTGGTGTTAGACCATCTGCAGTTCCTTCCTCTCTCTCTCTTTAGCTTGAGCATCTCTGCTCTGGATTTCCCATGTCTTTCTGAGCTTGAGGACCCTCCCTCTTTCCCTTTCATCCCCCTGTTTTTCTTCCTCATTTTTGAAGCAGTTGAACTTCTAGAATTTCTTCCCTTCAGTCTGCATCACTACTGAAATCTGATCCCTTTTCTTCCACTCTTGATTTTGTTTGGAGAAACTGTGAAGCTGAGGGATGTTCCTTGTCTTGCATTCCAGGCCCTTCAGCAGAAGAATGTGGAATGCGCTCGGGTCTACGCAGAAAACGCCATCCGGAAGAAGAATGAAGGCTTGAACTGGCTGCGCATGGCTTCTCGTGTAGATGCTGTGGCCTCCAAAGTCCAGACAGCTGTGACCATGAAGGGAGTAAGGAGCTTTATTTTAATATATGACCTTCCTTCTCCCTTTGAACAAGTAGAAGTTTTCTTGCTACAAAAGATTGTCTGCACTAAACTGGTGTCTTCTAGATATGGACATCTTCCATCGTTCCCAACCAACTGAACTTCTGGGGGGCGGGCGGGGGGTGGTGATACTATCTTGATATGTGAGAGATCACCGACTGGATTTCCTATTAGGCTGCTTGGCTTCCACTTGCCCCATTTCCCCTTTGCCAGTTGGTCTTTATCCACCAGCAGCTCACGAGATTCCAGCATCCCAGATTCAGCCTGAACGTGACTTGATGGCCATGAGTTTCTTCCTGCCTGAGGGCTTCTATGACTAAAAGAGGATGAAACCATGCATCCAGGTCTCCTTGGGAAATTCGCACTGACTGCCCAGTGCACGTTTTTCTGCCGGTCTTGATCTGGGCTGCTGTTTCCAGGGTCACATTGGGGCCTCCTCTTCAGGATTGGCCCTAGCTTGGTGTGGTTCCTCCAAGCGAATACGATTCCTGTCTCTGTTGCAGGTAACCAAGAATATGGCCCAGGTGACGAAGGCCTTGGACAAAGCTCTCGGCTCCATGGATCTTCAGAAGGTTTCGGCTGTGATGGACAAGTTTGAGCAGCAGGTCCAGAATCTGGATGTCCACACTTCAGTAAGTGCTGCACAGGATGCTGAACTTCAGAGCTGGGCAGATGGGAAACCACGTTTGTAATTGTCTGCCAGTGAACCTTCTCCTGTTCTTCTGTAGCCTTTGCTACCTTCTTTGCATGTGTGAGAAAGTGTTTGGGTGTCTGGGGGAATTCCCCACTTGGCAGAAATTACTCCAGGTCAAATAGGAGGCACAGATTATGATCCATCAGGCTTTGAAACAGGACTAAAAGGAGTCCAGAGCTAAATCTCCTGGCTAAGGCTTTGCTTGGCCACTGCCAGCCTATCTTGCATTTCAGGCCAGTGGAAAATGCAACTCCATTTTCTACCTTGTGCCGGATGTTTTGCTGTTGAGCAAGAAGAGGCACCCTCGTTTTCCATTCCCAAATTGCTTGAAAAAAGTGGCCAGATCATGCTTGATTTCTGGCTTGAAGAGAGGTTGAAGGAAGACAGGAGGAGGATGGTTTAGCTTAGTGAGAGTGACATGTGTCCCTAGCAAGAAGTGGGTGAATTACTGGATCCCTGGAATATGGTTTGTTCAGGGTGTCGGTTGTTCCCATCTTGGCTGCTGCTGCTTGCATTTGTCAATGTCACAACGCTTCCGCCTTGGGTCCCCGCAGGTGATGGAGGACTCCATGAGCTCAGCCACGACCTTGACGACGCCCCAGGAGCAGGTGGACAGCCTAATAGTGCAGATTGCCGAGGAGAATGGCCTGGAGATCATGGATCAGCTAAACCAGCTGCCCGAAGGGGCCTCGGCCATGGGAGAGAGCTCTACGCGTTCGCAGGAGGATCAGCTGTCACGGAGGTCAGTCTGCTTCCCTCCATCTGCCCACAGGACTGGACCTCTGGCTGGCAGCTCTTTCCAGCCCATAAATCTAGAGCCACGCGGGCAGGTGGTCCTTTCCACAAGGGAAACAATTGAATGTGCTTAGCCCACATTACATGGGAGAATTGCACTGAAGAAAGCAAGCTGGGCCTGCTGAGGGCTCCTATCCCCAAGGTTTGCTGCTGCTCAGGGGCTGCGTTGTCAGCTTTCCTGCTTCTTGCCATGGTGCACCCTGGGAGATCCGCCTCGCTCAATGACGCCAGAGGTGTAGCTGGCCCAGTTGTGGACCTGGTGGTGGCGGCAAGACTTATCAGTAGGACCTTCCAGAAAAACTGCTTTGGGAACGCATCCATTATGGTTGGCATTAGATATTAACCAGGCCATTGTGGCTTCGTCAGGAAATCAGAGTTGAAAGAAATCCTGGCCGAGCGTTACACACATCTGCAGCCTGAGTTCATCCTTAATTAACTGAAATTACACTGTGTTTTCACAAGAGGGAGGCAGATCAGAGGTATTGGAAGAAAAGGCTAAAGTTGAAAGGGAAGATCTCACACGCTCAAGGCCATGGGATGCTCTTTGCTTTGTTTAAAATGCTCTTTGCTTTGTTTAAAAACTTCGACATTTAGAAATGTCATAGCTGGAATCTGTCTTCCATGGTCGTCTAGAAAGCCTGGAGGGCTGAGACCCGAATAGCTCTTTTTGGTGGCTCTTCTGAGATTTGATTTTCCTGCATTAATGTTCTTCCTCTCACATTTTCAGGTTGGCTGCCTTACGGAATTAATTCTCCCGCATCCTCGCAGACAGTTGCTCCTGCCTTGTTCTCCTATGATTTGTGGGGTTTCTGCCTGGGGCTTTCCAGCCCTCTGACCAGCCTCTTCAAAGGCCAGGGAGGCCTGTCCAGTCCTGCAGGCCTGCCGTGCCCAGCAACAAGAAGCCATGGTGACAGCAAGGCTCTGTGTGAGCATCCTGGTCCTTGGCCAAGGGCCCTCCTGGAACGGATGCCCTGCCTTTCCCAACAGCTTCTCCTTCCAGTCTGCACTTCCCACCTTCCTCCCCCTCCTCTTTTTTGGCCTGTTGAGAGGAACCTGAGCATGCAGCGCTTGCCACAGGGGAGTTAGCATTCCTAAGAGGGCCAGGAACAGCCCTGGTGCTGCATGCGTAGATTCCAGTGTGCTGATGGTTCCTCCTGAGGTCAGTTCCTGCCCGTTCCTTTTTCCTTCTTACGGGGTGGGGTGGGGGGAACAGGCCACTTGGAAGTTGGGAAGATGCTGCCAGGAAGATGGAGCTGTCCCTTTTCCTAGCAGCTCTGGAACCTGCCTTGAACTTACACAGCACAAAGTGACCTTTAAAAACAGTGGGCCTGCTGCCCCTTGGCCTCCATGCATGTGCCCCACCCTCCCCTCCCCACGGCTTGTTGTATGGGGGTGAGGGAAATGTCTGCCTGGGTCTGGAGTATCTCTTTCCTCCAAACATACCAGCTTCAGGAGAGGATCGTCCTTTTGCCTGACTGGCGTTGGAGCTCCCCCCATTGCTACGACTTAAAAGCAGTGGGACATCCTTGTACAGAAAAGGTCTGTGTGTGTAAATGAGAGCCAAGCCCCTCCTCCCTGGAGAATTCGGTTTTCCTGTACAAACCAAGCTTGGGGTGGCAAGCGAGTGTTTCCCCTCTACTGTTGGCATTAAGTGTATATTTCTCTTTTTCCCTCCTCAATCGCTCGAGTCTGAGGCCTTAAGCTGCCTTGCTTCTCTGGGCTGGGGAGGGCGAGAGGTTATAATCATCTTTCCTGGAACATTTTTTACGGAGCGGTGAATTCTCCGATACTAAGAAAAATTGTCTTTGCCTCTTTTTTTTGTAAATGCAAAGTGAA